>NC_134415.1:72376299-73001299 GCF_030867145.1 Opisthocomus hoazin
AAAGAAAAACCAATTAAAGTATCTCTTGCTTCACACAATTCCTTTTTTATTTTATTTAGTTTCATTTTACGTCCCAGCTCATGATTTTCTCGGGTCTTCATGACTTTATTAAGATTAAAGTACTTGCTCCGTGTGGTAGGTATTCTTAACTTTATTTTCCACTGCCAGCCACACATGAGCCAGACTGTTTGGCTCCTTGCCTTTTGGGGTACCATGCTGACATGTCAGAGAGCATGGCACAACAGCAACAAGGGCTCCAACACTGCTGTGGACAGTGTGGCTGCTGGCTTAGAGAGAAGGTCCAGCCCTGGCAAAGTGATACTGTTGGTGCACGTCTCAAGGTATCTTTTCCTGACAGCCTATGTCAGTACCATGATCTGTTCAGAGACAAGACGCATGGGGCCAATGGGGTGCTTGTTCAGGTCAACATCATGGTAATGACAATGTGACTAAGTAGCTTAAAAATGTAGCCACCAAGCAATGACGTTGGTCCATCTACTTGCATCACAAGCCACATGTGGTGTCTGTTCGTTTCCACAGCTACAAATTGTTAGTTCTGGAAATACTGGTGAAGTGCACCCGGTGAAAGACAAAAGGAAATCTCTGAAGACAGCAATTTATAAATGTCCTCAGAAAGCTGGCAGGACCTAGGTCTCCTGCTGGTAGATATTTAGGAGAAGATTCCAAAGGATTATCTTCAGCTTCCTCAGATTACATGGAACTGCAGCCACAGAAATGTACTATCAAAATGTGGAAGTCCTTAAAATTGTATACAAAAAAAAATCTCTGTACAGATACTAAGTACTCCATCTTTGCAACACTCTCAGGATCTATTATTTTTATTGTTACTGTTGTTGTTGTTACATTTCAGCTGTGACTGAATATTCTGTAATGGCCAGGGACTTCACTGTGATCCACTCAAGACTTTGCCTAGAAAGGCATGGGTATCTAACTATACTACTCTGCTGTGGTCATGAACACGGGCATTAAGCTGGACTCAATGGCAGATGTAGTTAGAGCTACCACTGCTGAAATATGAATACAAAAAGCCTGGCACTCTGAGAAACAGCTTCTACCAACGTACAGCTTAATCTGTATGTGCACGATAGCTCCAGCAGCAGCCCTATAGTTGGTCCTTTCTAGTCCAATCTACTGCAGGTCAACAGTGCAAGGCTGACGGCTGTCCCCGGGCACTTTGTCCTCCCACGCAGAGAAGAGTGAACAGAGACTCAGCTCTGCCTGCTGCAATGCACCAGAGACTGTGCACTGATCTAATCTGAGGAGGTGAGGAGGGGAGAAAGACAAGGTTTCTATGCCAGCTGTTTGTCTGCCACAACTTACTTCCCCAGTGGAGCAAGAGGAGTCAAACAGAAATGTGACAACGAGTCACAATTTGGTCTGTATTTTGCTGCTGAGAGCAGTGCAACTGCACATTTCCTCTGTCTCGGAGCAGGCTGCAAGGAGACAGTCTAGCCCTGCGGCCACACACAGCTTGTCAGTGACAAAATCAAAATTAGCTTTCTGATTTCAGCCCTTTTCTCAGGCTATTTGCTAACTCTGAAAAGTTTTAAGATGTAAACCATTTCAAAAGGTAGAATTAACATGATAAGTATGCTTGAAGATTAATATACATGAAACTGATAATGTATGAGAAATAATACACAAGAGCCAGAGGGTAAAATCATGACAACTTCACGAGTGTGATGGCCAGAAGCTAACAGCAGTCTCCAGTAGCCAAAAAGTTTAGCCAAGTCACACTAGGGGCAAGAAGGAGATAGCTGCTTCTCATGGTAAATCATGAGTTGCTGCTAGAGGTGCTAATTGTGCTGACTACAAAGGGGTCTAGATGAATAAATTAGATTAAATGATTCATTTTCATGGCTAAAGGCACGTGAGGTGTTTTCCAGTCTTCAGTTAGACTGCTCTTTAAACAGTGAGTTGGGAGATTTCTGTAGCATTTATTTGCAACAAGCGAATTTGCAAAATGAAAAGATGTCTTCTTTTTCTGGTTTTCAGTGTTGACGAGGGAACAGATAGTATGCCTTTTGCAGTGAAGTGAGGAAAATACAATTTTGGCAATGACTTTTTGAAGGAATCAATCTGCTCTTGTTCAGAAGTACCAGGTAAAGTCAGTGGTCTAGTGACCCAGGGAGACAAAAAGTCAGAAAACCCAGGACTGCCTGTAAAAAAGACTTTAGGGTGAGCAGAAGCTCCATATTTTCACTGAAATTCCTCATAACTTGGATTTTCCTGTCCCTGTGAGCCTAGACACCCAAGCTGGTTAGTTTGACTGTAGCCTGGGTGCTTTCTCATAGCCTGTTGAGGCAAGCAAGTACGAGACCAAATTTGTTAGCTTAAGCTTTAGGTTTAAGAATTTGTGGGCAACGTTACTCACAGCTGGTATGGTGTCTACGCATGTGCAGTCGGTACAGAGAAACTCTAAGGTATCATTATCTTAGGTAGCCCATCAGAAAGATAACTAGCCATGGACAGCAAGGAGCCTGAGACATATAAACCAGAGATTTAAGCTAATGTGTTATGCTGCTAGTCCATGACAGGCCACAAGAGTGTGTGTGCAGTTAACCCGTGTTTACTTGTGTGTGAACAGCTGGACTGTAGGTCTGACCATTTACTCACCTTCTTTAAAAGAACCTTGCGCTCCTAAGTATTTGGAATGTATTTTACAGTTACTTATATAATAAGAAATATGTTTAAAAGCCTAGTAGCATTTTGAAATTATTAGGGTGATCATTGCCCCCTGATTTCAAAATTAATTTTGTGCAACTGCTTAGATTCTCAAAAGTCCCAATCTACACCTTCAGGTACCTACTCCTTGAAAAAAATCTATTCTATAAATATTTTGAGTACTTTAACACATTGCCTACAATGTAAACATTAAGAGGTGGATTCATGCTGCTTTTACTGCTCTGTTCTGGAAAGTAGCAATTGGTTTAGTTTAAAATATGTTTCATAATGCAGGTCTGGCTTCAGTTCAGGACACGCTGAGGTTGGAGAAACCAGATTTGCCCTCTCTGAGGCGCGTCAGATGCTTACAGAAATGAAGAAGCTTTCCTTTCCTTTCTGATGCTAATAATGACTGGTTTCTGCTCTGTTTAAGCAGGTTAAACTAGTGGACAGTCCTCATTTTACCAGTTTAAACCATATATTAAGCAGTAGAAGTTGGATTGCTTTAAATAAAAATGAATTAAAAACCTTTTAAATCACCAATTTTAATCATGATTTAAATGAGCAAACAAGAAACCTGGATTTCAAAACAGCAATTTTAATCTTTTTTGCATATGTCTATCATTCTTTTTCCCAAACGAATGGAAAAGAGACACTGATTCCCGTTGGCTGCTTGCTAATATGGCATCTGAATACAGCCTTTCTCACTATATTTGTGCCTTTTACTCTTAAAGAGGAAGATAACCTAAACGTGTGTCTATTAAACAATTCTATTTTTCAGGAGCTGTTTATCCAAATTCTTAGTCTTTACATGGTCTTTTTTATGACAGAGAATGGTAAATGGTATATTTTCTTTTTTACTAGATAATGATTTCATTTTTACTTGTGATTTCTGTCAAGGTTCATTAGAATGGAAATTGGAATTCAATTAAAATGGTACAAACCCAGCATTTTAATTTGTATATTTGTGTACTGTAGAAGTACTGGATATATAGGAAACGTCAATTTTGAATAGAATCTGTTTTGAAAATCTAAGTGATTTATTAAACAAATACAATACTATTTGTAATTTTATTTCTGACCACTATATCCTACAAGAATATATAACTGATAGAGCTCGTTTTCTTTTGTGTAATGTTTATTCAAAGGTTAGAGAAAGAAAACATATTTCCTACCTTTTCAAAAAAACCTTAATTACCTCTTGACATAGAATAAGATAATAAATGGGTTCAAATAGTAAAATAACTTGAAATTAAGAACATATTCTTTGCATTTGCAAACAGGTTATGCTCACAATAAGGCAGCTAGCTTAATTTGACTCCATCAGCTTAGCCAGTGATTTCCAACAGCTCAGTGATTTCTTTAAATTTCTTCGCAACTGTAACGGCTTTGTCCTAGCTTTTTGTTTAAATAAAACTGATTTTAATAGATAGTAGTGGAAAAGTATAGTCCTTAGCACACATTTTCTTAAATTCATATTTAGTTTTTGGAAAGTGTATTTTTAAAAGCCTTTAAAGAAAACTCAAGTTTTTGATTCAAAAAACACCTATAATTATATTCCCCGGCTTCCCCCACTGCAGCATCATTTCAATGAGGTTTAAAAAGGAGAATTACTAAAGATTAACATTGAAATCTCTTTAGTAGTTGCAGGTGTATAGATAGGTGTAAAACAGCAACAATGTTTCTTCTACAGTGCTTTCAGACTAATTTAAAACTAGTTCGAAGGTGTGGTGAAGGAGAACTATACAGAGAAGTACAGGCTTAATATCCTTACTGCTTTACATTCACAGATCGGACCGGTAACAGGGAACATGAAGTAGATAAGCAGATCTGAACTTTAAAGTCACTGCATCTAAAGACTACTTAAAGCTATGGACAACTAGCTAGACTTCTTATCCACATGATCCCACTGCTGTGTTCTCTTGTCAGCTTTAAATACTTTTATAGGAAATTATGATTATTCCATAAATCAGTCTTAGCCCTGTGTCTTTATACAAATCTTGCTTTGGTGCATTGGAACATGACCATTCAGACTTTAGATCCCTTAGTGGGAATGTGTTTAAGCAGTATATGGTCAAAAGGGACCAGCAAGTTTTAGCTGCTGGTTTTATTCCTGATATATGCCTACAGCACAGCTGATTTATGTAAGTCAGTCTATTTCAGGAATTGTGAAGCAGCTACATGGCTACCAAACATTTGACTAACAGTAGAGACAGCGACACCAATAGGTAGCAGCAGAGATACCAGATGACACTGCGAACACGTCTAGTCCTCTCCCACTTTCTGTCCTTTTCTTCATAGCTTCTGATACATTTTTTGCTCTGTAATAGCCTTCCTTTTTCTCTTTCTTTTCTCCTCCCTTTTCCAAGATGTGATAGATGCCAGTGCAGGTAATACGCAGTATATAACTCTGGTCCCTTCTAAAAATGCAAAACATAATCAGAAGAACATGGTAAAGCACACAGTAAGAAGCTAAATTGTTTTCAGACTCATTAGATTTTGAGGAAAAGAATTGAGTTAACAAAACAGATCATGTAATGTACAGGAGGCTAAACAAAAAAGCTGTAGAAGATACCGATCTTTCTTTTTCATCCCAAATGGTGTCATATGGTAAAACTCACCTACGTTACAACATCAGTCAAATGAGTTCAGGTGCTCAAAATCATCGTCAGTGCTGGCTTTTGCCCTTAGAAAAAGAGAATGAAAAAGCTGTGGCTGCAAGTCCCACATAAGCTTCACTTGAGCCCTATGGCTGATTTGGGCTTTTTTTACAATCACTCTAGAGCAGAGTATGAACTTGTCTCTTGACTAAAAGTTCTGCTTGGTGCCATGCAAAGGCATTTACCATAAGAAATGCCAATATAAAATACCAGGCACAGAAAAACTTTCTCAATGGAGAAGTCTCCTCTTTCTATCTTCAAAGACAGTTTTAAAAAATCCTTTCCAAATATGTAATGAGTAAAGACCTGCTACATCCTGTACATGCTTATGTTCTCACAACTTCAAAAGTATCTCTGTACCTTTGCCTGGAGTTAAATTGTCAAAGTCACAATGAATCTAAGCCTTTGTAGCCTTCTTTGGCATGTAAATGCACTCTTTGTTTTTTCTGTATTCCACTATGAAGATTTAAGTTGTGGTTCTCTATGCATGTCAGGAAGGCTAAACCTTGTTTCCATCTGCGCTAAGAGGTTATTCACAATTGACACAATTATCATAAATATAGTTTTCTGGTAACTATTTTACTGTTTTTGGAGGCATAATTTAATACCTCTATTTAAATTTTAAGATCCTCATTTTGCTTTGACCTTTTCCTCCTATAATAAGTAGCACCTTTAATTATGGCTTCAGGTCTATCTGTGTAACTCCTGCTGAAGTCAGCTGGATTAGTACACGAGCACATATGATGAAGGATGCAACTTAACATCCCAAAGAGGTGATATCACATGTGTATGATACGGTTCAGCCTATATATGTTTCATAGTTTTATAACCCCAATATTTAAACTGTAATAGTAACATGAATTGAATATAATTTCCATTGCTTTCTTTTTTTAGTGGAAAACTTCAAATCCTCTTATTCCTAGAGATTTCCTTGCATCACCATTCATGATAAGATTAAAAAATGTGAGAATTTCACAAGGAGATATCCAAAGTTAGAGTCATCCTTTTAAATATTTAAAGTTGGTTTGGTTTGGTTTGATTTTTTATCTGGAGTATTATTATAATACTAATTATAGCAAAAGATCTGTGACAGAGGTTGAACGTGACCCTGTCTGCCTGGGATAGCTACATGACTAGATGGCTGACTACATCCTATCACTTGGAGCAGAACGACTACATATTCTGCTCTTAATTTGTGTCACAAACTGTAAAGTGGACGAAGATGTTATTTTGGTAGTAGAGAGTGATTTCTGAGGGTACAAGGTTTTCTCCTGCTTCAAAAAATGAAGGGCTCAAAAAGCTGCTTTTTCTTTTATTTTTTTTTAGTCTATAAATATATTTGATATAGCTACCACTTCAGTAAGAGGCATGTCATCTCTGAACTAAATACAAACATTCTATAATATATATTTATAAATATATTTTATAATATATATTTATAAATACAAGCAAAAATAGCCCTGTTATCAGACGCCCAAGCAGAATTAATCCATGTGAAATACATCTATCCTAAAATGCATCTCTTGTTCTAGACATTGTAATTTAGTATTGATTACATAAAAACCACCTGAAATGCACTGGAGAATGTGATGCTCTATTCCGCTGTTAGTAGACCAGATGAAATGATGAATTTCCAGATCAGTTAATAGCCAAAACTGTTCTTTCCCAACTTTTCCCAACTCTGCCCAGAGACACACCTCCATGCCTATTCCCTGCATTTATCAGAATTGAGAAATCCATAGATTTTGTAATACACCTTTATTAAATTCTGCCTGCAAGTTGCTATTGAACCAGAGGTTTCCAGTGATTTGTTGTTGCTTACATGTAGTGATTCATACAGAGCTCATGTACTAAAGATCACAAGGGAAACTTTGCAAGGTGGCTGTTATTCTGAAAATACGGGAATTTAGTAACTTTGAAAATTATGGAGAAAACAGCTACAAAATATGTGAGAATGCAATTTCAGGAACATATTTGTGCTTTGCAAGGTTAGCTACAAATATAGATAAGGCTTCAGCACACACCTAAATTTAAATGTGAATTAAACGTGCATATGCAGATACTAATATATTGAGTTGTGGGAACAATGTGCAGTTTTGCCAGAGTTAAGGAATTAAGATAATTTCAACTATATGGGCAAAACGATGAGGGCTAGGTTTTTGTCTTAAAAACTAATTAGCAAGAAGTCTCTTTTAAGAATACAGTTTCCATCATTTCATTTGTCACCCAGTATAGGCTAATGCATTTCACACTGTGAAGTGCTAAAGGCAGTTGCACAAAAGAGATACATATGACTAAGTTAGTTTTATAACTTGGTTGCTATCCTCTCTTCACAATGTCATGTTAAGCATAGAAAATCAGAAATAATACCACATCTGCAGAGGCTGCCAGAACTATAAAATGGCACTGGCTCAATATTTCTTTTCTTTATTTACTCTGGTAGTGCCTAGAGGTCAGGGCTGCATTGGATTAATCACTTCATCTGACAAGAAACAGTCTCTACACTGTTTTAACTTGTAAAGATTTTTTTATTTCCTTAATATAGTAGAGTATAAAGTCCTCTTGATGATAATTTAAAGTTTTAGTGCTCTAGCAAAGTAAATATTAAAATATAGAACTCTCCAAAACTAAACACTGAAATTCTTGAGAATATTTTTATTGTTTACTGGTGCTATTTAGGTATATAAATCATTTCTGCTTGCTGACAGGGATTTTTTTTACATGAGTAACCCAAACAAGAAGAAAAAAGATTACTCCACTGTCCACTCTGCTGGAGATGGTCAGATCTGGTGGGCTTCAGGACCTACGAGCTTCCTCACTGCTGCGCGTCAGAGCCATTTGCAGTGGGACACTTCTCCACCCAGAGCTAGATGGCGGTGGTGGTCCCACATCCCCAGGTGCAGGGAGGAGGACGGCCGAGCCCGTACTCACCATAGTCACACGCTTCTCCAACTCACCTTCATTCCTCCCTTTCCCCACCTTCGATCCTCCCCCTAATCATCCCATCTATTATATTCTTAGTTCTGCTGTCTCAAATCACCACTACTCCAGGAAGGACAGGCAGCAGTAGTACTTCTCGACTCTTGTACTTGCAGTGATTTTGAGTCTATTCTCAAGTCTCAGAAATCTTCATGTTCATCTTTAAGGAGTTTTAACAATAAAGCTTCAGACCCTGGAATGTAAGTGCCCAAATTTAAAAATAGACAAATATCTCTGCAGGTCTAAGTTCAGAGATTCCTTTCGTAATGTGACCTTTCCTTAGATGTTGCAAACATTGTGTAGAATTTCACCTAACCCATGTCCATCCTTCTCTCTGTGGCCCTAAGCCACTATAAGAGATGTTGAATCCAACATAATGTTTATTTACAAATTTCATCAATTTGTAACTGTTGATTTCCTGTATCAACAGACTCATCCACTTTCCCCTTTATTCTTTCATTAAGTTGTTTACATTTTCTTGGCATTTCTTAAATGTGAACACAATTTTAACTTCCAGATGTTCCTTCTATCCATTAAAATGCCCAGGTAGACAGATATGGACTGCATCTTCTCTCAAAAATAGATGTACATCAGTTGCATTGGAGCAATTCAAGTGTCATTTGTATCCCACTGGAGGAGGCAGCTGTTTTCCAGGTGAAATTGTTTAACTAGAAATAAAAAACACATTGTAATCCTATTACTTGTCTGTTTTCTAGCTCAACAATCTCACTTTCAGCCAATTCCACTTCTCCCTCTTTTTCTATGTGTATGTGAATAAGCAGCAAGGGATACTTCTCCTCTTTTCCTGTAGGATGTCTGCAAAAAAAAGTGCAGAAGTCTGAATTCCTGGTCATGTAGGCACATAGGACATAACAAATGCTTATGATTAATATTAGATTCTTGTGTTAAGAATTAGAAAGGAATGGTGGAATAAAGCTTGTGTTAGTAAGTCCTTAGAAAATTCCCTAGATCTTCTTCCCACCCTGCACTACAAATTTTCTCAGATAACCAATAAGCATCCTGTAGTTCACTATGTAGTACGAAGATCAACCTCTAATCTGAAAAAAAAGCAACCAACCAACCAGAAAAACACAGATATTTTTCTATTTTTGTGAAAGAAATTGTATCAAAACAAACAAAATATGTAATGTTTGCTAAAAAAAATGCGTGTTTACAAAAGCCTGTGAAGTCCTGGTTGTACACTCCATTTTCTCCTCTCAGTTCTCATCTCTGAATGCAAGCAATACCAAGGGTACGTACATTCTTATTTAAAGTGTTCTTTGTTTAAGTAAATACTTTAAGATACAACACTAATGCAGTTTAAGATAGAATATTCTGCATATTCTGAAGATAGAGAAATGGAGGTGTTAAAAGCTTCAGGCTTAGTGGGCTGCATGAAGAACTGCACCCTATATTAAAGTCTGTGTTTTTGCAGAATCATATTGTAAATTTCAGAAACTTCAGCTTACTGCTGAAAGTATATTTTATTAGAATAGCTGTCTCAATAGTTTCCTCACTAAAACTTTTGTCAGCTGTCTCTAAGGAATATACAAGTAAAAACAACATTTCCACAGATAAACTTGCTCAAGTTAGGGTGAATGAAAACTCAGCTAAGCATTTCATGCTTTTACAGGATATGTTCTTTACACTCCTATTCTTGAAGACAGCATTCCACCTGTTTTTCTGTCTCAGTCCTATTTTTATTCCACTTTTTTCATTTACTGTACACTCTTTTACATTTATGAACTCATTGAAAATGTCAAGTCAGTATCTTTGAAATCACTATTGTTGTTATTACTACTAACACAATCCTTGTTATCTTTAAGTTTTTGTTGAGAATTGTTTCACTTTGTCTAATTGTAGAAGTCTAAGTCTTCAAAAAGTAGATATACTTTCTTTAATGAAAGTTGCCTACAAGAAATTTGCGAAGTCTGAATTTCGTTTCAGAAAAGATTCTCTCACTTTCAATTACAGTCAGGACTTCATATCTATGTTTTCTTTCAATCTTTCTTCTTCTTTTATGCCTTTTATTCTTTTAATTGGAAGAATAAAACTTTTCTGCTACATTAAATGTGGAAATACTACCTTTTATTCTCACAGTGATTGGAGAAAATATTTTCAGTGGTTTTGAATATAAGTAGAACTATAGCAGTGTCTCACCAGCTGAAAAAGAAGAGCACACTTTCTGTGAAAGAGCATATATTTTCAGTCCTTTATTATCAGTTAGTAATTTGCTGATTTACTTTTGGTTGCAGAAACATTTCTTTTGTTTTGTGCTTCCAACTTTCTTAGATGCTAGGGCAATGAAGCAGGGAGATAAAGGAGTCATAAATTATTTTATTCTTCATTGATTTTATAACCAGCATTTCATGAACACTTTTTTGGACATAGACTTGAATAATGTGAACTTCCCAATACATGGACTATTAATTTTCCGGGGATCTCTTGTACAAATACCATTATCATGTCTTATGTGCGTCTGAAGGTATCATCTGAATTTATTCTGTATAAAAGTTACCTGTCAAAATTTCCACTGTATGAATCTGCAAGTGATTCAGCACTCTAACTCTTTTTAATCTATGCTGCTGTGTGCAGAAAAGTAGCTCCTGACTAAAGGTGACCATAACTGAAGTATCAGCAGGGACAGAACTACGCTGTGCATGATACAAAGCCTGACAATACTTTCCCATGACAAGTAGATCTTACGCTTTCTAACGCCTGCTGACTTGTTATAAACTTTTTCAGCACTTGATCACAGGCACGGTGACTTTAACAAGCCCCTGATGTTTAATGGTCTTCCACGTCCATTTATGCAGTGGTTTGCTAGGAAATAGCACCCTGTGAGGAATGAATACCCAAAGAACTCTGTCAAGTTGTAGTCCACCAGGTCTGAGCATTTCTGGAAATGCAGGGAACAAAATCTCACCTGCATCTGCCCATTTGGTGATAAGGAGAACATTCCAACTCCCTCCCACAACAGATATCGTATCAACCTCCCTTAAAAGCTAACAACACTACTCCTGCACGGATCAGCAGGATGAGCAGGAATGTTGTTCTGGACTTGGAAACAGGCTTGACTGTAAATAAAACTGATGCCTTATTTAAGTCTTATTTGTCTGCTTAGGTGGTGCAAACATTTTGTCGCAGGTCCTGGTGGTTGAAAAACCCTGAAGGCCCTTTAGCTTTTCTCCATTTACCCGTCAAAAGCAGCCTGCCTGCACAGGTCCTGGGGAGCACACAGGATGCTGTGCAGTATGTAGGTAGAGTCCTTTAAGAACATCATCCTATACAGTTTTTTTCATGCTTCCTATGTTGCACCTGGCCCAAGATTTAAATAAAACACTACCTTAAATAAAAAGCCAAGAGAAGTTATAGCAAGTGTAGTACAAAGTCTTCTAGCCTACTTCTAGTTCATATTGTGAATGTTATTCATTATTAGTCATTGAATTATTTTAGATACATTTTGTGCCTATTCTCATGTTCCACCATAATACTTCAATAGCATTCTGAATGTATTGTACTTTTTTGAGGATGAACTGTGTTACTGAGTGAAAGATGCATGACCATAAGAATATAGTCAATGTAAGCTGTAAGGCTAAAATATTGACTGTAATGTTCATCTTCAATAAATGTGAAAGCATGCATTTTTTATTTATTAGCGCTTATCTAATTACAGCTGAATCTGCACTGTATGGATACAATAGAAAAGGAAATTAATAAAGAAAGGTTAGATGATGAATAGGGCTTTGACCAGAATATAACAGGCAGCAAAATCTTGCAAAGATGTATACAGAATAACTAAGTAGTTCTCGAAAGCTTTCTTAAAAATTTAGAAAGGACTATCAACTTCTACATCTGCAGAAGACATCTCTGTCTCTTTTCATTATACTGACAAAGTTACGAGTTGAGACTGCAGTATTAATATGAAAGAAACCTCAGAGGATTGCTTGAAAGTTTCTTGAAATGAGGAAGTAGCAATAGCTGTGGTATTCTGAAAATCCAAGATGGAAAGGTTTGAAGATATTTATTCACATGCTGAATGTGTGTAAATGGCTTGGAATGATGGGCATATAAAACGAACAAACACACTCAGAGGAAGAATGCGATATATTCACCTTAAACATTGCACAATGTAAAGGAGCAATGAGCCAGGAGTTCAAACAGGAGACCTGAGTACAGCTCTGTCTCCTGACAGACTTAAGTATGGCCTTTGCTCTTCGCTTAAATGCTTCATGGCTTCCTTTCTTTGCAATGAAAAATAGTATGGCCTTACATCAGAGTGTGAGCTGGAGGGAGCATAACTGTTAGAAGACCAGGGGCAAATAAATCTGGATTTGAAGATTTATGAAAATACCCAGAACAGAATTGCACATTTTGAATGTGACCTGAGACTGTGAGAAGGTTTAGTAACTAGGAAAACATTGTGTTTATATGGACATGTTTGAGCATCACGAAAAGATTTGTAAATACAGCACAGGCAGTTTGGAAAGCAATATCAGGGTGAAAAATGTCCTTTCAGCTGCTCTCTCTACTTCATTCCTATGGAACAAAAGGTCTTTGGTTGGATGAGAGTGTGGGATGAAAACAGGACAAGTATGCATAAACATCCTTTTCAGGCACCACGGTTGAACTTCAGGCAGAGGTATGCAAGTTTGTTCTTTTCTTTTCCTATCACGAGAGTCAGAGAGCGAAGCACAAAAGACTAAGTTTGGGTCGAGATGCCAGGAACATTATGGAGGTGTTGCAACTGTCTGATGTGCTTGCAAGGTGGGTGGAAACTTTACAGCACCTGCTGTTACTGTGGGCTGGGAATACTGGAGCTCCTACTATATGGATCTGCTATTACAGAGAACGTGGGGAGGTGTTGCAGCTTGTGAATGAGAGCTGAATGGTTTGGGGATGACTTTGTGTATGGTTACAGAAGATGTTAAAGATTATTTGATTTAGAATCTATGGGAGGAAATAAGGAAACTATCATTCCAGCCAGGTCAAAATTTTTCCTGGGTGTAGCTCACTTTCTGTTCCAGTTAGCAATAACAGCATAGAGGGGCCACCTTGAGATGGAGACTGTTTTTAACTTAGAATAAAGTCTTTTAAACTGCACTGAGACAAGCTTTAACATTATGAGTGCTTTTTGGACTGATTATGCCATTAAAAAAGTAGAAAGGTTATCCTCTGTTCTAAGATACATCACTGTGATTTGAGGACCGCTCAGCTGGACTCCACTTAGATGTCAGTTAGTCTTCCATGACCAAATAAGGTGGAATTCTATTTTGTCTCAGTGTCTAATGCTTTAATATAGACATAGTAACTGAGAGAGGCTACAAACTGCAGAAAGGTTCACGTTCCAAAATGGTGAGCAAATGGATGACCAATCCATGAATAGAGTAGAGAGGTGCCCAGAAAGCACAGCTCAGAGATGTTTCAATAATTTTGTTCCGTTTCTATGTTAGAGCTAATTAGAAAAATGCAATGAGAGTGAATTAAAATTAATGGTCATTTTACAATGTTCTATGCTCTGCAAAATCTGTGAGTTCCATGTTTTGCTGTCAGAGCTTGGGGACTGGCTATGGTCATCGGAAAGTGAGGAAATATATTGTCTTGTGTATTGTTTGTTCTGCTTATTTATTATTATTACTATTAGTATTAGTATTTTCCTTCATTGTTTTATGAAGCTGTCTTTATCTCAACCCACAAGTTTTACCTTTTGTCCATTCTCCTCCACATCCCACTGGGGGGAAGGGGAGCAGTGAGTGAGCGGTTGTCTGGTCCTGGTTGCTGGCTGCCAGGTTAAACGGCGACAGTAATGTAAAGAGATATGTTAGACGTGGTCTATATAGATGGATACTAAAAATAAGTCATCTTATGTTTTAGATATCTTTGAATTCAGAGAAGATTTTTATCTATCAGTCACTGCAGAAGTTTAAACACTGTTAGCCTACAAGTAAATTTTTCATATGAATCATTTTCAAGATTAAGATGTTACTTCTCTGAGTCACTTAACAATTAAACCATAGATCAAAATTATTCTTTCCTTTCTAAGGCCTTAATCATATACCAAAAGCATCTTCTACAGGTATTATAGCTTTTATATGGAGAACAATTTGCATTTTCAAGTAGATAGGGAAAAGACCATTTTTACTTTTACAATTCAGCAAATTAATACTGAAAAAATAGATACATTCACAACATTAGGAAAAAGTTCTGTACCAGAACTGGTAATTTTGTGCTTAATGAAAAATGTTGCTTTAAAATTATGTCATTATTGCTTTATGTGGAAACAATACAGAATTTTTTGGTATATATAGTTGAAAAAAGAGTTCGTCTGGGATTCGGATTTACTCTGCCAAGTGGGAAAATGTTAGTGTCAAAGATAAACTCAGCAGCCAGCAACTAAACACTAGACAGCCACTTGCTCACCCCTCCCCTTCCCCCTCAGTGGGATGGGGAGGAGAAATGGACCAAAGGGGCAACTCCTGGGTTGAGACAAAGACAGTTTAATAAGACAGCAAAGTACATACCACTACTACTACTACTACTACTACTACTACTAAGAATAATAATAATCATAATGAATATGCAAAACAAACTATATACAATACATTTTTTTCTACGACCAATTCGCAGCCAGTCCCCAAGCAATGATCACGGAACCCTGAACTCCCAGATCTCCTGGGAAAGGAACTGAACTCCTGGAAACGTTTAAACTCCCAGACGAGAGGATTTGAACTCATGGAAAACGAGAAGAGCACATAGCTTCCGGCCTGCTTGCCAACCCCCATTCATACGCTGAGCATTACATTTATGGTATGCAACATTGCCATTAGCCAGCGTGGTTATCTGTGTGCTATGCTGCCTCCCAGCTTCTGTACACCTGCTCATTAGCAGAACATGATGAACTGAAAAAGTCATTGATTTCATAGCAACAACTGAAAACATCAGTGTTATTGACATTCTTCTCAAACTAAATCCTAAACATAGCAGTTACTGGGAGGAAAACTAGCCCTATCCCAGCCGAAACCGGGACATTCACCATCTCTCGCAGGAAACAGGAAAATCTTGAGCTGCATTCATCAGTTGATAATTCTGCCAGTTCTCTCTGTGTAAATCACAAAAGTGGTATAATGACATTATTACATACCAGAAAAGACTAAGCACAGAGAATATCCTGCCTGTACAGTAACACCGATATAAGACACACAAAAAAGTATTTATTTTAATAACTTTACACTTCTTGGTATCTTCCATGCATATTTCCATGGCGATCATACAATTTACATGACATTTCAAGTTAGAGTTCATGCAGAAACTGGAACTTCGTTTCTATCACAGAATCACAGAATCACAGAATAGTAGGGGTTGGAAGGGACCTCTGTGGGTCATCTAGTCCAACCCCCCTGCCGAAGCAGGGTCACCTACAGTAGGCTGCACAGGATCTTGTCCAGGCGGGTCTTGAATATCTCCAGAGAAGGAGACTCCACAACCTCCCTGGGCAGCCTGTTCCAGTGCTCCGTCACCCTCAGAGGGAAGAAGTTCTTCCTCATGTTCAGACGGAACTTCCTGTGCCTCAGTTTGTGCCCATTGCCCCTTGTCCTGTCTCTGGGCACCACTGAAAAGAGCTTGGCCCCATCCTCCTGACACCCATCCTTCAGATATTTGTAGGCATTTATTAGGTCCCCTTTCAGCCTTCTCTTCTTCAGGCTGAACAAGCCCAGTTCCCTCAACCTCTCCTTGTAGGGGAGATGCTCCAGTCCCCTCACCATCCTTGTAGCCCTCCGCTGGACTCTCTCCAGTAGCTCTTCATCTTTCTTGAACTGGGGAGCCCAGAACTGGACACAGTACTCCAGATGAGGCCTCACCAGGGCAGTGTAGAGGGGAAGGAGAACCTCCCTCGTCCTACTGGCCACACTCTTCTTGATGCACCCCAGGATCCCATTGGCCTTCTTGGCAGCCAGGACACACTGCTGGCTCATGGTTAACCTGTCATCCACCAGGACACCCAGGTCCCTCTCCGCAGAGCTGCTCTCCAGCAGGTCCACCCCAAGCCTGTACTGGTGCATAAGGTTGTTCCTCCCCAGGTGCAGGACCCTGCACTTGCCCTTGTTGAACCTCATCAGGTTCCTCTCTGCCCAGCTCTCCAGCCTATCCAGGTCACGCTGAATGGCAGCACAGCCTTCTGGTGTATCTACCACACCTCCCAGTTTGGTGTCGTCAGCAAACTTGCTGAGGGTACATTCTAACTCTTCATCCAGGTCGTTGATGAAGAAGTTAAACAAGACTGGGCCCAGTACTGACCCCTGAGGGACACCACTTGTCACCAGCCTCCAACTAGACTCAGCGCCGCTGATGACAACCCTCTGAGTTCTGCCATTCAGCCAGTTCTCTATCCACTTCACCAACCACTCATCCAGCCCACACTTCCTCAGCTTCCCTAGGAGGACATCATGGGAGACTGTGTCGAAAGCCTTGCTGAAGTCAAGGTAGACAACATCCACGGCTCTCCCTTCGTCTACCCAGCCAGTCATGTCATCGTAGAAAGCTATCAGATTGGTCAGGCATGATTTCCCCTTGGTGAATCCATGCTGACTACTCCTGATAACCTTCTTTTCTTCCACTTGCTTGATGATGGCCTCCAGGATAAGCTGCTCCATCACCTTACCCGGGATGGAGGTGAGGCTGACCGGCCTGTAGTTCCCTGGGTCCTCCTTCTTGCCCTTTTTGAAGATTGGAGTGACATTGGCCTTTCTCCAGTCCTCGGGCACCTCTCCTGTCCTCCAGGACCTCTCAAAGATGATGGAGAGTGGCTCAGCAATGACATCCGCCAGCTCCCTCAGCACTCGTGGGTGCATTCCATCGGGGCCCATGGATTTGTGGACATCCAGATCACTTAAGCGATCCCTCACACAGTCCTCCTCGACCAAGGGAAAGTCGTCCTCTTTGTAGGCTTCTTCTCTTACCTCCGGGGCCTGGGATTCCTGAGGGCCAGTCTTAGCACTGAAGACTGAAGCAAAGAAGGCATTCAGTAGCTCTGCCTTCTCCGCATCCTCCGTCACCAGGACACCCGCCTCATTCAGCAGCGGCCCCACGTTGTCCCTAGCCTTCCTTTTGCTGCTGATGTAGTTGAAGAAGCCCTTCTTGTTGTTTTTGACATCCCTTGCCAGCTTCAATTCCAGGTGAGCCTTGGCCTTCCTCGTCGCATCCCTGCATGCTCTCACCACGTTTCTGTACTCTTCCCAAGTGGCCTGTCCCTCTTTCCACATTCCATGGACCTTTCTCTTCTGCCTGATCTCCGCTAGAAGCTCCTTGTTTAACCATGCAGGTCTCCTGCCTCCTTTGCTAAATTTCTTTCTCAAGGGGATGCATTGCTCCTGTGCATGGAAGAAGTGTTGTTTAAAGAGCGACCAGCACTCTTGGACCCCCCTGCCTTCGAGAGCCCTGGCCCACGGGATTCCTCCCAGTAGCTCCTTGAAGAGGGCAAAGTCAGCCCTCCTGAGGTCCAGGGTTTTGATCCTGCTTATGGCCCTGCTTCCTCCACGCAGGATCCTGAACTCGACCATTTCATGGTCACTGCAGCCGAGTCTACCTCCGACCTTCACATCCTCCACCAGTCCCTCCTTGTTTGTTAACATGAGGTCCAGCAGCACACCTTTCCTTGTTGGTTCCTCCACCACTTGCATCAGAAAGTTATCATCGATGCTCTGCAGGAACCTCCTGGATTGCGCCTGCCTAGCTGTATGGTCTTCCCAGCTGATGTCAGGGTGGTTGAAGTCCCCCATGAGAACCAGGGCCTGTGACTGTGAGGCTGCTTGCAGCTGCCTGTAGAAGGCCTCATCAACCTCCTCCTCCTGGTCAGGTGGCCTGTAGTATACACCCACCGTAATGTCACCCGTGTGAGCCTGTCCCTTAATTCTAACCCACAAGCTTTCAACTCGTTCCTCATTTGCCCCCGGGCCAAGCTCAATGCATTCCAGTTGCTCCCTCGCATACAGAGCAACTCCCCCACCTCTCCTTGTTGGTCTGTCTTTCCTAAAGAGTCTGTAGCCATCTATGACAGCATGCCAGTCATGCGAGTTGTCCCACCACGTTTCTGTGATGGCGACCAAGTCGTAGCCGTCCTGCTGTATAATGGCTTCCAGCTCCTCCTGTTTATTGCCCATGCTACATGCATTGGTGTAAACACACTTGAGCTGGGCTGTCATTCTCACCCCTGGCCTTGGCACTCCAAGCCTAGGCTCATCCCTAGTGAGCTGGGCAATATCCCCTTCCCCCTTCGAACCTAGTTTAAAGCCCTCTCAATGAGCCCCGCCAGCTCGTGGCCAAAAATTCTTTTTCCCCTTTGTGATACCTGAGTTCCACTTGTTGCCAGCAGGCCCGGTGCTGTGTATACCTCCCCATGATCAAAGAAGCCAAAATTTGACCGATGGCACCAGTCCCTGAGCCACCTGTTAACCAGGTGAGTTTTCCTGCCCCTTTCAGTGCTGTCCCCTGCCACTGATGGGATGGAGGAAAACACCACCTGTGCCCCTGATCCCTCAACCAGTCACCCCAGTGCCCTGAAGTCCCTTTTGATGGCCTTGGGACTTCTTTCTGCTACCTCGTCCCCGCCAACCTGCATTACCAAGAGGGGGTAGTAATCAGAAAGCCGCACCAGACCAGGGAGTTTCTTCGCAACATCGCTAACCCGGGCCCCAGGGAGGCAGCAGACTTCCCTGTGGGATGGGTCCGGTCGGCAGATCGGGCCCTCTGTTCCCCTCAGAAAGGAATCACCTATGACAATGACCCTCCTTTTTTTCTTAGTTGAGGCAGTCGTAATTCTTGGGGCTGTCTGACTCGTTCTAGGCAACCCCCTGGATGGAGCCTCACCTTCACCCACATCCTCTGTGGCCAGTCCCTCACATTCCAGAGCCCCATACCTGTTGCTTAAGGGCAACTGGGCAGGTGAGGGAGGCCGGGGGGAGATTCGCTTGCCACCCCGAGCAGGGACCCGTTTCCATTCCCCCCCATCTCTTAGGCCCCCTCTTTCTGCTCGGTGGCAAGAGGGTAGGGGGTTCTCTGCTTTCTGTGAAGCCGCCTCCTGCTGCCTCAGCCTCATGGAGGGCAGGGTGCGGCTCCACCAGTCGATCTCCCTCTCACACTCCCGGATGCTCCTCAGCCTCTCCACTTCCTCCTTCAGCTCTGCCACCAGGCTGAGCAGGTCATTCACCTGCTCGCACCGAACACAGCCGTTGTCTCTGCTGTCCTCCGGTACGAGCGCCAGGCTCAGGCACTCCCTGCAGCCAGAGACCTGGACACCTGCGTTCTTGCGTGGGGCCTCCGCCTGGTCCCCCACACTCCTTCTAGCAAGAGCTTTACCACGGGTGGTAACCATGGCTAGAATATCTCCTGGAAGAGCGATGCCCACTACTTGAGTTGCCAGAAGGGGCGGCTGCACCCTGCCAGTCGCCTTCCCCGCTCGCCCTGCCCGCGCGAACTGCCGCGCGAACTGCCGCGCAAACTGCCGCGCAAACTGCCGCGCAAACTGCCGCGCAAACTGCCGCGCCGCCTCTGTTTGCCGGCTCTGGTCGCCCGCGCTCCCTGGGAGCTGCTCTTATCCCTGAGGGGGTTTGGCCGCTGTCACACTCGACTCCGCCCCCGCTGAGTCAGAGCTGCTGCTCGTTGGCACTTCCCGCTTTCCCGCTGAGGGGGGGGGCTGGGGTCTCCTCTCTCTCTCTCGGCGCTTTTTGCCGCCTCGCCGCTGCGGTTTTGCCACCGGAGAAAGGGTCCCTCGGCGCGAGCCTCTGCTCCAGAACACTTCACCTTCAGTAGCTTCGCCGAAATGTAGTTTGGAAATAAAACATATAGCCTTTTTAGGTGATCACATCAAACTGTTGCTTTTCATGCATTCGTTTTTGCAAGAAAAAGTCACAGCTGACCCCTAAAAGCTGAATTCGGATTTTGTAATTTCTTCGTACAAGTAATAGTGGAGATGCATGGAAATGCACTTACTCATGCATTTATTTTAATTCAGACTTGCCTGGTACTTCAAGTTTCATTTTATATTGCACATGGATATCTCACTGTCTCGTGAGGGATATTTCTAGGAATTATTATGGAGAATGGTCCCATTTCTGGAGCTAAATAATGTAGCTAGGTAAAGATTTCTTGACATTTATCACTGGGATAAATTAGAGACGTCTCAATCTCATATGTGTTAGGTCAGTTGAGGTCTTTATTATTTTATCTCATTTACTCTGTAGAGATCTGAAGAAGTGTGATAGGAAGATACGAACTACTGGTCAATCTACAGTCCATTATAACAGATAAGATTAGATGAGGAGGGTTTGTAAGCTTGATTTCCAGTTCACAAACACAAAAGTCCCTAAACCATTCTGTAGACTATTCATTGTGCTCTTGAGCAATTCTTTTAGGTTTGTTCAGAATTCAGTAGTGTGAAAATTAGCGATATTAGAAGTCCTCCAGGCTTATGTATGGGTACAAGACAGACTCATTAATAGTCTCATTTGTTGTTAATTTATTTGTGGGTAAAAATCAGGTATCACTAATAATTTCTAAAATTTGGTCACGACCTTATTCTCCTGAGAGGTGTTGATTGATTTGGGCTGACAGGAGGAAGGATGCAGAGAATGGATATGATTACTGAAGTGGTTTTGTTTTTTCCCCAGGTAATGTTCAAGTAATCTGAAGTTTTCTTTGTTTTCCTTCTTTTCAGTGTGTAGATTAGGTGCCGTGAAAATATCTGCATAGCAAAAAAAGAGAAGATACCTAAGACTGTTGCAGTACATGAATACTATGTAGTGATATTTTCTCATAAAACTGGAATTGACAAGTTTTTCACACATTCCAAAACTTGGCCAGGGTATAATCCTGAATAAAACAGATTAAGACATGGCTAATAGATGGTAGCTGGTTCAGGAATGACTGTGGGTAAGGGCAGGCACAGTGACCTTTTCCTACTTGGTCAAAGGAAAGGGTCTCAATAGCTACTTAGAAAGGGTCTCATTAGCCTCCAAGACTTCCCATTTTCTCCAGATTACTTAATACTCATTTGAAACAAATTTTTCTCCTAAAATGTGAGCATCTGGCATAAACTTCTGTTAAAGAAACCTGTGTAAGGTAGTGTAAATACTTCCCAGCTTCTGAGAATCTCAGAACAAATTTTACTTGACAGCTTTATTGTGAATATGTACCCTCAACAAAGATCAACTGTCCTTACTGTGACAGCATATCCTGTGTGTCTCAGCTGCCCATAGAGATCATGCCTATTTCCAAATAAAGATCAGAGAAGAATGATAATATTAATTTAGTCTATCAAGGTTAAACTTCAACTTCCGATTACCATTTTTGGAATAAATATTGCAAAAAGAAAATTATAAAACACACCACTAACTTTTACCTAAACACTGAATTCTATTCCTCAGTGTTATTTCAAGAGTCCTCTCGTGCTCTAAATCTGAAGGGATATTTTCCAAAGGATTCTTTCAGACCAGAAAAAAAAAGAAATACCAAAAGAAAACCTTCAGAGAAACCATTTCTATCATGACTGCTACTGCTTCCTAGAATTCTTTTCTTATGGGAGCACGTACTGAATACAAACAATATATCAGAAAACATTTTGGGTGTATATTTTGATAGCCTCATAGATTTCAGAGCAATATTTAGAAAACCTTGTTTCCCTATTATTTTAGGTGCCTATGTAGTGGACTTGCATTTAGCTATTCTGTACATGTACAGATGAGGTACTCTCCTATTTATTAGAAAATAACTCCCTGACAGAAGACAGACCTTGGTTCATCTCTTCCTGTTTACTAGGGACTATATCTAACTACTGTTTCTCATGAAATTGGTTCTACACTTTTACAAGCCACATAACAGTTTTCTACAGTAGATCTCTTTCAGTTTTCTTTCTCCGAGACAGCATGACCTGTAATAGTTTCATAGTAAAATGTCATTTACAGATGACATATATCAGTGATGCAAATGATCAACTTGCCACAAACACTTTAGTTTTCCCCTTTTGTAAGATGAGGAATTTTGTCTCTCCACTTTTTAGCAAAGTCTTTTCAATATATATTATTTTTTTTTACTACATAACTCATAGTATAGCAATTCTGTATTCTTGTTGGCTAAAAATGTTTTTTTTCTTCAGTCTCTGGTAAGATAGCTGGGGCCAGGTCTCTTCAATATGACTTAAGTATATATATATTCAAGCTGTACGCAGATGATGATCTCCTTATTTTAGTGATGTAATGACCAGATAGCTCCATATGGAAGACTTGGCAGACTTGCAATGTGAGACCCTGCTTCCACTATAACTTGTAGAGACTATATTGAACTACTGTCATTTTCAGAGTCTCTAGATATCAGTCCATTAAAACATATAAAGTTGGTCCTATGTCCAGTGTCAAGTTAGCTCAGAATAAATGAAACCATGCAAATGATCATATTAATCATTCCTAGACACATTTATTTGAGCAATAATGATAGTTTCACCAGAGGAAAGACAGATCTGGAATTTAGATAGTTTCTTTATACTGGTACACTTATTCAGAGTGAACATGAGGTATTTGTAACCCACTGTTTATCCCAGTGACTTTCAATATTTATTGTTACTGTCATAATATTACAACAGGAACAGATTTTTCTTTTCTTTTTTTCCATAACAAAAAATAAGTCAGTGTTTTTCTGTAATCATCTCTGAAGGTTCCAGGGATGTGTAGAGTTGAGTTTCCAAAAACAAATTACGAAGGAAATGCATACAGTGATCTTGCTGCAGCACGTTTCATGCTATTTAAAGATAAATGACAACCATTTTCCTCCAACCGTCATTTTGACATTTTAAAAGATAAGATGTACCTTTCAGCTTATATCAGCTCACAAGTACATCTAAATATCCCCTTGGCATCTCTTCTAGAAATGTCAGATTTCTAAGATGAACAGGAAGGTAAAACTTTTTACAGTTTTAGAGCACCAACTTGCTTCCAAAGAAGGGAAGGCATTACCACTGACTGATAGAAAATTTCAGGTATGGAACCAACCAAACAGTGGATTTCTCAGGGTGCTGATAGTTTAGTATGGCATTTTCAGAATTCAGTTACACTCTTCTCTCATCTACATACTGAGAAGCTGGAAATGAAACATTTGTTTTTTGAACAAATCTCAACTTCTCTAAAAGAAAATGTAAAACTGTATCAAACAGAAAAGTTACTTCAAAGAGAAAAATGTAAACGCCCAACTTCCAGATCATGAAAAGGCAAAGTCTACTGCCTTTTGGAAAGAGAGCAGCTCAATGCCCCTTTGTCATGCTTGGTCGTTGGTTTAAAGTGCAGTAAATGGCATTTTTCTTGTTCTTATCAAATGTACCTCCTGTAGTGGTGATTTTAAAGAAGTAAGGTATTCCGTGTTGATTATTATTAACCCCTGTGGTCTTCCAAGTTCTCAAGAAATTACTAAACAAAGTGATATAGCCGTAAGAAAAATGGTCTATAAAATTTCTCAATAAAACCTGTTGTTAAATCTGATCCTTAGGGTCTTCCCTTACTTTTCTTTCCAACATCATTTCAGTTATGAATTATTGCAGAGAAACTCACAATACAATCAGCTGTATAACACTATTTCAGCAGGCTCAACAACACAGATCTTTTAACTACTAACCCCTAATCCCTTCTGTGTCTGTTGTACTTGAATAATCAGAATAATATAAAAGCTCTTTGAAATATATATGCACATAAGAAACAATCACACAGAGACAGAAGGTTAAAAGTCATATCAGCATAATGTTCATCATAAGTAATTTTGAAATGAAGTGAAGGCAATTTTTAAAATTCCTTGCAAGTGTATATGAGACAAATATTCTCCTGCTTCATTTGAAATATTGACCAATACTTTACCAGATTACGAAATTCAAACATGTAAGGAAAGATTGGAATTCAGCTCCACATCACTGAAGTCTATCTTTTCAAGTAGTTTAGGACTCAGCTCATGTGGATTTGCAGTTGGATGTGGGCTCCTAAGTCCTGCAGACAGCTGCTGATCTAACTGGGCTTTCTGAAGTCAAAGTTAGAAGTACGTCAGCTAACAGGGACTTAACATCTTTTACTGCTAATCGTACCTTAAAACACAGTGTAGTCAGGGTCAGACTGAAACTGGTTTCCATTTCTCCCCCATGAAGTTCTCAGATTGCTTTAAGACATCTGTACAAATAGGTAGAATGCCTCTTCTTCATATGTAATATATCTAGTATTACAGCTCATATCTTGGCCTACTCCAGAATAATTAATAGTTGGTACTAGTATTTCTTCAACAGGATTCAATGATGCATTCCCCAAAATGCAGATATTGCCTATTAGATTTGCTAACAAGGCTTTTTTTGAGGTGGGGGAAGCGTTTGGCAAGGTTTTCATTTCCACTCTTCTCTGCAGGTGAAATCTGTCTAGGGCAAAGAGACCATTTCTCAGTTACATAACCTTACTGCTTTTCAGTATCTTCTGAAGATCTTTTTTCTCAACTACACTTGTTGCTAGAGCAAGTTTAATTTCTCACCTGTAGAAGACTTCCTTTTCTACTATTTCATGCACACTCTGAGCTTTTCTAGACAAACCATCCTTAATTGCTGCTACTCAGATTTGTCCCCTTGATCAGGAGGGCTCCCGTGGGGGTGAAGACCAGGTTGCCCTCAGGGTGTTCTGACTCTTTGCATATAGCAATGGTCCAAATCCGTCATTTGAAGCTGCATGGCAAGGAGTTAACCATATATGTCAACTTGCCACAAGACATGTAACCAATCTTTTCTATACACAGTAGTATCTTTAAAATAATCTTTGTAGCTGTCCTCAGAGAAAAACAGAATCAGATACATACATTCAAATAATTGTAGCTAGACAGAAATGTGGGGTCTGGAAGTATTTTGATTTGGTATTCTGGAGTATGATGAAGGACTGCTGTGCTTCAGTTGATTAATTATTTCAAAACAGGATTTATACCGGGTATACAATGCATTATATAAGAAAGAGAAAAATATAGTAAAGAACTTATTTAAAAACATTGGGGCTTAGTTTCTCAGTTTTCCGTATTTCTTTTACTGAGAGTCACTAGCACTCCACAGCAGGTTTTGAAAAATTGTCCATGTGGAAAAAAAGTCCTCCCATACATTTTACATTTCTCCTTTTCATTCTACAGGACATTTGCATAAAAATAGTAGATTTGTTTCTTAAAAGTTCATTTTCTCTCACTTCTCCCTTCCATTTAGAATCATCATAATCCTCACAATAGTGACATGGAAACGGTTGTAATATCACAATGGAAGTATTATCACGGCACATAGGGTATAAGCAGCAGGTTCTTGAAGTGATAAATCCTATTTCCCTACAAGTAACATCATAAAGAGAAATGGAGAAGAACAACAGAAATAAAATACTGTTAAAAATGGACATTTATGTGACTTGATATTTAATTGGTACTTTTTTGATGAAAATAAGGTCAGCAAGAACATGAGAACCACAACATGTCAGATGATTGGTCCCACTGGTGCGTTGTCTGGTCTTCAGCAGCAGCCACTGGCTGAGGAAGAAGTATAAGTTCAGGCACTAAATGCTTAACTACTGCCGCGCCAGAATACTTGCTTAGCATTTAAGGTTATGAAATAAAGAAAATTCCGGAGTCAGAAAGTATGTCTTAACATTCAGAAGTCCTTCTTTCTTTCATGTAGTTGCCCAGTCCCTGTCATCCTGGCTATACATCTCTGGAAAATAATTATCTCTTCATTGCATTATGGATGTTTTCTAATTAGTCTTAGTTAAACTATTTGCTTCACTTTATTTTTTTCTACATAGTATATGGCAGTGTACTGTATCCTAAGAAACAGTCATTATTACAATCTCAAAATATGTCACACCTTAGAATACAGCATTAAAATCTTCTAGCTTTCACCTCATAGCATTCATTAGTAGTAGTACTGCTATTAGTATCATTTACTCATACTGTATGAAGTACACATTTTCTTTGAACTAGATAATGAAATGACTTTATAGGATTTATCTTTTATTCTACAAACGTATTGAAATTGATGAGATAAAAAGATTGGTGTACATAATTTCTTGGAGAATGAATAGGAAATATTAATAAAATTTAGTTCTTTAAATTATCAGATGCTCTCTACTGATCAAAAATACAACAAATACAGATATAATAACAGAAAAGGAAATTAAAAAAATACACAGCAGCACATGTAATTATAAGTGCCTTTTCTGAATTAAATTGTTCAGTTAATTTTCATGCATCATCCTCTCCATATTCCATAATCTCTATTCTATTTCTTTTGTCATGTAGAATTGGTTGCTGCATAATCTCCAACCCTATTTCCCACAGTTCATAAAGAATATTACATTTTTATAACTATCATTCACCAATAAATCTGCAAGTGTTCCCTCACAGGCAGTCCCAGTCACAGCTTTCAAAGCCTTTAGTCTGCAGAAACACTACTTTTTAATTTAGAGAAATTTGCCAATATATACTTGACATATGTTGAGAGATTTTTCTAGTTGTGCTTTGATTACATAAACTGTAGAGGGACATTTCAGTCCTCCATGTGATGAATTCTGAAGTCTGTAAATTCCGGTATTGGTTGTGAAACTCCTTTTCTGTATTATTCCCCTTTAGTTATTCCAGTTGCATTCATTCATTCATACATACAGGGAAGTAATATGATACAAAAGAAATACAAAATAAAAAAAAGAATACAAAAGTAATATGATACAAAGAAATATAGATGAATGTTAGCAATCTCAAGAGAAGATTTATGCTGCAGCTCTAAATAAATTAGCTTTTCTTAAAAATGTCACATTTCTGCTCAGCAGCTTGCAGAAGCTTGTTCATACTCAGCAGAGCTACACTAGGTGCCCGCCACCTATTCCTGGGCTGAAAGTTAGATCGCTGCCCTGCGTGCAGAGCCTGGTGCAGATAACGGTGAGAGAAAGGAAAATTCAAAGTTAAGCTGAATTTGCCTATTTAAGTTGTCTTTCCCTATTTCCATCTGCCCCTCTATCCATGTTAGGAAGAGTCTCGCCTTTATATTACTATGTATGTCCAATAGAAAACATGATCCATATTAGTAGACCTAACTAAGTTCCTAACCTATTGAAGGTTACCAGGACTACAAGTAAGTGGTTTTAAATCCATTGTAATTTCATGCTTTATCAGCATTTGGAGAAGAGCAATAGGTTTTGCCGAGCTGGACAGTTCTTGCTCTTCTTTCTCTGAGCTGTTCTGCACTATGTTACTCACCGTTTAGTATCTGCATCTCTTGGCCTCTAGTGCTGGCTGGATAAGATGGTTGAGGCTCTCTGTTCAGGTGTGTACAGTGGGCTCTGAGGTTCCTCCTTCTCTCTGCTCATCGTTTTGTTCCAACATAAATGCATAAAGAAGACAAAAGGCAGGAGTTCAGTGAAGAATTTCCAACTCCCTGAGTCTATGGAAGTGCTGGGAAATTGGCTACATACTTATAAAGAATCAAAAGCTTTCTGGACCAAAGTCATTAGACTACTTCAGGAAAGAATATTGCTACTGTTATTCTTTTGCAAGCTACTAACTACTGACCACAGCAGAAATTCTGCCTTTTCATTTCCACCTGTACAAACCAAGAGTGCAGAAATCACAGCAGAGAAATTAAAAAGAGCTCCTTAATCAGGGATCAGTATCACCTGCTGTAGGCATAGTCTTTTCTTGTGGTAGAAAGTGTTTTCCCCGCATGGGAACAGAGTGATTACTGTGAGAGCTGTAGAGGTCTGTGAACTCACTAAAGGTGATATGCTAGTCCTGAAAAAATGCAGCAGATTATTGCGTATCCATTGCCTAGTTCTTCACTGCAAGGTTCTAATCCCCAGTCACCTCCTCCCTTCGGTACCCTCCTTACGGTAGGCTGAGACTCCTGCCTGCCTGATCTCAACAGTGGTGGATTGATAAGGTCACCAGGTTAAAGCCCAAGGGTCAAGCCTGTGCTTAACATACAGCGTCAATTTAAACAGTCATTCTTTCTCTTTTCTGCTCCCTTAATTACTATGTAAATATTCCAAGTGAAGCAGAATATCTTGAAGAGGAGCCATTAATGACCTGAATTCAGAATACTTTATAGCTTATTTATTGGAGTGTTCATCTGGGGAGTGCAACAGACAAGTCAAAATCTATCAGGTCTCTCATTTAGAGCAGAATGCACTGAGGTCGCTCACATCCCAGTTGAATTGCCCCAGCATCAATATCGTTATTTAATAGGGAAGAGCCTCTTTTTTTTTTTTAGCAGCACGACTAGCCCTCTGCTTTCTGCCCCGACTTAAAAAGGCATTTCACATTAAATATTTTACTTGATTTTTTTTTTGGTGCTATGGGCAGAACGTACTGTAATACATAAAATAACTATGAAACAACACAAATACAGAAAATTATTATTTTACATTTGCATTAGTCCGAATGAAGTAGGGGTATTGTTTGTTTTGCTTCTGGGGTAGTGGGAGGTATAGCTGTTGAAAAACCATGTGCCCATCCTTAACCGTGGACTTCTATGCTTTTATGCCTTAAGGAGATCTCAGCTCACAAATACAAAAGGTACTTTATCTAAGCTGCCAGGACTACAAGCTCACCCTGGACGCTGAAAGTCACACAGTGTTCTCCTCAAAGTTGTCAGCAATTGTCAAAGGTTTATTTATATCTGTGAGACCCTATGGGTCTTCAGATTTAATCCTAAGTGAAAAATATGAAACCAGAGGAACAGTAAGAAACAGTAAGTTTTAGCTATTTGGAATTTAGCAATTAAATCTCTTGTTGTAAAAGTGACATTTGTGACCTGATGGGGTATTTTTGTGTGTGTGAGAAATTGTGACGTGGAGTCAGAGGTATATATCCCCAGAGTAATCTTTTTATAGAAATGTATATATAACATTTTAAAGTTCCCATCCTCATTCAAAATCAATAGCCGTCACAACTCAAAGTGCCAGGAGTCTCTAGCAGACCAGTGGTGGTGGATTAAAATCAAATGGCGGAAACTGTAAGAGTCTTCAGCTGCACCCGCAACTCCTGTGATGGATATTGCCTCCCCCAAAGCAGGGACAGCTGATCAGCTCATGAATCTCTTGATTGACTGCAGTGTTCATCTAAGTATACTAAACTGACTTGGAGTCTGGTTGGCTGTAATACAGACAGCGAAATTTTTCTTGGGAGAGAAAATATGTATTATACGGGCAGCAAGGTTGTCTGGAGAAGTTCAGGAATTTGATTTTAACCTGTTGCTGAATGACCCCTGTCAATTTTAAAAGTAAAAATTGATAGGCTTCATCAGGTGATTTCAAAGCACCAAAAATGCCTGTTTTGCTCTTTCCCCCACTGGGCACCTGAAACGCCACTGACCGTTAGGGCCGAAGCTCTGTTTACCTTTGCCACTTTTCAGAGAAAGAGGAAAATTGCTGCTGGCTGAATTGGTGGAAAGACTGCTCATGTGTAGATCCCTTCTTTCTTTACTGATCTAGGTGTGTAAATAGCATCACTGTAAGTTTGGGGAGGAGGTTAACACTGGTAGGAGATGGACAAAAATGCACACAACAACTGGGCACTGCAAAGCAGGGACCAGACAGAGAAAAGTGTTGGGATAGCACCATGGGTACAGTAATAACAGAGTGGTAGGAGGGAGGGCAGTTGTCTTGGTGTTATTGCCTCTTCTTTTGGAAGTAATGAAATTACAATGGTATCAGTATACAATCCGCCTCACATGAGATTACGTAGCAGCAAACAGACTTCCTTAGTAGTCCTCAACTAAACTCCTCCAGCCAACTTTGTGTATATTAGTAGCTAGGGACATAAAAATCTAGTTTCTATTTTCAGTGCTTTAGGGCATCCTGTCTGGGTTCCTCCACGCAGTTCAGAAGTTACTGTCCTGTAGATGATGTCTACCGGTCCTGTGAGGATGTCTCTGATGCCATAAAACACCAATAACAACACTGGAGACCTTTCTTTAGCACCCAAATCATACTGCAAGCATCTGCATCACAAACCTCTAGCAGCATAACAAAATTTTTCTTAGCTTGACCTCCAGGCAAACTTGTGTCAATAGCTGGTCACTCCCACTTCAGTGAATGTAACGCTGCTCCTTTTATTGTATGACCTCCTGAATTTTTAAGAAGACATCTGACTTGGCTATATCAGCAATAGATAACCTTCTACCATAGTTAAGCTTTGTCTCGCAGCATTGCTCAGAATGATAAATTGTGGGAAACTATTTTCTTCACCAAACAAGGCACACAGCAGTCTGAATTTGAAAAGTTGCTTATAGTAAGTAGGAAGAAACTATTTTTACATAGCAACAGACCTAAGGGAATGATCCTTTGAATGGTAATTAGATGTATATGTCTATATCTATATGCACACATAGAGTTTTAATTGCTTGTATTAAAACTGCACATTAGTATGTCCTTGGAGATGTGCTGTGATACTAATCACATTTGTCAAGATGAGACAGTACTTTTCTCTCTTACACATCATAAACTCTGACTGATATCCCTAAGGGAAAAAAATGCATAATGTGTCACTTATGACCTGTTGCATGAACAAATCACTTGCATTTCATATGCAGCAGGATAACAAAATGCTATTGATTTTGAATTAGAGTTTAGGAAACTGATCTTTATTGTTAGTTGTCACTTGGCAGATTTTTCCTCCTGCTGTGAAACGTTTGATTCAAAATTTATATTTGAAGAAATGGAAGCAGTGATAGTTTTACAATATACAAAAGAACATAAATTCTATCTTAGTAGACAGACATTATTCACAAGCAGAATAAACATTCAATAAATAAGACTAAATTTCAAATAAGTAACAAAAAACCTGTAATATGCCAATCTTGTTCTGCTTATGCAATACTGCTCTTTAGCAGAGCAGCTTTCTGGGGCTTGAAAGAAGGCACTGATCAGTGTCGGGATGCTTGTGCAGAAACAAGCTGAAAAGGAAGATCTAAGAAAAGTACACACAAATGCAATGCACTATATAATAAACAAAAGTAATGTAGAATAATCCAGGGTATGAATTTGAACACTACAGATAAAACAGATTAAGAGTAGGGTGCCTCTGACGCCAGAATTGTCCTTCCCTATTCTACAGTTGTATGTAAGATATATAAAGGTCATTTCAGTGTCACTTTAGACTATTGTTCTCCCTTTCTACAGAAAAAGAAACAAAATCAATATTCCTTAGGATAAGGATTGGAAGATTTATTAGGCCATTTTATTTAGGAAGAAATATATCTACCTACAGGTAGTATCAAGGATGTAATTCTTCATTTATTTCTTAAAGAATATCAATGTAGTGATTCTCAAATAGAGGCTACATACATATTTTCATGCCAAATAACTGAAAGTCTTCACAAGCCTTATTCCTTAGCTCTACTGAAAAGATTTGCCATTTTCTATGTGAAAAGAGGAACTGAATCTGATTATCTTTGTATAGAGCAACTCTGTCACTTGCCTTACCTCTGTCATCGTAGAAAATTATCAGCTTTATAGGTTGTATCAGCTGTGACAGAAGATAGGCAATCTCAGGGTGAGAAGCAAAGGTATAAGCAAACCAGGTAGCACCTGATTCCTTGACATTTTAAATGTCTATGGGCAAGGGTCCCTGTAATCAGTGACATTAATTTTCGAAAGTTCTTATCATCAACCAGTCCAGAAACATATGTAGCATATCTATTAATATTTTAACAGTAGCTTGCAAGTAGATAATGTAAACTAAGTTAATGGAGGTACTGTGCTCTTCTACCATTGTTGACTGCAGAGTTATGAATACTTTTACTATTGCTATTATATATACTGGAAAACAAACACCAACCAAGACTGTTTAGATTATCACTTTCTTTTGTAAGGAAGACTAATATCAGAATTTTCAAATGTTGTCAGGTTTCATTTACCGTAATTCTGGTTTGTGTCCAGAATTGACATTTCTTAATACCCTAGGAAGAATTAGACAAAGTCACTACTGTTAACTGTCCATTAAATAGTTAATGTGTGTCAACTATTTAAGTAGCTAGTGTGCATATTCACCCTCCTACCACCTTTCCAGTACCAAACCTATGTTTTCTGGAATTAAGCCTGCTTTGGCATTGTGATTCTTGTTTCTTAGGAGATTATTGCATTAAATAAAAAATGCCACAAAGGTATTTAAAAATCAGCTACACACCTCTTTGCAACTTATAAGTATACTGGATATGTAAATCGTTTGTGTTTCTGTTAGATGAAATGGAGTATATACATTCCTATTGCCATCGATACATGTCCTTGACAGCAGAGATCCAGCCAAACCTTGAGTGATGTAGGCTCATTAACTCCATTACAGTCAATGGAAGTACACTTAATCACATCACCTGAGAATCTGGCCTACAGCCTGTAACAAGACAGCCCTTTGGAGAGTAATAATATTTTATGCTTTCATCAATCACTCTCCTAGGTGTGTAGCTATTCGTTCCATACTAAAAATGTCATATTACAATCAAAAAGGCAAGTCATGGCTATTTTGCTATGTTTGCTCCCAAATGAATTTTACTAAAAGTGGTCCCAGTTCAGGAAAAACTCCTTGCAGAAAGCACAAGAATCTGTCTTTAATAATGCAATATTTACATTTATTTTAAATGTTCTGAGTACAGAAGAATTTCATAAGAACATTAATATTCTTGATTTTTAGGCTCCAAGTGTTACATTCTATTTCTTCTGCTTTGACTATTTGCCTAGGACGTGTGTCTACAACCACGACGATAATAGATGGTAAGAACGGATCCGTTCCCTCACCATCCATGAAAGTTGGCAAGAAATCAGTTACAGAAGACCTTGTGACAACGTTCAGCTCACCAGCAGCATGGCTTCTTGTTGTTGCTCTGATTGTTACCTGGTCAGCAGTAGCTATTGTAATGTTTGACTTGGTGGATTACAAAGCCTTTGCAGGTAATATTCAGCATATTCTGTTTGACATCTTGTATATTAAAATTTAAAAATTTATTAAGGAATGTGCGTTATGTAAATTTTCATGTCTTCTGTCTTCTTGGGGCCAGCATAGTGTCTCTGCTGAGTTTACTAAGAGAGGAGATATTGTGAGAAATGTCAGAATATATTAGTTTACACTTCACACATCTTTATAATATGAATCTCTCCATTTTGCAGCCCATCCTCATCCTGGAAAATGTGTATGTTGACAGTAATATAATATGTATATGACCATGTGTGGTCAGATTTCTGTCTTGAAATTTCTATATAAAATTATTTCAAGAAAAATAAAATTAAATTTAATTCACATTTTCTGAAATATATTTTAAAATTTTTCATAGTTACCTTGAGTCTTCTGACATCTGCTTACGTAGTTCAACAACAAGAAATATGCAAAAGATCATCTCTAAACATGCTAACCCTAAATTCATCTTCAAAAACCACAAGCACAGAGGACCAGATTCTTAGCATCAGCTAAGTCACACCCCTGTCTTCAGTAAGGCAGTAAGTCTCGCCTAGTTTAAGACCTGATAAACTGACTGAAGAAGATCAAGTTTTGTGGTACATATTAGTTATTGAGGGTAAACATGAAAAAGAAGTGTGTGCTATAAGGGCTGTGACTGTGGATGAGGAATGCGAAGAAAGGAATAGGAAACAGAAATTATTTCATTGTTACTTGACTTTTATGCCTTATGTCTGGCAATGATGGAAAATAGAATCAATTAAGTACCTATGTTTGTAAAGGGTGTACAGTGTTCTGTAAACCACTTCAACAGCAAAACTTTTGTGAGGCAACCAGGCTGTAATGACTGGGAAACATTTAAGTGAAGCAGAAAATAAATTATTAGGGTCCTTTTCTTTCTTAAATAAGAACTTTAGATTCAAAGTTATCGTATCTGTCACAATAATTAACTAGGAATTGAAATTCAGACTTCAGCCTTTTAATTCAAAACAAACTGAGCTGATGTTTCACAGTTAGTTTCCTGAACTTTATCAGTTTACTGATAAAATCAAAGATTTTTTGTCCTGCTGTATATCAATATTGACCTCAAAATTTATTTAAAAAGCTTTTGAGACATAGATGGAACTTGAAAGAAGCCAACCAATCCTGGATCAATGGATGACGTAGAACCTTGAAATGTGGAGAAAAAATATCACAAACCTCTTTTAAATGTTTTGCTTCTCATTTGTCTATGTTTTCAGAAGGAATTCACTTGAGTCACAGCAAAACAATGTTCCTTTTGAGTGATCCTCCCAAAATAGACATGAGATTTCAATTTGTACACAACACACCTAATGTTACAACACAGATGTCAGCCAAGAGACAGAACTCACCATATTGTGCTTTTAATTTTCCATATTAACAATTAATCAATCAATCAAAGAATCAATCGAGTTCTTAACAGGTTTTCAATAAGCAGTCAGGAACCAGGGCGTAACTCAGGCAAAACTCCTAAAATAAGTGATTCCTGAACTGGCTGTCAGCTCATGCATGCTCGATATACTAGTCAGGATAATGTTAAGCAATTAGAATCTATATTCATATGGGAGACTGAAAGAAACTTTCTAAGCAGATGGAAATCTGATGTTCATGTTGTATTGGTTAAATGAGCTTAAATCCCAAAGTTGTCAATGGAAACTGACATTTTCAGATCAGGCTGCAGAAATAAAAAATGTAAAATTTAATCTGCAGGGTGAGTTTTTGTTTTGTGGAGATCTCTGAGAGATGATACTTCAGTATTTTGAGTTCATGAGTTAGTTTCTTTTCCTTCCCAAAGATATTTCTGTTCCTAAGTGATTAATTAAGCTAGGATTTAAACCAGGTCTCAACGGTGGAATATTAAGAGAAGGAACTGCTCTGCTTCTTCAGACCAAGATTTATTAGACTGTTTTATGTATTTACATAAATATAACAAAGGCTACATAGCTCTTATCACGACCCCTGGGTTTCAACTCCGGAGTTCCTACTCAGTCTGGTTTTTCTAGGTGAAACCCACTGAATTACAAAAATTCAATGGAAACAGCTGAAGATTTCACAGAGGACCACCTAGCTGGCATTATTGATACTAGAATGATTTTCACCCTCTGACAGTTTTGCTCTTTGCCTCCTTTTCAGACAGAAAGTAGTGCCTTCTTTTCAGACAGAAAGTAGAATTTGGAGCATATTTTTAAATGACTCCTTAAATCTAAAACCCAGAGATATTTTCTCTTGGGTTGGGCACTGCCCTTTGAACAACCGGAACTGCATAAAAAAAGTGAGCAGCTATTTTCAGGACTGTAAGTTTATTTTTGCAAGCATGATTAAAATTAATTTCCTAGTTTTTTAATGTAAATGAAAGATGCCAAAGAAAATATATTCAACTGTATATTTTTTATTCTATAAACCACAGAATATTCAGTGTATTTTTTCCTTAACACTTGCGTTTCATAAGCCAGTGCTGTCAATTTCTTTCCTATTTCTTTACCTGAAGTTCCATGAAGTTCAAGTTTAGAAAGTATGCATAGCATACGAATGAGGCAAGCTGAGAGAGCTGCACTCCATTGATCTAGAGAAGAGGAAACCGAGGGGTGACCTAAGAGCAGCCTGCAGCTTTTTGAAGGGCAGTTACAAAGATGACAGAGGACAAATAGTTACCAAGGTGATATGCTTGGTACATCAGGTGATATAACAAGGGACATATGGCCAGAAATTCCTGTGTGAGAGATTCATACTGAACGCCAGGGGAGAAAAAAGTCTTTACCGGGAGGTCAGTGCAGCACTGAAATCTGTTGCCTAGAGGGGCTGCAGATTTTCCATTCTTGGTAATGTTCAGGACTTGGCCAGATGGCCATGGCTGACTGGATCCAGTGTCAGCAACAGTCCCTCACTGAGATGGATTACATTAGACAATCTTTGGAGATTCCTACTGATCTACATCTATGAGATTGCAAGATTTCATTGAAACATCTGTTAGAAGGACATAAGGCATTTACAAAGCACCTAGCCAGAGGTCTCAGTGGGGACACAAAGATAACTGAGGGGCAGCTTCTCCCACCCTTGCATGTGAGAAGTGAACCTATAGACCTTTGTAGTCAGGATTTCACTCACCCATTCATACAGTTAATCCTGTTGAATTTTGTGCAGATGTTGCACAATAATTCCTAGTGGGATGACTTAAAAACATACTGTGTACATCTTCAGAGCCAGCCCTTTGCCAGATTTGCGGGAAGTAAGGACCTGAGCTGGGAGAGCTCTGGGAGAGCTGACTAAAGTGCTACACACCTCCACACTGGGGCTGGCTCTGACCTACGGGTTCCCACTGGAGACTTCCACTATGCTTTTCTGCCACAAATGACCATGTCCGTAGTAAAGCTACTAGTAGTGACTGTATTGCACAGGACCGACTGCGGTAGAAAACAGGAGAGGTTTGAAATGGTAAACCAGGTTGGGAACTGTGTGGCTGAGGAATATACACAGATCTGTTACTCCTGATTATACTACAGAGCTACTAGCCTCTAAAGGAAGTGCTACACCCTAAATTATGACTTTACCTAGATGCACCCTGAAATTACACAGAGACTCATGGAGCTAAGTAGAAACACAACAGAATTGACCTCAGCAGGCTAGGAATTATTTTAGAGTTGAACTCAAACATTGCTTTGTATTTGAACAATTACCAATTTTGTTGTCATTATAGTAAAGGTAAATAATTCAAAAAAATTATACTATTAGTATATGCATTTTATCTCTTATGCACTCTTTTAATTTGTTGGTACAAACTTCATGTTGCCTCTGTGATTACAGGGTGCCAACCCATAGATTTTGCTTTTTGATTACTATGGTTGCATGTTCTTTTAGAAGTTAACTATCAATTTTAGAAATTTTGACAATTTATACAACATGATATTTGTCCCATGAATAACTATATGGAAAGGAAGTGTTTTATTTCATCCCAAAATATATGTAGTAAGTTCCTTTTGTGGAGGGCCTCTCTTCACTGTCTGAAAAGCAGACTTCAGAACTGAGGGAGGCTGAGGTTGGATAACTTCTGGGTTTTAGGTAGCTGAAGTTAGATGACATAAATTCAAGCTCCTCTCATATAAAGATTAATTTTTGTGGAATTTTACACATCCGAAACATGATTACTGTAAATTCTATAGTACTCTGTAGTATTCAGGAAGTGCTGGTTATAATAGAAAATATTGCACGAGGACCTTGTGTAATGGGGTGCATGTATAAAGCTGTGCCTCCTTGGTGCTTATGTGTCAGTTTGTTCAGAGGTTAGAACAGAGACAGCATCTACAAGTCAGCTTTGGCAGTGGAATTTGAGGAAAGTATGAGCCAATAATTAGATCAGTGCTGAAAGATTCACCCCTGTTCTATCTATCCAGAAGAAGGAAATTGCAGTGTTTCGCTTTAGTGTGTTATGTTCATTCCTTTGAGGAAAGAAATGAAAGCTTGCATTCCTATCATGCTGTGTTGTACAACTATAAACATGAGCGAAATATTTCTAATGTGGTACGAAGGTGACATGCATTACAAAAGCCTGAGATAAGAAACTATGAATCTCATGCAGTATGTAGCATATATGAATATGCAAGAAGTAATCCACCGCTTTGGAAGATGTCTTGTAGATTCTCAGAATTTTCAGAAACGCAGAAAAGTGATTTATTGTATTTTGGTGTGTGCTTTGCAGCAGTTTGTTATTACAATCATCCTTTGTGTTAGAAAAGACACCTTGTTAATTGGCTTCATAATTCATGAATGTATTTCACGCATTTCTTGTACACATAACTGGATTATATATTTTAATTGGTAAATGTAACTAAATAATTTAAGATTATTTTAGTCGTAAAGATTGAGTGCCCATCAATCCACATTTGCTAATGGGCTAATAAAGTGTTCAGAATTCCCTGCCACCTCTGTGACCAATTACAGCTAATTAACACCGCCCTGATTTCAGCTCCAGAATGTTCAATATTCAGAGTATATTGGTGGTGAGTTAGCCAGTCACCTAAAGGCCAGACTAAATCAAGCCTAATGAAACCTCACCCAATCTGTGAAACCCAAATCTATCCACAAAATACTCTAAGTGAAAATACAGCACACACACAAAACACGGTGAGCTTGCCACCTTGTTGTGACTTCTTTCATAAAAGAAAAAAGAACAGGCTCTTTGTTGTGCATAATTCAGTTTGCTCAGCCATAAAGAGGCTTTTTAGAGACCTGCAGCAAAGGCGAATCTCTGTGGGGGTAATGCCTGTCAACAACAGGAATGGGGAGCAAACAGCACATGGCGGATGGAGGCACAAAGCTCCCAGCTCCACATGAAACAGCAGGGATTCCAGTGAGATATTCTCTTTAATGCCTCCCTCTCACCCCCCTTTTTTTAAGTTAATGGCAAAACATCAAAACACCTGGCCAAATTTTTCTGGGGTGTCCCATATGAGTTTCTGACTAACACAGTGTGAAGTCACAATTTCCCTGCCCTAGCTTGTGGTCACCTCTATTACTGTCTTGTAGCCACAGAAAGTTTTTGCCTGGCCTTGGGTAGTCAGGATGATATACCTGTTAATATTCTCCAGCAGTGGAAAGCAAAGGAAAAAAGAACTAGGAATCATATATTCACATGAAAAAAGGCACAAGAAGGTAAAGAACAGGACTCCAATGTATAACTGACACACAGACATTTGTTTTCCCTGTCTCCTGAATGATAAAACTGTAAGGTGCAAAACCTGTTAGGTGCCGAGCATTTGTTTGTCAGCAAAATATGAATATTCTACTGGTTTTGTTTTCTTTTTTTGTGAGATAATCATTATTAGGAATATTCACATCCGTTTTTCGCTGGGATTGATCATGCTGCAGTCAGTCTGTTGGGCTCATGTTCACAGGAAACTTTTAAGAACTGCAAATGAAGAGTGTAGTTATATTTACTCTTGTATTTTACATCAGTATATTCACCAGTTTTAAACCTGATAATACCTTTGCTCTTATTCAGGAAAAAGAATTAACTTCTGGTTTAGTTTAAAATAACAGCAAATTTAATGGAACAAATAATTTTGTCTCTTGGTGCAAGAGGTATTTCACAGCCTCACCAAAATGAAATGATTGGGAAAAGTTTCTCCATACTTGCAAAACCCTGGACAAATCTCCTACAAACAAAGGAGTGGGATGCAAAAAAAAGTGTTGGACCTTGCTATGCTCACCTTGGAACTTATCAAAGCAGTGCTGCAGTCTTTTGAAATACATATTCCTCTATTTACAGTTGTCAGTCCAGAACATGACTAAACAGGTTACTCATTTCAAAGCTCTTAATGCAATTCTTTATTGAATTGTATGTGACTTGCACTGATGTACCCAAAACCTACCAAACAATTATTTTCCACTGCCTTTCATAATGATAAAGACAATTTAAAGGATTTAAACACAATTACAGTTAAAAGAAGGGCTGTGTAGATGACATCTTACTTCCCATGTTTGACTCATCTGTAACAAATATTACAGCTGAGTTATAAAACCCTAGAAAATGAGTTTATAATGGAAAGAATGACAGTCTATGAAGCACTGCAATGCTGCGAGAACTGTGTCCATCCCAAATGGTCTAGCATATATAAGATGACAAATTTTGATAGATTAAACTTCATGAGGTCATGAAGTTGAAAACACAAAATTTCAGAAACTGCATCAATGGATAGCAAAGGATCTAAGAAAAGAAAGGTCTTACATGCTTAAATGCACTTCGTGGGATACAAAACACAAACCAAAATACTGGTCCATAATGGTATCTGTGAAATTTTTAATTTTAAACAAACAAGCAAAGCCAGTAATTCATTTCCGTAACAATTGCAGTAATGTAATTCTTTGGTTATTTGCTGTTGAAGATATCAAAATAGTTCAACCAGAATGAACTACATGTAATATATTCTGTTCAGCAATAGAATATGTTTGTTACTTGAGAAAATACCTTTACCTTATTTAACTATGTTTTTCCATTGCTCTGATTCGTACTGTATTATCTCACACCTACAGTGTATTGTTTTTCTTTTCAATGAACTCCAATTTCTGCTTCATAACAGCAGACCCACAGAGATCAAGTAACTCCTCACTTCACTCCGTAACTGCTCCCTTTAGTCAAGAGACAGCTGAGGATGTTCATTATTGCTAAGAGTGTTTCTTCCTTTTTTTTTGTTGGCCTTTCTGGGGTCCATCCTGTTGCCATCCGCTATAGCCACCTGTTCACAACATTGCGATGATCCCTGTTTACCACCCGGTAAAGACATTCTGCCTGCAGTATTCTGAATGCGCGTGCACGCTTGCGGTCTGCTGGCTGGGGATAACAAAGCATGGGCATAAGCAGAGCGCCGGGCCGCAGCGGCACTGCTTCTCTGCTAATCCCCAGACCTGGCTGGCTGGGGCTGCACCGCTCGTTGCAATAGCCTCCTCCCGACTTTCATGTCATACTTGAAACAGATCTGTCAGCTGAGAGACTCCCTCAGTCAAGAAATTCCCAGGAAATGATGGCAAGCCGAGAGATACTTATTTTACGCTCATATGTGCCCTTTAAAACTGCCGCTGTACAGTTATTTAACAGCACTGCCTTTTTAACCTGAAGCTGAGATCTGTGTTCTTAGTCAGAGAATTGAATCTTTAGAATGAGAAAAAAGAAAGCTTCAAATTATTTTAGGCAAAATGTCTGTCTGTTTCAGAAAACACCACCTAATTATGGTCTGATCCATCAGTTCAGAAGCCTTTCAGCTGATATCAAATCAAGTCATATAAATTAAATGTAAAACCCATCCTAAACCTACATTCCTGTCCAAGTGTATGTCTTTATCAAAAGTACTTGAAATTACTTGATATTTCATGACACTTCATGAATTTCTTTCTAAATTTTGGCACGTACATTCTAGTTAGAACTACTTTGTTCTCATTTTGGGTAAAATGCCTTTGTACACTTTCAGGTGCGGTTTTCTCTATCGGCTTGACCTCAGTATAATTATCTAAGGCTGATATTGGAAAGAGTCAGGCAAAATTTATACTACAGACTGGAGTCTTCATATTTACAATTTAAGTACCTACAAAATGGAAATGACTGCATAATGCTGAGTCTGAGTTTTCTTTGACATTTTTTGTATACTTATAATTCAAGATACTGGTAATTCAAAACTAAATTATTATTTTTACACTTACAATTCAATGATACCCACCAGAGTTTGTCCTGAACCTTAGTGCTGTAAACATGACAAAAATGTTAGTCTATGAAACAGGAAGATAAGATCTAAGGAAACCCATGCTGATAAACTGGAATATTAATAATGGAAGACTTCATGTGTATATTGAGTTTTGTACGTTAGATACTACTCTTCAGAAGACCACAGAGTAGAAACAAACTGCTACTAATAATAACAAACCTTAAAAATATATAAAATTTCAAATTAAAATACAGATGTCTCTATAAGGGAATATTTCACTAAAACTGGGATATATTTTATTATCGTAAACAAGTGTTAGGCTTTTGTATTTTATCAAACATGACAGAAATTCTGTCTTCATCAGCTGTATCTTATCAGTATCAATGAATTAGATTATATCTCATAGATCAATCTTTACACCAGACAATTACTATCATTTGTAATTTAATTGTATTCAATTCACTGGAGTCAAAATATGCAATTGATGAAAATCCAGCAATTATTAAGTAATTCGCTGCAATTCATTAAAAAAAAAAAGGCTTTAAAATAGGTTGAACACTGAGTATATTTTTAACTATTTGACAAGTAAAAAAGATTGATAGACAACTGCATTCCTGGCAGAGTTATTAAGACAGGAATAATGACTGAAGTGATTTGCACAGATAAGTCAATTAGTCACTTTTTGTTTTGCGCTTCACAGGAATAAATGACACAGACCATGAAACATAACCAAATTTGCTTGTTTTGATAGAACAAAACATACCACATGATTAATTAATCCCTGTTTCCAAAAGCCACAGAACCCATTATCCATCCTGATGAAAAAAAGGTTTCTTCTGTTCACAAAATACCACTAATTTACTGAAATGGCTTTGTCACTTTATGAAATTTATCTTCTGTCCCAAGAACATACCTAATGCTGATTAAAGGACTTTGGAAGTCTGTCATTGGTTGATTTCAAATAGTTGTGTTAAGTGTGAGTTATTAATTACCATTAAAGATATGAATTCTATTTTCAAATCAATCCGAGTTAAAATTATAAGCCAAGGAGAGTTCAAATGGAAGAAATTATTTGGTCAGGATTATTGTTCTCACAATTTTTATTCAAATTACTATTTCTGTACCTATAATTGTGAAGAGTTACAAACAAGTTTAACCGTTTATCTTTGATGTAATGATCCTGAAAGTCAGTTTGAAAAAGCATAGGGGGTTCTTAAAGAATTATTTTAACCAAATTTGAATATGTTTAGTAAAGAAAATCCAAACAATGCCGATATCTACAATAGGTAACAAATTCAGTTGATTTTTCATACAATAAGGTTTTGTTGAAATGTAGTATACAAAGTCTTTCAATGGCTGAGATTCTTTCTTTGTCAGCTTTAACTCTTCCAAATTTCAGCATTTGCCAGAATCTTCTGGAATTTTTTATAGCAAAGCATTGTTGGTGGTACCAGTGCTGTTTTGAAATGCAAGTAATTTATCAAGGTGAACAGCTGACCTGCAGTTAATTGTGAATGTAAATTTACAAATCTAAGTGCTTAGCCAAAGTGTACAATAACAAGCAGGGTTTAAATGTGAAATATCACCACTAATAGGATCTCTGTCACATAACTCCAGCATATGAAAATAAGGTGTCATGTCCATGCTAGATTTTCAGGCTTCCTTTCCTTCCTACTCAATGAAAAGGGATGGGCATCTTTGGAAATTAACTCATATAACCCTAAAATAGATGTCAGAGGAAGGCAAGAGACTCGCCTTCTGAAGGTCGCAATATGTCTTCCTGCACTGGCTTTTGAGGAAGTCTAGAAACCACCAAGGATTAAATACCTGGCTTTCAGGTACATTTGGCTGGATAGGATAATCTGAATTTAAGTTGTGATTAAATGAATTTACATACGGTCAACAAGAAATCTTTAGTATTAATTGCATGTTTCACTCCTGAGCTTAACCTGCTGAGTAACCATTCACTTCCTTTCCCCTCCTTCCTCCTTCCACAGACATTTAATATTTTTTCTACTACATTACCAAAGAGGAACAATTGGCTCAGTCCCTGTTTGCAAGTTCAGCAAAAGGTAGAACTTCACAGCCCATATCTATCTGAGAAATACTCTATCATCATAAAGGCTCTTTACAGTTTAAATTCAAGATCTTTCCCCTGCTGCTCCTAGCACAATAAAAGATAGATCATATATTAATTATACTTTATAGTTGTAAATTAGTTACAAACTATGTATTGCATACTATACAACATATGCTAGCAAGAGAAGTATATCGTGAGCTTAGATTATGAATAATTTGTGTTCTAAGGTCTGCCAAGAAATAAAGAGTCAGACAGAGGACAGCTAATCCAATCTGAATGTGTTGAATCCAAGACTATTCTAAAAAATTTCATCATACTGTACCTTTGCTGGACATCTGTAAATAGGAGAAAAATCTATATTACATCAAAATACCAACCTCAAATTTTAATATGAAAATCTGCATTCTCAGCTTCACTCTTGAAGCAAGAGTATGCAAATCCTCTGGAAATGGCTACCTTTCTTTGCATGTGTGTGAGGCAAATGACATCTCTCTACTTGTCATCCCCTGAATTGCGGTGTTTCCTTTGTTGCTTGTGTGTTTTGTTCTACTAGGGAAAGTACTTGCTGTTGTCAAAGTTCTCGGGACAGTAGTAATTTTCACTGCAGCATTGCCTGGTGTTGCATTCTTAAGAATTTTAGGACATACCATTACTGTTAGCACTACTTTTTAAAAATGTAGGAAATACAACAAAAGTTTAATGGAAGATCAATGCACAAGGAGACAACTTTCCAGGCCTGTGTCACTTGTGTCAGACCACAAGTGGATCACACAGTATTAGTTTGTATACAAAATTTAATTTTACAAATACCACTGAAGTGTCCTCTACACAGCCCCAAACTGATTTTTCTAAACATTTTATGCTAAACAGGATTTGCAACAGAGGCCTGCTAGTGTAGGCATGACTGGAGAATTTCGCCTCTGGACACCTAGAATTTCTAATCCCTTCTCACAGTTTGCTATGAAGATGTATGAATTAAAGACCAGGATCTGACACTGAGGGCTCTGATTCATCAGCAAATATGGCTTGCCTTGGGGTGGCTGGAATAATTTCCTCTGCTCTTGATCTTATTCTTCTCTGAGCATTTCCCTTGCCTACCCAGGGGGACAGCTCTGCTACCTGTGAAGCAGTTCTTGAACTGTTAGGTGATAGACCAGTGTATTAAAATAAGTTGACACTAATTCTTATTTAGTTTACAGCTGTAGTTCCTGCAGCTGTGAAAGCCTCTGGCTGTATGAGCAGCTGAGCCATCCCTAAGCAACCAGTGGATAAAGGGTAAGTGGATGGCCAGAGTGGACATCAAGGCAGCTGTCTGAATTTAGACCATCTCTGCTTGAGAATCAAAACCTTACTTATGTTAAGACCCCTCTGGCCATGTCCATTCTCTTAGTCCACTTGGACTCCTTAGCACCTCTAGATTAGAATAAAATGCAAAAGATAACAGGAGTTGAGTTGCAGATTTACTTTTTAATAGCCTAAATCTAGGTTTCATTCTCCTGGTAAACACTTGAGAAGAGTGTTTGTGGCAAATCAGCTGAAAAAATAAAATGTCTACATCTCAATGCACGAGGCCAATGTAAATAAATAAGTGCCTTATGACAAGCAAAGCAAATATTCCCTGTTATACTACTCAATCTTTCTGAATAAAATAGTGCACACAATAGTACACTAAATGAAGAGATCGTGCACATTTCTTTGCAATTATGTCATTTCATCATGGCACAAATTAATATATATGATGTGCCTGATTGTTCAGTAGCTTATATCTTCAAAAAATATTAATCAAAATACTTCTTTGGTCCACATTATTAATAAGTAAATTCAAAATAATAGAAAATCAGCCTAGTCTTCTTTGTTTCAGATTAATTAATTAGAAATAAAACAAAATATTTAGTAAGAAATTTGTATTTCAAATAAAGTTACTTGTATATTTCATTACAGCATTTTTAGAAAATAACTGTTCATATTGCTGCCATCAAAGAAGCTGCTTCCAGCCTGCACTTTGCCTGTCTTTGTAACCTGCAAGTTCATGTGAGATTACTTCTGATTACTGCTAAGATTTGGCTTGTGAGTCAGAACACTGCAACCAGAAGTAGTTCCGAAGAGACTTGTGTTTAACTTCTACTAAATATAGAAAGAGTGTGGTAAACAGAGATATGGTTCCCATCTTGATACTGTTAAATTCAATGTATATATTTCTGCTGAAACTCCTAGGAAGAAGACTAGGCCAATGACTCAAATTGTATTTGTGATGTACCTTCTACTGTCTACATTTGAGGGAAAACTTCACACAGATAGGGCAATCATTCAGTCTGCTATATGTAGTATAGTGGACAGTAACGTAGACTGAATAAGAGTTGTCACTCTTTCAAAGCAGCATTTGGTACAGAGTTCAAGAAAATAAAAGTTTACTGGACAGAAAGGTCAGAAGAAATACTCTGTCAGAGTCTGGAAAGTTCCTCTGAAATACTATGTCAGCATAAACAGGTTAGAAAGAAATCTGGTGAAATTACAACTGGAAAAGCCATTAAGTGAATTCTTGTATTACCCACTGATGGTTGCTCTCCCTGGTGTGAATGCAGTGGGGAGCAGGGGCCCCACTTCCATCAGAGGTCCTAGGAAGGTGGAGCACATTAAACTGCACAGCTTCCTTGTTTGCCAGCCAGTTTACTTTCCTACCAGGGCTGCAAGATGAGAACTAGTTAAGTATACAAATATGCACAAGTGTATGAGAAAGAAACCCTAGAAATTTTTTTAAGAGAAGAACCAGATACACAGGAGTATAGGTTTGAAAGTAGCTGTTTCTGTGTGACAATTTAGACTTTGTGTTCCCCTTCATTCTGGAGTCAGGATTGTTTTGGCCCAAGCATGCACAACTTTCATCTTCCCATCCTTTACATGTACTCCATGGCAATGATGCAACCTGTCTGCGTGATTAAGCCAGGGCTCAGCAATTTCCTCAGCCAGGACTTGTGTACAGGAGGGGGCTCAAGGGGAGATGTGACATGAGGAGTGGGACACGGAAGGCAGTGAATCCAAAACAGGCATCAAGAGGCAGAGGACCTGGGCAAGAGAAAAAAAAAATGGGCTGAAAGATAGAGATTATCTAAAAGGATGAATACTAGGTAGAATTGAATCTGTGTTTATCCTTCACCAAACCAAGCCTCAGAAGGGCCAGAACTTGGAGCACACTATCAGACCAAATTATCCACTGGGTCCTTAATCACTCTGCAAACACCAACTACAGTAGGATACAGTTTATACCAGTCTTGCACAGGAAGGAGAGCTGTCCTCGAACCCCGGAATAATAAAAATTAACATTCACAATTTTTATTTCTGCTGAAGGGGGTAATACAATTAGTCCTGTACAAAATGAAGATTAACTTTAATCACTGAAGAAGTATTTTTTTTTTTTTTCAAACTGCTTTTGTTTTAAACTCTGTACTCAGGAAGATCTGTTAACAAGCTCAGCACAGAACCTCTGAGAATCATTCATGAGACACTGGAAGAATCCACTGATTGGCTTTATGGCTTTATTTCTTTACTGTCTGACATCGTATGGAGTGATGATGATGACAGTGATGAAGGTATTTGTAATGTAAAGACTTCTGTAACTGCTCTAACTGCTGTTTTTACATGCATTATGTTGGCTTACTCAGCTTTTAACCTCACAGACAAGAAGGTCAAGCAAAATGAAAAGTGAATGCTGCTGCTAATAAAGCATCTACTGGCTATTCCAATCAGTAAATTGGTCTCTTTGTTAGCTTTCATCTCGTGTTTAATGTACCATTGCAGAAAAGCTGTCAGAATTAAATATTACCATTAGTACATCTTGAAGTAAAGAGTGCTAAATTATAGAAGACTTCAAAGCTGCAACCAAAATATGCATCAGGATATCGCTTCAGAGAATGGCAATAGCTATTTTCTTTTAATCTGCAAGAATCTAAAGAACCCAGGTAAACATACAAGATAGACGAAGAAACTTCGAATTTTTTATTTCATATATTAATGACTGGACCATATATCAAAACACAAAAAAAAGAGTAAAGAAAAAATATCTTTTTGGCTGAACTAAGGGGCTTTTTGATGGCATACAGCAAATAATTCAGTTTGTTAGAAATTTTAGTTCTTCTACTGTAGTAACATTCTTCGTCTGACATCATCTGATAAATTAAAGTAAATTGCTAGCATTTCAAGTTTGGAATTCACTATCCTTCTGTTCTAAAAAAAAAAGTAGTTCCATGGTATGAACAGAGCGGTAGTGGATCATCATGTCACATCGTATTGGTCATTTTGGCAAGCAGTGATTGTAGGAGTGACACCTTCATTTCACAGTGGTTTATTTTACATTCTATTTGGCTATACCAGAATATAACTGAAAAGCAACGTGTACTGAAACTGATTTCTACCTGTTTGTTCATAAAGTTGAGATATTATCAAATTTCTGCCTTTTAAATGTGTGCATGAGCTTTTTATATTAGCACCATATACGAATAGATAGGTTGCTATATGTGACACTGTGAAATGGGCATCCTATTCTGAGATATTATTTACAACCAAGAGAAAGCCACTGTCTCACGTGGTTGAGAAACAGAAAAGGCGAAACACAGAGAGCTAGCTAAAATATGAAAAAAATCCCAAAGCACCTGCAAGCTTACGAATGCTCGAGTGGATAAGTGTTAATGCAAGTAGGAAAGGTCATAAAATACTTGAAGTAAAAAAATTCAAGATCTGAATGCTCACTAAGAAGTGTTTGGAAACCTCAGTCCCACCAGCCTTTTGTTCAAGTGGAACGAAATATTCATCAATATCTACCAGAAGTGTGAAAAGGCAGTAGGCAACTTTCTGCGTTAGATCATAAAAAGTAGGTGCATGTAAACACCCTGCCCATTGAGTGCTGCAGTCAGTGCAGCGCAGGTTGCACGCTTTCCACGGTCGTTCAGGCTCACTCCTTCAAATTGCATGTCCTACATGGAGGTGGAACAACACACTGCAGCAATCAAGTGCTCATAGTTCCACTGAAATTTAGTATATTTTTTTGCCTTGGATTTCACTGGAAATGTTGCTAGACTTAAAACCTTGGTAATCTGCATACACATTTGACTGTTTAGAGCTAAAACATAGCCACTGGGCCTTTCCTTAAAACATGCAAACCTGCATAAAATCAAGCAAATTGCAAAATGTAGTCACAAGATAACATTCAGAAGCATAAACACAGATTTGGACGTGTCCTTGGTTGCTACTGCACATTGCATTTATCTACCTCAGGCCCAGGAAAACCTCTGTGGTAAGAGATCTGTTAAAAAAACCCAAAAAATCTCAGAATAGAGTGCTTGCCATTTAGCTTATAAAGACTAGAACTATTTTTTAAATTTAAACGAGCCATCATGAGAAAAAATATGATTTTTTTTATGATGATATATCTTCTCTGACATTTGTTCTTTTCTCTTGGTTTAGGTGAAGTGGAACCTTCCCTGACAAAAGGTTGGTCAGTTGCCTTACTATAGAGGGCAAATATTTTTCAACCATTTTAAGAATTAACTAGGATATCTGTGATATAGATTCAGTCATTAGTTACATGTCAGTCTACTAACCATGTAAATTGGAGCCATGAGCTTTAACAAACTCACTAAATAAGAAACTTAACAAGTAATAATACTTGCTGTATTTGCTGCTCTGTAAGAATTTGAGAAATGTTCAGTAAAAAATTATATAATTACAGAAATATTATCTGTACCTCTGACCTGCATATGAGACTCCTGTTAATGCCAATATGAGTTAAGTGTATGTCTGGATAGAAATAATATTTAGAAATAATAATATAGAAAGATTATTTAGTGAGAAATAAGTGAGGTGTTGTAAAAGCATTTTACTTTGTGCCAACACAAAATCCTAAAATAAGGACTACTTCTGACTCTTCTGAAAGAAATGACTTAGTTATTATTGAATTTTTAAAGCAGAGAAGTGAAGCAAGTAGGATATATAATATAAAACTTTTCAGACATGAATATTGTTGTGCTGAAACACAAAAGTTCAAATTCTATTAAATCAAAATGAAACATACTAGAAATCTTGAGATATCGGTGATGGGATGTAAAGCTTTTTAAAACTAGGATGTGTTTTTTTCTCCAAATCATGAACAGCTTGATAACAACAAGATGTGTAACCAGCTCTATGTGATCTCAATTTGATATCGGTCAAATTCTCAGTAGGTGAATGCCCATATTGAAGAATCTATCAACCTAGTTGGTGCTGAGATTACAATCCAGTTTCCTCTGAAGTTAATTGGAACTGGATCAGGCTTCTATTTAATGACACATTTTGTCAGTCTCAATAGGGCATCCAAGGAATTAATAGGCCTGAAGACAAGTGGATGCAACAAATCTGAAGCTGTAGTACATTGTTGACAGGGATGCTGGGTACATGGGTGGAAGGTGTCTACTCACCATGGTCTGCTGTAGCTGACCAGGCTGGAAGTACTGTGGAGATATTTCACTGCTGAGAAGGTTTAATACACAAAAACGTTATGGACAACACCAAGTTCAGCATTGCAATGCCTGCTTCTGTGGAAATCGGTGACATAATCACGCCTTACACATTGCGTTGGGACACATGCAGTGGCCAGCAGGTCAAGGGAGGAGATTCTGCCCCTCTACTCTGCTGTGGTGAGACCCCACTTGGGGTCCTGCGTCCAGCTCTGGAGCCCCCAGTACAAGAAAGACATGGGCCTGTTGGAGTGGGTCCAGGGGAGGGCCACAAAAATGATCCAAGGGCTGAAACACCTCTCCTGTGAGTTGGGGCTGTTTAGCCTGGAGAACACCAGGCTGCAGGGAGACCTTATTGCAGCCTTTCTGTACTTAAAGAGGGCTTATAAGAAAGATGGGGAGAAACTTTTAAGCAGGGCCTGTTGTGATAAGACAACGGGTAATGGTTTTAAACCAAAAGAGGGTAGATTTAGACTAGATACAAAGAAGAAATTTGTTACAGTGAGAGTGGTGAAACACTGGACCCGGTTGCACAGACAGGTGATAGATGCCCCATCCCTGGAAACATTCAAGGTCAGGTTGGATGGGGCTCTGAGCAGCCTGATCTGTTTGAGAAAGTCCCTGCTCACTGCACAGGGGTTGGACTAGATGACCTTTAGAGGTCCCTTCAAACCCAAAATATTCTATGATTCTATGATTCTGTGATTCTATGACACTAGGCTGTAGGAATAGAATTAAGAGAAACCATCAAAATAAGCTGGAAGCTGCTTAAATTAGTCAGTTGGAAGGGATGAGATGATTGTTCAGACCTGAAAGTCCTCCAGCCAAGGAGATGAGTATCTAACTGCCAGCTTCAAATGTTTTCCCCAGTATTCAAAGCTTACCACCCTGCTCTGGGGATAAATATGTGGAAGTCTTCGTTCTTTGATGTGAAGGTGATGAACAAGGAGCTGGTGATTCTTCTGGAGCTGGTAGCTTACAGGATAAATCAGTCACAAAAACATGAAAGGGCCCAAATTCAAACATACTCCATATGCCAGTAAAACAGATTTTGAGTGGGCTTTTCCACTTCCTGGATGCATGCTCCAGATCTTTCCCTCCGTCTTTCAGAAGATGAGGAGTCCCATCCTTGTCTCCCTGAAAAAAATGCTGTTTCTTTACTGAGACTGGTGAAGAAAGTGGTCGAAGATCCTTGCTGGGTATAGCTGTTAGCTTCCACATAGCAACGTCTTCAGACAACTTGTTGCCATCTCCAGATGACTGGAGCTCTCCATTTAATCCTGGCAGCTAGAATCTGGCCTTGATCATGCTTGGTTTTGTCACCTTTGTTTCTGGGCTACAGAAATACAACAGACATGGCCTGAAGCCAACAGTCCCTTATAAATGCCAGGGCAAGAGCATTGCATATGTCTGCTCAGTGACAGGCAGCCGCGAGCTCCTCAGGGCTGTCACTGTCTCTTTTTGCAGGCTCCTCTTAAAATTGTGTAAACATCAAGGAGCTGAATTGCCTGGGTCTAAGCCTGTATAGAAGTTTTCTGAGAGCTCTGTGGTAAAGTCTAGAGTCAACTTATTTTCTGCTTAGGTGCAGTGGAATTCACTCCCAGGCCTAAAGCTCGTGAACACAGAAGGCAAAGCCCTGGGAGAGGAGGGTAGGGCTCAGGAGAGCACATGCAGGTAACTCTCTCACAAGAATCTCAATCTGTTCCTCTGAGCACAAGGTGCAGGACTCTTTGAGCAGCTTTTCCTAACTAATGTGTGCTGTCATGTCTATCGTCCAGAAATAAGAGTTCCAGAAAAAAAGCTTTCTAAAACAGAAAAAGACATTGCATCCATGACTTTTCCCGTGTGACTGCTGTGACATATGGACCCAAAGGAGAGCCAGCTATGAAAATTTGGTGATTTCTTGGGTATCAAAATTTTAGCAGTTAGATCCACAAAATGAGAACCAAATAATTAGGCTATGGAGTACTCTTTGCCTTCATTTAAAGGACCATTTCTGCACCAAAGTCTCTTCCACTCTGTGCAGCATTGCTACCTATAGCTTTGTACATTAGCCTTGATTAGGTGGCTTTTCTTATCCTTGTGGCATTTGAACATCCTAAACAGAAAATGACCTAGTGAGATTGTTCAGTACACTACTGCCATCTCCAGAAGATAAAAAGTTAGACTTTTTTCACATATTTACAGGAAACATCTCTCAAATGTCATGCTAAAAATACGCATTATGATTGTTGTGCCTGATTTTTAAGTATTTGTATTGGATCTAATCCACAGTTATTGTGGTATCCATTAATGGGCTGAGAGTTTTTGAATAATTTCCCTACCTATTTTTGGTGTGTGGAAAAGCCTTCTATCTTATGCTTTGTTGACTAGCAGATTTTATGAATGCTAAAATGTTGGCACACAATTTACTTTATAATGGAATATAGTAACTGAGAAAATAATATTGCTGGTATCATAGTACAATTACATATTGAAAAAAAAATCAAGCGGAGTGATAAGGACACTGTGTAGCAATGAAGAAAGAGAAGTGCAATGATAATTATGAGCCCAAAGACAGCAAATATCACCTTCCTAGAGACTGAAAGCAAAGATAATAAAAGTACAAATAGTGACAATGGGCTTGCACATGCAACAGGACTAATATCAGTTTCAGAATCCTTTAGAAAGGATGAAAATGCCTCTTGAGTGCCTTTTTTATTGCAATTATTTTTGCCAGTCCAAGTCTTATCACTAATATTTATCTTTAATAATTGGAAACGAGTGAATATTTGATATTGTCTGGAAAAAAATGTGTTCTTCAGTGAAGATAGTGAAAGATTATTCTGTGGAGAACTTTGCAGTCTTTAACAATGCATATTCTCAAAATCCTAAAATTACAGAGCATTTTCACAAAAGATAGTGAGAATCTTAATAACAGTTTCTTGCAGGCTTAATATATTTTTGGCTTCATTCCTTTCTAGAGCAATGGATATGACAGATAATCTTGTTCATTTCTTCAGGGTTAGTTTAACCTTTAGAGACAAATCCAATTATTTGACAGCAGTGTGTTTTCTCATGTTTTGTCCCTTTTTACTAGAAATTGTTGTTATAGAAAAATAGAGAAATATTTATTATTGTTTGGTGGACATTATTGACATCATTTGTGAGTTTGGAGGAGAGCTGAGAAACCTGGTGCACAAAATTGGAAATAATAATCTGTAAAATACAGGCAAGTGCAGACACTTCAGCATTGTCAGCCATTGCTAAAAATGTCATTATTAAACTGTTCTTTGACTTCACTCTAGTTTACATGAGGGTAGCTGAAAATTTAAAATCGGAACATGAATTCCTCATTTAGCTAGCCAGGGTACACCAGACAAACTGTGCACACACAACAGTGGTTTTTGAATCTTAAAGTAGCATCTTCTGCTGCTTGAAAATGGCCAATGCGTTCTGGCTGGGAAAAGTGAATCTGGTATATGGTCTTAGGAGTAAGTTATTGGAAACCTTTGAAAAAGATTCTAAGGTCAGAATCATTTGGTTTTTTACTTTATAATTTGAAGCTTTGGTAATTGTTTTTTGTAAGATATCTTTCCCTGCTTTTATATTTGAGCGCAGATTAAATCTCTCTGTCTTTCTCTTTCTCTTGCTCTCTCTTGCAGTCTCTTTCGCACACACAGACGCACATGTAGGTCACTATGTAAGTAATTCTCATTTCAATAAATACAATTAACTCAGAAATCAGAGTAAGAAATAAAGCATCGTCATGACACTCTTAACCATCTCTGAGTTACCAAATAGGTTTTTATTGGCATAAAATTATGCAATACAAACAATCCAAAGAATCTTGATTTTGCTGTGTAGAGATGGATCTCTAAATTTCCATGAGTTACCCTGTGTATGAGATAAGAAGATATATACAATCCACTTTTGTTCAGAAAAATGCAGTTAAAAATCATATTTTAAAACCAGAAGCCACAAACAGCAGTAATTTGTGTCAGAGAGAGTAAGAAATTTTGTTCATTGCAAATAAACTTTGCAGCAATGCACCTTACCGTTCTGTCTTCACTTCAGATGAGAATATTGTTTCCTCGGTATTAAGTTGGTTATTAATACGCTGCAGACGTACACATCATGCTCTTAAAAGATGTGGCAACTTCTAATGCTACAGTCCATTACACTGACTTACCCTCAGCAGCTCTGGCCAAGGTACAGCTCCCCCAGACCTGACTCCAGACACTCATTCCCATTAACCCCTTCTCCAGTCCAAGGTTAAGACAATCATAATTTATTCAGCACAAGCTATTTATTTGTTCAGATCTTGGTATTAATTTGCATTAACAGCAACAAAAAAAATGCTCCCAAAAGAAAGCTTCTCAGACCAGATCATTTCCTACATCTCCTTTTAAAAGTGATCAAGCAAATATCTATGACAGCTTTGCTGGTAAAGGTGAGAGGTAGGAACAACCTGCTTAGGGAAGACTGGTAAGGGATTTGCTAATTTGGATCTGAAAATAACTGTGAGTTATATATAAATAATAATTTGTTATTACTATACTTTATATCAGAAGAATAACTGGAAAAATTCACTTTGCTATCTGACATGACAACGAACTATTTCTGGGCAGAAAACTGAAATTAGAAGTCCTTTTGTTATGCAGGAACACATCTGGAAAAACAAAGAAAACAAGAGGGCTTTATGAAGAGAATATTCAAGTTCACAAAAAGGTTTCCTATCAAGAAATTGGAAATGGACTACAGAAAAGAAATTCAGAGTACCATAGATGCAGCCTGAAAACTTAGTTTATGGGGTGGTTATTATATGTGTGTCTCAGAAATTAATTGTGCAGTTCCATTTATCTCTAAAGCATATACCTATTTGTACTGGTAATGCCTTCTGAATTCAGTTTCTTTTAAGTTGCCATATCTTTATGTAAAGTACATCCTGTGTTAAAAGATGAAAATCATTGATTGATTCAATTCTCAGATGTTACACTGCTTTTCCAGATAGGTATTTTTTGCATTTTGCATTTTTGTGGCATCCATTTCTGTTATTAATATTTTTTTAACAATCTCATCTTTTTTTTACTTACTCTGATCAATACAGTAATAGCATAGCTACTATAAAATTGCATTTTATAACGTAAAGAAATTATTTTCCGTATTATCAAGATGAAACAAAACTATATAGCACTAGGGAATAGGGATATTCAATTATAGTCCTTTTGCCTATTCAAGAATAGTGATTGAGTTTCAACTTGAGTTGAAACATTTTAATCAAACTTGACAGCTATCTTTTGAAAGACACAAAGAGAACTTTGAGCCAGAAGACTAGCATGATTCTTGGGTAGAAGTGTATCAGCACAGCGGTTTGCAGCTGTTTAAGCTATCCTCTTAAATCAGGGAAAACCTTAAGCGAGGCTATCCATGTTATCTTGGTGGAAATCCTCCTTTTGTGCCCCATTGGGGCACCATTTGGGACCTTCTCACCCTAAGAGAAAACGGGAGTGTTAGACAGATGACCCCTTGGCTGGGAGCCTGCTGTGCCTGAGACAGACCATGTGTCTGACCTGGTAAGTGAGGGTGTCATCCAAAACTCAGTAAAAACCAGAACACCAAAACAAGGATCCTGCAGGTTGCAGAGAGAACTCAAAACCCCTCACATCTACTGCTGTGCCAAGCAGAGGGTAGACCAAGTGGAGCCCTATGCTCATGACTCACAGAAACAGTATCTCTCTTCTTCATGCCAGGTCCCTAAAAAAAAGTAAATTGGATCCAGAGTGATTGAATATATAGGAATATATTTGCAGACTAATACATTAAGCTAGGATCTGCAGAGCTGATATTTTTTAAAGATGAGCAGATGAGCTGTGGTTAGTCTCGTGATTTCTTTATTCTATTTTTTCCTCCTTTCACAAAAAAAGTCCTGTTGAATAGATTTATATGGGAAAAGATTCCTTTGATGCTAATGGAGATTAGAGATTTTATGTATTACTGTATATATCATTTTGCTCTACTTAGAGGTCTACAATTTTTGTCTGCATTTTATCTGCTAAAATTACATTCAATTAAATGCAGACTGTGATAAATTTTATTATGAAAAACACCATTTAAAATTGGTCCAATAACATCTTTGCAGGCTGGAATCCATAAAGAAAAACATGTCAGGACAATTTTACTTTCCACAGAAAGAAAAGAAAGATCTGGTTTTGATCACATGGCTCTATCTGAGATTCAAGATGGGTTTTCTGTGGTTATTTTATGTTGTTGTTTTTTAATCAAAGTGTAATTAACATTCCTTTTACATTTCAGAACCAAGCTGCAGAACTGCAGTCTGGGAATGAAAATAACAGTGTTAACATATTTATATGCTTGGAGAAAAATTTCTTTTATGTAAAAAATGTTTAGGGTTGAATATCTTTTAATATCTTCCACTTCTAACTCCTTCAAAAGCCCAGTCATTAAAATTTCTCCATATAAAACATTCTGTATATGGTCTTCCTGAAGGACACCAGTGCTGCCTCCAGGATAGTTAAAGGCAATTGCCAGTACCCTCCTCCCCTTAAAAACCTGTCTGTTAAGATATTGCTTTTCTGCTGCAAATGGAAACCTTACCAGAGGGAAAAGTAAACCCAAAACATAAAATCAGGTAAGCTTTAGAAAGAGGACAAAAGAAAGGGTTGTGCACAAGTTCCTGTTGCCTTGGTAAACTGAGGCTTCAAAGTTGGAATTAGCCACAACTATTTTGTTTTCTTTGGTGGAGGATGTAGTATAACTTTTGGATTTATCTCAAAAACACAAATCTTAAGAGAACTACGTAATAGCTCTCATGTTTACAGCTAATTATTCAGCCTTAGGGACTTCTATCAATCTTTCCCTCTCATCTCAGCTTTTCAGGAAAAATAAATATTTTCCTATTTTGCTGAAAGAAAATTTTGTAATGAAAGATTTTGCAGGATTTTTTTTTAAGCAGCCCTGGTAGATATACAATAATGCCCAAACGTACAAAAACAAAGGGGAAAGGTCAACTACACCAATCAGTGATTTCATGATAAAACTGTTTTAATAAGTACATAGTAATATAATGGTACACTTTTAATCACCATTAATTGCTAAAGCTATTTTATTCTATAGCAAAAGGAATGCTTTTACAAACACCGCAATATGGAAAAATATGTACATATTCAATTGTCTTTAACAACAAGAATAGGAGAAGTGGAATAAGTTCAGTTTAGAAAGTTGGAGATTATGAAAGAGTGACTTATAACAAAATCATTACACAGGCTGGGATGTTTTCCTGTTTCAAAAATAACATGCACACTTCTGAAATTGCCTTCCTTGCAATGCATCTCATTCACTGAATAGTCTTGTAAAAATAAAAATAAACATCATCCTGGAATCACCCTCAGCAAGATAATGAAGGTATCAGCAAGTCACCTACAGTGAATTTCTATTATAGACCAGTGAAAGTAAAATAGTGTGGAAACAATTTAGTATCTCTTGAACTGGAATCTAATCTATTTGGATATGTCCTGTTCTAGCATTATAAAGCAGGCTTAACACATATCTGGAAGGCCATGTCAAATCTCTGTATTCTTGGGGGAACATAAAACCTGCTTGTTTGCTGTATGCTTCTCAAGATAGGTAAAATGTTCAGAAATATTTGAAGGTCATGTTCTCTGTATCTCTGATAGCTGTTTAGTGATGCCAAACAAAGTATCAAGTGGAGGGAACAAAGGCAACTAAGGTGAAGTAGCTGAGCTTTGCTCAATAGGCTAAGGACCAATCAACGTCACTTCACAGTGATGTTTTCGGTTTAGAATAACATGTTGTTTTGGGTAAATATACACCAGAGCAGAGGATTTTCACCAAGAAGAATGAGAAATGGTCTTCTGTGACCTCTGTCAACAGTATTCTTACACAGCAAATGAAAAAGATGCTGTATAATTCTGTAATATCTGAAAGAAGAAAGAAAAGAAGAAAGAAACCTTCATTCTCACTCTAGATTGTAGTTGTGATTTCCAAAGAGACGGATAAACTATTTTGAGGCACTGTGGCCTGGTATCTCACGCATGGGAAGAGCACATAAACCATTCAGCATTTTCATTGATAAGAGGCAATTCAACTCCTGTCACATTTTCAAGAAAGATTTTAGACACATGATTTCAGGAAATGTTGTTCTGTACCCCAACCTGAAGTTGCTACGAATCCTCAGAACAGTGCTAGATCTAAGCAAACACTGGGGATAAGACTGTGCTACCAGCAAGCTAGAAGGGAAGTCACCTGAATGAGTTCTATGTGTCACTCAGACTTTCCAACACTGAATGCTGGTACTTAAAGCCTTCTGTTACACTGTCTTTGGTTCCTGGATATAGACATAATACACAAATTTAATTCCCCAACTAAATATTTCCTAATCTTCTTTTTTTTTTTTTTTTTCCCGTGGTTTTTTTTCCTGTTGGGGTTTTTCCTCTAGAGTACAGCTACATGATGTATTAGTAGCTAGCTAGAAGTTGCTCTAATGCACAAATTCCTTTATTCTTCTCCTAGCCCCACAAGGATAACTGTCACCCTCACCAGCTGGTACTATCTAGATTAAAAATAGACATCAGCTGCACAACTGCAAATTTCTCCTGGGGATACCAGGAGCAAGAGAGGACTACAATTCTTCATACAGACAGCATCTAGAAAGACATTAGAAATGACATCCCTCTCATCTTCTAAAGCTCTTAACACCACTCACCTGCCTTGCCCTCAGTATCTATTTCCACCAGCTCTTTAAGATAATCAGCTGCCTGCTACCAATTAGTCTTGACAAACTAGCAAGGATATAGCCTAGTTAAATTGCTGGCAATAGCTGTAAGGGTTTTGCCTGCTCAATTGAAAATTATTAACCTCTGGTTCACCAGGACTCTGAATAGGACTCATTTTCCTTCTCACTTACATATTTACAAAAAAAAGAATGTCAAAGCACTGAAGGTGTGTATCGCTGTGCTACCTGTAAGACATTACAAAAAAGACAACCAGCTGGTAAAGTATGTTTAGAAAGAACAATGTACTATAATTTTAAATGAAATTCTATTGGTTCAATTATACCTTTAAAACAGCTGATAGATTAAACCTACACTGCATCCTCGCTACAGTATTTAAGTCAGAAACAGGATGGCTTTAAGCATGAGGAGATAATGTTGAATTTCAAGGATCAAAGCTAAATTCCCAGTTCTTTTGCTGACTTGCTGGGTTACCTTCAGTAAAGCATTCTTGTGTTTCATATGGTGACAATAATCCCTTTTTTTCTCACATGCCTGTCATATCAGGGACATTTTTTATTTGGTTTTTGTTTTTTTAAGATATATTTTATCCATAAGATGGAAATGCAGCAGAGGATGAGGTCTAGGAAGCTGTTTTAGCAATGCCAGATTGCTACCCACCACTTCATCCTCTAATGAAGCAAGATGCAGGGCTGTGCTTTCCCACTAAAAGAAAAAATGTAGCCCTTTTAAAGTTTGAACTCCTGTGTTACAGAGATGAGATATTATACTGTGTTCTAACTCCAAGTGATACCTAAAGAAATTCATGTGGGCTGAGGCCCATAGGTGCTATCATAATACACTAAAGTAAAATAGCAAAGAATAATGCTATATTTATTACAATGTTAAAAAAGATGACAAAAAATCAAAATCAGAAAAGAAGCACAGGTGAAGAAGGGAACTCTGTTTCAGGAACAGGGGGAATCTCCTCATGCTCTACCACGAGGGGCTGTGCCTCAGTTCACGCTGATGTAAATCTGCAACCATGCTGCACCACCAGCTTACATGGATCCAGGGCACTGCAATTTTTTTCTCTTTCTCCCACCCTGATCTTCCCAGAGCTAGGGCTTTGTAGCATGCAGCCACTGCCTGGCTCTGACACTGTGAACTGCTGTTAAAAAAATTAGCTGGGTGAGATGTGGGGAAAGCTAGTGCCGAAACTGCACATTTCAGCAGGGATTGTCAGTAAAGCTGCCTGGGATACTGATCCTCATTTGATTGTGAGGGCCTGCTTTGGGTCAACAGAACATAGATACGTCAGCCTGCTAACAATACAGTCAAGTATATCTCCTTTTAACATCTTGAAATGGTCATTGAGGAGACTACTAGCTTCCCTTCTTCGAGTTATTTACAATAATCACCCTGCATGTTCTGTATATCTCACAAGACCCGAGGTCTAGAGATGTTGGTGTCAAGCAGTATCCATATTTAAGGAAATAAAGTACTTATCTATTCAAAACTCAAGAAATGCAAGGGGAAAAATAATTTTTCATGTCTGCTTGATAACTGAAGAAACCAAACAATGAAATACAGCTTCTAAAATACATACGCCCTTACAATAATTTAATAAACTATGCTGTCATCTCATAAAGAATCAGGATGGTTGCCGTGGTGACAAAGATTATCCTTGTTGCTGCTTGATTCTGTCATTTTTCTAAACATGAATTCATAATATTTAAGATTTATTAACAATGTGTCACATTGATAGAGATAAATTACATGCTTTAAACTGGCCGTGTAAGTCTTCTATGATATTATAGCCGCTCTGTCAACTCAGCAATAAGATATGATGTGATTACTAGAAAATTAAAGCTATTTGTCATAGAAGATGAAGCAGACATAGTATCAAACCTCTCAGAACAGAAAAAAAAGTCTCCAATAATCTTATGTGTTTCCTTATTTAAAATATTTTGGAGTTAGCAAAGAGTCACTGTTTTCTGTCTTGTAAATTGATCAAGAACAGCATATATTGAGACTAGATCTATTTATGCCAAGAAAATGTTGGTTTTAATGTATCAGAATTGATGTGTTCCAGGCTGCAATTTTTTATGATAGTTCAAATTATAAAGGGGAGCTTGAGAAGAGATCTTAATGACGGTATATTTTGCAATATATAAAAACAGATACACACACTTATGTATTATGAAGATGTATTTCATTTCAAGAAATTCCATAGGGTTTTTTGTGATGTGTGGTATCCTAACTGTAGCAGCAAGTTAGATGCGATTCTCAGTGCAGCTGTTTAGAAAGTATCTTTTTGTGTACCTTACTGAAGTAGTAATGTCAAGTAAGCTTCACCACCAATACAATGTGAGGCTGATTCAGATGGACAGCTCTACAGTCATTGCTCCATATATATTTTACAGTCAAACTAGCAATAAGAAATTCCCTAAAACCACAGTAATTTTAAAAGCATTTTTGAGAAATAACAAAGGTTTATACTTCTATGCTTTTATACCAGAGGCCTATTTTCTGTAGTGAGGCAAATTATAGATTGGTGGGAACCCAGCAGAGCTGAGGCATCTTAAGGTAAGCAAGGAATAACTGTCCATGTAGATGACTGCCTGAAGAATGCGATTTATCACTTAGTTGGCCATGTTTGCACCAGTGTGTAAGATGACCTCTTGAGCTGGGTGAGATAAGCGTCTGCTGTGTATTGCAACACGGAGTAAGTGAGTCAGCTCTCTTCACATGCACTAAGTCAGGGTTTGGAGGCAGTCCGGAGCAGCAGAATGGAGAACTGCTCAGGTGTGCTCAGAATCAGGGAGCAATCCTCCAGCTGTTCTTGTCTTACACCATTGCTACCACTTATGCTACCTAAACTAGGTTCTGCATCCTTTTAAGCAGAACAGGTGGGGAAAGTTCAAAAATCCAGCAACTAGATTCTCTCAACTGATTGACAGCAAAAAAATCCTCACAGAGTGGCAGAAAGAAAAATAATCCAGGCTCAGCTGAAACACAGTAAATCAATATGGCATGATTTCTTCCTAATTGCAGCCTTTGAGGTTTATAGAACAATAAATGAACTACACACCCAGGTTGCAAAGAACAGGACAAAAACTGAAGAGAAAGTCCTTTTAGCTTAACGACATTGTATAATTAGCTTAGTTATGCTGCCATATATAAGTGGCCAACAGTGATATGTATTTTGGAATTACTACCCTTATCTCAGTGAAAGAATGTTCTCTCTCTATCTGAAGACGACATAGGCTGATGCCATAGAATAGTTATGTTTCTTGAAAACCAGACACAATCATTCTTTCAGATGGCAAATACTATCCAATAAAAACATTCTGTATTTATTTTCAAGGATCTATGCAAAGATCAAAATCTTGGGAAGTAAAAATACAATTTTCTGTTGTATCTCTTTGGCAATGTGCATTCTCTTATAACCTGAGCAAATAACTAAGGGTATAAGTGGAAGATTTCAGTTGTCTTCTGTAGCCATTAAAGTAGCTCCTCAGGGTTGAGATGTAATATGTGTAACTTTCTCTCTGTTGGATTAATTTTGGGGTCAGTGTTCTTGTTATTTAGACCCTTCAGACCTGATCTAAACCTGAAATACAAGAAGGCACCTACCATAAACTCTAGTGAGATTTGCATGTGATTTTGTCAATGATGAATTTATCCAGTAATTCATATCAGTTTTCTACTGCAAGAAATATATGCTCAATACCATAAACCAGACACTCTGTATATTCTTAATGATTTTATTGTAGATCTATAATAAATGGCCTTTAAATTTCTATCACTGTATGCAAACAGTGCTATACAATCTTGATTTAATTCTCATTTGCTTTTTCTCAGATTCAACATCTTGCAATTTTTATATTATCCTGGTTTTGGCACAATAAGGACACTAGGAAAAAATCAGTTACAGAGGTATATAGCAGTAATTTAACATCAGTGTCACAGGTGAGGAATTTTGTTTGAAAGAGATGGCAAAGCAAGGGAAGGAAAATACTGTACCATTTCCTCTTCTAACAAGGTAGTTCTTAGTGTGTTGGTATACAGCATGATTAAAATGAGTCATTCTCTGAGACAATGATCCCTAACCTGGGAACTTTTATCTCTGTAATTTGTATACAATATTGAGTCTACCTTTTATTGTGTGTTGGAGCTACCAATTGAATATATAAGCTTTAAAAAATTTAGAAAATGTAGTAAAAAGAACAATTTTTCCTTCGAAAGGTATTTTGGAAAACATAAAATACTAATGCTAGTAAATAATTCAAGATACATACAGGAAAATGTTTAGTAAAACTTGTTTTTTTGATTCTTGACGAACACACATTACTGTATAGCTATTACAGATCAGCAAAACCCATCCTTGACTTTAAAAGTAGCTGTATTGCTGGATTAAAAACTGAATAAATATTAAAGTCACTTAATGTTATGATTTTTGTCTGTATATATTGTCTGCATGTATATATATAAAATTGAACTTTATTGTATATAATTCTGAATACGTAGATGATAAAGCCATGGCTCTGCTATAATATTTGAAGCATTTAGTTATTTTTTCTTATGAGAATGCATTTGAAAATTTCTTCTACAAAAATTATTTTAATATTGCTAAATCTACATTGCATTGTTTTCAGAAATTCATAAACAGAAACTGGAGAGACAGGAAAAAAGAACAGCACCAAAGGGTAACTTTTTTTTTTTGCCTGTTTACTTTCATGTATGTGTGTAATATACAGTGTATTTGTTAACTACGTGTGTTACCACTGTTGCATTATAGCAACATTCAAAGATCAGTTGGCACAGACTGTAAATTATCAAACATTCATCTATACCTTAGCATTAACAAACAGCATCATTTTATGTTTGTGTGGCTATATCATAAACGCACATTCATAAGATTTTCCTGCCCAAAGTTTTTGAGGAATCTTTTTTGTAGCAAAGGTGCAAGAAAGTAGAGTGTTGACGAACTTCCTCTGGTGCAAAAATCATGAAGTGTGTTGGGCAAAGAAGAAAGCAAATTTATAGGCCAGTGGGTGCCATCCAAGTTAGGAAGTTGCAGTTAACAGTGAGCCAGGTGTATATCAGAGATAAGAAAAGCCTACATTTTAAGAACCTACTCTTTTTCAGACTGTTCTGTCTCCTCTAACTTGCACTTTCCAAAAATGCACAGAGGAACTGGTTTGGACTGGTTTTCAGAGGTCATATAAACAAAGAAGTTTTGCGCATTTTTTGCCTAAGAAAGCCTCCTCCATGAAGTGTAGGCCACATAAAATTTGATGAGCATCTCTCTGATGCAGCAGTACTGTGTTTAGTAATGGCAGGAGAAATCAAGAAGGAAGCTTATTAAAAATAGTGTACATATACATACACTCTCCCTCACACAATTATATTCATTTCTGTATATATTCTTTGTAGGTTTTCATAGTATTTTAGACCTCTAGTGCTAACTTTCCAGTTCTGTGCTAATGGGGGTCATCTGGAGTGCCTAGAACTGCTTCCCAACTACTTAATAAATCAGGTTGTATGAAAATGAATTTTTTAGGGTATCAGTGGGCTAGCCAGGCAATAATGAACTCAGATCCATTAGCAAGGGATCCCAGTTAAGGTATGTTCAAGCCCAATATTCTGAAAAAAATACAAATGAAGTTGCAGCCTTGACCAAAACAGCCTGTTACGTACCATTTTATCTATACAGAAGTGCATTTGTTTATATAGAAGAACATTAGCACCGCAGAAATGAATACTAAGAATGTATAAGATGCCTGAAAAAAAGCATTCAGGTGTTATTAGTCAAGTCCCTTTATGCATATGCCTGATAATCCAGTCTTTGATTATATAATCACTTACTGAAGCACAGGGCAAATATTATTTTTCTATTTTTCATTTTCATATGTAGTCCCAAAAATGCATCTTGTACATAGGAGGAACAATTACAAGAAAACATGCTGTCTGGCCTCAAGATAAAGCGTGATAAAGGCATGAATTTATAGAGGGTTTTACTGTTACCTTCTAACGTATCTCCAGGAAGCATGTGGAAATACAGTCCTTTGTTGCTTTCAAGAGGAAAAATCTAGAGGTAAAATGAGTGTTTTTAATAGAAACAAACACCACCCAAAATTTTCAGTCCTCCACTCAAAAATATGGGGACACTAGAGTGTTAAAAGTAATGTTAAGCTTTTTTTTGAATAGTCAAACCACCCAAATTCAAGTCCCAAGATTTACAAGGGAGTTCCATTCATAAGCTTCATTTCTAAAACACTGTAACAAAATATGAAGGATAGATACAATGCATGGAAATCCCAGACAGAAGTGGCTGAAATGAGAAGAAAGACTCTTATGGTATTAGAAGCCAAGCAAACTTCTTCTCTAATATTTGCTTTCAATTAAATATTTTGATAAACTAGTAGTAACAAAGTCCATTTCAATTTCTTAGTCAATTTAATTCTGAAAAGAAGAAATACTCTGAGAAATGATTCAACAAAGCATTTACTCATGCACTGAAATTAAACTATTTCACTATTATGTGTACACATATGCACAAATTCACTGCAAAATAGTGGTTTTCCAGTTTGGTGTCTGATGTGTTAGTACTCTCACAAGGGTCAACAGCACCCTGCACTGTATGAGCAGGAGCTCGGTCACTCAAGTGGAGGTAAGGGATTAATCATCCCCCTGTACTCAGCTCTCCGGAGACCACATTTAGACACTACGTCCAATTCTGGACCTCCCAGTACACGACAAACATCAATAAACTGGGGTGAGTTCAGTGTGGGGCCACTGCAATGGTCGTGGCTGACACAGTTGCCCAGAGGGGAGAAGCTGAGGGATGGAGCTGGCTCAGTCTGGGACAGTCGTCCTGTGAGTCTGTCATTTTGTAACATACACAGACTTTGCAAGGCTCTGAGCTGCTGCTGAAGGCTGTTGAGTCATAGAATCATGGAACCATTAAGGTTGGAAAAGGCCTCTAAGATCATCAAGTCCAACCACCCACCCAACAACACCGTGCCTACTAAACCGTGTCCTGAAGGTGCCACATCTACACTTTTTTTAAATGCCTCCAGGGATGGTGACTCAACCACCTCCCTGGGCATCCTGTTCCAATGCCTGACCACTCTTTCAGTGAAGAAATTTGTCCTAATATCTAATCTAAACCTCCCCTGACACAACTTGAGGCCATTGCCTCTCATTCTATTGATGGATAGCTGGGAGAAGAGACCAACATCTGCCTCACTACAACCTCCTTTCATGCAGTTGTAGAGAGCAATAAGGTCCCCCCTCAGCCTCCTCTTCTCCAGACTAAACAGCCCCAGTTCCCTCAACCACTCCTCATAAGACTTGTTCTCTAGACCCCCCACCAGCCTCGTTGCCCTTAAGAAATAAGTGTTACAATTGTTCTTACTATCAATGAAGAAGAGGTAACTATGCAATGCTTTGCAATAAGGAAGAACAATAATAAAACATATTGAGATAAAAGTAGATATAAGCATATAACTTCCGTCTAATGGAAGATCCAATGATAATCCAAATGAACAGATCATTTCTGATTTTTACGGAAAACTGATATTAGCAGTGAAATTAATTGACCTGCATTTCTGGGAAATATCTCGTACCACAACAGGCATTGAGAAGGAATGGGAAAAGTCTGATATACTGTGTGGCTTTTCTCAAATACACTTCACTAATACATTGCTGTCAGAGTGAGGGAGGGAAGAAGACAATGTGATGATGAAATGCTACGTCTGACAGACAAAGATTAAATCATAGTGGTTTTAGGACTGATATTCATGTACCTCTGAATTAGCACTAGCCTCTTGTTTATTTGCAGAAAATATCTCTGAATTCAGCCTGACTTGACAAATTGATTCCAGGCCATTCAAAACTATTTCATTTACTACGTGTAGCACATATCTGTCCCTCACACCCCTACCAACTTGTTGTACGCTTCAACAACTAGTTGGGTCGTACTGATAATGTAAATATTAAACACCACAGAAGAAATCTCTCTGTCTTTTAACATATGGATAAATAATGAGATTATAAAGACAAATATAATGTGGCCTCATATTTTAATTTGCTCTAGCTGAAAGATAAAGTATTTGAGACAGCCAAATAGGTAAATAGTGCTGGACCATACAATTCTACAGTGTGCTAGAAATAAAATTAGAAAGTTCCATGGCATATTTACACTTGACACAGGGGTTGTCTACTTTGATCTCTGGATGTATGGTTACAGATATACCTGAGACTTTAAACTAGGTGGCATGGCACAGATAGCAATGCAGCTGCAGTGGCTCAGGTACAACTGTCAAGTATTCATTTAGCTGTATGGGCTTACAGCAGCCTAGGTTAAAACCAAAGCTGTGGGCAGTTTGACTATGACCAGTAGCTGTCAAACCTAAATCTCAGTTCAGATGGATGTAACACAGTCGGACTGCTGCAATTAAATCTAGTTTTAAATTGTACAAACATGTAACCCGTGAGACATTGTCTTGCTCTTATATAGGCATTTATATTTGGTAATGAAGGGCTAAATCCAGCACAGGGTCAGGTGCTGCAGTGGGCAGCTTGTGGATGTCTGTTGCCAGCTGGGGAAGATCTGGGCAAATTCAGAGGCTAAGCCTCTTCCCCCTTCACAGGTAACTGAGGTGATTTGTAATGAGCACAGGTGCCTCCACAGTCCACTAATTGCTGAGATTTCCTGACATTGTTATTTTGGACCTGGAAGCCTGTACCTCTCTCCAGATCAAGCCCTTTCCTCTTTTTGTTTTTTTTTTTTTTTTGAGTGTTCCTTCAAGAAGAATTAAGTTATAGCCATCTAAGGTTACTTTACTTCTGAATAAAAGCATCTACACAGAGGTGTAATGCTTTCTGACTAATGCACTCTAACTGCATTGTATCAGTTCATTTATCTTAACTTCCCTGAGCGTAGCTCTGTAGACTAGCACTTAGTCAGTTAGCTGGAGCAAGCAATCTCTTCTTCATGCTTATTGCACTCATCACCTAGCTTTATACTAAGTAGCAGACTTAAGACTTACTCAGCTGGAAACTATTTTTACTTCCCTTAGGTAGGGAATTAATGCCTCCTTACTACATCTCTTCTTTTTGCACTTGCTTTTTTGGGATGGGGAATGTCTCTGTCTCAAACACTTTAATGAAGAAAAACTAAATCACATACCACTTCACTATGTCTTCCACTTGATGCAGTTCATATATACTGTTAGATTATTGAAATTCGGAAAAATCTCGCACATATATGCTATATCTATTGCTTTGAATTTTGTGTGTTATAGATAGCAATATTCTTAAATGACTAAGTATGGAATACATTGTTAAATTACCTTAAAATTTTTCATTATAAGCTCCTATTTTAGATTATTTATAAATTTACCTCACTCCAGTCACTGAGGATGAAATTTTTCATGCTCATTTTTTTGCCTCAGGCTGAATTTCCATTCAAAGTCATACAAAAATATTTCAGCAATTTCGAAAATCTAGGTTAGTGAAAATTAGGTTGGGGTGTTATATTTTTTCCAATGCTAATAACAGTTCATTCTGAACTTATGCTTTTTTGGTATTTGCAAGGAAGTCCAAGAAAATTTCTTTAAGTTGTGGGAAAATTTTAGCTTACACAATTGTCATAAAACTAGTTTTAGTTATCACTGTTTTTTCTGAGTGAATTCAGCAACATATTAAATAAAGATATGATCTTTTAATTACAAAGTGTGTCATGAAGCAAATCAAATGGTCAAATTAAAGGTGAATGAGCAGTTTTAGTTTTAATAATTTTCAGCTGAAGAGTGTTTGGCCTTGCAGCCTTAAAAATATTTTTATGTGCTTTCTCTTTTTTTTTTTATATGCAAAAAAGAAAATCTTATTAACTTTAGTTTGTTGCACAGAAACTTGACAGTATGGCCAGCCTGCCTTAGTTCTAAAACCTAATACTTGCACCTAACAATGTGGGCTTGAAAACAGGCATGTATTAAGCCCTTTACAAAGAAACAGATATCCAAGTGACTAAATTTGGAAAATAACTGTAGACAGTGAAGTCTTTTTTATGACAGGGCTTGTAGGACTACATATGATGCTGAACATGAAAACATTCCAGGGAGAAAAAACAGAGTTAATACGCAACAGAAAAATAATATTCATGTTTGTTAGATCAAAAGCTTCTGTGGACTTTGGTGTCCCTGCTGCACTGTGATTGTTAAAAATGGCCATTCATCACAGCCCTGAAACATGAACCTTGAAGTTTTGGCATCTCCTGCCCTTCCCAAATAAGGTTCTACCCAAACACCATGCCTCTGACTGTGTCCATAAGAGGTAATGGTAAACATCACAATCTGAGATTAGCAAGCTCTGAGGCTATGGGGACATCAACACAAAGGATGGGGCTCTTCAACTAACCAGAGGTCGCCTTCAGTCTGTCATTGGGAAGAGAAAAATAGCTTATGCTTATGCCAGCCTGGTCTCTGCTTATCCACATTCCAGGCTCCCTGCCTAGATACATCAAATTACTTTTATTTCACAAGAAGGAGCCAACTGATCCCTTCATGTTTTTAGCTTGGACTCCACACAAACAATATTTCCTTGCATGTTAGCCCTTTATATCATTTTCATGATGTGAAGGAACCTTAAAATATATTTTTCCGGCCACTCAAGGTCCGCTGACACTCCGTTCAGCTAGTGTTGTTCACAGCTTGGTTTGGGTTTCTTTCCAAAGGATGAAATAGGGAAATGCTATGGAGAAACTAGAATAAATTAAAAAACTCACCACAGCAGTATTCCTTACACAGGTAAGATGTTCTGTGGCTAAAAACAAGCTTTCTGATTGCCAGTCTGTTCTGCTTAGTTCAGCTGTATTTTTTGGCATAGAGACTACAAGTCCTTTTGTTCGATGTGCAAGAAGCTCATGTTTCACTGCCATTGACGATCACAGAGCTGTTGTTTGCACAACTGTGCTGTTGCCCCATTCAAAATTGATAATGTGCTGGCTTGAAGTATTTTGCACAGACCTAGCATCTGCTAATACAAATGTAAGATGTAAAAGCATGCTACATTTTATGCAAAACTGTTCAGTCTAAGTTCTATACGGCATAGGGAGAAAGGAGACCGCTTTTCCTTGGTATGCTACTAGGTGTCCTAAAGCAACTGAATGAGTTACAGTCTGTAATTCATTCAATAATACATTGCTACTGCTGCTGCATTCTTCACAGCCTGTTTTTTCAGTGTAAGTTGGCTGTCCACATTCCTTAAAGGAGGATTTGAAAAATCTCCCTTCAATCTCTTTCCACTGTACAGTTAATTGTTATCAACAATAATTTACCTGTTATGACTGGAGTTGTATTTGGATAATGCAAACACATCCAAGATGCAATGAAATTACTGAATTTATGGAACAATTTTTCTTAATGACATAGGCCTAACTTTAATGATGAAATATTTAACGAATAAAAAATATGCTTGCACTTCTGTGAAATTACATTTGCTGTAAAGCTGGTGAAATGAATGTATGTAAAAACATTACTGTGCTTGTGTATAGAGCTCACAGTTGTCTTCTAATCTGTTGTGTTTTCTGTGGTTTACATGTTGACAGAAACTTGAGTATTGCAAAGAAAGTATTTTTTCCCTGAAGTTGCAAAAACCTGGTCTTTTAGTAGTAGAGGATGACAAGGAGTGTTTTTGTCTATCTAAATGATTAGGATGTGGAATATAACTATGTCCAAACACATGGTCTGCAAGTTGGGTGGGCAACAGAGCTTGTAAGGATTCATGTTTGCCTCCTTCTAGAAGGACATGTACTTGGTTGTGTTTTGAACAGCTGCTCTTCCTGAAGTTACTCTCTGATTAAAAGAGATGTTCTCTTGTTAATCCATTCTGTGGCTGAAGTAACAGCTAAAAATAAAGAAAAAAGAGCATGGAAAGAAATACGCTAGACATTTTTTGTTAATAATAGAAAGCAAGGTTGTCAAGGACTGAAAATAATTTCCTCTGTCAGAAATCTTAGAGTCAGGGTGCTTGTGTAATGGGGCCAAAAGAGATCTCACAGATTAAGGTAAAGGTGCTGAATAATCATTTATATTGCAAATATATAGTCTAATATCTGAAGGCTTATTCAAGGAAAAATATTTCTCTTGGACCTGGAATTAAATATTGATATTAAGAAGGCCTATACATCATCTAGTACCTCAGAGTACTCAGAGTTAAAATCCATTATTTGATTTTACAAACATTTTTCCTCGATCACTTTGGTGAAATAGTAAATGTATGTAATGTCTCCAGATTACAGATTTATTGTGGTTTTTCTTATTATTTCTAGTAACTCACAGGGATAAACCTGAAAAACAAGAAAAAATTGAGAGGAAGGAACCCCTCAAGGGTATGTATTCAACATTTTGTGTTCTTTGTCCTTTTACCAGTGGTTCAAAATGATCTAATCTATTGGCTCTTAGACTCTTTTTGTAAATCCCAATTATGTTTAAGGATGGAGTAGGTGTTATGAAAATCAGCTGGAAGGAGAACGACAATTTTAAAAGCACTTTGAATTCGTCACTCTGCAGAAAGGCTAAAATTATAATCAGAGATTAATGAGTAAGTTTTTAGTGTATGATTAACTCATGTAAAAGATGCCCAGAGCATAAATAGATGCCTTTTTTATTCTTCCTGGATAAATCCAAGCATAATATTTGTCCTTGGGAATACTTCTGAGCAAAATGTAAGGAGTAAATTATAACAGACAGGACATGGTCCCTGGAGGCATTCCACATCAGAGACCTGCCTTAGAAGAAAAGAATTCCCCGACTCGTTTCTGAGGTGTTGGAGAGAGGGTGTTAGAGAGGATTTACTACTTTGCTGATGGTGTATGCCAACAACGAATTACGGATCTGCCTGTTGCAGGAGTCAGAATCAGGATATCGCTTCCTCTCCACCCACGACTCATGAGTTATTTCTGGGCTCCAAGAACCACAGTCTAGCTTGAGTCTTGCTAGGGGCTTTTTGGAAAAATGGAGTTTTTTTGGAACATACCTACTTGTCAAAACCCTTTAAGCCTTCTGAGAATATGTCCTTCAAATAAAAATGTGATTAATGAAGTCTCAGGCTGGAGGAAGAAACACATTCTGGAAAAGCAGATAGGCCAGTGGTCATAATAAATCACCCAAAAAAGGGAAGACACGATATCCAGACACGGCTGATTTATTTCAGACCAAGAACACGAGTCTCACAGCCCAAGTGAATATGCATCTTCCTGAAATCTGTGTTTGACTAGGCCTTTCTAATGGTCTCTGATTGGAGCTTCCTCATTTTATATAAATTAAAAATACATTGAGTTATCAAGACTGACTCACAAGGTTAATGGCAGGCACAGAAGTTCACGTTTCTGTTAGAATGAATATTTATTACTAGAAAATGGAATGGTCATAATAAAAGAGAGTTTTTCTGAGATTTGGAAAAATGACAGAGCAAAGTCTGTAATGTCACATATTAAAGCATAAATATGTCGTTAAGACTTCTGTTATTTTGTGGAAAATTTGGGAAACTTCAATTAGCTTTGACAGGAGAACAATACTGAATGTTTTAAAAAGTTTCTTAGAACAGGAAAAAATGATCCCAGCTAATCTCAGATCGCCATTGAAAAGAATAAGTATTATTATACTGCCTTAACTTGTCATAACTTCAACCAATATTCCATCTACGTGACAGTACTACTAACTCTATTTTATCTTAAAGTGAGTGTATGACTCATTTTTGTTGAGCGAACTATTGCTACAATTATTACTAAAACACTACTGCATGTAGAGATTCTCTTAATTCACAGTACTAAGAAACATTGCTTTCAGAATGTACATTATATTTTCAAACGAGGATTGTGGATAAATGGCTTTCTGAGGTGCGTTTCATTGTAGTGTGACTGGGAGACTAAGTTTTCACTACTACCCTGTGTTTTAACTGCTTATTTTCTACTTCATATACATTGCCTTTCTAAGATTTGGATAATGGAGAGAGTAAATAATAGCCTATTCTAATTTCTAATCAACTTCTGTGATGAAGCTTAGGAAAGTTACCTAATGACACAGAGAATAGTTAGAAGTGTCTCAGTCACTTAGAAGTGACTCAGTCAGCTACATCAGGAACTCATTCTCATATATTTCATTACAATATTGCTAAAAACATGCGAGGGCTTGAATATTCTGTACCCTTCTTTTTCACATGTACATGGTTTAGCAGGCATGTTGGTGTTGGGTTGACGGTTGGACTTGATGATCTTAGAGGTCTTTTCCAACCTTAATGATTCTGTGATTCTATGATTTTGCTTCCAGTTAGATCTGGAATTCACAGTACTGTAGAAGAACTTTCTTATTTTCTCATGTTTGACAAAGGATTTTTACAAAACTGCGAGGAAATCTCCACAGGAGTTCGAGTTAAAGCTAGCTTGCAGTTTCGCAGCTGATTTTTCTCAAGTGCTCTAAAATGCACATGCTTATTTCCCGTTGTCCGTGAAATTATTGTGTGAGATGCTAAGAAGGGTGAGTGGAAAATGTTATGTGAATGAGTAAATAGCACAATACAGTTCCACTGTCACAATGTTAGTTTTTACTTTGCACATACTGGGCGTTTAATTATGGCTTTGAGATCATCATTTGCCAGGGACTGATCTTGGCTAGTGTCCATTACTAGCTATTTGTATCCATTCCTAGCTACCCGTATCTGTTACTGGTTATCCATTTCAAGCCATCTGGCAAGTGACAGGCGTGTTATTTGTGCATGTGATGTTCTTATGCTCCAGGATTGATTCCAGGGTTTTTACGAGCCTCTGCCTTTCAGAGTATGGGGTGGCCCAGGTGATGTCCTGTTTCTAGTGCAGGCAGCAGTATTTAAAGTGAGCTTTGCCTTAGTCCTTGACAGTTCTCTGAAAAACAGTCTTCAGGAACGGACAGACAATTGCAGCAATGATGAGACTGTGGTGAACAGATGAGGCATGTTACCACGGCTTGGACAGTAAGCGGTAACTTGTTACCCAAAGTTGTCACTCACATCCATGTAGTATGAAGTGTGCTGGGCAGATAGGTGTGGAATAGCTCAGGAATAACACAATTTGCCATTTCGTCTGCTGAGGTTTATCTTGGTACAACTATTTTCAATTTTTCATTTTTTCCACACTTTTGTTTTTTAATATGTACGAACACATTTCTTCTTTCCTAGTGACCCATAAAGACAAACTGGAAAGACAAGAAAAACCTGAAAAAAAGGAAAGGCATGCAGGTAATGATTTAATGTCAAGCCTTGTTTTACATTTTGAGGTACCTTGGGACTAGTTGCCCACTCATTTTCCATTTATTTATCCCCTTGATTGGAAAAAATGTTATAAAACTTCATGAGTAAAAATCGTGAGGGAACGTAATGATTTGCAGACACACAGACTGAGTAACATTTTGTATTCCTTCTGCACGTTTGTTGTGGGGATTTTTCTGAGGAAAGGAGGTAATATATTTTATACTCTGGATTAGTCTAATCTCCCAGTAACCTCCGAGTATTTCCAACACTCTCATTAAGCATGGTTCCTAAAGAATATGGTCATCCAGGAAGAACACCCAAAAACCTGAAAAGGGAAAATGTGAACAAAGCTAATGAGGCAGGCCATGTGAAAACAATCTTTTAACTACAATACTGAGTAGGGCTGTTGCATAGGAAATTAATAGGGCAGGACTATTTCTTTGAGCAGTTACTTGCAATGAGTGGGTATCTAGCACTGCTTTATCTTCTGAAACTCTTACTTTGTTTTGAAACACCAACACAAGTTTGGAGAGCACGCAGCAATGCTCATGCATACATTTTTGTGTTCTTTGTATAAACTCCTATGCTAGAATCGAATAGACAGATGAGTGCTTTCACACGCCCGGTCCCTGTATGGTACCTCAGGGGATATGAACACATACAAATATCAGTTCTGCACACCCTTGGGCTAGTTACTGTGTAAACATAAAACACAAAAATTTAGCAAATCAGAGAATATTCCAGACTACCCACCACTCAGTGACTATTGCACAGTTCAGGTGTATTCTGAAACCTGAGCCAGAAATCTAGTCACTATAGTGTACTTTATTTCAATTTGTAGAGTGGAAATTAAAAGCAAACAAAAAGCCCCAAAGAGCATGAGTTATAATGCCATTGCAATTAGATTTGTAATTAATTATAGTCTTTAATCATTCATAGCTGGAAAAACTGTTAGCTGTTTTGTGGAGTTCAGAAAATCCTTCAGAAATGAACCAAAGTAATAAACAAGAAAGCTCAAATATAACAATAAACCAAAATAAACCAAGAAACCACAGTATAAACAAAATAAACAAAATGAACCAGTAGACAACATAAGGAAGCATGACTTTTATTTACTAACTTCTTTCCTGGGATTACGTTTGTGCCAGAAAGGCCATTCCTCCCCCCAGCCAATGGCAGAGACCTGAGGGATGGTTAGACAAGTTATTGAAAATTCATCTCACGTGTTTTGGCATCATCAGCAGACAGCAGAAGCTGAATCAATCTTTCTGCTTCTTTGCATGGATAGCCAAGGTGTTTAGTTGTGTTTCTTCATATTTTTTGTCCTCTTTCTCACTTAAAATGCAACACTTTTCTTTTCCAACGACCATTAATGTTGTTGCTATTTATTTCTAGCTATTCACAAAGCGAAACCTGAAAAGCCAGAAAAACATGAAAAGAAAGAACCTTCTAAAGGTAATGCGGATATTAGATGTTGTACAGTTTTAGATTTTCAGCATTTATATAATTTGGGAGACAGTGGAGATTAACTTAAAGTATAAATCTCTTCTAGTCCATGCTGTACATTTTCTGGGTGCTCTCATGTTTGCTTGTGCAGAGCTTGATCAGCCCCTGAGTGAAGTCAGGCTCAGCATATATTATTTGCTTAGTTCTCTTGTTTTGATGCACAGAGGTAATTATAAATCATTCTTGTGCAGCTAAAGAAATAAGCCTATGACTATTACATTTCCGTTCCTTCATGTCTTTTCCTCCACAATGGGATTCAGTAATTTGCCTGTAAAGAAGACTTTTTCTTGTGTATCATTTTTCAGTCTGGTGCAGACCTAATGCACTGAGAGTGTTAACTAACTCTCCATCTGGGTAGTCCATCACATCCAAAAACAGATTTTCATTTTCTTTCCTTTATTTTTTTGCAACATTTTCACTTCAGTACATGATATGTACTGTCATCCACGACAGAGGTGGCTTTTGGCTGAGATTTACATATCTACTAATTATCATATATATTTTGATGCAATATCGTGTAGAAGAGGAGATTACCAATATTCTTTTGACTGAGAACTCCATCTTTGGCCATGACTTAGACAGGGGTATTTAAAAATTCAATCAGCTTGCCCTGTTATGCCATTTTTTAAAGACTAACATTTATTATTGCTTGGCATTTGATTGTTTTTGCCCTGAAGTTTTCTTTTTTTTTTAATACACATTGCTTTTCAGAAGCCAGTTATTTCTATAACAAAGTTAGATTTCAGCCTTTTTCTCTTCTTACTTTTACTCAGTTAACTCTTGAAAAAAAACCACCTATGCAAAGTATCTTAATATCAGTCTGTTACAACATTCAGATTAATCTGGTGATGACAGGACACATGAATTAATAAGGTTTAATTTGAATCCGTCCAGATAACATAAATTCAAATGTACGAATCAGCCTTTGTTGGACTTGAACTTACTCTAAGGAGAAACGTAAAACAGAAAGTAGGAGTGAAGAAAGAGAAAAAGTGAAATGAAAACTTAAAGCCTGGAAAGACTTTGAAAGGTAGCCATTGTCCAGTTTCTGTTTAAAAGGGATATTTGGTCTGGTTTTGTACTTTGAGTGTTTAACTTGAAATAGTAGGATTTTTTATTGAAGTGAAATCACACTGAAGTAATCCAGGGAAAATAAATGCCCACACTGTCTGTATAGATCAGAAAAGCAAATAACTTCCAAGAATCACTGATATTCCTAATGAGCAGCCAGCCTGTTTGCCCATTTATCTTCTGCTGGCTAATCAAACAATCGCTTAGTGCTTTAATGTGTTCAGTAGCAACCATGACTCCAGTCACTGGCTGGAAAATTTTATGAAGAATTTGTCCGCCTTGTAACTAGAGGGATTTGCTGCTGTGTTATGACATATAGACACTCTACCCTCTCTTGAAGAGCTTCCACACCATGCGAGTCCCTGTGGCTGGACTCAGTGCGCTGGGGCACTCTTTGCCTTCCGCTCTTCTGCCTAAGGCACATTTCTGCCAGCCATGTACTGAGCTATCCATTGCCAGGCTCACCTCCCTTTCATCTGGGGTATGCCCTAAACTGGATTAACTACCAGCAGTGCGGAGGGGCCATTTCAACCACTTGCAGTCCCTAGGAAATGAAGATGTTCAGATTCAGGCTAACTTTAGGGAACAAGCGTACTGAAAATCAGGTGGCTGGTTCCCCCACAGTCCAGAGATTTTCTCTATGCTCAAGACTTATGGTACTTCTTTAGCCCCTGTTAAAGGCTCCAGACAGTTTCAGTTATATGAATGCCATTTAAACACGTCATCTAAGAAACAACTATCTTAAGAAAAACAAGTCTAAATATCAAACATGGCTCATATAAGCAGAAATTCCAGGCTGGAATTCAGTTAGGAAGGATGTTGCCATTCTGTAGTTATCGCTTGAAATAAGTGTAATTAACTCTCAAGACTGTTTTGTTCTGACAATGTGTCTGGATGGCAACTAAGAGAGAAAAGACAGAAATCTCCACATAAAAATTTGACAGCCTTTCTGGGACATAGCAATGTGTGTGTTTACACAGTGCATCCTGTGCAGACATGAACTCACTCAAGCTGGGCTTTGAAGTGAGCACCAGGCTTGTGGCTCTATTTGTGGGACAGTGAGCCCAAGCTAAGAACAACATGTTTCTGTAAGACAAATGTAGTCACACGGCTTCGTGTTGGCTGAAGCACAAGATCAAGCCCATGTCTGCTCGAAGCTTTTTGTCATCTGGAATATGCAGTATAAACGTTCCCTATAAAGCTTCAGATCTTTGTGAATGCTTTGTCTGCTGATTAGGTCAGTCTCAACAGATATTTTGAAGATTTTTAACCAGTGTGTGAGCCTGTGAAAAAAAAACAAGAATTTTTGCAAAAAAAAAAATAGGAGTCATGAAGAAATGTGAAACTTCCAGGGATGTTATTTTGTTTCAGCAACATTTTGTCGTTCTTTGTCATTTTTTTTCCCTAATGTATAATTGTACTCATTTCCAGTAATTCAGAAAGACAAACCTGAAAGACATGAAAAAGCTGAAAAGAAACCTCCCCCCAAAGGTATTTATTTATTTATACTACATTTTTAGCCAGAATTTACATTAAAATTCAGAAACTTTATTTTACTGAAGCAGACAATATAATGCATATGAAAAATCAGTTACATAATACTATAACGAAATTAAAATAAAATTAAAATAACTTTAAAACATCCAGGGGTTAGTTCTATGCACGATCCCTTTTAAAATATATTGAAATGTCAAAGATGAAAATTAAAGGTATGAATCACCATTTCCCTGAAAAAGAGGTATACGTATCCTTAAGTGAGCTGACGTACACTTTTTCACCACAAATTCTTTCTTCACTAGTCAGCAATTAATTTGGTCCTGCCGTGGCTTTGTTTGAAAGTAGGAGTTGTTCCTTATAAAAATATCTGTATTTTGTTTTAGAATAGGTAGAACTATTCAGTTTACATATTGATAAAATCAGTCTAGTCAGGTCAGTGACTTAATAGGAATAGAAGTCCGGAGACTTACAAAAAACATGGATTTTGTAACATTCATATTTTGCCTCAAGGATGGAGACCTTCAGATATATGAAGAAAACATCACACTAAAGAGATTAGTTTAAGCCATATTCAGTGGCATTTTACACTACTGTTGGATTTTCCACTGAAGTGAACTAGAAACACAAATATTGCCAGCATCCATGTCTCAACCGAGAAAAAGCTGCTGATACATAAGAGCCAAAGGAACAGTCCTGGTCTCACCAACCTCTGTGTGGCTTCAGACACTGATATTTACAATTTGGCGATTCTCCTTGGAAACCCTTCTCATTCTGCTGCAGGATACGTCATGAACCGGCCTGTTGCAGACTAGTCTTTCAGCCCAGGGAATTGGTGCAGAAAGAGACTCAAGAACAGAGACCTAGTATCGGTGCACTAAAGCGACCCTTGCAAATAGCCACACTTTAAATTAATGACACTTACAGCTTACAACAGAGTTTAGCTCTAATTTCTGAAGTCTAAAGTTAGTCAGATTTAGCCTGGAAATACCTTCCATATTTGTTAGCTTCATGACCTACATTTGTCTCCCTTGTTTATGCCATAAAAGCTAACATATTGTCATTACAAACATTGAATATTATTTGCCATAACCTACTATTCTTATTATCAGCCAAATACTTGGTACAGGACTGAAGACAAAACATGCTTGCATCTCATATTTCTGTCTAAGTCTGTCTGGTTTGGGGGGTTTATAGCTTTCATTATATCTGAGCAAGGTGTTAATGATGAAGAAATGCTCATTAGTAATAACGCAATATAAAATAAATGCTATTGATTATTACTCTGGGGGGAAAGAATGACACTGAAAGCTTTTTCTTTACTACCTGCAGAGGAGAAGAAAGTAAAAAGCACTAAAGTGGAAGCAAAAGTTAAAAAGGAAGTGAAGGATGGAAAAGGAGAAGAAAAGACGGCTGAGAAGGTCAAGCAGGCAGAGACTAAAACAACAGAAGTTGGGCTAATAAGGGCCAAGCCAAAAGTTAAGGAGGAGAAAGCTCTTCAGACTGTAACTAAATCGGAAAAGAAAGGTAAACAAAAAGAGGAGGAAACAGATGAAGATCTTAAAAAGGTAGTAGGGAAGAGGCAGAAAGAATGGAGTTAAAGCTGGTAAGGACCAAAGTCAACCCATGAAAAGGAAAAGTACAGAACATATATATTCCAGAAGAATCTCAGACTGCTAGAAGGAGGCTATCAAACATAAAATAAGTTTAACCTAAATAACCAGAATGTTCTGCTTGTCATGGCTAAGATTCATTTTAGTTTAAATTCTTCTTTAACAAGGACCAGTTTCTCTTCAGATAGTCTGTAGTCTTCATGGATTTGCTCAGTAGCATCTTACGTAGTATGTAGTGCTAGTAAAGTTATTTTGGAAAATACAGACTGTCAAATGACTTGTTGGGAATTGTATTTTGTTTCTAGATCAGTGTATATCCTCTGTAACAATAAGGAAGGTAGCAGCAGAGGAAAGGGAATGTAATAATTTGTACTACATCAGATTTTATGAGGCATTGTCATATTGTCAGGTATTATATGACATAATGATATACCTACCTGTGGTAATCTGATGTGATCAGCTTCCAAATTTCTCCTAAAAGGAAAAGAATCGCCATTACCTTGGAGAAAAGAAGAAGTTAAGTGATAAAACATAGAATCAACGTGTGTCAACACCAAGCAGAGATGTTAAATAGATGCCCCTCTTTCTAAGAGCCACTCCGGAATTGCACTAAGCGGTCCCCTGATTTCCCTCTGGCTGTTCCATGGCGTTAGGTACAATTTTGTGGGAATGAAGGCAGCAGGACACAGCTCTCTGTACACATTGCCGCACGGCAGGGACAGGATTATTCCGACATTCATAGAGGCAGCTCAGCTTTGTGTGGCACACCTATCTGATCCTTTCAGCTGATAACCACAGATAAATCGTTACACCTGAGCATCAAAGAAGCCACCCCTGCCTGGACAGCTGAATCTGCCCAGGCAGATTATCTCAGAATTTCATAGCCATCAGCTCTGGACCCCTTAGGAATTTCCTAAATTATATGTTTCTAGAAAGCTGAGACATCTTGAGACATCGCCTCCTTTCTGACATGCATAGTGTGCTAAATCAGTATATTTTAACTTTTATTTGTATTCTGGTTAATTTGGTTTTTACCTGAAGTGCTGGAGACTTGGAGGCATAAAATCAAAGCAGCATCTTGCAATCTGATTGCTGTGACCACGGGGAAAGTTCAGCAAATTGTCAGGCTCCTCTTAGGAGGTGCAAATCTCTTTCAGTTTTTGTTTGCTCGGACAGAGTTTCAGTGCACAGTGAGATCCACTCCATACTGTTCAGGATAAGGCTCTCAAAACACAATGTTGTGTAGATTAGGCACTTTACTCCCTGACAGCAAAATATTTTAAGTAAGCTGGGGTTAAAGATTAGAGGGAGCAGTAGACAATGGTGGTGGCTGGTTTGTTTGTTTGGGGCTTTTTGGTGGTTTTTTTTTTCCTCCTGTAATTAAGAAATGTTAGCAAAATGATCCACCTTAACATCAAGCATTAACAGATCACTTTCCAAGTCTGCTTTAGAGTGTGACCCCAATGACTGTGCACTGAACCCTGGCAGGTGAAAGCAGGGATCAGCAGCTGGAGTGGATGAAGGCAGGAGGCTCCTCAGCTGCCCTTATCACTGGAGATAGGGCTACACACGTTCAGTTAAAGCTGCCTTTTCTGCTTTTGTCCTTGCTTTTTCCACCTTAAGCAACTGCTGCCCAGCTGGATACTCTCAGAAAATTCAGTTCTATATTTTAGTCCTGCTGTGACCCAAGGTGAAAATAATTTTGAAGTCAATGTGGTTTTGCCAAGATTTCCTGATCCTGCAATCCTTACTTTTCCTTGCTCAGGGGAGTAGTTCTGCCAGCTTTTCTGCAACAGTGTAAAAAATATAACAGTAGTCACAGAAGGGTTGTTATGATGTTCCTGCTGTTGCATCATTCCTCACTCAATTTAAAATTAAAAAAGATGGGTCATGTCCTAGGGTAAATCAGATGAGATCCAACAATAGAAATCTGTATGACTATTTTGATCAACAAGTATCTAGTCCCAAACTTTGACATGATTTATTAGTACTCGGATGAATATCTGTGCCAGTCTACAGAGTTATAAAGTGAAAACTACATTGTGAAATTTTCTTTTTAACAGGAGAGTTTAGATTAAAATGATTTTTAGCCATGAAGAGACATTTAGGAAAACATATTAATTTACAATTCCTTAGTTTTCAATCTTTGCTGATTGGCAGAATTCCAATGAACTTCAATGGGATGTTACTGTGCACCTTACCGTTTCATATACAAGCTATTTTTGTTTTTCAGAGTTTAATATTGTGCCTTGATTTTTTTATAAATCCCAGTTTTCAGGGATTGATTTACTAAAGAATTCTTATGAGAAGATTAATACAAAATCTTTCTTCTCAGGCACAACTAAGATTCAAGTTTCTTTTTTAAAGTTTATTCAAATTACATTTCCACAAAAACACAAACAAAAAACCCCTCCAAAACCCAAACCAACCAACGAAAACACCAACAAACCCAGACACCCAGAGTCTATTTCAGTCCTGATCTGTGTTGCTACATTTAAAAAATGGATTATTTTAGTATCAATGAAATGGTGTGAGCTGCTAGGCCCTCAGGCTATGTGTATATCACAACCTAAATATACCCATCAGAGAACTGCGCCCTGTCATGTGATTGTCCATACAGCTTGTGTCCCCTGACATAGTTTCATCCCAGGCTATCTAGCAGTCTTCCATACAATGCCCCAGAATAATCCAGGGGCTCTTCCCAGAGTGGAGCATGGATGAATGCAGCTTATTTTGGCAAAAGAAGGGTAAGGAAAACTCAGCTTTGTGGGCAAGAGCTGTGCCCTGCCATTTGTTTTCTGGGCTAAAGGCTTGGCATTGGTCCATTTTAATTATTAACACAGACTGATTCACGGAGGCCCTATTTGCAAGTGCATTGAAATTAGTGCAAATGATTTGCTGACTTCAATGGCTTTAGATGGGCTTACTGAGAGTACGGATTTGTACATACTCGTTTTCTCCTCACACATACGCTGCTACTTTTTTTCAGAAAATTAGCACATAGACTTGGGACAGATATTTCAGCCAAGTTCTTTAAATTCCTTAAGGATGGAATCCAAAGCTGGAGCCAGCCAGAATGAAAAATTTGGATTCCTAATTATGAAAGTAGAATGATAAATTTGGATTCCGAAATAATTATGAATAGTCATGAAAGGTTTTAAAAGCAGTGTTTATAGCCACAGCCTGGTGTACATCTGGAAAGGTTTGCCCCAGGTTCCACAATACTGACTAGTATTATTACCCTCTCCATCTCCGTAGCAGGAAATAGCTGCATGGGCTCTTACGGACTAGTAGAAACAAATGGGTATTTGCTGAGCTTGTAAATCCTTCCCTAATTTCTACAACTGCATAGGAAATCATGACTTGAATGCTGCAGTTCTGCACCCAAGGACTTCTATGGCAGTGAATATAACAGAGCATCAATCACTTAAATGCCTCAGCATCAACTAATACTGATATTCCAGAGAACAGTGTAAGAAAGCAAAATAATACAGTGAGTGTTACATACTTGAGAAAGTAATTTTGCAGTTAAATATAAGTTATGTCATTTTTAAAATTTTAAATATTTCGAAGTCTGCATAATTTTGTTTTGAAGTTGGCAAAGAGAAACTAAATGGCTTTGTAGGTGATTAGGAGAAAGATGTGACAGGACGTGTAAAGAGGAAGAGATGTAAATTCTATGGCCTAGGAGCAGTGCTGGAACAGTCTAGGACAGACAACTGAACATGCTTAACTCAAGGACAGTTGGTAACTAACATAGCTAACCAGAGTTGGCATCTAGTCATCAACATTAACTTTCAAAGCTAATGTGCTTTTTTCTGGCCAACTAGAGAATTCTGCAATAATATTGCAATTCTTTTGCACTGAGTTACAACTGGTAATTTTTCTTCACCATCCTTAATGTTAGAAATTATTATTAATGTCTTAAACTCTGCTTAAGTATAGGAGAAATCAATAGACAATTAACATTTCTGAAATCATAGTTTTGTTTAGATTTAGAAGCCTTAATTTCTGAATAGCATAGTTTTAATATATATATAGATCCAGATTTTATATATATATATATATATATGTAAAGATTAGTGTTTGGAAAATAATTCTGTAGTGAAATGATAAAATACTGTGGAACATCTCATTGCTACAGGAGTGTAAGTACACAGAGTTCTCTTTGTATTCCCATTCACTAAATGTACGTACTGTGATATAAAACTTTATCAAATCTTTCTATCACCTGGCTGCGAATATTTGAAATGGATCTTTAAGGATAAGAAAAAGTCTTAAGGACCTGTGGCCAGGCAGCATTTTGCACAGTATTTGTGCATGGGATTAGGACTTATGCTAAAACTGAGGCTGGGCAATGCTGACCTGCGGCGTGCACTATGCCCTGCCAGCCCAGAAGAAGAGTTGGTAGCTCTGGGGCACTGGTAGCTCTGAAGTTCTTGACTGAGAGACTTGTATTAGATCAGAACAATAAATTGTCTTTTTCTGAACATGTGTATTACTTGAAGTCCCAGAAAAAAACCCCAAACATATTAGTAAGACTATCCCTGAAATGTGTCTTTGCACTGCCAAGCTTGATCTTTACTGTTAAACAGAAACAATATTTTAAATTTACTTTCTTCATTACTCTTTTTTTTCCTTTTTGCTCTGTTAGATCAATATGCATTCTGTCGCTATGTGATTGACATGTTTGCGCAAGGGGAATTTTATCCAGGTACTTTCCTACATCATTGAACTCTGTTCTAATATTCCTCTGTTTCCCTGAGAGTTTCTGCTCATTTATGTATTAAAAGTGTGTTCTGTATTGTTGAAAGGTCTCACAAGTGCAACAAAGAGTGTGCAAATAGTTTTAATAAAGCATAAATGCTAATGGCTGTATTATTAAAGCTTTTAATTTTCTGTCTACAATGCATGAATTAAAATTAAGGTTATGTTAGAAGTAGTGTCAATGGAAGGCTATAGAAATTACTAAAATTTTCCAGGCTTTTTTTGGCTGAGATGCAAAAGGAAGGAGCTTGTTGTTAATAGCTTACTGGGGGGTTTTCCCCGCAAATAGCAAGCCTTAACCCCAGAATACTTCAAAAATAGAACTGCCATTGTTCTTAATATAAAAAATATCTTAGCGGATCCATCACTTCTGTGCTTAATCTTCTCTCTTCCCACATCTCCATGCTCATCTGTCCTAACACAGACTCTGAATTCTTAACCAAAAAAAGAAGCTAGAGCTACTGATGGTGACTGAGCGTGGTCTTACAATATTAAGTCAATCTGCCCTAATTTTTTTTAATGAACACTCTTCCTTCTGAAATCCAATGCAAGAGGACATACTATGGAAAGGACATAATCCTAGGAATGATAAGCAATGGTATTTATGACAAGAGACAAGGATAGACTACTTAAGGACACACTAAGCCTTACAAGCTTTATTTAGTCAGTTATTTGCTCAAGATGTCCACTAGTACTTCTCTGAATTGCATGTGTTTTTCTGTCTCTGCCTTGTGATTTAGGTCCTCTCTTGACATGCCCAGGTCCATTCTGGACTGGGAAGTCCTAAGGATGTAGCTGAGAAACATAGACTCTCAAAATGGGGAGAGAGGGGACACAGATTTTTATGGAAGGAAAATGAACAAGTTTGGTTTTTTAGAAGGACAGTGTTTGTATGGCCTGTTCTCAAAGAGTGACATGGAGAGATAAGGGATTTCATTAAAAGAGAGCAAAGTATTTTATCACCTCTAGGACTTTTAAAGACTTTCAGTTATAAACAGAGGGACTGGTCTAGGCTCAGAGTAGGAGAAAGGCTACCAAAACCTTCCAGAGACCTTCAGTTATGCTTTGACTTAAAAAATAACCCCCTGTACCAGACGTGATTCACCCAGCTTCTGGTTTTACACAGCTGTACTGTTAATAAATCACAACACAAACCTTGTATGGAGATCTTCAAGATCTTACAGTTCTCCTGACATTTGCAAGCAGCTTTGACACGTCACAGCCCTTTCTTCCAGATGGCTCCCTGGGCTGTTTGACATTCTCCTAAGGCAGAGCAGACGTGCTGTGGGAAGGGAGTTTTGGAGAAGATTGCTTTTCAGTTTTGACCTTTTCAGGTATGAAAAAACTCTGAAGACCATGAAGGGGAAGCAGGGTCATAGAGACAGAAGTTTGTAGGGATTTGAATTTCAGAAGATAAAGGACATGACTCCCAATGTTTGCCTTGTGTCATTTCAGTGTGCTGTGACAGAGTTGTTCTAAGAAATCACAGGTTAAACAGCTAAAAGATGTTCAACAGTCATTGGGAAGTCAGCTGACCTTACAGGTGAAGCTAGGGTGAAAAGCCGAGGTCCCAGAAAGTGGAAATAAGTCATAAAGCAGCTTAAATAATCTGATTTGTAGGTGAAAAGGAAGAGGATAGCCCCTTAACTTAAGGTCTCCAAAAATACACACATGGCTCCACTTGTAAAGCAACAGCTTTTTGACCTGCTAGGTAATGACTTAGGAACATCTGAAGTTAAATGCTGTGAACGGTTGTTGTGATGGATCCTGACACATTTTTGTGGGAGGTAAAATAAAGCATTGCCTTCAAAACAAGATCTGGTCAACCCACAAGCTGTGAAAGGCAGTGCTGAAACATCCAGACCGTGTCACTGAGAAGTAAGTCAAAGTCCAGGTATGCCCAGCTCTGTGCTCTTTACAGAAATCATTGAGCAGAGTGCCACCAAACACTGCTCATTTATTTTTTGTTACTCCCTTTCTCAGGCAACGTGCTCATTTCACAATGGTCTTTGTGAATTGAAATATTGCTGTAATTCATTTTCTTAAATAATGTGGGCAAAACACCAGAACACTAAGTCCCTTTAATAACCCTAATATCCAATTAACTTTAAAATCTGCTATATTTTATCGGTTTGTATATTTTATGCTAAATTACATTGTCCAAACAAAGACATCAGAGTGTAATTCAGCTAAGGAATTTAATTACAGTCACCCTGACACTGCAATACTTTGAAACTAGAAATCGTTTCTGTCAATCCCAATATTGCCATTTGTGAAGGAGAAAAAACACATTTTTCTCATAGAAAATTCCTGCACATATGTATATTGACTTTTTGTAGGATTGTTTACACCAAATAGAAATATCTGTCTTCTTGAGTTTATAAGAGCAGTGTCCCACTCATTAGATTCCTTAGGCACAATATATGGATTTATAATGCTAGTAATAACAACACCATTCATTATTTATACTTTGATAGTATTTTTGGAATATTTGTATTATTGAAAAAATCATATTCATTACTGGCAACATTAGATTATTTTAGGTTTATATAAATTTTATGCAAGAATTTAAAGTGAAGTAGACCACTTAAGATGCCATTTTACAGTGATCAAATAATTAAAAGTAAAGATCAGATCCTTGGGTTTCATTAATTAGATACACTTTTCAAAATATATAAGTTAATACATTTTGACAGTCACCTGAACAATTTGTTGGAGGCCAGCTAATGCTCTTGTGTTGATTTTAAAAAATGAGGCTAAAATGTTGTACATTCACTCCAAGTTCTGTCATGTTACTGCAGTCTTAACTTTACAAAATGAAGGCTATATACGTAAACAGTACACAGCAAATCCACAGGAAGCCATAGAGGGGAGAATTCTTACTAAGCTACTTCAAGAAGCAGTACTAGGTTTTCTTGTTTCTCTGGCCAGGATTTGTCTGTGATACTGACTATTTTCATGCAGATCCTCCTGTAAGTTGCAATAATTATATCAACATCAACTAACTTTCGAGACTTCTATTTTGCTTCTTATCAAAGAAAAGTATCTGAGGTTCTCAGCCCCATACAATAGATTTCAGTGCAGTTTTAGCCATAAACTCAGATTTTGCTAAACCAGAAGTCCATCTCATGAATATCATGACCGCTGTTGTGACCTACACTGGGTTCCACTGAGACATTTATAGATAGCCTATAATATATATACTAAAAATATATAAAATATGTATAATATATAATAAATGTAATATTATATAGAGAGATGAGCTCCACTGTATACAGTATAAAAAATTGCTTTCTGATTTTATCTGATGAAGTATGGAGCTTGAGAACGTTTTTTACTTTCTGTCTAATAGGCATGTGGTAAGTGACAATTTCTCAGAGGGACTGTCGAGCCACCTTTCCTCCAAAGGACAGATTTTCTGATCTTTTTTATCCCTGGACAGCAGTTTCTGAGCCAAGTAGAGGCATTATCGTCTCAGTATTAACAAATCTCTCTGTCCAAATTGCCTTGTACTCCTTTTGGCTGCCTGTAAATGAAGAATGAATATGCATTTCTTCCAGGGTTAATTTTCCAAGTTTTACTTCAAAGACTTTAAAACCTAAAGAGGAAAGCTTGTTCTTTAAGAGATGCTGAGACACACTGGTTCTGACCGGCACCTCTATTCTTCTACTGACATTGATATTTCTGAGGTCCGAGATAACCTTTCTGATACAGAAGGCCTCTGACCTTCTTCTGTTTAGTTTCATGGATATAGCTTTTTCCATGTATTGGATTATTGATATTCCTGAATTTTGTTCTGAGCAAGATTTCTAGTGTTCTTATTTGAATTTTTACATTTTATTGGTAGGAGAAAAGGTTCTATCTTAGTACAAACCTGTAACTTTATTTTTGTTAACTGTTTTATTGCCCTGAGAGAGTTTGAAATCCTCGCCCATGTGGATGGATTTGAGGGACTCATGTTGGTCACTCTTTCCGCATGTAGCACAAGTTTTCTAAGTTAACTGGATCTGCTCTATTTTATTTCCCCTGTGCCATATTCCTGTTTTACCACTCCTCCCCTGCTTTCACTTCAATGTTTGCCAGCTTGTTTTACATTTACATTTCTTGAACTACTCTGGCAGATCAAGGAGTTGTTCCAATCAAAAGCCTTTTCTTTTGTAGCTACCTAAAGCAGATTCTTGCATGTCTGTCTTTTTGCATGCCCACTTCAGCATGTGGTTTTGCATGCTGCATACTGCTGAATTAAGAGTAATAAGCATCTCTTGGGTATCTGGTCACAACATAGGACCCTTGTTTCCCACAGACATACTGCATACTTATGGTCAGATTTTTGTATCATTTTAATCACTTGGAAAAGATTATTTTACATGCATAGTTTTACTGTGTTCTAGTGTTGGGTAAAAAACTGGCATTCCACAGAACGCTGGATTCACTACTGAATGATCTTTGCAGTTACCTAACTGACAACAAAGGCAGTGGGAGCACAGATGTGATATTATTGCCATTTACCCTATCTGAAATCTTTGCACTGAAGCACCCAATCACCCTGTGGAGCTTATACCACCACATGACTGTTTCCAATAATAGCTAGACTGCAAAGCAATTTGGCCATACCATTTCCTTTCTTCAGTTTACCCTCATATGTTTATTGTGTATTTCCATGCCAGGATATAAAATCCAAAGTGATGCAGACAATTTTGCTAATCTTATACTGTTGAAAAATTATTTGTGTTGGAGAAATTCACAAAGATTTCTAGCATGTTTACAGGGTAAGAGTGTATCCTATAAGGTAAAACATTCATCCCACTTTCTCAAAGCCTCACCCTTTGTATAGATATTCACAAAAAAAGAAAAAAAAAGTAATGACAAATGTAGACAATTAATAAATTCAGTCAAATTTTGGCAAGAGTCTGTAGGGAAACCTGCAGTTAGCTTGGTCCCAGAAAGAAGTGGCAGACTGAATACCCTTCATGTCTACAATGGTTTTCCAAGGCTTGTCTCTTCTTTTCCATTGTCTAGAATTATTCAGTCAAAAAGTAGGGATTATTGTTATTGCACAATGTGGTGAGAGAATTCCAAGACATTGTCAGTATAATACTTGCCATTTAATACCCAAATATTACTACAAAAATAATATTACTTAAATATGAGTGTATTACTGCAAAAATAATGAACACATTAAGTGCCTAATTTTGAAAGTAACAATGCCTGTATTTGCTGTGGGTGGGCTGTAACACTGGAGTTAAATACTTGCCTTCTGCTGTTCAGATAGCAAAACACTTTAGGCTCTTGAACTATTTTTAAGTGTCACTCCTACTTGATTAAAGACTAGGATGTGTGGTGGATGTATGAATGACAGGGTGTAGCTTTTCACCATGTAACATTACATTTGCATGGGGACAACTACGATAAGTGTAGTTTCTCTGGGGATATATTTGATGCAGTGCAATAAAAAAATCAGTCATAATAAATAAGAAAGTAACATATTATTTGCTTCAGCATTAAAAACTGTGGACTGAGTTACAGGCTTTCACATTTGAGAGAGAACACTAGAGAATATTATTTAGTTCTGTGGAGAGATGCTTCCTGATGCTACCTATTCAATAGCCCTCTCCCCTACAGCAGCGAACAAGCAAACTAGATATTTGTTTTCCTGAAACACTAAAGGCAGAGTCTGGAAGCTGTGAAACTATTTTAGTTTTATTTTTTAAGCAGGAAAGGTGTCTGAGAACTAACATGTCTTCTCCCTCTGACAGCAGTACTGTACCCAAAAATTTGCAGAGACTCATGTGGATTCATCTTCAGAGTTGATAGTTAATTGCCCATCAGTTTGTAGAAAAGTTGTTCATATGATGAAAGACTTGTCAACACATTTGTTTCTGCTGATGACATAAATGGAGATGACTGAGTGACAGAAGCATTTATTCCTTTACTAATGTCCTGGGAGAGTTCTTAATACTTTTCAAACTGCCTGAAAGAAAAGAAATAATGATAAGTAATTTTAAATATGTTTGTGAGAAACTGAAAATTAAGTTTTAATTACTGAAAAAATTCTAATTTACTAACGTGCAATTCTTGCAATAGTTACAGCTGTCATTTGCAGTCTAAATATTGCTCCTTTACAATTCTATCCAGTTATGTAAAACTATGAGAAGCTATCCACTAATGTCATTTTAATGAGGTTATTGTCTATGACTCCCCTCTCACCCCAAAAGCTGTGTACATATGGTCAAATTCTGATATTACATTGTTCTCTTAATGGGAACGTTATCAGCACACAATCCTGACACCATCCCACAGAGGCAAAACAACTCTCCATTATTGCCCATTTATATCACCCCACTGTGAATCAGAGCCAGATGCTGGCACACAAAGCTGTGTCTGCCAACACTCTTATGGCACTTTATTGTAACTTTGCCAAAAATATTTCAAATGACTTTCACTCTCTCAGAAGCAGCTACCCAGGGAATGCGTGATATTCTGCCTGTGTAGAGAGGAATGGATGTCTTTCTTCGATAGTTCAATGAAAGCATCTCTGAGGAGTTAGACTTCTGTGATACAGATGAAAGCCAAAAACTTTTTGGTTTAAATGAGTCTAAATCTGTGATTTTAATGGAAATAAACCAATCATCTAACCTGTGAAGGCAGAGAGACTAGATTAACAAAAGTATGCTCACACTTGTACTATATTTTATTACTACTATTTCATATTATCACTATTTCATATAGTTCAGTAATCAAGTTTCAAAATCAAGGATCATTTTAAAAGATTCATTAACAATGTCTAAAAAAAAACTAGTAGTGTTTTGGAGGATCATCAAAAGACTCAATCACTTTAGTTTTTAAAAATAAGCTATTTAGAAAATAAAGGCAAACATTAAAGGCCAAAAAATCAAAATAATGAATAATAAACAAATTGAGTTTCATATTAAAAATGTAAAAATCATTTTAAGCAGTGACTTTATAAAATAGTTACTATATTTAGTGAGTCGTTGACAACACTGATTTCAAATTAGAATTAGTACAAATACTGATGGTATTTCAAGTAGATTAAAAAATGGAAGCATTATAGAGCTACACAACCCTTCTTCAATATTCAATATCATTGTGAGAAGTGAATTCAATGTGAAAAATATTTTCAGAAAATTATTTAAGCCAAAAGTAGTTTTATCCATATTTTTGAGGCATAGTTGGCAAGGAAACACACACAGAAACCTGAAAACCATAGTTCCAAATGTCAGCCTGTAAAAGCATATGTTTCCTTCTTGCAGCTTGGATGGCTTCGAATATGGGGAAAAACACAATTCCCAAAAGAAACACCCTCCTTTTCAAGCCTAGATTTATTAGCTTCTAAAAATCAGTATATTGCAAAAGAACCCAGACAATAATTATGTATATTGCCAATTTTGCTGAAAGTATTTCTTTATTTGGAACACACAGAGGATTATTTAAAGGAATGGGATACAATAGTCAACAGAGCTGAGATCACATTACAAGCAGTGTTGGTAGAAAAGATTATCACTGAAGTCAGCTACATATAGCTCTGTCAAATTTCAGCTGGTAGGGTTCAAAACTTGCCATGACAGATCATTCTTCCAGTAAAGATGATTAGCTTAGACAAAGTGTTTCAGACATTTCCAACACTTAGAAAGATCTTTTGTGATAACCATTTAAAAATTTCATTCCTTCAGTGCTTCCCTTTCAAATGTTCTAAGTATTCCTAAACTAGTTAAAAGTGGGACTCACTAAAAGGCTTGACTTCTTTGTTTTACAGGTTGGAACATCTGCTTAGCAGCATCCTGTTAGCAAATAGTACAATCAAGAAGCGTTTAGGATTATCTACACAGATCTGTGTATGTGTACCTCTTGGTTCTGTCATTTTCCAATGTTGGAGAGCAAGCTTGACCTGTAGAAAGATTTTGGTATTGTAACACTGAGCACTACAGAATCTAAATTTTAAACACTTATCAACCTAATAGTCTCTGCAGACCTTAACTAATTGCTTAATCTACTTACATAATGTTTGGGAAACCATAAAGGCCCACATGGAGTTGCTTAAGCCAACCAAGCCAGCCAATTACTTCTTAAATTTCCATCATTTCAGGAAACTAGGAGCCTTACACAGGTTGCAAGTGAACTTCTGTTTTTGACGAGACATAACAACTCACAGTCTTCTCCTTCAGTTAGTTATTCAAGCCCAGGTTGTACATCTCTAAAATCTATACACTTCTAAAATTATAGCTGAGCTAATGAATCTGTTACCTTTAGAATATACTCCTGAAACTGTCTTAGGGAAATCAACCACGATACAATTAGTTTCTCTCAACTTTAATAGAAAGGTAAGAGTATGAGATCTATGCAAACTTGCTTTTAAACACCTCCGGACACTGAATACTCTGAAACATCATGAAGAAAGAAGATTGTATACTGAAGGGCTTCCAGTGTTCTTCTGAATTTTTCATTAACTAGGCAAAACCTGCAGCTCCAATGTGGGGCTGAGAGAAGTTGCTCTCCTCATCCAAATGTAGATTCTCTGTTGTCTCTGCTGGAAAACAAAACTCAGGTTTAACAATAGAAACAGAATCCAGTCACCATACCGTGCAGATATGAAGAGCGTAGACAGGATCTAAAAATACTTTGGCAAGACACATTCCGTCATGAATCGCTTCCAGCCTAGCCATAATTCCTCACCTCTACTGTTGTAGGAACAAGCAATGCAGAGGACAGAAGAATGTTCAGCAGTGGCCTAAGCAGCATGTGCTCCCCCTGCCTTTCTTATCACCACTTCCTTCTGCGTCTAGTCCATAACCACTGTGACAGTTAGCTGCAGCAGGTCCATTCCTTTCACCATTCTCTGTTCAGGCACTTCTTTCTTTTGCTGTCCACTTTCTTTCTGCCTGTACCTTCTTTGTCAAAAAAGAAATGCAACTTACTGACATACACATAGAATTAGTCAAGACTAATTTATTTATTCTTCATCAGGAAACACTATTCTTCCCTCTGGTACTTCACTTTCCTTCCTCTTGTTTCACTTTGTCCTTCAATACACTCAGTATCTTCTGATAAGGTAAACAGCACATAGAGTTCAAAAGGCATTCAATGCCCACACGCATTAAACCTAAACAATGTTTTTATCTTCCTTTTTAGTTAAGCTTGATAACAAAATACGTTTTTTTCTATGAGATATTCATTCATATAATTGCTAGAGCATTGGGGAGAACTGTGTTTACCAGGCAGCAGCTACAGTGTGAAAAATCAGCACAGCTTTTGATTTTAGTCCTGGAATATTTTGGTGTCATGTAGTGTCATCTTTATGTAGAACTGCAAAATGAGATGTTTGTAATTTATTGCACATCACTTACTTAGATACCCCAAAAAAGTAATTGTCAAACTTTAACCTTTAGTTGTCTTTATAGCCAATGGTATGAAATGGAGGCCTCTAGAGGACTATTTCATTCTAAAAAAGATGCCTAAAACAGAAAAGATGAATTACCCTTTGAAAGTACCAATTTCTCTCCATTGACTATAAATGGATCTCTAGGGTGACTTATCTAGATTTAACTATCTAAAAGTTAACTTCTAAATGTCTGGTTGAGAAAGAGCCTATACACATTCAAGAAGTAAAGCTAAAAATATGCAAGCAAGGATTTTGCTCAAATCAAGACTTGAAATGACAAGTTTTCTGCAAGATTGCAAATGATATTATCAGGAGCATCTGTTAGCTCAGCCAAGAAACCAGCAGTGCCACTCTGAAAAGTATTAGCAGCAATAATAGCATTGCTATAGCATTTTGGGAGCGAGAGAAGGGAAAAAGGAAGAAATGTAGAAGGAAATATTTTCCTGAATAAATACATCTAAATGTGTCAAGCAAAAGAAGCCTAAATAGTTTTAGCACCAGAACAAAACCCCAGTCTTTACAGCTTCTACCTTCATAGAATTTAAGATTTGGAATTATTTGTTTTTGTATGCTTACAACACTCATGTCTTTTTTTTTTTTTTTTTTTTTTTAGAAAATTTCTGTTATGTCCATTTATAGGTGGAGTAGAAGGGCATGGTAAGTTAAGTCAGTTTCCCAAAAATCATAGAGGAGGCCTTGAGCACTGGAGCTGGAACTCATGACAATAAATCCTAGGAATCCTTGTCCTAAAAATGACCTCTTTATAGGAAAGAGGATCTTTCCTGGGAAAATGAAAGGGAAAGAAGAATCAGAATTTACCAAAACAGGTTTTACATTGTTTTTGATTCAGTATTTCTGATAGTTCTTCCTACCCTTTACACAAAACCAGCAAAAATTTGTTTCAGCCTGAAACAGTTCAGGCAGTGTGTTCTGTCTTGCTGTAGAAACCACAGCTGCTTAGGACTATTGCATCAAAGCTAACATCACTATATGTTTTAAAGAGTGTAAATTTTAGACTCAAATTTCAATATTTCTTTTTTACTATCACTATGTCACAATCTTGTAATTCCCCAAAACATTACAACCATGGCACTTTTGGAAGAAAGAGAAAGCTCACTGAGTTTTTTTAATTACACAGATCCTAACCTTCAAAGATATTAGATACTTAACACCTACCTAATAGTTTGCTCTCATTGATTTCAGTGGGAGTGAGGAACACTAGTCAGTATCCAACACCTCTGCACTATTGGGACCTACTCCTGATATTTGATCTAATAAAATCTCTCAGTTCTTTTCCCTCTAACTTCAAACTGCATTATTGAAATTCTAACTTCAGAAAAATGGTTTTAGACTCACTCTCTTAGGTGAATGTCAAGTATGGACCAGCCAGGTAAAGTAATCATTTCACACTTTCTGGCAACAAGATTCAGAGAGGTGAAATACTTCTTGGCTTATGGTCACAGTTATATGGATTCAGCTGGACTTCCAGTGAAGTCTGTATTATACATATTCATTATCTACAAATATCTCCAATTGTGAGACATTATAGTGTCTGTAATTTGACTTTTTCAGTGCTAGGCTGTTTTCGTTAAGTAAGACCTGGCATATGCACTCTTTCTTGGAAACATAGTTTTAGCACTCTTGAAGTAACATCTAGATAGATTTTCTGACTATAGCACTGAATGCTTCTGAGATGTAGTTGGACTAATGACAGTTGAAATGATGCTATGTACAGATAAACCAACTACAAATAACTCATAAATTACCGAGCAGTGGTCCCATGGCATAGTCAGTGTTGTCTTTCATCATAACAGCTTATCAGTCCCCTCCATTCTGTTTAATTGTTAGCAGCAAGTATTTAATTGAAGTGTTTTCATTTCTCTGTTCTAATTATTTTCCTGTGGATACTTCATATTGTGAAAAGTATGCATCTATACCAAATCCTGATATTCACTTTAACAATGCAAGGGATCAGTGTATATGATACCAATTTATTAAAAGTTATTTGGGGAGACAGAGGAAGGCTGAACATGTATTTTCATTTTATAATCTGCTTTTACAGTCCTTTTGCACTCCAGTACATAGCAATAACTTTAATAGCCCATCATTTCCACACAATAGCCCATCATTTTCACCGTCCTAGGATTTAGTTCTTTGAGATCCATTTCTCTGTGTTTCTAAACATAACATGTAGGATTATTTTATGCACATGGAAATAATGGGAGGAAGTGGAGACAATTCAATTAAATTTTCAATTTTTTCAGTTCAATTTTCTTTTAAAGTCAGGAAAGGCTGTGTGACTTCTTAATGTGCAATGACAAAACTATTAAAACTTAACTTTTTACTCCTTAATGACTTCAGTCTTCTGAACACAAAAATTAGAACAGCTTTTGCAAGATATGGGTTGAGCTAAAGAGGGATTTTGGAGCCTCAAGGTAGTAAAAACCTCTGGAAAAGAATTCTCACCAGACATATTGTTGTAAATGGATTTAACACCACCATTCTGTCGTGCTGCTGAGATACATTGCATACATTTCTCGTTGGGACCAAGAACATCAGCTGTAGGTTAAAACAGCAAAAAACCCACACTCATAGCTCTACTCATGCCTCTCTTACCTGCCTAATTTGTAAACTTGTTATGCTCATTTACGTTGTGTGAGATATAAACCCACAGGAAAAGAAAAAATTATCAAATACCCAGCTGTGACTTTAATTGGGTTTAGTGGCTGAGTGAAAACCTACCAGTTAACTGATCACACAACCTCCAGGAATCTACGCCAATGGAATCTCACACCTGTTCAGTTCCCACATCAAGTAGGACTAGAAAAAACATTTTCTGTTCAGAAAAATCACTTAAAAAATCTATATGTATTTGTGTATAAATGTGCATGCATATGTAATCATAAGTTCTTGTGTGCACACATAGAAGGTATATATTATATACATGTAAAGGTATATAAATATGTGTAAGAACGCATCATCAAAACCAAAGGATAAACACAAATATCTCTGTATTAAAAACAGACTATTAAGTTGCTGTTATTTTCTGTTTGATGACTTGAGAAGGGAAATTTAATTCTTCCCCCTACTCCAGTCAAAAGAGCATTTAGATTACCAGTCTGCATTCATTCTTCCTACACCTTCACTGTTAACTTGCTGGTCCTTGCTTTTAGCTTAATAGATGGATGGCCTCCCGAGGCTGTTAGGTTATTTGTAATAGGTTGGAGTTCGTTGTCTGTGTGTTGGGGGAGGAGTAGTTCTCAATAACATGCTTCACACAGAAGTTAGACATTATGTAGAGCTCCAGTATTATGTGTGATATTTTTAATGTATTTTAAACCCAAATGGGACATACAGATAGATTGGACATTATCCATGTAATCTCCCTTTTCTTCTTTTCTTCTGCATCATAAGAGTAACTGACTGATAGCCAGTGTAAGAGAATATGAAAATTTGAAGTTTTGTATTGCTACTGGTAATGACTGCAAAAACTGTAGTAGTGTTTTTCCCTAGGTAATATCAACCTCGTGCAAAATGAGAGTTTCACTGTATGTTGCGCAATTATCCATTTAATAAAAAGCCAGACCCTGAGTTTAACTGAAAAACTGAAATATATGCTGGCTACTAGTGTAGACCTCCTTAAAAACCTCACTTTATTATCGATTAATTCCATCTGCCACTGTCAAAAATTGAATTCCAAATAGGTCATTAATACCCTGTTTGAACTATTTCTTTCCTTTTGACATAATTTTGTTGACACTTTTAAGACTTGTGGGCTACATCTAGGTTAGTAAATCAAACTCAACTCAACTGTTCTCTGAATGTGATCCCTGCTGTCATAGAGAGATCCACTTCCATTATGCTTCCTCAAGGTCAAAATGGGCTGGCTGCATCCTGGCTGGCTATTTGGAGTGGTCCCTGGCCCTTGCTAACCCCGGAATTGACCCAGTGATTTGTTTGAGACATTGCTACTTGGTATAGGTCAAAATTGTCAGAGGCTATTCAGAACAATGTTGCAGGATATGTATGTCTGAATTCCAGAGCTCAGTAAGCTTCCCAGGTACCATTTAGTTTACTAATGTACATAAAACCATGGTGTTATGATGTTGCTATTTGGGGCATCTGTATTTCAATTCATTCCTTCCCCAAAATGAGCATTTGCATTGTTCGAAACAGTTACACAATGTTACCTCTTGATCCTCTGCTATTCTTTCTTAATGAAAAACAGTTTGCTCACAGTTTTTCAAACACATGTACTAAGCAGAGAAACCCTTCCTCAGAATAGTGACAGTCTAATGTCTGAAGAATAACGACTGATAACAAAGGAGAGGCTCATCTTTAACTTCAAGCAACTTGCATATCAAAACTGGAAGCCTGGACAGAACAGTGGGACTCCATTAAGATTTCAATCCTCTAAAAGAATATTTGGTAATCTTACCTTATTCTGCTGATCCCTGTCTTGTTCCAAGCTTCATGAAACATTTGATTCTAATTTACTTTTTATAACAAATTACTCTGCAGAAGCACACTCACTTTATATCAATTATTTTTACTGCCATCAGGGAAAGATGTCACTTCTGGGCAGAATGAGATTTATCTGAAGATATTTTGCTGCGCTATTTGAGAGACACTGTAACAAAGTGTTGGTGCTGTTGGACTGTAGGATTCCCACTGTTTGGATAACTGGTATATTGATATGCGGAAGTGCACAGACATTGGAACGGTGTTTCCACATACTGGTTTCTCTGGTGGCATTATTTCTTCCTATATCCAAGTGGAATATTCAGCCATCTACAATGCCTTTAGTTGTTTAATATTAAGAATAATTTTAGAATAATTTTAGAAGTATTTTCTTTTATCCTATGATCTTTTGATTTACAAATATAAATTTATACACTTTATCTATGTCAATTAAGGTAGCTGCAGACAAATTGAACTGGGCAGATCAGGAAAGAAAGAAAACCCACATGATTTGCTGTTATCATAAGTAATTCATCCTCAATGCTTGGACATGGCATTTCTGGCACATGTAGAAAGACTTTCTAGATTGAGAAAAGTAAGGTAATTAGAGTTTGTCTTGTATTCCTTATCATGTAATATAAGATCTAAAATATTCATAAACCAAGTCAGAATGAATTTCTTCATGACATCTCAAGTGATTTAATAAACACTGACAACAAAAGTTGCACAGAGCTTGACGACTATAGCTTATTTTCAATGAAGTATTCAGGTTACTATCTAGTGTCTTAAACCTTCTATTCCTCTTTGCACCATATTTCTTCGCTTTCAGGCAGTGAAGGCAGCTACTCATGTCTTAACATGACATTTTTTCTCCTGGTGAGCACATTCCCATGAGTTTAAAGTCAAAACATTTCACTGTTTTGGTTTCCATCAGCTGTAAGTTGTTGTCAGATAGCTGTTTACAACATCACATGTGAAGGAGGTATATGTAGCACAACTGCATGGACAGATTAGACATAGAAAAGTATGCACATTTTCATGTCTGCAATTACATCTTTTGGATCAGTCAGACCCTAATAAAAAAAAATCAAGTCAAATAAACCTTTTCACCTTACCTCATATTAGAAAAATAAAGTCTACATTTGAAATGAGAAGCAAATAAATATGCAGACACTAAATTTCAGTGCTCTTCTGTGGCTGCATTTTTAAAGCAGCAACATAACCTGATTGTCCACTGGGATCATTAAAAACATCCTGCCTTCCTCTCGTTTACATCATAGATATGTGTTCAACTGGTCACTGCTGGAGTCAGAATAGTAGACACCATTAACCCAAATGGTCTGATCTGCTGAGATCAGATTCCTGATTTCTATTTATGAGTTCTCTGTACTGCAGAAAACCACTTGTGCTTTATAACTTACAGAGGAAAGAAAAAGGAAGAGAAAAGAAATTTTACTTAGGATATCCTCTTTAACATATTTCATCAAAAAATGGATAACATATTTATTCAGCTACTGTCCTTTGCATTCCCGTCAAAGTGAATAGAGAGACATTTAATAACACATGGAAGCATTAAAGAAGCTTTTTATCAGAGTGGATGGAAACCTGCTCCGAACAAACATTCTGGCCTAAGGGAAAGTTTTTGATCTGTGAAGCTTAAGCTTTTGGTGCTTAAAACACTCTCTTATTGGATCATGTGGTCAATTTGCATGAAATAAATTATTTGCTTAAAACTTGTAAAACTATAAAATAGAACTTGACAAGTCATTAGCAATAAGTGATATCGCACTGGCATCATACTAACTAACACTGGTGCAATTATTACAAAATTGTTGCTACAGCAAAGAACAGGAAGATAATGGGGCCAGCCTGTGCTTTGACCTAAAAGTGTTAGATCATTGCCCCACACAGCAAATACAACACTGCACTCCAAATTATTGACTATCCTTCATTACTGATATATTCAACATTCTGAGCCATGGCTTTTTATCATCTTTCACACAAAACAATTAGTCCAAGTTATGAAATTTGACACTTTTTCCTTCTAGGGTTAGGTGATCTCCTTTAGACAAAAAACAAAGAAAAGAAAATAAATAACTAAATTATAGTCTAGGACTAAGAATTTAATCAAAACTAGCAGAAAAAATAAGATTATTTACCTGTTTTCCTTAATTTTTATATTATTTTTGTTTTCGTTCTGAACTAGGAATTCAACTAATGAAGTTTATGTATGTCGACTGAGGTTGTGGATACAACTTTTCTGTTCTGGTTGGCAACAAATGTTATTCAGTATCTCATTGGCTCAGTTTGCAATACAAAGATGATTTTTTTTTTTTAAGACATAAAGTGTTTGGAAAATCATTGCTAGACATCTGGATTCCTGAAGTTTTCCTACCATTTCTTTTAAGGCTAGAGTCATTCTGTGATGAGATTGGTAAATATCCACTTGTGATTATTGTCTAGATAGGAAATATGTGTAAAACCTAAGATTTTTACCCTTTGTTGCACGGGGCCTTCAATGCATTGATTTTGTCAATGTGTCAATATTATGCCAGTGGCTCAGACATGTGAGTCAAGTTTGAGGAGCTCCGTGAGTGACATTTCATTAAAATTATTGGATATACCAAAGTATGTGCTTCCAAATTATTTGCCTGCAATCATACATATGCTGATGAGATGTAATAACATTAAGACCATGACGCTCAAGTCCCACTGCTGTCTTCAAGACGATGTTTTGCTCATGCACTTCCCATGAGTATATGTATCTTTGTAAAATGAGAGGAGTAAGTATGATACTGCAGTTTCCAAGGCTCCTTAAGGTCTTAATTTCTCTTCTGAGTCTATCACCAAGCATGAGGCATGGCTTTAAGTTTCTGAGATTTAACAACCTGATTGCATGTGAACTCTGGTGTAGTGAACGTATGCTGGTGCATATGACTAAATGGTTATTATATTTAACTACTTAATTTTATTTCACAGGTCACAACAGATTATGCTTTCCAAATGACAATGACATGATAGCTACTGAGCATAAATGTCAGAGAAAGAAATTAAAAGGAAATAAGGAGACTGCAAACAGGTGTTATAAACCAGAAAGAACCATAAATAATACAAGAGTGCAATAGATCTGTTTGTGAATCTTTGGGGAAATGAAATGAAAATTGTTTTGGATAAAGCATAGTATCTGCACATAGGCTAAGACAGTACAGAAAGTCCCAGCTCAATGCCGTGAGACAGTACAGTTCAACACTCAGAGAGTACAGGTGTTTCAGTCAGCAGCTGGAATCAGAATCTCGTCAGTGTTTATAGTGCATGACCTGGTTGGTATTGGCTAATTAAGAATAATCCTTAAGGATGAGAAGCATAATAATTTTTTGCTGATGTTTCAAAGAAGTTCATAATAAGTGGACTTGGGAGAACAACTGAAGATCATTTGTTTGACAGAAGAAAATAAGCTTTTACTGTAGAAGAGGCATCATGAATATGCAACCTTATTTTCACAGTATTATTCTTCAGAGTTTTTTAGTCTAATGAAGAAAAATAGAACTGTAAGGCTCTCAGCATATATCTGAGTCACTTGGACTTCAATGATTTAAAACGTGTCTCTTCAAATAAATTATTTGTTGAGAAATATGTTGCCTTCCTATAGTGGCTGGAAGATAATAACTTTTATGCAGAGTGTAATATTTTAAACATGAACAATTCTGAAGGGAGCTCAACCTCGCAGTGAATCTGCTCCACCTGTCAGTGAATACATTTTCTATGCTTCTTAACGTGTATACTTATGTGCAGGACATAAGGAAATGGTACCACCTCGTCTTCTTCTAGAACATAGTCCAAGAAAGAAACCAACAGCTATTGAAGGCAAGTTTGATTTTTTTCCTCCTTTATTGGCTTCCACTCATTAACTTGACTCTCTGTTCTACTGGATTTTGTTGATAAATATAACCTATACTACAAAACTGATCAGATGATTAGGCCTGGGACATGAATGGCACAATCATATTTGCATGACAAGACCTAAATATTTCTTATAGTAATCCCACAGATGGCTTGGGAGGTTTCCTGAGTGAAATAGATTACAGGATCAAGGCCCAGTCTGTAAAATGCTTTGGACAGTGTTCAGCCATAGGTTGCCATCTAACTGTAAACATAATCAACGTTATCCTCTTAATATACTTTGGATTACTCTTATTACTACTGTTATTCAGTAATGTTTCTGTGTATTATCTGCAATAATGAACATAGTATTTCTGGCTCTGCTTTTATCAACCTTGTTCCCATTGTTAAAAGCACTGAAAGAAAAATACCAAGTCAGACCTTACCTTCAGAAGATTAAAACATAACCCTTGCCATTGAATTCTATTGTTTACAGTCTAATCATATCAGTAAAATGATTGAAATATGCACTTTAATTTAAAAATATGCTGTGTCCAATGACTTAAAACTACTACTGCAATATACCTTCTTGGTCTATATAACATAATTTACTGGTACAAAATACGCAAGTCTTTTCGTGTAATTATATAGCAATTTTCGTATAATACTTCCAAATCATTCAACCACACCGTGGCACTTACTAATCTCTCTCATAGAGGTCATAGTTCTATGTTATCCAGAAAGCACTTGCAATCTAGGAGAAAAACAGATGGGATGGCAGCATAAGAAGTAAGAAGAGCTACAAAATTTGCCTGCATTTGGAAACAGGAAAAAGAGGGTTAGCTTTTGGCAGAACCTATGACTAAAAGAGTTAAATTAATTAGATATTTCTGTAATGTGATTATTGTGAATCAGAACATTTGGATAAAAATAGTTATGTGACCAATTATTTATTTCCCCCAAATCTCTTTTACCTTGAATATTTCTTTATAAACACACTGTTTAAAGGAACATAAAACTGTGGTTATTGTGGCACAATATAGTATATAAATAGATTTGCAGTCTTGCTTATTTTAGGGAAATGTTTGAACCCTGCTTATCAGCAAAACGAAGTCCCTGCAATGTTAAACACTGTTATCCACCAATTAACCATAATGGAAGAAAGACATAATAGAAAAACACTGCTGCATTTGCTGAGTGATAATCTTTAAATATAACTGTTATACAACATGAACTAGCATCAAATTAACATTAAGTTCTTGATTTTCAAAATCATTAAGAGCATGCAATTACAGCAATTGCACATGGAAATGACTATTTATGACCAGTTACACATTTGTGTGTTTCATTAGCTCATTTATGCATGCAATTGAGATAATTGTGAATGTAAATTAGACACCCATTTGGCAAACAAATTGGGGGGGGGGGGGCAGATTATCTCCTCAGTATCATACAACTAAATTCCCTTTAAGGCTCAAGGACAATCACTAGGATACAATACTGCTCATGCAAGAGCTTGGAGGAAATGAAGAACGAAGAATTACTTGCAAAATGCTGCTGTGAAAGGCTGTTGTATTGCACTATAGTGTGGTTTCTACATACGAGAAAATATTCCACGATGCCTTTAGGAACCCTAAACCTTGAAGCTTTCTTTCAGCCCTGGGGAAAATAATTAACTTATGGGAATATTCGGCACAATGTCAGAAGGGAAAAAAAGGAGTAGTCAGAGAAATTTAAATCTCTGAAATAGCTGAAGAGACATCTGTCTGTGACTTCATAATGCTTACATACCTTTACGACTGGTACATCATTAAATATCCCTGACCTGGTGAAGAGACAGATTGAAAACAAAATATATTCTTCTTATCTTAAATATAGTTGAAGGTAATATAAGTTTTCAAAAGAAGGAACAAGTACAAGCATGTCTTAATTGAGAAATGTACTTTATATAACACGGAAGAACAGGTCCAACCTTTGACAGAAGCAACCAGCTCTGAAAAAAGGTAAAACCACAGGAAGTAACAGAACAGTTGTCACACCGAAAATTTATGAAACCAATCTATTTAGACCCTAGGCTTTGCAGCTCAGTGATATTCAGACACTAGATACAAAACCATGCAGCTAGTAAAGCCTGAAAAGATTTTACTCTTTTTCTGGATTGTGATGTTTTTACTATTGCCCTGTTATGCCACTGCCTTCTTAGGTAATCTTTGACCGTTCTTGATCTCTAATGAAGTGGAAATAGTGGTAGCATATGTGCCAGATGTCTATAACATTTTTAGATTATTTGATACTTTCAAATAGGAACACTTTCCTGGATAGTATTCAACGCCCCATAGAAACTATGTTTGCTGAATTTGTGAGGGGTTAGAAAATCAACATACTTTTATAATGTATTAAAGCTCAACCCTTCTCTCCTTGTCATTGCCATCTTCTCTTCCTTCACCCCTACAGTAAATGTTTTGGAAAAGGGATGATTATGTAAGACAATCCCAATCTGTACACTGTATTCTAACAGTATGCAATAAATTACATTGAAGTGAGTGTATGTGAAATGAACTTTTCAGATATCTCTTGGTTGGAAAGCAAAATGCTTAGTATTCTTCTGGTCAAAAGGGAAAAGGACAGATCTTTGCTCTCCTGTTTCATGGTGGTTTGGCTCTTTCCAAAAAGCACTGCTCTCTCGAGATGTTACACTCAAAGTTCAACGAAGAGTTTGAAGTTTCAGGTCACCAACAGAAGAGAATAACAAAACAAAACAAAAGATCCTGTAACAATAAACAAGAGAAAGAGGGAAAGGTAATTTGTGAAGAGAAAGACACTGATAGATAACTTCTACTCGTGTTGCAAGCTTGGAAACCTTGTTTGGAAAACCACGAAGTAAAATAACTCATTTTAAACTCTTTATCTTATCTGTTTCTGGGGCTTTCACAAGGGCTTAGAAGTAGCGCTCTCAGCTTGGCTGACACTCTGATGCTACCATCTAGGGAGGGTGGTGGTGCTGGCTGTAATTCGAACAGATCTGTTCTCCATGGCTAACTGAACTTTGACTTTCACATGCTTCTCCTTGACTGTAGTCTTCTCCTCCTCTTTTAACTCTAGCTTTCTGATATTTGTTATCCACTGACATCCTAAAAATGCTCTGCAGTGTACATTGATTCTCTGTGAACCTCTTTCTCAGGTCTTGACTTTTTTTCTCATCTCACACACCTTTTAGCTTTCTCCATTTCCCCTCTCATCTGAGAGGGAGTCTCCTCTCTGACAGTCCTCCCATGTTATGCTCTCTGTCATAGCAGGGTAATTTCTCAGGAAGATGCTGCTGCTGGACAAGAAATGTCGAAACTAGGCTCAGAGGCTTAGTTAGTTATTAGTAAAGTTTTTTATTAATTGTTCCAGAATAACACGTCTTTGCTTTCTCACAAGATCATAAAATCTTTGTGAGAAGCCTGTATCAAATCCTTCTCTCAGTGGAAGGCATCTTAATGCATATCACATATGATCTCAAACAGACAGTATGCTTTGTAGCACTTTAAAGAGCATTGTGTCACAAAAATCTCTGAACAGCGTTGTATCTGAGAATGATTATCCAGGTTATATTGCCCTAGAAATCTGTGCTTGTATATTTGAGTGGGAGAGCATTTATCAAAGAAGAGTCATCAACGTAACCGTTCTGATCTGTTAACGGATCGTGACGGGCTCTGAAATTTCCCCCGCCTTTGACTGAAGTATACTGGTTGTTGTTTTCCATCTCGCCGGTGTTTGTGGTATTAAATGAGGTAAAAAAGAAAAATTTAAAATCTCTGTAACGTCTTTGGAGGATCTCTGAGGAAAAAAATATTTTCTGTAGATCACTGTTTGAATCCTCTAATTACAGATTTTGCATAATACAGTACAGTGAGTTCCTGTGAAAAACAGTTAACTTCCCCCAAAACCCTTGCGGAGGCTAAATTGACATTGAAATAGAAATCTGCATCTATCTTTGCTGCTGTGTAGAATGTACACTATCTGACTATCTTAAGAACTTCTAGTCTATAGCTCAGTTTATGAATATAACATTAGGGGATATAACCAAGAGTATCTAAATTACTAAAGCCAGTATAAATTTTGACAAAGTTCCCTTGATGTATAGAAGTGTAGAAATCTTGCACAAATTAATCTGCTGTTGTACTGTCTGTCAATGTCCACCTTCTCTTCTGTACACAGATTGTTCTATAAAAAACTTCTTTTCTATTGTACTGCAAAATCACTTACCCTTAAAAAAAATCCTTCTAGTGAAAAACTGCAATTCAAGATACCACAGAAACCTTTCAAAAATGAAGAATTTTGAAATTTTCTCCCCATTTAGAACACTTTTAATAATACTGACATGATTTGTGGATGAAAATTCATTTTCTGATAAATTTTATTTCAAGGGAGAATAAAAAAACAAAAATGTTTCTTTCAGAAATATCATAATACAGTGGGCTAGGTTTAATCTGGTTTATTAGAAGAAACAGTTTAAGTAGATTTACCAGAGTACTGTATATACAGCATAAAATTTTTTTTGAGAAATATGGGCCCTACATCTCCATGAGTCTGTACTGAGGACAGTAAAGCCTTTGTAATAATATGCAAAAGTTTTTAAAGTGAGTTATTTAATGATTTAGATTAGACGTTTAAGCAGTAATCTCTAATGATTTAACTACAATGAAAAAAGCCTAAACTTTCACTGTTTCAGAAAGCCCTTGACATTTTACTTAATGACATAAGGCTCTTCTGTACTACTTTTATTCTAGTGTAAGACATAAAAAATTACACAGACTTTGGGAAAAATACTTACTAGAATGCTGAAAAAATATGTACAAAAATACATGTATTTTGATTAGACATATTACTATGTTTTCTCATTATTTTTATTATTAATAATCCAATTTGCAATACTAGATTATGCATTTAAAATATTCACCAAAAACTACCCAATAAAAGAAAAGCAAATAATTCTGAAGATTATTTTAAATTTTTAAACTGCTTTTTAATTGTTATGGAAAAGAAATAATCTTTTGCACATGATGCACCTGCAAATGGAAAATACTTACTTGGATTAAGATTATCTGGGTTTTCAAAGGCAGAAATTCCATGTTTCTTTGGAAAGAAAAGGGAAATACGCAGAACAGGTCCTGCATAGCCTGGTCATCCTGTTTTCCTAAGCCTCAGACATTCTTGCTCAAAAGCATGTCCCATAAAAAGCATAATCAAAACCCTTCCCAGCACTGGTAACACAATTAGTGTTGCTGTTGATTCGTGCTGCTTAGTAGGAATGTCACAAAGAGGGAGAAGGCTAACTCTGCTGCCCTAGCTATGCTGGTTTGGCTCTTGGTGGGGAAGGTCATACCATAAGAAGTAGTGTTCCCCTGGTAATTTAATTCTTCATTATAATCATATTTGCATCATATTTGCCATGGACCATTGTCCAATGGAGTTTCTATTGGTGTTCTTGTCATGGAAGCTGGCATGCCCATCTTTTTTCCCTTGGCATGCATATTCTGGCTTTATTACTCTGGTATTTGTACTCTTTTGCTCCCCACTGTGTTGTTTACTGAGGGCAACATATGGCCCCGTGCTATTAATGAAGAGTCTTGGTGCTTAATTCAGCAGAGCCATGAAAAAGAAGCCCATAATCAGTCCAGGAAGAAATAAGGGACATTTCTGTGGGTCACATGAAAGCACTAGGAATTTCAAGCATGGTATTGCTATTACACGCTTTCTGCAGATCTCAAGCGTATCTCCATAAGCAATCTTCAAAGCTGCCAAATAGTGTTTTAAATTGGGATTTGAAAACAGTGAAGAAGTTTCAAAAAAGCGGAATCAGGCTTGCGAGATTACTTAGGACTTCAGGGTGTACTATATCTCCAATGACCTGTGTGCCCCATTTCTCTTTCACTTGCTCAAGATGAGAACAAATTGTATTGTATTACTCTGCTGAAATGATGTGGTTTAAAGACAGCTTTGTAAAAAATGCCCTTAATTTTGGCCTAAGCAATCACCTGTAAGTTCAGGAGAGTATGTGAGAGTGTATGTGTGTGCATGCGCATGCCTGCGTATATGTATTTGGTGTGTGAGAAGAAGCTATTCTAAGAACTTTAGATTAATGGTATTTAGATTTCTTTGGTATTTCTTGACTTTTCAGTAGTTTGGCTGAGACAAGACAGAATTATTTCTCATAGAGAAAATAACTGGACCAACAAGGACAGTCTTACCCCAGAAAGGGAAGTTTTTTTTTAAGAGACAGCTGAGATCAATTTTTACTTGAAATTTAGATTAGATTTTAAAAATATGAGCTCCCATGACATCCTAAACAAAGCAGAAACATTTCCTTGCATTTTTTTAATTCCTCCAAAATGCTTTCAACAATTAAAGGGCCTTATTGTGTGAATATGTGTGAAGTTGTCTAGAATCAAAAGTGCCACTGGCCAGTCACTGTCAGTCTCAACCCTAAGCAGCGTGGAAAGGGGAAGGAAATGTCATCAGAAGCAGAAAGATGAGTTCTTTTAATATCCAACATGATATTCAGGTCCCCCTAAAATCAGCAACAAAACTTTCATTGCGTTCAGCAGGAGAGGATTTCAGTCACCAATTAAAACAAAGGAAGAACAACTGTAATCTCTTAAAAATTAGTAAGGAAATACAATTTTTTAAATACAACTTGCTTTTTTTGGAATGGTCTTTTGAAACTATGCCGGTGACAGTTTAAGGGGTACAGAGGTACTTGAAGAAAAATGGAACGAAGTTTTACCTGGAATAAAGTTATTGAATTCAGTCTGAATAATAGTTTCTGAGAAAAAAACTAAATTAATGTTTGGTTTGCTCTATTTTTTTTGTGAGCAAGTATACACATTATCTCTGCTGTTCCTCATTTCTGCCAGGACCAGAATCAGTAGGCAAGAAAAGCTGTTGCAGTATTTCACAAAGCCAGACAATATCCAGTCTCTCACAAGAGATTTTCTCCTGTGATTTCCTGACAACAAGGTTTTAGATAAATGCAGATAAGCCTTCTATAAGTATCTGAACTTTAGAAGGCTTATCTGCACCAAAACATCTTCAAACTTCTGGCATTCAGTCCCACTAGCTAGTGTTTGTTATATGCATGCCCCTCCACGAGAAGGTACTCGTGGCTGTATTCCGCTGCCCTCCTTACCTCAGTTTCTCAAAGGGAAAGGGATGAGCTGACAAGTCCTTCCAGAGCCGGTGTCAACATAGGCACATGGACCATCTGGAACAATATGGAGAAGAAAGTCTTAGAGCACCGTCCTCCTCCAGTTCCCAGGTAGCATTTCCATGCCACTGTGCCCAGTACCTTACACGTGTCCCTAAATTTAGCTTCTACTCAGTGCTGGCACAGCAGCATGCTGGTCTTACCAGGCCTGTTTTCAAGTGCTGCATTGTTAGCATGTTTCTGTTATCTACCCTCCCCCTGTTGTCCAAGAATTAGTTCACATCCCACAAGAATAACACAAAGACATTGTCAAAGCTGCTAAAGGCTTCGATTCAGATAGAAACCCCTCTTGCTTGGTCTCTTTGGAATCTTACTTGGATTTCTACCAGTGTCCACAGTCCCTCGCCGCTTATCGAGGAATAAGTAATTCCGTCTCAGATGTTACTTTGCTTTGAATTCACACATTTCATGTTCACTGTTTTCCTTCTTGTACTACATAAATCTTCACTTCTGAGTAGAGTCTACAGAAAAAACTTGACTAAATGCAAAGCCCATTGCTTGTCTTGCTGGTCAATTCTGTCACCTTGTACTCTGCCATCTTTCATTCTTGTAAAGGTATTGCAGGCTTATGAAGGTGAGGTCTTTTTGTATGCATATCTCTTACACCCTGTACGTAAAGATGTGTTTCAGGACTAGTGCTCCCCAGTGAAAAAAAAGTATTAATTACATTATCAAAAACCAGTAACAATAACTATAGATTTTTCAACAGTCAATTGCACTTGAATTCCATATTGTATTCAACCTTGAATTGTCAAAAGCACCTTGTGTTTCCTTGAGTAACCCACTGTTTGTGCGTATGGTGATCCCTCTTTGTGTAGCTGATCTGTGGAGATTGGTAGTCCTGCTACTGTTCCTAGAGAAAAAAATAAGCACTTTCAATTAACAGATGGGGTTTGTATTTTACAGTGCAAAAGACCTGCCTAAGTTCCTATTTAATTTTTTGCTCTGCCTCGTAATTTAGCTGTGTACATATCTGGAGAAAACCCACTGCATTTACTGCTTCAAAAATGACATTTTTTGCTGGTGTTAAATATACACTTAATATGCAACAATCTAAATGTGAGCTACTCAAATGGAGAGGAAAAAAAGTTACTCAAGAAATGGGATTGCTTCCTTAAATCACAAATAGCTCTTTTTATAATACCCATTTACCAAGTCCATCCTTCTCATTTACATAACCTTTTGTCACCAGTAGTTCTGAGGGACATCACTGGGGCTAGATGCAGCTGAGATGTAAGTGGAAGCCCTGTGACCACTTTTCTGAGACTTGAGCAGGAGTACACATCTTGCCTTGGGCAGTGCTAATAGGAAATAGGGGCCACAGTCCTTTAATACCTCTATGTAATCATCTTCTAGAAAATTCATAACGAATACAGATGTCTCTAGGCTCCCTGGACGCTCTGACTATTGCAACTTGAGAGCTTGATGGAAGAAAATTATGTCAGTGGAATTAATTAGTGGAATGACTTAGCAATAAAAACTTTGCATCCAAGGATGTAGTCTCCTTGCACTTTAGGCTACTTGCAGTAAAAATTCCTGCTACCTCCTGTACATCCTCCATAGAAAGCTCCATTTCTCAAAGCTCCATGTCTCAGCTCATGGCTCTCAAGACACATATGGCTCTGAACCTTGCTATGAAACTTGGAGCAGATTTCATGTGGCTTAGCTGCGCCCTAGAAGCATGAAACATGCTGCACATTTGCAGGCGGAAATGGTCTCTGATTAAAGAGAATGTTGTTGGTTGTAAGGAACTTGGGTTTAGAAAATATTCCTGTCCATCACCTAGCACCAGGAATATCAGGAAGCAAAAAACCTAACCTAACTGGAAGAGTGGAGCTGTTAACTGCTCCGCCAGAACAGAGGCACTCAGAAAAAAAGTGTAAATCATAGAAGTACCAGCAGCACTTCAGTCTGTAGTTACTAGGAGTAAAGACTAGTAGAAGGAAGACAATTAGAAGGAAGCTCTTTATTTCTGAAAGTTGCTGATTGACTTGATATGTTTAACAGTTTTAGTTAAATCAGACTGAGTAAGCAAACAATTAAACTACATTTTAAAAATTAGAAGGGTTGTACATTGCGCGTGGAAATGAAACACTGAAAAGTCATAGGCGGCATAGAAAAGTAGAGCTGTGGAACAGCTTGTCTGTAATCTGAGGCTAAAGAATCTTCCATTTTGAAGAAGCACCCACGGTCCCTAGCATGAGTCTCTGGAACAGCATGTCAAAGAGAGAGAGGGAGACTCCTGGGAACCACAGAGACAGACAATAACAAGAATATTCAAAATACACAAAAAAATGAAGCTCCAAACAAGCTCGTGGAGGATGATCACTGCTCTGATGCTCTGTGTGTGCTTAAGAAACCTGAGTATCATAAAACACACTCACAACACAAAGGAATTTGTAGCTTGAAGTCCAATACACTCAGGGTTTCAGCAGGGAGAATTAAGCATCCAAAACACTGGGAGAAACATTCTGTAAAACACATGCAAGGATTTATGATTCTGCTTCATTATGTCAAGACAACAACAAGCGGAACACCTTGAACCAATCTGCTTAAAACAAAGAACTGGAACATGTCAAGTTGATGCTTAACATTAAACACTATTGTCAGAAAATCAGCAGAAGTATGATTAGGGGAGATCCTGCATGTTGGTAAAAACATTACCTCCACAATAGCCAAAATTACTTTATTTATGAAACCACCCTGGACTGACTGTGGAATTCATGTACTCTATGGAAATCACAATTTTTCTATCAAGCATACTCGTATTTTGTTTTGTTTTGGGAAGCATGTTGTGCAATATTTCAATTAATTTTTTTCATTCCTTGTTTGTATATATTTTTTCATGCAGAAGAAAAATCTATTGTGGTAACTAGAGAAGTGAAAAGTAAGTTTCTTCATTTTTCCTTTATCTTCATGTTAATTTATGCAAGGGATAACAGCATATTTGTTTCTTGGATCTGCTGGCTTCAGAAAATATTCCTATATCTTAAATATTTTTCATGTAAAGAAAAGACTCTCACTTAAAGGCTTATAGTCCTGTGTTTGTGCTGGTTTGTATGGTAACAAATCTTGGTTTCTTATCCACATACATAACAGTAAAATATCACAAAAAGAAAACTGTAGCTCTACTAATTACGTCATCACCCAAAGCCATGCAGCATAAACTGAAGGCAACAGACTTGGCTTTCTGTGGATAAGCAGTTAAAAAAAGCATTTAGGTTAGCTATTCTCGCACTCTAATTCTTCCCCACCAAAATAAGAATTCATTTCCCAAAGGAAAAATAAATATTTTAGTTTCCTTATTTCCTCTACTGAATTCTCAATTTTCTAATTAATAACATTCATGGAATAAGTAATTAAATTGTTGCAGCTTTTTGTAAAAAAAGGAAAAACCTTATCCTTACTTTTACTGTTGTCCAATTAATTGACAAAATAGACTTCTTTTAAAAGAGCAAGTCATGTTCTTTTGTAGATGATGCTTTAACGGTAATTCTCCATGAATAACAGAAGTCCTGTAATAACAGTTTCAAAGAATCAATTCATAAAAAGTGGTATAAAGATATAGTACATATTCAGGCTTTTCATGGAATTCTGCACTTATTCCCAAATACCTTTTGCAATTTTTGCTGCCATTCAGTCAGATTTTATAAAAGAAGCAGAACTGGTGCATGGCTACTGAATCCCCACAATAAACTCTCAGCTGAGCCAAGTTAATGGGCATAATTTCATTAATTAGTACTTATGTAATTTTCTGGTGTACATACTGATTCCAGTTCTATCCTTAGCTTCACATCCACTCTGAGTATTAAGCTGTGTTTCTAAGCTACTGACAGTAAACTCCTAAATAAGCGACCTGCTTATCAAATCTAGAACCTATCGCATTTACAAGGATTCCCATACCAAATGTAAGTACTTACATATACATGTGTATATATGTATATCTATATCTATATGTAAAAATAGTCAGATGAACTGCTATTTCCTTTTTAGAGAGAAAAGAGGAAAAGAAAAAGAGTGATGTAAAGAGGGCTGCAACTGAAACTAAGAAGAAAGGTATGGTTTGGGAATGTTTCTTATTGGTCTCATTCATTTTTACTCTCATTCCTGGCTCAAATCCCATTGTTTTTTGTTAGGATAGTCCTACACTTCTGGCTCTGTACTGTCTTGCTCTTAGTTGCTTAGTTTCTCTTTTTGCATGTTACTGCTTCTTCAGTATCTGATGCCTGATGTGTTCAGTGTCCGCTATTTTCTAAACTCTTTTTGCGACAAATAAGAAGTGCTGTTCGGTGGCCATCTACAGGCTTGTTAAATAATTTAATGGAGTCTCTCTGTATAGCGGGACATAGCGACACTGCCATATACAACACTAATGGGACATATCATTCAGTTCATGGTATGTCATTTTCTGAAGGCAGGGATTGCCATGACCAAACTCCAAAACCTTGATATCCATCAAAATAACGTTTTGGATCATTCATTCCCAGGAAGCATTTAAAATCCACTAAGGTATTGCTTTCATGGGAAAATATTTATGTCATTCATTATTTATTAATGATCTCATTGCTAGTGAAACTTAAGCTAAAAGGCACCACATTCATGCACTGATGATTTTTGCCCAGCCTTTGATGAATTATTAAGGGTCCAAAGCATCCATAGTTCCTGCATACTGATTAATTTTCATTTTCAACTGATTGTTTTGTGGCTAGTTGGGTGCAAGTGCTAAAAGGCAGTAATCTAAACTAAGCTCGCAAAAAAGTCCCCACCACGCCTTGGCTGACTGCATATTTGAGTGTATGATTCAGAGTTCCAGCATATCAAATTACTTTCTTTAATTAAATCTTAGAAAAAGAAGGGAAAAAAGAGAAAGCTCATGAGAAGACAGCTGTCCCTGAAATTAAAAAAGCAGGTAAGAAATTCAAGACTGTCTTTCTCTGCAGTACATATCTGACTATTTAGTGTACCCACTTTCAGGTTTTAAGCTTTTGAGATAGGAGTGTAGGTAATTCATAATCACTTAAGAATCCAAGCTGGAGATATATATATATATATATCTATATCTCAGAGTATATTTATATATATATGTAAAGTTTTTCCATTACATTATATATATATGGTAGTTTTTGCATATTATACATATGCATATATGTATGTATATATATACTACATGTAATTTACAATTCTCTGAGCTTGGGATTTTTACAAAAACATTAGAAACACTGCTTTCTCTTACACACTAAATCAATCAAGAGCATAAGTAGTTTCAAAGGGTGCCTTGCATGGAAAAACTCAATGGAGTGCACAGATTTTTTTGTGAATTATTGCACAAATTCAGCTCATTTTAGGTAATAAATAGAAACATCAACACATCAAACCACCTAATGTGGTAGAAAACAGCTATTTTTTTGAGCCTTTATCCACACCCAGAAAACAATTTTTTAAAAAGTTAAAAAAAAAGTTTGTGAATGTCTTAAACCTAATCCGTTATGTTGTATGCTATTTAGCATAAAAACATGATTTTTTCAGTAAGATTAGAAATTAACATTTTGCTCTTCTCTACACTGAAGTTCTTGTAAATTTTCTATCCCATTATTTCAGCAAATTTGCAAGTATGCTGAATGCACAAATACAAACACACTCCAGTAAGTGACACAGTCTGCGAAGCTTTCTCATTAAAATCAAGAGAAACAAAATAGTCCATCTAGTGGTTTGGTCATCATCTTAATACTTAGAAACACAGGTTCTACTTGCTGCTTTGTCAGACAGTTTCTATATAACCTTCTACAAGCCATCAAGTACTCAGAGGAATCTTTCCGTAGACTAGAATAATGCCTAATACCATGGAGAAAGATTTAAAATGAGATTGAAAGATTCAGGGCTACAGTTGCTGTGTCCTCAAGGCAGGCCTTGTGCTTTGTTACCTAATTATTAAAATATGTTGAATTTTATCAAAAGCTGAAAGGATATATATCCCATCATTTACAAACATTGTGGATTACACATACAAATTTCAATACACAACTGACTTTGCCACTGAGTCGTACACAGTCTACATAATCTTTCCTATTCAAGTGTTTATGGATGGGAAGACTGAAGTTAATTTATGTTTGGTACAATGCAAAAATACACAGAATGACACAGAATACCTTGGAGTACTATCCTGGTAGCTCCATATTTAAATACTCTTCAGTCTGTTATAGTAGGGAGTGGCACACTGGGTAAGGGATGGGAATGAAAGGCAGTACTCTTTTCCAAGAAAAGTTGCATATTTAAGTGTATAAACACAGATTTTAAAAGAAAATAAGCTGATAATTCAAATATCTTTTCTAATTTTATTCTGGTTCTAAGCTTGTGTTTCATTTGAGAATACAGAATTGTAAAAGATTACATTTTGTGGCAGAGCTGCAGCATAAAGTTATTAATATGTTCATCTTCACAAGCTGTTGCTAAATCCAGTGAGTCATCCTTCCAATGCTAGAAAGACACAAATTAGACAAACTGAGATATCCGCACATTTCTGTCCTTTTATTAGCTCCCTGGGTTGCTGCATTTTGAAGAGTTTACTAGCTTTTGTGTAAGAGGATGGTAATCTATCATATATTCTAGCTATACATGTTGCCATTATTTCTCATTCAGCTTGCTCTTTGAATGTGTGTGTACTTTCTAGCTTTGATTGGCAGCGTCTATTGTTATCCCTAAAAGGTTTTAAGCCTGAAATAATTGCCACATTTGATCAACAGAACAGTAGTGCATAGCCCAGTTTTGAAATGATGCACCTCAATGTCTGATAGTATTTACAAGCTTTGGGCAGACACAGCAAAGGAACCTCAGAGTGCTTGAATCAGCAGTGCAGATAAGCATCCAAAAGCACGAGTGTAGGAACAGCTTCCAATTTTCTTACCTTTTCCCATTAAAAGGCTAGGCAGAGGCCACCGCATTAAAAATAAACTCTTCGCCCTCATTTTTAAATCCCTGCTTTACCTCCAGATGCCTCTGATTTTGTGTTTCCTTCTGCTTCCCGCAAGCTTTGCAATCCCTGAATCAGAGGCGTGTGCGGGGCACGCAGCCTCCTCACCACCCCCGTGCCCATCCCCGTGTCCACAAGCATCTCCTTCTGCCAGGAGCTGCCACCGCTGCTCCTCACTCTCACCTACCTTGTCCCAGAAGACTCACCCCTGACAGGAGGCCCGCTAACCAAGCTTTCCCCACAGAGGAGCAGTGGTGTGCACAAGCTGTCAGGTGAGAAAGAAAGAGAGAGAGGAGGAGATACTCGGTAAGCATGAGGTGATAGAAACGTCTCTAAAATTATGCTCTGATAGCAACACTTCCATCTATTCCTCTCCTTCTCTCTTCCTCAAACAAGGAATGCTTGTGATTGCAAACACTGAGTGTTTTTACTGGTTAATATTTTAGATTAGCCCTTTTGTCCAGGAGATAATTTTATCTCTAATGTTACCAGAATGGAGTTTTTTATTGCTTCCATTAACTGTGTCCCTGTAATGTATTTGTTTATTTGCATGCCAGCTCACTCTTTCTCTGTTTCTCTCTGCTTCCGTTCCTCTCTCTCTCCCTCTCTCTTTCTGCTACTGCATAGGATCAAGAGTCACCCAATGTGAAAGATCTGAGTCTTTAGTACAGAATGAACTGAATGATTCTTAATTAGCTTTTAAAAATGCACTGTAGATAAAACCACATTAATCCTCTGACCTTCAGCTCGTACAAAAACATTGTGTTAATTGTCCTGAAAAATAGATAATTCCATTGTTACAAACTCAGAGGTCTTGCTTAAACAAACATAATTGTCAGACACAAGGATCTGGCACAGTCACACTTCAAAACATTTTACAAAAATCTATCCAGTGCTATGCTGGATAAAGAAGGACCTGCCTCTCCAAATCCCTGTGAAGGGGCTTGTTGAGCCTTGGCAGAGACAAGGTTTACCAGGCTATCCCAAAGCTCCCGGTGGTTGGGACGCATCGCTTCGAGGTGTCCAGCCTGCAATCTGACTGAGAAAGGGGACCCTCTCTGTTAAAGTTTTAGTGCCCAGCCCTACATGAAAATGAATATGCAGAGACTGGTGTATTCAGGTACTCAGTTTGCTTGCAGAGTGTCTCCTGATGTCTGTTTCTCAGAGTCTCAAGGGTCTGGAGTTTCTCTGCTCCTTCTTCTATCAGCTTCCCTAAAAATTCATAATGTTCACTAGCAGCCTTTGTATTAGAGTTTGATTGCTTCAAACTGCTTTCCCACTTTTCTTTGCTTCTCACAACAAATGCTATAGGCAATAAATGAGCTTATAAAGGAATGAAAATGTCAGCCTGGATCATCACACCATTTTCTAACTAAAGCTCTGCTCAGCTGTCATTGATGATCTTGCCTTCCTGTTATTGCTGCATAACTTCAGATAATAACAATAATAAAAATATCTAGGTGTTGTGTGGCAGGTTTTTATAGTAAATCTTAGAACTACTTTAGAAGGACAGTCAATGCCTTTTCCTCCACTTTCCACACAGGGAAATTAAGATATAGACACGTCACCCAGGCCAATTGTCCACTGGGCTTATGATATATGTCTTCTGAATGCCAAATCAATGCTAGCTGGATTAAGGATCACGAACTTTTATGCACTTTCACTATTTCCCTAACGAAAAAACAGGGACACCAACCAATGCAAATGAAGTTTAGGAAGAAAATGTTTTTGCTTAAAAACATATGACCTGATCAGGTGGACAAGCGTTCAAGAATCCCTGGGCTCTGACCCGCAGTGACAAACACTTTAAGGGTGTCAAACTCAGGTGCCTCCCTGAGCAGTTCTGTAAGTCAAGGTCTTGGCATGCAGATCAACTCACAGCAGATCAGGGAGCATGATCTAGTTTGTATTTTGTCATGTTGGTACACACATGCTTCCAACAGAGCATCCAAGCCATTACTAAGGCCCATTGCAGCCCCTGTCTGAATCAGGGAGCTAAGCTGCAGTGGTTGCACACAGCCAGTGTTGCGGATGCTTCTATCACAGAATCATTTAGGTTGGAAAAGACCTTTAAGATCATCCAGTTCAGTCGTAAACTTAACACTGCCAAGTCCACCACTAAACCATGTCCCTAAAGTTCCACATCTACAAGTCTTTTGCATACCTCCAGGGATCGTGACTCAAGCACTCCCCTGGGCAGCCTGTTCCAATGCTTGATAACCCTTTCCGTGAATAAATTTTTCCAATCCAATCTAAACCTCCCCAGGTGCAATTTTAGGCCATTTCCTCTTGTCCTATCGTTACTTGAGAAAAGAGACTGACCCCCATCTGGCTAAAACCTCCTTTCAGGTAGTTGTAGAAAGTGACGAGGTCTTCCCTCGGCCTCCTTTTCTCCAGACCAAACAACCCCAGTTCCCTCAGCTGCTCCTCATAAGACTTGTTCTCTACACCCTTCACCAGCTTCATTGTCCTTCTTTGGACAGGTTTCAGCACCTCAATGTCTTTCTTGTAATAAGGAGACCAAAATCAAACACAGTATTTGAGGTGCAGCCTCACCAGTGCTGAGTACAGGGGGACGATCACTTCCTTATTCCTGCATCACTATTTCTGACACAAGTTAAGATGCCGTTGGCCTTCTTGGCCACCTGGGCACACTGCTGCCTCATGTTCCGCTGGCTGTCTGCCAACTTCCCCAGGTTCTTTTCCGCCAGGCATCTTGCCAGTCACTGTTCCCCAAGCCTGTAGCATTGCATGGGGTTGTTGTGACTGAAGTGCAGGACCTGGCATTTGGCCTTGTCCAACCTCATACAATTGCCCTCGGCCCATTGATACAGCCTGTCCAGATCCCTCTGTAGGACATTTCTAGCCTCATGCACATCAAGGCTCCCGCCCAACTTGATGTTGTCTGCAAACTTACTGAAGGAGCACTCGATCCTCTCACCCAGATCATTGATAAAGACCCGACTGTGATAAAGATATGTCTATGACACATGATACTGTGCCATGTTTCACAGCAGGCAGTGGTGGCAGAGAAGGGGAGTGGTGATGACTCTCTAGATACCAAAGTAAATCTTTGCCTTCTGAACAGGAAAACTCTCTGGGGGTTTAAAGTTACAAACACTGAGGTACATTTTAATGATGTCACTGTAACAATCAAGTAAACTCACTCTGCAGTCATGAAAAAATAAAATAAATGCTAATCTTAGATGTAAAAATTGAAAACATTATCTCACGACTACTATAGAACCAGGTTAACCAGGTTATTCGTGCTGCCTTGTCATCCACTGAGACCACGTAGCTGGCAGGAAAGTCTATGTTTGATCACACTTTGGAGGAGGGATGTTATAGTACTAGGTAGGCAGAGCAGAGTGGAGGTGATCAGGATAGAGTGAAGAAGACCTACCAGGTCCCAAGTGATTTCTTGCATGGATCGACCACAGATGCACTTTCATCAACTGCACTTTCTTTGCTTTGAAGGCCAATCTTTGCAATTTGCAAAAAAGCAATGATTTCATAGGATATGGAGGGAAAAGACCATTTTATACACGAATGGTAGGTTCTGTATTATTGTACTCTATACAGACAGAAACACAAATTCCTCTCATAATTTTTAAATTCCTGGTCTGAACAACAACAAAAAATCAGTTTAATTTTGTGACTTCCTTGACTCAAGGTGGTTTGCAGTCTTGATAAGTAACCCTTCCACTACAATAAGAGAATAACTACTGACACCTGGTGGCCAATTATCTTTTGCTTTCATTCTATATGCCTGTCTTGTTTGCTTTCAAAAGTGGCTATTTAATGAGTTTGCTGATGAAATGACGAACCTGTTGCTTATTTCCCTACACTCCTTATTCTATTGCTTTCATGGCTAGAAACATGTTAGAATGCCTTCCAAATGTGGCGCCTTTCTCAGAAGAAATATTTTGGAATGACAGTACTTTCAGCACTGCCAGAAAAATAGACAAGGATTAAAATATACCTTAACATATAATTTATACTTAGGAAAAAAACATGCTTTGCATACCCATCGATCTAGAGGAACAGATGCACACTACACTGCCTGAAATACTTTGGGTGGATCCATCTGCAGTGGAATGAACGCTTCATCTGGGATTCAAATGTTGATCCCAGATGTTTTCTGATGAGCAAATGGGTTGAGCTTGCACACATTTGTAGGAAGACATGTCTGTTGTCTCTTCAAGAGCAGGGTTTGAAACTCCTCGCTCTACCGTGCTCACTCCCAGGAGTGTATTTCCAGCTAGGTATTAACTGAAGAGCTGACAGCTTTCGGCAGCCTGGCTTGGGCACTGCCATGTGTCTCCTGTTTCCTAATGTGATAGGTGTCACATGACAGATGCCAGCAGATGGGAGTGAGATGGGTGCTTTCAAAAGAACCCCAATGTCATACCTGCAAGTGCCAGTAAGGTGTAGAGGTTGTCTGAATTTAGGCTGCTTACAAGGGCAAAATAGAGCTGTGAAGCCAGACCAAGAGGGCCCAAGATATTTTGAAAGTGGCTGGTCACATACAGAAAACAAAACATGTTTATTCACAAATATTCTTGTGGCTTATTAGACAAAGTATGAGGAAGGGGTAAAAACTGCAGTGGTAAGGAACTGAATTGCATGTATACTTGTTATTGTACATTTTGAAAGAGCTGGGCCTGTTTTCAGAGTGACTGCTATAACATGTAGAAGGTAGGAGTTGTGAGGGTTGAAACCCTGTCTGACTGTTTCTTTGCTTTATTTTTTATTTTTTATGAAAAATGACACTGCAGTGGGTTGACCCTGGCCAGCAGCTAAACACCCACACAGTCGCTCACTCACTCCTCTCCCACCAACAGGATGGGGAAAGAGAATAGGAAGAGCAAGAAGTGAGAAAACTCGTGGGTTGAGACAAAGACTGCTTAATAAGTGAAAGAAAGAGGAAAAATACAAGTGATGCACTGACAGTCATTCACCACCTCCCACAAGCAGACCAATGCCCAGCCAGTCTCTGAGCAACGGCCACCCTGGAAGACACCCTCCCCCTGTTCTTCCTCTACCACCAGTCTTTATTGCTGAGCATGACCTTCTATGGTAGGGAATCTCCCTTTGGTGCATTTGGGTCAGCTGTCCCAGCTGTGTCCCCTCCCAGCCTCTCCTCAGCTTGATGGGGGCAGGGAGAGTGGGGAAAAGAGAAAGCCTTGATGTTGTGCAAGCACTGCTCAGCAATAGCCGAAACACTGGTGGGTTATCAATATTTGACTCACAAATCCAAAACACAGCACCATACAGGCTGCTATGAAGAAAATTAACTCTGTTCGAGCCAGATCCAGTACAGGCACCTAGAATTCATATTTATTTGCAACTAGCTTTAGAGATGTCAGAAGGAGAGACAAGTGTAAAAATTAAGTAACAGAAATAATAAGCAATGAGTTACCTGGTGATTCCTCATGTAGAAAAAATGTATTTATGAAATTAATAATTAAGAGAGCACAGTATGCTATGAGTTGAGACCGAATTTAGGAATAAATCATGTTAAAGTACACGCACAAAAAAGGAAAATCAAGTTATGCGCCTTAGAACTGTGTGATCCTTCTTTAGGTTATTACTCATCAATATTCTCTTGACAGCTTTCTCTGCCAGACTGCTCATCCACTTGTACATTTTTGCAGGGGCCATGGCTTGCCTTGCTGTGTGCTTCTACAACACTTAGCAAAGACCCTGGCTCTGGTCTCATTTTGACTATGATTTCAATTGGTAATATCATTATACGAATCAATGCCCATATACCAAAGCCTCTAAAAACATCTAGTTTTCCCAGCTGGCTGACTGGAGCTCCAGGTTTCATCTCCTGTACTACAGGCTGATTCATTTCTGACTCATAACTTGCTCATGACACTATTAGGCACGTCAGACCCATCCTCACTTTTTCCTTCCTACTCCTCCTCTCCTGAATCCTATTCATAACTCACCTGCTGTTTCCTGACATTTTTTCATTAGTAGAGGCTTTTGCTTTCAGACACAAGCTATGCACCCAGCCTTCAGCATTGGTTGTATTTACTAACCCACAGAAATGCTGGATTAGGATTCCTGCACAGTTAACAGCAGGTGATGTTATTCACTCTTCTTTCTCTGACACAGGCAGGGTTTAGTGACATCTCTTGACTTTGCTAACAATTACCTGTTTGTGAGGCTTTGTACAACAAAATCACAGCAAGTGGAGATGGAAATGACCTATTAGGTCATCTAATCCTTCCCTCTGGCAATGCAGGATGATTCCTTGCAGAATATCTTTAAGTGCTTTATCCAGTTTAGTTTTAAATGTCTGAAGTAACTAGGCCTTCATCAATTCCTGCAGAAGATTATTCTACAAGCTAATAGATCTCACAGTTAAAAAGTATTTCATCCCAGTCTGCCTAAATTTTCCCTTGCTTAATTTTATCCCATTATTCAGAGTTATATTCTCAAGAGGCACGCAAATATAGTCTTTCTAACCTCAGGGCCCAATTCTCTACTGCCTCTTGTGTTATATTGCCACTTACATTTAGATCTGGAAAGTAGCTTTAAAACTGACACAGTGAATGGCGAGTTGAGGTTGATATTTTTCATACAGCCTTGAAATTATAAACCTTGCAACAGGGAACACAGACCATGGCCACAAACCATCTGCATGCAAGACACTGGAGACATTGAAACTTAATTGCCAATACGGTGTCCAAATTAGAGAATGAACAGAAAAAAGTCACTCAAGTTATTTACAAATTAAGCATGTTCTTCGCAGAGAGGAATAAAGTATTCTATTAATCTCCTCAGAAAGAGATTACTTGCTTATTGTGGACACTAAGTACCTTCACAGAAAAAAAAGATTCAGGCTACTATATCTCCCTTTAATCTCGTAGGAAGAGTTTAACAAGAACGAATGACCGGGGGCTGAAGCTAACTGAATCCAGACTGAAAATGAGGTACATGTTCTCAACACTAAGAGTGATAAACTACCACAGCATAGGGTGGATATTGCTTTCCCTGATGTCTGCAGAAGATGATTGTTTACCTAATGGAAGATACACATCAGCTGAAAAGGTGCCTAGTTGAAATATAGGAGTCTCTGACAACAGTGTCAGACTAGATAACCCGATGGTGTGTTCTAGCCTTGAATATTATGGAGGTATATCTTCAGAGATACACATGATAAGCTAAAAGAGAATGCACTGGAGAGTCAGTGCAGGAATGCAGCTGGAGACAACTGTCTTGCAGGTTCATTGAAAAAACAGAACTTCCTTTCTGTTTTATTTTTTTAAGCCTCTGTAAGCTGAACACGACAGGTAGTCATCTTCTAAGTATTTAGTCTTACACGGAAAACAGGAAAGCCTGATTTTTTAATTGATATTTCCAATAATCATCAAGAGACGGATATGGATATTTAGTAAAAAACAAATTGCAGGTCCCCAAAGAGATAAAAATAGAAGAATAAAAATGGGGTCACAGTGAGGGACAAGGCAAAAAATTCAGCAGAGTAGAGATGCAAACACAACAGAAAAGCAATTCTCAAGGTCTACCAGTGACTGGCTGTTCAGAGAGTCTGCTCCTGAAACAAGACCAAAGGCAGCTCAAATATGTCCTACGCTGACAGTTTCAAAGCACTCAGTGGACTTTGAATTCTATGCTTCAGCAGCAGCAGTGATTGACAACATGATTTCCAAGATATTTAGGTTCCTAAAGACTTAGCATGGCTAGCAACTGGTTGGATTTACAAGCATATCAAGGTAGGCCAGGCACATAACTCCCATTGATATTCTGTGAGAACTGAGATCCTGAACACCTCTACCACTTTTGAAAAAAAGTACAGGCTGCAAGGTCACTATGGTGTTTCTGAAAATATTATCCCTTATTGCCTGTTGAAAGACTTCTTCAGCTGGGAATGGTAACATTATTCATAGCAAGACCAAACCAAACACTTCTGCCGTTCCAGGACATGGTTAGGGTTCAGTGTTCAAGAGCTAGAAATGAGGTGATATGCAACAAGGTAAAGAGTTAGAAATAAGTTTTTCCTGCCTTCCCCTTGTCTCTCCCTCACCTTGCAGTCACAATTGGCTCAACGTAAGACTGACTTTCCATTGTGATTGATGTGGTGACTCTGAAGTGGAAGACTGACCTCCTCTTTCGTTTAGTGTGAATTACTTTTAGAGGAATTTCTGTCTCCCTTTCCATCCTGGCCCGCCTCCATGTGTAGCGTGGAAAAAGCTCTAGAATAGAAGGTGAATAATCACTGTCTGACGTGCCTGCTCTGTCATGAAATGTCAGCAGCAGACAAATAAACTGTAAGCACCTTTCAGTGGCTGCTCTGCTAACTACTGTGAGTTGAGCACTTTCAAGGCTATGCTGAGTGTTGCTGCACCGAGACCTGTTTCTCTGTGTTTGTTCGTTTCCATCTTTGACTGCGCAATGCAGGGAGTGATGTGAGAAAGGCAAATGGTGAATAATGGTGGTAAGATCTAGTTGGCAAAGAAGTAGAAATGTCAAGCCTTTAATAAACACAGAGAAAAGGGAGGAGGCTTGGGCTTGTACTGATGAGCTGGCAAAAGAATCATGTGTAAAGCAAAGGAGTCATTTTAGTGTCTGACAGGCAATCTTTTCTGATGCTGCGTTGTCCCTCTTGTAAAGAAACTTTTGTGGAAATATGATCCCAGAAATAATCAAGCTCAAAGGTGATACACATACAATATAAAGGCCACCAAGGTAACCAAGTAATGTTTGCCTTTGGACTTTCAGATATGTAGAATGAAGCCCCTGTGCTGTGCAAGCAGCTGGGTGGCATAGTTTTAATTAAAGAATCTAATTTATTGCATCAACCATGTTTATGTTGGTCTGGGGATTAATGCAGTGTTTATTTTTCCAGTCACATCCAGAAGTAACAGGATTAGAAGATTCCTATGCCTCAAACAATGCAAAGTTAATCTTTTTAATGAAGGAAAACAGTTCTGTGCCCTCAAAATAAGATGTATATCTGAGTCAGCAGGCTTGATATTTAAGATAATTCTTCTATGTGAAACATCCATGCACAGACACATCAAGCAGGTTGCAATGACATATCTATGCAGTGCTACCTATTTTCTGCTGTCCCTGAATGGACAAGTAGAAGGCTTGACCCACAGCTCAAGTCAATAGGGATCTTCACAGTTTTGGGTCAAGCTGTTTTTCTTTCTTTTCTTTTCTTTTACACTTAAAAAAAAAAAAACAACTAAATTTTCCCTTGACCTTGGAATGAAGTTTTTAAGGTTTTTACTAAGTTTTAATGAATACATAAAGACTTTCATGTCATTTATTTGAAAGTATAATTTGGTCTCTCGGATGCCAGTCCCCTATAAAGTTTCATAGACCACAGGTATTCTTGAATTCTAGTAGGACATCCTTTACACTTACTCTTAGTTACAATTCTTTAACCTTTCAGTAAATGTTCCCAATGGCCATGCTTGTTCTCTTGATCTGTTTTTCAAGAAACAGAGCCAACTTTGTGGCTTTGCTGTACATAGCTTTGAGAGACTAAGTTGGATGAATTACTATTGAATGATTAGGAGAATAGAACAGGCAGATGATCTTAAGCGAAAGAGCCATACATAGCTATGGTTATAAGTGCATTGATTTTTAGCTTGATTCTTCATGAGGTCGCTGTCTCATAGCTTTTGCTTCACTTACAAGAGTGTAATTAGAATAGTGTATCACCTATAAAGATGAGCGTATGGACAATACATTATTTCAAGATCTCCCTTTTCACAGAGTGAGAATGCTGACTACATCTATGTTCAGAAGTATGAAAAATATCTTCATCCTAGTGGCAACATCTACAGATGCCATCTGTACCTCCTTCTATCCAACAGAAAGAAAGAAACAGAAATCTGTTGAGAAGTACAGAAAGAGATATCACAACAACACATAACACACATACACTTAACAAAGCCTATTCTGACTGTAAAAAAGATCCTCTTGTGAATCATTCAAAAAGTATTGTTGCTCAGCTTTCTTAAGAAAACTGTAGAGACAGTATATCCCCCATGCTGTTGTAAGAAAAGGTAAAAAAGGCTGAAGTTTTCAGCTCTTGTAATATTTACACTATTTCAAATGACAGTTTATTCCAGGAAAATATTTGATTCTTCTGTTTTAAGAATTAATGTTATTACCTGCATTTGCTACACAAAAGCCATTACCTTTTCCCTAAATAACTGCAGCTTGTGTAATTAACTGCACTTACAGCTTCCTGTGTGTGGATGACTGATCTCACATCGTGCTCCAGAGTTTTGCTTTTTTAAACCACTCCTGATGAATGCAGAAGGCAATGGAACATGTTTCCACCTGCTCTGCAGTGGGGGAGACTGAATCCATCTCAGCAATTACAAAGCAGAAGGGAGAAATCACTAATTAGTGGAACCATGAATCACTGGTACAGTTGAAATTGGCCATTCCCAAAGTGCAGGCTGTTTCTTACTACAAGTGTAGCTGAATCACTTGTTTGCTCACATCCCTGTCTACTCGCTTTATTTTTACTCTGTTGAGTGAACTTTTCTGATGATCTTGGGAAATATGTATGAGGTAACATTTAACATTTCAGCCACGTGCATTGCCACACAGCTTTCTGGAAAGCTCTGTGCGCTTTAGGCTACTACTTGCCTCTGATGCTGTGCTGCTCAGGGCTTTCAGGCCCTCAGTGGCTGCACAGAATACAGAGCTGCTTTGTAAATGGGGATGGACACAGTGATGTGAGGAGACAGCAGGGTGAGAAAGCAACGCATGCAAGGGCTGGTGACTGGAAGGGACTCAGAAACACCAAAGAAATGATGAAAAAGCCTGCTACTGTGAGTGGGGAGGAAATGGAGATGATGGTAAGGAGAGAGGGCACCCTCCAAAGAGAGTGGAAGAGCAGATTTCAATATTTTTCCTACTTTAATGGAAAATGATCTGTCAAAATTTTAGAGCACTATCACCTATTTTCTACTGTAGTAAACAACAGAAAAACTTTCATTAGTTAGTTAATTAGTTAGCTAGTTTTCCATAGACCTGAACTCTTCAAATCCCTTTATATCCCACATTGGTTATCTGTACGTTTCGATAATTGTTTCTTATAGTCCAGTCTCAAGTCGCTTGAGGAAAAATTGATTTTACCTTCCAGAACCTCCACCTCCCCCCAGTTCCACCCAGCAATAGTAATGTCATCTGCGTTTCCCCTCACTTCATGTCCAAAAGCTGGAAGAGATTTAAACACAAAACCTGCAGTTTGGGATTCAAGGCTTACTGGCTTCTCCCAGCAATCTCCCTGAGCATTTTTACTACAGAAGGCATACCTATTAGGTCTGTCACTACTCTTCCTTAGGTACTATTTTATTTACAAAACAGTCAAGAAGGCTGTTTAGATCCTAGAATTTCCTCTAACTGGTTAACAAACAAGAAAGGACAGGAACAAGGGCTTTGTGGATATTTGAATTGTAAGGACAAGAAGTCCCAAGTTATTCTCAAAGCGACATAGCTAGACTCTGGTCTGCGAGTTTATTGCTGTCACCAAATGGGTCTGGGAACAGCTTGGAAGCAGCAGTGGCGTAGTATCTTGCTTTTCCCTGTGCAAGTCTTCAGCCTCGCTGGTGCAGAGAGATGCCTTTCTTAGGTTCACCAAGAAATTATATTTTGGAAAGGCAAGAGGAGGTTTTGTCAGTAGTTGTCATAGAGCATATGGCAATATCATGCTCAGTGATTAAGATGGAGAACAAAATCAAGTGTTGGTCCAAACATAGATTTTTCCACTTGGGAAAAACATTGGTATTTCTGAACAGCTCTTTTATGCCAATGTCCAATTTTAGGGCTTTGGGAAAGTATGTTAGAAAATGAATCTTGTATTAGTGTGAGCAGTTTTGATAAGCCTTCCTAGATTTTCAGCCCACTGAATAGAAGAAACAATATTGTTTTAATTCCCTGTAATACGAAATTTTTAAAATCTTAATTGTAAAATGGAGACACTACAATATAAAGTTCAGGCACTCAGATAAAATGTCCTACATGGGGGCATCTGCAATTTCAGAAGTGACTGAAATAAAAGCAAAAAACATTCCTAAAAGCTTTGACATGTGATAAGATGACAATTACTTCATTAATGACATACAATCAGTGTAAAATTATCATAAGTAGTATAAATTAGGAAGCAAATGTGTAATAAATTCTTAAAGAAAGAAACACTTCTCAGAATGTTGGAATTCCGTGGAAATAAGTTTTAAGAAGTCCAAGTAGATGAAAAAAAAATGCTAGACCACAGTATATTACAATAGGAGGTTTGAAAATGCTACTTGAAATACTATATGGTCAATAGCAGTTCATTCTTCATACTGCTCAGCTGTCTGGGGTGTCTTGCTCTTTTACCACTGTAAATCGCATTAACTGCAAATCTTGCTACTTAATAAATTGTTTTTAAATTCTGGTGCATCTGTTAGCTTGGGAGCAGACTGTACTGAGACTGGTCTCTAGGCGACTTTAATTATGTTTTTCATTCACATGATGGAAATTCTCAGCCATCAGATGCCACCTGCTATCATTTTTATTTCCACTCTTGTGAACTCTTGCTCAGGGCATCAAAGGGAACATTAGCTGTTGTACTTGTAAGGTGCATTGTATTAAACGCTCTGCTGTTGTATTGCATTTGCAAAGCCAGAACCAAGCTCCCAAAGCATGCTCTCGATTGCCCTTTGGTCAGTAATAACAGTCAGAAGCCTTTTTTCTGGAGAACCAGTACAATTATGACTTCAAGACACTGGAAAATAAATTTTCAACACAACTCTCTGATTCTTGAAGTTTTTGCTCATTTTTCTGCTCTCTTCTCTTTTTCTTCTCCAAATTTTAACTACAAAACAAATCAAATTCCTAAGTGAAAATAAATGGTAAGGGCAAAACTATGATGCAAGTCTTATTAGAAACATTCTTCTGTGAGTCAGCTGGTAAGGCTATGGTCATGTTGTGTGAGGCATCTTCACCGTACAACTTATTTTCTGTGTGTCTATGTAGATCATTAGCACATCAGTGAGGTTTGAGTAAGTCCATTCTAGTATGTGACCATTAGCTAAAAGATGGAGAAGGTGGATGGTCAGAGCTAGCTGATGTTTAAGATGAGAATTCCTTCTTTAGTATATGCTTAACATTTTAAATTTCTCTTCAGTTTTTGATTCATTGAATCGTGTCTTTCAGAGGCATCTAGTGGATGCTAAAATTAGTTTCTGTTTGTAAATTTGATATTACCATAATGTTCTTTGGTAAGCTTCCAGAGAGAAATGCTGTTTTAGTTACAAGATACAAAATAATGCTTCCAACAATAAAAGTGGTTTTAGACAACTATTTTAAACAATGCATCATTAGCAGAACTATCAATAGAATGTCTCTGAAATATTAATTTATCTGAGTAACACTTTCAATATAAGAATTTTCTATATGCTTGTATATATTTGAGTGAGAGATTTCTAGGAAGAAAAAGCACAGAGAAGCCTTTCAAGAGAGTACAATTTGAGACCCATGTATTTCTCAGAACTTCTTTTTATGTATAATAATTTTAGGTTGTATGGAGCTGCTGGAGATCTGTTGTTCTCATATGTACAATGTACATTGTGTTATAAATCCATTGCTAAAAAAGATGTAAAAGTTTTGTGAACCCCAGATCTAGAATTCACTTCAGAGCAATGTTTGAAATATTCTGCTCTGGAAGTTTGTTTAAACTCAAACAACTAGAGCACTGGGGCATCCTTGTCTAATGGCTTATTACCAACCTCGGGACTCGCTGGCATGAAAAGCAATATATAAGCTTAAAGGGATATTTTTTCTTGCCCCATGTGTAGTTTAGATGTCATTTGCAGTTACTCTGTACTGCTAGTTTACTTCAAAAGAATGCTGATCGAGGCCTGAGGAAAAGATCGGGCTATGTGCTAAAAGAGGTGAAAGAATAAAGTACTGCTTTGCTGTTTCACTGAGATACATCTGTGCTGACTGCCAGATGCTCGTTCCTAGTTTGAATTCAAAACTGATCCTTTTAGTCTGCACAGATAAGAACAAAGTCAGATCATGTTTGTTTACATATTTGGTGCTTTTTAACAAAATAACAAAAAAAAGTTTTAGTGTACTATAATCTTTTAAAAGGGCTGGTAAAAGAAAAACCTGTTCATTCACCAGGGAAGAGGGGACCCTGTACAACCATGCTTGCTTTTTGAGAATACAGATTAGAATACAACTGTCTTCAAATGTCTCCTGAGAATAACTGTAAAAAGAAAAGTGTGCTTCACCATCCTCCACAGCTGACGAATTATTTTGTTAGCTGTGGTTCTCAGTCTGTTAAATTCTGTGGCTAGGGTTGTGTGAGGTATCCAAAAACTTTGGATTGCTCAGTGTTTGGGTGGTGTAAATAAACCCCCTAAGAGGATCTGAATATCAGACATTTCCTCAGTAACTTCTAAACAGTTGACTGCTTCAGTTTCAGTACCCAATTTCCAGAAGCATGAGATTTCAAAGTATTATCTCCTATAGTAAGTTTACTGAAGTGTTTTTTTATTGCTTTATATTGTTGTGGAAGTGGGGTTTTCATGGAAAATAAACCCCAATCCCTGTTATTGGATATCTACTAACTCTGTCACCGATACCAAGGACAGTCACACTGCTTTTAACTGCATTGTTGGTCAAGGCTGCTAGAAAGCCCAGACCGATGTTCATGTGTTATATGGGGCCTAATGAAGTAAAGTGGCTCCCAGGAAGTGCGGGTGCCATTCTCATGCCATATACTCATCTTCCTGTTGCCAGACTTCAGATGTAAAGTTCTAAAGATAAAATAGCCCAAAGCTCTGGAGATTATACTTCCTAGGCTGATTGGCAAAGATGTGTTTAGGATGATGTTCATATATTGCCTAACACTGGTATTTTTTGAAAAAAGTTAATTTTTTCTGGAAATTCCTCTTCTTACTTAACCCCAAAAAAACAGACCCACCAAGAGGCTAGAGAACTTGTTGTTATTTTTAAGAAAAAGACATCATGTCTATAAAAACCTTCTCTAATATAAGATGTGTTGCCCAGCCACACTCCCATATTTTAAAAGTTAAACCCTAGACCTGTGCAAAACAAAAATTAATTACTTTAATTACTCTAATATAACTCATTGTTCAATTAATTTTTGGTATTATTTTCCTTTGAGCTTTTTAGTTACATGCTATTTGTGCCTTATAGCAGGAAACTACATCTAGAGACTTCAGAAGCCCTGATCAGTTTTCTCTCTTTCTGTGAGATCCACCAAATGTTCAGTTCTTTGTGCTTAGGTCATTTATTTCATTTGAGGTGCTAGATATAAATACTCTATGCCTTCGAAGGAATCTCCACTTCAAGGTTCTACAAAATATCCTGTGGACAATATTCTGTAAATCATTCCAGCCTAGCTGCGTAAACATGGCTTTAGAAATCAAAGGCACCTTGGCTTGAGAAGTATAACCTAAGAGTAAAAATATTTGTATTTTCATACCATCATGTACTATTGGAATTTGCTATGTTGTCATATCATCATGTCCTATTGGTAATTTTTCCACTCTTAAAAAACAAACTATACCAAAACAAAACTACATCAAAACCACCAAATTCTAAGATTTTCTTACCGGAAAAATTGTCCAGATATTTACCCAGACTTTACTATATGTCATGTATTTCCAATGATGGAAAAACACTTTGATTCTTTTAACATAAATAATGGTTCTAAAATGTATTTAAGTATGTTGTCCTAATAAATGATGACTTCTATAAAAAAAGGAAAGAAAGAACTTGAGGCTTTTATTTAGATCCAGTCTGTTACTGAAAACAATGCTGCCAATTTATTTTTTTTATAACCTCCAGCAACAGAAGATTATTGTGATAAATGATTCATATCGCTGCAATAAACACCTTTCAAAATTTCCATATCTGGCAACTAATAGGCAGTTCTTGAAGGCTTCCATAGGCTCCTCAGCCAGATAACGTGGCTGAAAGCTGCCTCATGATTAATTTCATCTAAATGTGGTAATTATCATACTTTTAAATAATGCCTACAAAACATACTTTCACAGAAAGTTTGTGGAAGCAGAGGATTAACCTAGAAACATTTCAGTTCAGAGCAGCACATCACCCAAACAGAAATGTATTTTCCCCTGAATTTTTCAGGACTTTTTGTTAAACTACTTGGCAGTCGTTTGCATTACCTTATCTCCTATCAACTACTTCACAGTATTTTATAGTGCAACAGAAGCTGAAGCAACTTTGTATTATTTGTCAGTAAAGAGATAGTCTTGGTTTTGCAAGGTAGTTATTTTGGCAGATTCTGCACTGAAGTATTTCTTGTATTAATGTTTAAGAGCACAACTGATTTATCATTCCTATGTGTTGTGGACATAAGCATTATCTTGCCTGTATTCTAGGCACAGTAGAGATTATTAGAGAGGGTGGTCATTTCCTCATGGCCACCCAGGGGAGTAACTTCTATCACTACTCTCTATATCGCTTTACTTCCTGTCTCACAGGACCTCCATGAACCATTTCCTAGTTGTACAGGTGAAACTAGTTGAAAAAGTACATAAGGCCCCAAGTAAGTTTGTAAAGAAGTCTGATTTTTGTACTCTGACAAAAGCCATGAGGTAAAATAACAGCGAGAATTATAACGGAGAGAGAAGCTGTCACTGAATATTTCTGCCCACTTACATCTGCTTAGTAAAGATTCCACATCTTCTCTCAGCCATCAGAAAAAAATCCTACAAAAAAGTGGCACGAAACTACCACCTTAACTGAAGTTGAGACTGAGCAACTTAGTTAAGTCTCTCCAGTAGGCTGCCTGGCCAAGCTGTATTTTGAAATAGCCTAGTTATTTTAACTTTATTTAAATCAACCATGGACAGATTTTTTCCTACTTATACGTGGTCCATATATAGGACTGACTGAGTTTCTTCAGGTTCATAAGCTATTCCATGTTGGCTCAGTTTTGGTAAGAGTCATATGTGTGCTTTTCTTCACAAACATGAAAGAAATACATTAGCTGGAACTTTAATTGAACGTTGGGAAAAGTTTGGAGAAGCAGGGACCTTTCATCCAGGCTGGACTGGAGGGATGACTCGGATTCTCTCTCCCTTCTCTTCAGCTGAAAATATTCCACTTGCTTCGGCATGTGGGAAGTATGTGGCAGCTGGAGTTCTGGCTAGGTGTTACGTGCAGCCTTCCAAGCTAGGCTTCAGTTGTGTGGTCGTCAAGAGCTGTAGGAATGGTTGTCAACAATTGTAAGAAGATAATGCCTTTCATTATACGTCTCTATTCTTCGGCTCCTAGCACACCTTCCCTTGCATTTCTGCAAACTGACGGTGTGCACATTGTGGGCGACCATGGCTCAACTAGTACATGTAAGCCGTGCTAACTCAATCATATGTCAAACCCTCACTTATTACTATATTGAAATCAAACAAAAATGTTCACATTTACACAGGTTTTGTTGCACTTCAGGTTAAACCAGTGCAGCTATGCCATGAAACAAAAGAGAAGTGATTCACTGCATCATTCAAACGCACTTTGCAGCAAATAAGCTGTTCCACCTCTAAAGCACACACTGCAGTTTTCTATCTACCTATGTCCTTCCTAACCGTTTTTATGCATATGTGATTTTTTTTATCTTTCAGATAAAAAAGAAGTTGCTGCATCCAAAGAACTCAAAAGTAAGAAACTACTCTGCCATAGGTTATGATTTCTTTTATGTGTCATGTAGTTTCAAACTGCACATTTCGATAATCCAAAATAATAGTTATTGAATTGTTTAAAACACAGAGAAAGTAGCTACACCATTTATAATTGAAAAATGACATGTTTAGACTTCAGCTGCCTCCTACTTTCTAAATCCATTCTTATTCTTCTTCTAATTCCACACTCAACTTTGTGACTGACAGTTTTGCCTTTGTCTCTTTTCTATCACTGTCTTCAAAAACAAAGGTTTCATGGGGAAGAAAATGTCAAATGAGGTCTTAGCTGAACGTGCTCTCGGTGGCAGCAAGTTTGGTAAATGGACTCAGAAAACTGAGTCCAACATGCTGAGGACCACAAAATTCATCTTCACAAATGCAAAACAAGGGCCCTGACTGTCTGATTACTGCAGATTCAGAGAATTCTGAGGCAGAAAAGAGGTAGGGGCTTGGCTCTGCTGTATAAGTAACCAAAAAATTCTCTGAAAACATGGAACTGTTAGCAAGGGAACTCTTACACCCTTCCTTTTCTACAAATTTGTGAGCGCAACAAAGGATACAAAGTAAGTCTCAACACAGTAAGGACAGTAAGACAGTTTCACTGGTAAGACTTCACATGCTTAGATCTCTGTTCTGAAAGTACGGTATATAAGAAAAATTAGTAAAGCTACGGGGCGTTGAAATCTTATTAAAATTCACAGTTTAAGAATGCACTAACTCCCGCCTCCAAATAAGATCTTTCCAGACCTATATGGCAGAAGAATCCCCCGCCATCCTCAGTTTTGCAGGCCTTTATTGAAAGATTTCTTTTGGCAATCAAGAAAAGCTTACACATTGGTTTCCTACTCAAATTTTGCAGAAACATTGAACGAAAGAGTCAATGGACTTACTTTACAAGCAATGTCCTGTTAATGAAATAACTGCCTGTTTGCAAGCAGGTCTTAAAGGATCTATTGATTTGGGCACATGATTCCTCTCCTGGGAGAACTCCCCAGCAGTTGTTATGGCAAAACATCCCAGCTCCATTGCAGGAGTGAAACTTGCAGGGTGAAATTTTCAGCTCGTAATTATTTATATGAAGATGAATTAAAATAAAAAATAAAATAAAAATAATGTAATATAAAGATGAATATTTCAGTCCTTAACACTGAAATTATTTGTGAATTACAAACTAAAAAGCATATGCTTCCAAAAAAAAGTTTAAAATATTTGGCACTTTTGTTTCAATGTTACTGAAAACTTAAATAAATAGATAAATTACATAAGTTTTTGGTCAAAATTATCCTTTGTTTTAATTTTTTTCCTCAATTAAACTAATTTATTTGCTCAGAAATGAAATATTTCAAATGAAGATAAAAATCTTGATAGAACAAAAAGAATGTGTTTTCACAGATGTTATAAAAAAAAAGAAAAAAAAAATCTTGCTGGCCAGCAAGCTCTAGCTGAAAGCTCAGAAGCAAATAAATGCTGGATTCCTGCAGTTCGGTATTCGGTCCTTCTTGTCATTTATAGAACATGTGTGTCAGATCTTCTGCTTCTACTGCAAGAACAGGCACTCAGGAAAGTAATACTAAGCAAACTCTACTTCAAGGTCTTCTATGTATTTCCCTGAAGGAGGAGTGAGCACCCCAAGTAATTACCATGCAGCGATGATAACTAAGTTAGGATATAATTATCTGCTGCAGACTTTTAAAAGAATGGAAACAAAACAGTCCCACACATGCAAACTATATTTTGTTTTCATTCTGTTACACAAGGCAATCTGATGCTTCTTTTATGAACTTCTCAAAAGACTGGAGGGGAAGAGCTCAAAATTACATTCCTGATTTAGCCATATTCTTTTTCTTTGTAATAACACAGTGACAGATGTGAAGGATTAACTAACATTTTTTTTGCATTTTGTAATTCAGCTTGTGACTAAAATGATTAATTATTTCCTCTCACAATACGGAAATGTGAATTCTAAGTTAGAGGATCTTCTAGTTGATACAAAAAAATCTGTTATGAAAGTTGGTACAGTTTAGTTTATGGATATTTGTTAAATTATTGTGATTTAAGTACAGTCTGTTTTAGTAGTTCCTGAGCATAATAATTATTAACTAAACACTGGTAAAGTGTAAATATGTCCAGTAGGGTAGTTAAGTTCTTCCATCCAGGGCTGAGATTCTCCAAATTTGCTTAGGGATGCACATACCTTTCATCGTTTGGATCTTCATTCTGCAAGGAAAAGTCCTAACTCTGCAAAGAGAGGACAGTGCAAATGTTTCATGAAGAGATCAAGAACAGAAGAACTACAGTTAAGCAGAGGCCTCCCTGAGAGACCCTGTTTCTCTGCTAGGAGAACCCAGTAGTTGCTCTTTCAAGTGCAGGATCAAACATGAAGTTTTAACGCTCCTCCAGTCCTCAGGATGGAGAGAGATTCCTGGTGCAGCTGTGTCTGTGAATGTAGTTTGCAGAAGTAGCCCAATCTCGCTTTTTCTCATGAGGGAGAGATTCAGTTTAGGGGAGAGGATGCCACTCTGAACAGCTGTTGGATCCCAAGAAGCACCACTCCTGAATTCACAGCAGTGAATCCTCACCAGCTGTCGTAGGCTGGTTCAGGACCTGCTGCTCTCATAGCTGCAGATGTGGAGGCTTCCAGCCCATAGCTGCTGCCTGAGCGGTGAGGCCATGTGCCCAAACCCCTAGATACCTGCTTTGCTATGCTTTGCCAGCAGATATTGAATTATTGGACAGAAAAAGATAAAAGAAGCAATTCAGTACCTAATGGCAAGAATTTACTAGCCCTTTGGACGGTTATGTTGCTATCCCTGTGAGTTTACTGAAGGCAACTCAGTTCTTTTGTCTTTGCGTAATCTCTTCAACTCTTCAGTGAAAAAATTGCTTCGGGCTGTACTTCATTATAAGCCTTTCCTCAGATATCTGGATTTTTTAAGATATAGCTCTTTGTAGTAATTTGTTCTCTTTTTTTAAGAGGCAGCAAAAGCTCCTGCAGCCAAACCAGCCACCAAAAAGGCAGCAGCACCAGGTAAAGGAGTAAAACGCTCACACTCGATGTATTTCTTGTATTCTTGAAGCGGTTTATTGCGTCGTAGCACCACCTGCTGGAATACACAAAAGCCACGGTTTGGGGTTTTTTTGTCTTTTTGCTCTAAATTAATGTGATAATTTGCATGTGAAATCCTTGTTAAGACCAGCAGCATTTTGCATTGATCTCTATCATTGTGGTTGCTTGTCCTCGCATGGCAGCTGAAAGGTGCAATACTGGGCCATTCTGCAGGGCTTGAGAGCACAAACTGAATCAGAATCTAAAAACTGATATTAAAAGCAATACTTACAAAAATTAATTTCCATATGCAGCTGTATTCAAGAAGGGATTTGATTTTTCCAAAGTCCTGGTCTCACAGTAGGTATTACAAAAATGGAGCTCTTAGATAATCATAAATATGCACCAAAAAGACAATCAAATTTTTTTAAAAGAAAATAATGGCAGAAATTCATATCCGGATACACAAACTTTTATTGATTTCTGATCTGTTCTGCTTCACAGCCATCCTTTAAAAAATGCCACATCATATTTCTGATGAATATAATAAAACCTAATGTAAGGAATAACAATTAAATACACAGGATATTAACAGTTTTATTGGATTTTAAATTAAGTAACAAAGAAACAGGGAATTTGCATGTGAAAATATGATCAATATAAAAGCATTATATTATTCTACTCCAAAGTAGGGCGGCCATTGCTGCACCAGGCTCTGTGCTGCTGAGCTGTGCCTGGTGCTGGCATTGCAGGGGTGACCAGCCCACTCCCTTTGCTGCTTTCGGCCTCCAGCTGACCCCATGCTATATGGCCATATGGATCTATGTAGATCTGGCATCTTTTCTCTTTTTTTCCTTTAAGATTGTTTTCTGGCTGTCTTCCTCTAATTCAGACCTTTTCAGTAGTCTATCTCAGAGATCTCCTCCACTGAACAAGGGAACAATAACTTGCATCAGTAGGAGAGATTGGAAATCGCTCAAGGATCAGAGCAAGCCAACAACATCTTCAGTTGCCTCTAACACAAAAGGACTTACAGCCTGCAGTTGCAGTCAGTACAGGCTATCATGGGGCATGTTGTACAGCTGTATGGTGTACTGTGTGAAGCTGGCCTAAGCAGCATCATTTCCCCAGCAATGCTCTCAGTCCCTGTCTGCTGTGTTTGTTTGACACCGTGTTCAGTTGTGCTAACACAACTGGGAGAACAGTGTAAACCACACTATTGCCATGGCTTAGAGCTAAAAACTGTCCTAGAAATGTGTGTGTGTGGCAGGGGGTTCAGTTTAGATCATTTCAGTAAGTCAGGCTCCACATACATTTAAATCTGTGTAACAGATAATTTCTTAAAGCAGCTTTGTTGCCAAAATGTGTTGTATAGCTAAACCTTTAGACATCTCGACAGTACACTGCAGAAATCGTTATGTTAGAAGCATATGCTTATAATTAATTCATTCCACCTGCTAGCATCCAATATTTGTGTTCATTTTTGAAAAATATTCCAATGAGTCTTCTTGTTGGCAAGAATGGTGATGACAGTACTCTGCTTAAGATAAAGAAAAGGAGAAAAACTGGCATGGATTATTATGGAAAAATAAAATGAGTTTGTCTGTTCTGACACATTTCTAAATATCTAGTTTGCCTTAAAAGTGATAAAGAGCAGTAGGCATTGACTTCTACATTTTTATTTGCCCTCCCCAAATGGCACTGTTCTCTGAAAATTCATTTACCTCCGGAATAACTCACCATAGTAAAATATTAAATATGCTGGTTTGGCAACATTGTAAGTAGACTAATGTCTATTAGTACAGTAAATTAAACACATTACCCAATTTCATATTTTATTTTCTTTCACATATCTTCGTACGTCACAACCTGTACCCCAGAATGCCTAAAGCTGAAGGTTTAGTCCTATTAACAGACTGAACAGACTGAGAGCACAGCTGGTCATCTTCCAGTGCTTCTACATCACATATGTTCCTGTTCTTAATGTCACTGGGGAAGAAAATCCTGCCTAATGCACTGTGCACTATTTTTATCTCCATATGTTTAGATAGAGAAAGTAAAGAAAGTGAATGTGAAATTTGGAACTCTATGAGAACTTCCGCATCTGGACACTGATGGCTGTTCTAGGAAACCACCCTCAATCAATACCTATCATTACTTGATTTTCAAAGCCGGTATTTTCACGCTTAGCGTTTTCTCCAACTGGAAAAAATTAACTTTCTTGCACCCATCTGAAGCTGGGCTGGAGAGCATGGTATTTGGCTTTAAAGCAGGACAGTTTCATAGATATACGCAAGTGATGCTATTTTGAAGGGAGAAACCAGAGTTGGAGATATTTCATGACATTAGTCTTCTTTAGTTACACTGTCTTCTGATGTTCCCATCCCAAGCCCCACCACCAGTTCCTCTTCTTTCACCAAGGCGCATCACCTCCTCAGCTGTGCCAGCAGGACAGGCCTGAGAGCAACCCAGCCTTACAAAATATCTGTCTATCATTTTTCCCTGAGGAGGGCACAGGTTTCTTCCACAGGATTTTCCCAGGCACTCTGTGCTTGCTAGACATGAAGGTTGCTCAGAGCCAGGAGTGTAGGTGTTGAGCACCCACCTCATGCTGCCACCCTCAGGTGGGGCACAGACACATCACACTTCAGCTTGGTAATTTCGCTGGGTCGGTTTTGGCACCGTGAGGAAAACCAGTGCATGGGGTGCAGGGCAGGGAAGGAAGCACAAGCTCAAACCACGCAGCGCGTGTTTGCAATCAAGTTAGCAGAAGGGTGACCGGGGTCCCCAGCAGGCAGCAAGGAGCCTCTGTGCCACTGAGTCCTGCACGCTCCTTAGCTAGGGCCAGGGCTGGGAACAACTCAGCTGTGAGTCCCTCTCCTGGGATAACCTCGCATTATAGGCAACACTCCTGCACCTTTTTTAAGCATCGGTGACAGTGCTTTCCCCTGATGGTTTGACTGATTTAAAAATCAGATCTAACTCTTTTCAGCACTGTAAAAATTAAATCCTAATTGCAGATTAGAATTTCCCTGGAATGGTCTTGCATTTTTTAATTTAATTTTATGGTATGTTTAACAGATATTCTACTGTCACTTAACTGCATAATTACTGATTTTTAATACCTAATTTTTCCCATCATCCTCTCCACACACAGGCTAAAAAAATCTTATTCATTGCTCCCATTGTGTTCGTAACAGAAACTCTTTTTCAGCACCATTTCCTCCTTGAAAATCAATAAAATTTAGTTTGGACCCAGAAAGAATAAAATGACAGACAAATAGCCAGGTTTAAGCGCTCAGATGACAGCTGCATGCAATCTCTCAAACTGACTCTGTCAGTTGTGCTAGAATTATTATTATTTTATTATGACACTGATTTTTCCACTGTTGGTAAGAGGCAGAAAGACAAAAAAAGGGGGGACGTAATACAGGAAATTATATAGGAAATGAGTTCTTGAGGTAAGTAGAGAATATTAGAACACAGCCTATACTGAAAAACCTGATTAGATGATCGGTTCAAGAGGTTCAGATCTGTCTAATGCAAGATGAATTACTGGTTCTACCGGTAATGGGCAGTATTTACTTAACAGACAAATGATTTTAATTCTTGCTTCAAGGTGAACAACAGCAACTAAAATGGTAGTGAGGAAAAATCTTTGTACTCGCATTATGGTATAACCAATGCTATTCTACTGAAAAAGGAAGAAAGTTTATGGGACAGCAGGTATACTTTGAAATGGAGAAAAGATTTATTAAGGAGCTGGGTTCATTTGTTGTCTTTTAGTAATCGCCTATATGACAAAAGTACATTGAAAGCATGCTAAAATGATGTAAATGCTACAAAATATTAATAAAATTCAGCACATCTACTGAATAATTCACCAGCACAGTGGAACAGGCAAAATTATCATGGATTCTTTTTCTCACAGTCAGGTAGCTCTCTCAAGTCACATGTCAGGGATGTGTTTTAATCACACACCACAACTGTGCAACAATCATCCACCTGCTTCTTATCTTCTTGTGTAGATATGTCACCTAAGAGAAAAGACATCAAAAAACAGTGTAAATTGTATGTTATACAACCCCATGTAAGTACTTGTGGAAAGAGGAAAAAGAGAGGAACAGCGTTTCTTTCTGTTTCTCTCTCACCATACATGGACATGGCCCTAGTAGAGTTTGCCATCCTCCAGTCTCTTCAGAATCTGATGTTTCAGTGCCTCTAGGTGACCTGCAAATTCTCTTTATAAGCAGCCATTGCTCCTGATTAGCATCTCTGTATGTATTTCTGTGGTACAGATGTTACCAAGAAAATTCTTTGGTAGCTGAAAGAGTCTGTTCAGTTTTCTAGTCCCTGATGCTAACCCTCTCAGAAATTTTTGTAGTGTAAGCAGTCATTCTAAGGGCTTATTTTCTGGGTTTAGATTTTAACTCTTCAGACACAAATGATAGAGGTAATCTACTGCATGCATGAGGATAGGTTTTGCAGTTTTTTTCGAGACAAAACAAATCCTCACTCAGGTAGTAGGTGTTTATGCAGCGGTAAAGAAAATAATGAAACCCTACCTATATTAGTCCTGTTGCTCAGGGTCCTTGGGTTTAGGTGCAGGAGCATTCTGCAGCCCTTTTGACTCACAGAGGCTTTTATTTAGGTCCAGGTTAGTATAATTAGTCCCCTATTCCACCTTAACTCTTTGGGAAGTTAAACACCGTATCTGCTCTGACTTATTCAGTTTCCTTCTGGTTTGAAAGGGGTAGTCACAAGCCTGGCTGTCTTTGCACAGAAGGTGTAAATTATCTGATCTCAGTCCCTAGCAGCCTGCAAAAGGACAACAGAAACCAGGTCCAGGTCCTCACCTGTTTATCCCAGAGATCTTCCACCAGGCTTAGCAAAGCCTCACAGCTGACTCTGGTCCTTATCTGCCAGGAATGCACTGTATCCTCAGCAGCTAAAACCTTGCTGCTATTGCCATAGTTCATCACCCAGCTGCTCTTAGTGTCTGCAGGAATCTATTATGTGGTTGGAGATGAATTCCAGAAATTGTTCCAACCCACTGACATTTTCATCCCAGCTCAGGTCTGTGAAAATGTTGCAGACTAGGAGGTCTTAAACTGTGCGCAGGATTATGTAAACTGGATCATTATCTAATTCTGAATGGGAAAGGAAAAATGAGTTCTTGACTTATGTCACAATGCACACCTGTAAAGGGGAAGAATTTTACAATGTTATAAGATTTTACTTTACAACCTTGAATTCTTTACATACAGGATTTATTTAAATGGAGCATGAAATCGCTTATTTTACACAAGCTTTCTAATCTGAAATCCAGTTTTTATTCACCAATTTTTTAAATCTTATTGAGCAAATGGCCTAGAGTTCAGGATATTTTCGCTAGGAAGTTGAAATGCCCAGTCTCATAGCCTGTCATACTACAGCTGCATTCACAGTTTCCTCCCAGTATCCTCTGTTTCAGCATCATATAGAGATAAAAAAATTTCCTTTCACATCATAGTGAACTGTGAAGACACTTGTACTAAAATGCTTGTATCTTTTTTTATTACCCGATATTATTAAATGCCAGAGTCCAGTCTATGCCATGCAGCAAAACACTGTTGTATTACTAACACAAAAATGGCATTACTTTGAGAGCAAGGCAGGGGGAGCAAGTCAACTACAAAAAAGAAATTATTTGATGCATGAAATTAAAAATAATGAGAATAAAACAGTGTCAAAATTAAATGCTATTTAAATACAAATTAGAGCTTAAAGGATTATTTAAGTGTCCAGTCTTTACAGAAAAGACATTTTAAGTTGTTTTGTTCTGAGGCTGGCTATCTTTCATAGCTCTGAAGTTGTTTGATGATTTAAGTGAACTTCTGGCAAGAATCAGGCCCATTTTAGCAAAGCACTTAATGAATCTTTAGCTCTATCTTGAGTCAGCAAAGCACTTAAGTGCATGGTTAAGCTTTGATGAATCCAGACTACCACATACACTGTGTATAGGGTTACTTTCCCAAGCTCTAGGCTTTTGGAAGTGGTACCACGTTTGCTTTGCTAGAAAGGCAATAAATGAGCCTCATCTTGATTATAGAGACCATTATGAAAATGTTGCTTGATTATCAGGGGAGCAGTTTTGTGGACTAGAGTATTCTATACTGTGTATGATTATATTACATCTACCATTTGTGATGTTCTTGAATATGGCAGTGCTATGTTTTAGAGAGAGAGCAAGAGGAAATACATTACGCTTCACTATGATGTTTCTTAAATATGAATTTTCTCACATCATCATACAGGTCTACATCGTCTACAGATTTGAAGGTTTCTGTATTAAGAATTTGCAGTACGGTATCAGAAGTACAAACCAAGTCATGACTAATGCACAATACCACTTTAGTCAGCAAAGTGCCACAAATAATCTGGGGAGTTTTTTCTCTTCTGCAACAGCTGCTTGGAATGCCCAAGTTTGGAACTTTACGTATTTCGGAAACAGAGGTTGCTAGACTGATTTCATCCATACAGTAGACTCCTCTCAACATTTTATTGACTGAGTTGCACACTTCTCCTAGTGCCTTCTGTCAGTGTCCTGCTTCATGATACTGCCTCTGCAAATACCTTCTGAAGAAGTTGCTTGTCGTGGTTAAGACAGTCAAAGAAGCCTTTTGAAATATTTAACCACATAATCCCTTGATTTTTGCTCTGAGACCAAATACACCAAAGCTTTCGCTCAGTGTCTGCTCCCACCCTAGTCCTTTGGGCTAACCAACATCAGTAGACATCTCAAAGTCAGGCACTACAGTTAGAGCTCCAGTTCCAAGTTCATTAACTTTGCATTAAATTTGTTCCTGCAGCATCTCATTGCATTAATTTTTATAGTCTATCATTTTTGTTACTGAATTACCTAATTTAATCTGCACGTCTTGTTTACCTAATGACAGACAAGACCTAGAACTGGTATTCAATTCAAAGTTTCCTTTCTCTTCTGAAATGTCCGTTCCAGACTCATATTCTCAACTGGTTACAGAGCTTGAAGCAGAAATCCTTCCCTTGTCAAAAGAAGGTGGAGTATGAAGAAGTTAAAACATGAGCAAGTAGTAATGGCTGAGTGCCATCCAAGCTTTGACCAGTCTCAGTGGATATGTTCATCATACACCAGTTACAAAGTAATATGACTCCTTCTACCTCACAGAGAGAGACTATTAAGAAAACTTAATCGTTTTCACCTTGCTGTGGTCTATGAGCATGCGTGTAACTGCTACACCTGATCTCATGCTCAGTAAATTTGCACTTTGCTTGTTGTGCTCCTTTGAGAAGTTCCACCTGCAGTGATGTAGAAATATTTCCCTAGAGGTGTTCCTGGTTCAAACAGATGTGGTTCAACACCGGATTTTTCTAAACCCAATAGAGTGTCCTTCTATTCATTGGGGATTGACCAGAAATACTTGCACCTGAGCAGCTTAGTTATCTTAGTTCTCAAAAGGCTGGAAGTACCCCTCAGCTCCCTATTTAAAAGGAAATACAGGTTAAGTTTTTTTCACAGGTAAAGGTTTACTAGCATATACTAGCCCTCTGCATTAAAGAATCACATGTTTAAAAATTAATTCTTTTCCCACCTGAGCCTTAACCTAAATGTCCATGCCAGAAATCATACCACTAGTGAAATTAAGTTGTTCTTAAATTAAATTAGTGATAATGATAGGCATTAAAAATGGATCTTTTCACAAAGGCTCTGTTCATAATGTGTAAGCATTTCCGAGAGAGTCCTTTTCAAGGGTGGTATATTGGTTTTGAATACAGGCAGTGCCCTAGTCAGAATTGTAGGATTAATCTGATTTTCTTTTTAAGGATTCTAGATCAAAAAGATTTTTATTCCAATGGGAAGTTAGGCATCTGTGGTCTATGAATACATTTACACTGTATAATGGTTCTGCCCCTTCTGATGGGAAACCAGAATACCCACACCTTCCCCTTCTAACACGGCAAAAGTGATGAAAGTGTTGTTTGCTTAGAGGTGATCGAACATACTCTACATTTACACAAGTATGTGCTTCAAGAGTGTTGACTTGAGCAACTGATCTATTTGAATGTGATCTGAGTCGTGGGGGAGTGGTTTTCCTCTAATTGAGAGGAGCTTTGCAAGGCTGGTAGGACAAACAGAAAACTGCATTCTTTCCATTTCTTCCTTATGCTGTTTTTTTTTCTCTTGATTATCCCAACTTTTGCAGGAACTAGCAGAGAGCATTTCAGGCTCTGGAGAGGAAAAAATACCTATTTGATTTCTGAGGGACAGCTATGTCTTTAGGTTTCACTGTAATTATGCTGGAGCCTTGTGGAAAGAAGGTGCTTACTTTTCCTTGGAGTTACTACAACTTGATGTTCTAAAACAAGATGATAGACTTTCTGCCTACTCAAGTACAGGAGGACAGATCCCACCAACTTCAAAGAAGGATCTGAAATCGAAGAATGACTCCACCTTCTAAGATGCACATCCTAGGGACAGTGCTCAATGTATTTTTATTGCCTCTTTCCTTTTTTCTTTTTTTTTCTTTTATCTAGGTTGCTGATGAGTAAGAAAAAGTGTGCTACACCTGAGTGAAGGTTTCTAGCAATCTTTATTCAAGTATAACCATGAAACACAGAAGATCATGTGCTATTACATTTATTTTAATGTCAGGATGGGTTTTTTCAGTTGTGTACACCTCCTGAGGAAAAGGCAGAGCCTGTTGACTCCTTTAAAAGATACAGAGGGATTTACCAAGGTACTACCAGTTTAGCCTCTTCCCCATAATGACTTTGATAACAAAACTGATATATGGTCATACGGGAGTATTTTGAAAACACAAGTGTCTAACTTGCTTTTGGTGAGGACTGACCACATCCACCCAGAATTAGGGACCCTGGCCAATTTGATGGTGTCTATCCTAATACTAGCTTCCTCTCTGAGCTTCCTCTCTAAGCATCAGTCATGCATCCAAAATGATGCAGGAGGTGTATTAAACAAGAAACAAGCTGTATTAAAACAAAGCTAAGGCAACTAGTGAAAGCAAGTGTTTGGATATGAGGCGGCACCTCCATCTCCTGCCTTCCAATTATTTAATTATTTATTTTGTTAACCGAAATCACCAAAGAGGATAATATAACCCCAATCCTCTGCAGAAAAATCTTTAAATTCTTTTGGTGGCTTCTACTTTATTCAGGGATCCTGAGACATTACTTAGCAATGAAGACTTCCATCCTCAGTTTTGATGCCACTTCTTTCTGCCTGTGAAGAAATGCTGCAGATCCAACAGACTTCACTGAAAGCATTTGCATTTCATGTTGGCCTCAATTCTTCCTTTGCACAATGTTTTTCACAAATATTTCCCAACATGGTAGCTGATTTCTAATACAAAGACCCTGATATGGAGAACTGTCACCTGCTTTCCTTTTCTTCACAAAAATTCATCAGAAAAACTGTTTGTTCTTCAAAAGCTGTTCATTTATAGAGGAGCAGGTATATGTGCAGCGTAATTTCACCAAGTACGGAGTTTCCTTCGTGTGTTCTTATTCCAGAAAGAAATATATTTGCCCAGGTCATCATCTTTATAAATTAAAGCGTATGATGGCAGTGAGTTTTTCTACATTGATCCAGTAAGTAGAATGGCAGTCATATATAGCAGCACAAGTACTTCTTGGGAGCAGAAGAACTGGAAAAATCTAGTTTAATGCAAAACTTTCTCATGTCGAATATCTCAGTTCTAACTATGTGACTGAGCTCATATTGCAACCTTTCCCTTCAACAGAAGGGACTAAAGGGATCTTTTCTGTATCTAGCTGCTTATGATCACAATATTCTTAATGAAAGGATATCTTGGAGAGCTTTACCACCCTATCTCATTAGGTTTTAATTAACCAGCATGATATAAAGGTCTGAGAAGGGAAAGCTTCTTATAAAGATAGCTTGTAAAACCAAGATTACAAGACTGAAAGACCAGACTACCTTTCTGCTCTCTAACGATTTAAACATTGAGGACACCACATGGAATATGACAACAATACACTTCACTGAAATACTTGTGGTAAAATTGAAACAACAGTACAGAAAACACCCTTTTTATGCAGCTACTGAGTGCAAACAGAATGGTGTTGGTTATTTAACATGCAGTGCAACCACAGAACAGCAAACCCACTTGAAATGCCATTTATTTAAATTTTTCCCAATCTGTGTGATTCCATGCACAATATTTCTTCTTCTGAACGCTTCTTGGACATGCTTTATCTGAACTAGGAGTCAACACGTGTGCGCGCGCGCACACACACACACACACACTTGTGTACACATAGCTGTGTAAATTAGGATGCGATATACAATTGTTCTCTCCTGGTGGATGGCAGAGGATCACAGTTTGTGACTATCCATCCTGGTCGTAAAGATTAAAGTGCACCACAGCAAATGTGCTTTTCAGCACTGTCTGTGCTTTAGGGAAGAGCTGCAAAGGAAGGTTCAGTTTCTTTTCTGTCTCCCACCTGCTCCAGGGGTGTCTGGGAGTATGTCACTAGTAATGAAACAAAAAATGCATTTATATGGTTTTATGGGCATGTTATATATAACTTTGCCAATTTTCATAAAAAAGAAAAGCTATTTGTTCAAAGCATCAGAGCTTATAAAGACGGTCAAATGTCAAACTAAATCAAATCTCTGTTCCATCCATGGTAGAAAAATAATATATTACCAGCAAAAGTTTCCTGAATAAAAACATGCTGCAGAGTCTCATACACATACAAAAATGTTTAAATACATAAAGAATGGCAAATGTCATGGCAAACACCCAATGTGTCTACTGTTGGCAAATATGCTTTCATGTGTTATACTAACTCCTAGTTAGAAAAAAAAAAATAAAAAGACATTGAGATCAAGCAATGATAATTTGTAACAAAAAGGAAAAACCGAGGTGTGAATGTTCCTGAAGTTTATGGCTCATGTAAAGAAAGTTTTCAGTTCATTCCCTTAAAATATCAGAGCAGGAATCACCTGAAATTTCATATAAAGTCGATTTCCCCAGAAATGCTTGCTGTCAGATTCTATATTATTAATTTTTAAAAAATTTTCTCACAGGAAAAGATCTTATTTCATATGGTTCTGGAACTACAGTTTTGAAAAACAGGAAACAAAGTTAAATAAATGGAAAATTTTATACCTTGCAAAAACACTTGCTGAGTGTCGTTAATGTCATATTGTTCCCTGATCTCATGAGAGCTGACAGATCTTCAAACGAGAGGGAAAAATAATTGCCTCAGAAAAACTAAAGTCATAATTACATTTCCTTCAGTTTCCAGGAAGCTGTCCTGAGCAACAGCAAAACAGAAAACCCCATGAAACCAATCAAAATTCTCATTTCACAGAATTAGTCCTAAAATATCTATATGAAATTGGATACTCTGAAGAGCACTTGGGAGGCACAAAACAAAAGCTGCAGCTGTTGTCATGATTAAGCTCATTGAGTCAGCCAGACTACTGTGTCCCAAACTTCTGACTTCTCATTTTTCACTATATTTCTCCTCTTTGACCTATGCTAGAGTTGCCACCCGAAGTAGGATGCCATCAAGAAAACATAATATTTATTCAGGCAATAAACTATTTAACCCCAAATTGCTCTGCAGCTGCACCACTTTTCCATATTGCTGGGAAAATCATATCCCTGGCTCATTGCTTTGACCATATCAATCTGCTCCATGGCCATTTCCAATGAATCTCACCTCTCTTATACAACGTGACTATAAAGCACCTATGAAATTTTCAATACATATATGTTATATCATAAATATATTAAAATGTGCCTTATATAACCATATTAAGTCTAGGTCCCTGAATTCAGTCAGCTTGTCTTGATGCTTTAAAGTGTACATTTCAATTGAAAGATATTGTGTATGAAATTGTGATGACATTCCATCCCTATTTTTGGTAAAAACAGAGAAATAAAAATCCTTTCTTTTTTTTTAAGAACTCAGAGCAAAACTTCATTTCAGTAACTACATTTTTCTTTCAAACATATGTAAGATGGCTCCTCAGATAGACTTAAAAACTCAGAAAAAAATGAGTATTTTATATCACATAGAACTACACACATTGCTCAATACAAACTTACTGGGAGTGGGAATATGGAACACTGATATATTTTTTAAAAAACTTAGCAATAGTAGGGTTTTTTTCATATTTCAGATCAGCCTGCCCTTTCTAATATCAATTATTTTCGTAACTCTGCATGGAGTATACCTCTTCTAGATGTCCACTGTGCGCTCAATACTAATATTGATTGTGAAATAATATTCATTGTGTATATTGCTCTTATTAATGTTATCAATCAACATGTTTAAATTCCTACTTCCAGTTGCTGTTCCTTTTTGCTTATTCAGTTCAAGGATAGCTCAAATTTAACGACAGGTTTGCTTTTAGTGAAGGTACAACATTCAGAATCACTTTGAACATGGAACTTTGGATCTTAATTATGAAGTCAAAACTGTTTAAACATTAATATTCCTCAACTGTATACCACAGCATTAATACAAATATATCCTATAATAAGCATGCAGAAAATACAATCATCAGGTACCGGTAAGTGACAAGCATGTATTTAATAGAAACTGCGTTTATCTTGTAAGCAGTCTGCTCAGATATTCTTGCAATTAGGTAATATTCCTGTGTGGATCCAAACCTGCAGAGCAGAGCCTGTCCATATGCTATTTAAAAGCATCTGCAGACATTATCTGCAGACACCAAAAGCTTATCTATTTTTCTGCTACTGTGAACGTCAGCCCTGGCTGTTACATCACGCTCAGTTTCTGAGAGACACATTCAGTCTCTCCCTCTTCCCCTTGGTGGGCCACCTACTCCTTCTCTGAGCGTGTTTTGAAGCATATCCTGGCAAGACGGAAAGCGCTGTCACAGAAACTACCATGAAAAATTTGTAAATCCCAGTCGTAGATTGCCAGAGGCTGAAGTGTTTAGGTGGATGAAGCTTTTCCAGATCTTGTTAGGGCGACTAGCTTCTGACAGGTTGCGTATTCCTGTAAAAGAGGCCAGGACCCTCTCCCATTCTCCCACAGCTGTAGAGCTGCAGCGGCTGGACTTGATGCTCTGCTTGTTCTCCAGTCTTTACAGGGAAGCAAGGCAAGGACCCTATCACAGGCATCCTGAGGCATGTACAGCTGATTCACAAGCTTCCATTTAGACAACCCTGAAGTAAAACAGCAGATATTTTAACCTGCACTGTTTATACAGTTTCCTTTTAGCACCTTATTATGAGTTAAATCCTTTGGTGTCCCTTATTAACAGCTAATCTGACCCTGTTTTCACAGTGGGAAAACCACTGGAGAGACTGATGACAACTGTAAAGGTCTTATTTCAACACGTCATAAAGTAGGGAAGGGCTCACCTGAACTGAGAGTCCAAAGGAATGTGCCACATCCAATCACTGCTAGTAACATGAAAATTATTGTCCAGGGCAACTGTATAAAACATTACAAGAAAAGAAAAAAATACTCAATGTTTTTCTTTTTCAGAACCACACAAGAAAGAAAAAGTGATGGAAACTGGTGAATATTCTCCCCTTTCTATCTTACTTTTAAACTATCCTAATGTTGTAAATTAATGCACCTCAGAAGTCTATATTTGATTTTTATTTTTTTGTTTTTACAGCAAAAACAGCAAAGAAAGAAGTGAAAGTACATGGTAAGACCTCTGAAAAACTGTAACTTTTATAGTCTCTTTTATTTGGTTGATTTTAAGCTAAAATAGGATTAGGTAAAGGGACAAAAGAAGTGAAGCCAGAGATAAAGATCTCCTGGTTTAATGAAAGGTACTTGAGCAAATGAACGGCTGTGGAGCAGACATGTAGCCATTTGGTCTTCTGGAACGGAAATCTGATCAAATGTTGCTGAGAAGAACAAAGAGGGTGAAAATTTTTTTATTTCAGTTTTTAAAAGGTTTATCTTTTCAAGGAAGGGGACCTGCTTGGAGGTTACAGGAAATGGATGGAGAGCAAAACATAAAATAGGAGCTTCATAGTGTGGAGGGGAGGAAAAACATATGTTGTTTTATTTTGGTTTTATTCTATGCACCCATGTATTTTATTGTTGTAGCTAGGTGCTCTTCTTATTCCTGACTGGAATCTACTTCTCCACTTTATCCAAATTTGGGAGAGCATAAAGATTTTCAACTCGTTTTACAGCCAGGCTTGATGACTCATTCATCAGATGACTCTAAGCAAAAAAAACCTACAGTAGACAGTCAATTTATAGAAATGTGAATCTGTCCTTTTCTATAGCATGAAAAATTGTCACAGTGCTTCAGAATGAAGGTGTGAACAATGAAGAAAATGAAATGTGGTAGTTCAATTAATTTGGATTTAGTTAATGCAGTTACGAAGAACAATAAATAAATTTAACTGAAAAAAACATATGATCGTGGAAGACTTTTGAAAGTGGATCTTCCCCTGTGTCAATACTAGAAGAGTTCTGTGCTTAGAGTTTTTAACAAACTGAAAAAAAAAAAAAAGAAAAAAATTCTTAACTTCTCGAAATTACTGAAATTGTTAAAAGGATATTTCTATCACATACCCTCCACCTATGTTTGATATGTGCCTGTTATGAAGCCTCTTTTTACTCCTTCTCTCATTTTCATTATTTGAAAACAGTGGAATTATTGAAGCTCCATATGTAACTAACCTTGTTTTCAATTGATTTTATTCTGCAGGTTAATTAGTCATCTGCCATGAGATTATCCAAACAAGCAATGTATGTGCATGTCAGTTTTTCTCTGCATAGAAAAAATGAATGCCTTTCCTGTATAGATAGGTCGCACATTGACCAAGGGAAGAGGTGTTAGGACCAGTCTTAAATTTATGCATTTGCAAAATTTGATTCTTGGAATTTTTTCTTTTATTTTATAGCATCTATGGAAACTCTGAAGTCAAAAGGTGAGTAACTTTATTTGTTTTTAAAATTGAAATGAAAGAATGCTTTTGTTTACTGTTCATGAAAAACCTTCGTGTGACAAAACTGTTAACAGGTGTGACATGTAAAATGAAGTGGGCCTTTTAAATTGTAATGGCTCATTCCTCACAGCACCTCAAAGCACCTCTAGAAGACAGGTGTCTTTTCCCCAGGTTGTCCATCAGCTAACAAACTATAATTCTCCAACTATATCAAATTCAGCTTCTAATCCTGACTTCAACCATAATGTTTTTGTGAAAGGCAGAAAGGAGAAGTAACCCACCTTCTACAGAGACATGATGCAAAGAGAGAATTTTCTCTTTTTGCCTGTCCAGCTTCAGCACAAACCCAGTGACTGAACGGTTTTCTTTACTGAGTCCAGGAGGCTTTACAGGGAGGTTCAGTGAAAAGGTTTTTGCCTTCCTTTCACACAAGAACTGCCGAGAGGAGAATGTGGGAGGGGTGGGACCATCAGTGTTTGCTCCAAATGTTGCCCTTTTCTAGAAGGCACAGGGAACTGGGTCTGGTGACAAACATCAAGGGCTTAAGTTCAAGCTGAGCCAATATTTAATTGCTCGTGTCAGCGTCTGACTTTTTACATAAATACAATGTAAGATATTAGGGCTTTGAATTTCCTGCAACTACTTTATAGATGTCAGTTGTATCCTAGACACAAATGGAAAACGGAATCGCAAGTTAAAAACTGCACTTCATTCTCAGTCCATGTTTATTCGTATCAATGACCACCTTGCTTTACAAACATTCCCTTTCAAACAAATGGGACTGCATGTATCAACTGCTCAGATTTGTGGATCGTGGTCTCTGAGGTATCCACCACAAGTCAAAGGAAGGGAAACGAGAATTTCCAGTTTTCAATATCCAGCTATTATTCAAGTGCCTTCTTATACTTTGGAGCTCATCTCTGGAACATCATTTACATCAACCAACAAATACTGACCCAAGCAGTCAGGCTGAATTGCAAGGCAGCAGAGTGCTCTTCTGGCGCAGGAGTAAGGGTTGCAGAATTGCAGCTGTGCAGATTAATATAAGGAAATCAAAGCTGATACATTAATGTCTTTACTGGATGTTTTTAAGCTCCCTGCTTCATGGGCTAAATTCATAATGCTGTCATTACTCTGCAACTAATTGTATTGAGCAAAACAGAAACCAGAGTAATTTAGGCATTTGTGCTCTTTATATTTCCACCAGACAAAACACAGAAACTAAAGGGGAAAAAAAAAGCATGTTGAGTTAAGCTTTTGCATTTTTAGCAAATTCTGAACAGCCAAAGCTGAAAATAAAGGTAGTCTTGCTTTTATGGGTGATTGAATAAAGCTTTCCGCTACTGCTTGAAGCCTCTAAGTAAATCTTTTTGATACACTATTATTACTTCTGTAATGCTATACTATGAACATGAAGTCAACATTGCAACATCTGTAAACCCATTTCTACCAAGCCTGTGTCCATCAGGGCCTGAGCGAGGTCAAGCAGTTTTTTCTTACAGAATTATGTCCCTTTTTGCAAACTTCAAGTTTTCTTTGGCCAATACTGGGAAATGCTGTCAAATATCTTTCGAAATTGTTATTCCCAACAATGATATTCACCATTTTAATAAAAAATTATTTTGTTTAGGTCACTTGTAAAGTTTACAAACAGAAGTAGCAGTGGTTTTGAAAAAACAGAGCTTTAACCTCTATGCTTTATTGCTGTGAGTAGCCTCAAATCTTTCTAGTGAATACCATGATTCATATTTATTTAGATAAGAATTAAACTTTGTGTATGTAATAGGTCTTTTTTGTGCCTCCAGTGTTTTGTAGGATGGCAGTGAACACTTCCTTATGAGTTATTGAATTAAGGGACTCTTGAAAAAAATTACAGGAAGTTCACAGTTCATTAAGAATGAACAAAAATTTTAGGTTTCTATTCTATAAAACAAGAATCATTCTGTTATTTCTGTTGCCAAAAGAGCAGTCTTACAACTGCAAATGTTGGTCTCAGCCATCTTAGTTTTACCATAGGATCTGCCTAATGTTGAACCTGAAATTATTCTCCAGCATTTAAGTAAATAACAATTTTGTTTTAATCAGTCACCTATCCCCATTAAACAGAAATAGCCGATGTTAGCACTGGAGTAATTGTTAATTTCTGAAAAATTACTTTTTAATGAATGATATAAATTTAACTTCATGTTGCTAATTTTGAAATACAACCATAGCCTGTAGTCCAGGGGAAAAATATTTATATTAAAATGTTACTGTTGTTCCTTTTGCCTCTTCGTAAGAATCACAAAGGAATGCTGTTGTTTTCTTCTAAATATATTTTTTTACCTTGACAGACGAATTCTAGTAGTCTTTAATAGCTCTATTTTTTACAAAGTCTGAACAAAACCTTTGCTTTTCAATCTGTATTTGTTTGTTCTTTATTGCTGCTCTTTAATTATTTATTTCCTATTTTTCTGTTGTTAATCCATTTAGACTTATCGACTCTCTGGGTGTGGCGTGGTTTCCAACATTCAGTAGCTGCTACAAATTTTAAAATTTTTATGCATATTCATGGAAGACAAACAGTGCTGTTCTGAAAACAAGTGAGGCTTTTAATCAAATTATCTTTGGAAAAGAAAAAAATTAATCTGCTGGCACAGAAGGAGGTCTGGGCCACTCCCACTATCTTGTACTATCAAGCTTATATGAACTATAAAGTTTTGTTTAATTTTCTTACAAAAGGTTCTGTAACACCACTATGGCAGGGATTTGCTTCTTTACTCCATGTAACAGAACAGGTCCTAAATCATAACTGGCACTTCTTGGGTTCATGATTTCTTGATATTAGTGATGTCACAATGAGGAGCTCCTGCCTCTGACCTCAGGGTTCAGTGAGGAAGTGTTTGTTGACTCCAGACTGATTTCTTTCATCTTTCCTTCACACTGAGCAAACATCTCAAAATAGCTTTAAAATCAGTGACATTTTGGAATGTATATTTCTGATGTGGAAGTTAGTTATGCAGCCTGACTCTTCTGGGATAAAAATATTCTGCCAAATTTGATTGTAGCCTACAACTATTAAGACTGCAGAAATATTTGACTGATGAATTGCTCTCCTGGCTACTTTCAGCACAAAACAGTGTCTGCTAAGCTGTCTCTCAGTTGCTTCCAAAGAGCTTATGATGGAACCAGAGAAACAATTATCATAGAAATCATCTATTTGATCTACATTATGCCAAGTTGTCAAGAATTTTGCTGAGAAATGACAAAATATATATGGGAGTCCAGACTCCATTTACTTTATATTTTCACTATAATTTACTGAAAATATTGATCCCTGAAAAATTTCTACTTTAACCTTTATGTGCATTCATTTTATTTCATCTGATTTCAGGCAGGGTTTTTTGATGGTTTTGGTCTGGTTTTCTGGGGAGTTTTTATTGTATTTTTTTTAGATATCTGATGTTTTTCTGCTGAGTAGAAAATTATAATACTTTATAATACATCCATGTTAATTAAGTCGTATGGCTGAAGGATCAGCTTGTCAAAGCAGGAACACCTGCAATAGAACCATTTTTTATAAAGAGATCATCTTTCAGGCTGCGACTCAGAAGTGGCAAGAACTTTGAAAATACTCGGTGAAAGGGTGAAATCTTGAGCTACTCAGAAAACTTGTCCCTGTTCTAACATAAATCAACCGAAACAAACCCCTCTTTAGACTTTTATTCCAAACACTGACACTATATGTGCAGACTTTCTATTTATACAGACTGTTAAAGTGACACTATTACCTTATGATGAAAGACCTCTCAGCATTATCAAAGTAGCTCTCAATTCGGTTCTCAGAAAGCAAAGGGACTCATGCAAAGTCCTGTTTGTCCTTCCAGATACTACTCTGCCACGTCCAGATAATGCTACTTGGCAGTTCCCAAAAGTCACTAAAGCTCTGATCTGCCTCAGCAAGTTCTTTGCAAACACTCACTCATAGAAGCATTCTAGCATTACTGAATGCACTGATAGCCAGAATACTATTAATATTGCTAGTTATTATTTTTAAATAGCAGCCTCAACACTTCTCAAGCATGGCTGGTTCCTTCATCATAACTGCATTCATGATCTGTCACCACCACATGAATCTGATTGCTCTAAATACCTGATATTCTCAGACAGTTTATTGCTTTTCTAGCCTGCAGTTCATCCAGAAAATACTTTTCTTTTTTATTCTATCAGTATTTTGGCTTTCAGGAACTGAACAAACCAAAACTGCTTTAGATTGAGCTAAAAAGGATAAACATACCTTGGAGAAAACAATACTTCTCAATAGTTCATTCACTCTTATCATAGCTGCTTTTGCAACTTTAGATGTTAAAACCACATTTTGGAATGAATATGGGACTGGTTTCTGGTGCCCCTTTTCATATATTTTTTCCATGTTAAAAGAAGCTTATTCTTTAATATGCTGACCACTTCAGTAAGATTTCTAGAAGGACAGTGATACTGCTTTGCTCAGTGAGAGGGCTGAATGCCCAGATTCATCTAGGCATGCAGGTGTCTAGCTTATTGCTGATATAAGTAGCGCTTCTGATTTGGGCTGAAGTAGCATGGATGTTAATAGCAGAGATCTACAACAAATATTAAGAGACTTTGCTCTTCTTTGGCTTTCTCTGGGTCCAGTAATGCCAATACAAAGTTAGGTACTTGTATAGAAATGGCGCACTCACATTTTTTTTCTGTGGATCCAGTCAGTCATCCTTTCAGTCTAGACCTGATATTCAGGGAAACTGAAGATTATCTTCAATAAAATAAGTTACCTGAGGTAACTGAGGTGCAGAGGTGCAATATTTCACCGTTTTCATGGATCTTGTTGACAAACACCCGCTCTCTCTGGTGCATCCTAGGATAAACAAAGCAAGAGGCAAGGCGGTGACTGATGTGTGTGAGTCAGTCCATCCCACTCAGCCTGAAGCAGTTCATCAGTCCATACCAGACATTTCATTGAATCTCAGGAAAGGTTTCCTGCTAGGAACAGAAGATCCTTCTTTTGGCCTCCAGCCCATGTGCAGACATTGCAGACTGGCCACAGCTTACTAACTGAGCTGGCCTGCTTGGGCCATCATGTCCAGCAGATCAGAAGGTTTCCTTGCTGCCTGGGCTGCAAGCCTAGCCCCAGCAGGACCACAAAGAGATCCCTCCAAGAGCAGCGAGCACAGCTGGAGGCACTCTGAAGGTCCTTTGATTTCCCTGATTTTCTCAGCATAAACAATGATAACAGAACCTGACCCTCAGTATTTACCTTGCCTCTAAAAGGGAAGCCCTTAATTTAAAACTGTGATTTGCTGCAATAAAACATTGTGTTGAAAATATTTATGTGCTTGACAGGTTGAAGTAACAAGCGGAGGGGATATTATGTGCTGATAACTCTGTAGCTGCAAAGACATTTCTATACTTATCAGTCATTTGATGTAAATTAATTTTTACTGTCCACTTTGCGTCCTGCCATTTTTGCTTATTATTTATTCTTTGCACTACTTTTAAACAAGGCAATGACAGCGAAGTTTATTCTCTTAATGCCACTTTTTTTGTCTCAACACTGTAAGAGGATACCTTTTTAAATTAAAGCAATGCTTCTCATTCAGCATAATAGTTTTAAATCATGACCAAAAAAGCACGATTTTACAAAAATGAAGTGTTGGCAGTGCCTTTTACACCTAAATAAATATATTTACATATTTGCAAAACTTCACCCTGAACAAATCAATTCTATGAGAAAACAATATATGTTGTCCTAAATATACTCGGTAATCTACAGGAAATCTTTTACATTGCCAAATGTGCCATGTAAATTGCCAGAAACTACAAAACACACCCATATTTATGTAAGTTTTGTAAGAAAGCAAAGTCTGAAGGGATTCCTTCCTGCAGCTCCTCCTCTTAGATCATTTAATCCTTAGTGCGGAGCCATGAAAAAATAATCTCTGTCCCTTGTCTCAAGCTATGCAAATCTATTTAGGGACTGTGCAAGCTAAAGTTTGTGAATAATTAGTTGGATATGTCTAGACACCCTGACCTAGGCTGTTACAACTGCTTCCCCTGGCATCAGTAAATGTCTAGCAGCCCCGCTGCACAAGTGGTTCGGCTCATTCTTCTCTCTTGCACGCAGAAATCGCAGTATTCACAAGGACTAAGTTAGGTGTCTGTAATACACAGTCTGACTGACTCACTGTCCTCAGTGAGACTTACTACAGGGGAAAACTTAAGAATGTGTGGAATTTTGCTGCATCAGGGATGCAGAGTGGAGGTTTCCGCTGGTGCAAACAGAAAACCACGCTCGTGTGTAGAACCTTCACATGACTGGACAAGATAGAGACCTGCTTGCCTTTCTCTCTCCTCTGTCATGTGTTATGCACTGCAGTTTAGTCGCTGTTCCACCTGAGATCAAGAAGACAAGGCTGCTATTTATTTTCTGCAAGAAAAAAATTCCCTGTTTGCTTTTTCTCTTTTCTTTTTAAGATAGGTAAAAAAAACTTCTTCTGCAGTCACATATCAGGGGGTAAAGGGTATTTCATGGTTGCAAATCTTTGAAATCATTTGCCTTAAAGTAATCTGTAAGCATTTAAGAAAACTGCCTGTTCGAGCAACCCTTCTGGCTAGAATTCTTACTTAAACCTTATCTTTGTTTTGCAGCAGTACCTGAAAAGAAAGAAGAAAAAGCAACAAAGGCAGCAGAGCAAGGTAAAAATAAAAATAAAAAAAAAAAAGCATGTTGGCTTTATCTGTGTTAAAAGACAACAGCACAGAAACAAAAACCTCAGGCAGCTGGATGACAGCAACTTTTAAATCCATTGCTCTTCTAGTATTTGCCAGGGCTCTGCTGTGTTTCTCAGAGCAACAGGGAATTTCCACCAGGAAACTGGCTTTGTCCTACTTTCACAAAACTGTAACACCCACAAAAACCTTCAGGTGAACAGGCTGCCTGCTTCAGCTTAAAGGTCCTGTGCTGGGACTTTGTATTCACAGATCTCGCGAGAGGCTTCCTGCACCTGTAGCCTGGGCAGGGATTGGCCTTTACTATTTAGTCTTAGAGAGTGACTTGCAATGACATAAAGGGGCAGAGGTTCCCTAAAGTCAGCTGAGCTGTCTTTCTTATCCCAGACAAAACATTATTCCCATGAAGAGCCACAAAGGTCCACTGCAGAGAGACTCAAAAGCTTTTGAGAGCAGAACTTGTAGAGGTTTTTAGCAAAAAGCTTAGGATTTGTATGGATGAGGCATGAATGGGAATCTCTGGGAGTGGGAACATCAGAAGAAGAAAAGAAACAAGAATTGCACATGTTGATGGTACATAGTTCAGCAGGTCACAAAGTCCCAAGCCAACCAGAGCAGGAACACCAAGGGACAGTCTATACCCAGGCTAATACAAAACTCAAGCCACTGAGTGATGATGGTGAACATAAAAAGAAAAGGATTGGAGCCTTAAAGCGTCCAGATAAAGATGTGACTTTTCCAATTATATACACTTATTTTTATTATTATTGTTACTTTCATCTTGATATCCTGCATATCTGCCTCTTGTACACCTGTTTGAGGCAATCCAGACTTTTTTTAGGTTAGTACGGTAAGGAGCAAATTAGTAAAACACTGAAATAAAGACCGAAAGCTTATTAGCCCTGGCTTCCTTTGTATGATACACATCCTAATCTATTGTGGTTTTTTTACTGCCTACCAAGGTGATTTTTGTATTTACTCATGCTTGAATAGGCAATTAGAGCCCTGATGATGAATTTGGCATTTTCAGTCTTATCATATTGGAGTTTTTCCAAACTTGACAGTAACCTTTAAAATAAAGTATACGACATATTTACTAATGCAGCTTTGGTAAACTGAGCTGTTATCCCTTGCTTTCCTCCAGTTTCTCAGCTTCAGCTTTACCCAGCATAACTCAAGTCTGAGCAGGCACCCGGCAGCAGCTGTCAGCTGCTTGTTAGTTGTCATGGAAAATGTATAATTAGGTGGGCCTTGGCCTAGATTTCAGTCATCGTTAGTCTGGCTATCTTCACACGATATTCCATTGCCGTACAAGTGCTTCCCCAGCCATCTGCACTACTTCCTCTCTGTCTGACTGTCTCGTGCAGCAGTGAGGTGGTGCTTGCTGTAAGGTTTGTCCTTTCTGCAATGTGCCACCATTAGCTGAGACTTCATCCGCCAGATATTTTAACCATGCCATAAAGAGCACAGACTGAGCAGTGCAAACCATAGTTTCACATGGCTGGCATTGAGCAGGGATTTCTAAACTGTCAGTTGTGATACCCATGGAGCTCAACAGGGGAACAAAGTATTTCCCGCGACAGCAGTCAGCACCAGCAGCACTGTCTCCCCATGCTAGCAGCCATCTTGTTCCTGCAAGTCAAAGGAATAATAGCAACGTGTAATGTCAATTGCAACTATTTCTGCAGCTACTTCTAAACCCTGGCAGCAACTCAGTTCCTCTGCTGCACAGAAGTGAACATAAACACTTGTAGACAGCAATTGCTTCTGCTTCTCATTTCTGCACCCTATGTGTACAGAGCTACTGACAACACATTGATCACTCAAAGACAAATGGGCCAAGAAAACTTTCAAGAAGTTATTTTTAATGTTAACAAGTACTCATATTTCTCATGGAAGAGTAAAATATAAGGTGATGGAAACAGCTTTGAGTTATGTTTTGAGTGAAAATTGTACCTAATTCACTGATTATGGGTATCTGGAAGATCCGAGGAAAGATGAGGACTCTTTTTCTTAGTCAGGGAAGTATGAATACACCAAGAAATAGTTTTTAAACTGAAAGGGATTTTTGAGCCTTTTAGACTGAGGAATGAAATAATTAGCTCTGCTAGCTATAGTACAGCAGGACACACGTCAAAAAGTAGAGGGGTTCAGACCTGGTCAAAATTAGGATTTGCAATTTAAGAAAAACACTAGATATAAGGAGACTTGCAGGAAAATCTGGACTGTTGTTAGTTCTATTTGTTTAGCAAGCAGGACATTGTTTCAAACCTGAAGATTTTAGTGATCAAACATGCTATTGCAGCTTTGACCTCCAATCCCTATGGTCTGGAAATGGGCTAAAAGGTTGTAGCAACATTTCAGTTCACTGGTCTTCTATTACTAGTAGAGCAAAGTTGCATGTAACATTTTTAACTGTTGAAAGGAAGAAAGCAGACAACTGCCAGAAGTGTCTAGAAAAAGACAGCTCTTTAACTCTCTGCCCTATTTTTTTTTAAAATTACACGAACAAGTGTCAGATTGTTGCCATAGAGCTACTGTCTGTTATTAAGGAAACTGAGAATTAATGCTTAAAAGAAATGAGGAAAAGGCAAAGATTTTTTCTTGTGATATCCAGCAGTACTAAGAAAGTAGTTAATCACCATCAATTAAAGCAAATCATATGAGACTGGTTTTTTTCTGCTTTTGTTGCATGTCTTCAAGATACTAGGTGGGAACCATGAACTTCTTTCACATAGACTGTTGAGCAACAGTGGAGGGCCAATCACTTTCGAGATATATTTAAGCACTTATGGGCAACATATATTTAAATACATTTTCATTACCTATATTAAAAATAATTTCCTATAAGAACATATATTCTAATATTTCCTTTTTCTTTCCTCTTTTGACTTTTCTTCTCTTCTCTTCTCTTTCCTCAGATAAACCGAAGACGAAACAAGGAAGTAAGCTGCAGTTTTACATATTTTTTCTCCCTGTAACTGATAAAGCAATGTCAGATCTATAAATGAAACAAAATGTATAAAGGTTCCTGCTGCTAGTCAGAATTGCAGATTATGGTTGATTAGACAGACTAGAACTGATACAGCAAAGCTGATAATAGTAAAAACGGGTAGGTTGAGAAATGCTATTCTGTTTAAGCCAAAGAAGTTTCGTCCCAATACTCTGTATTCTTTCTTGACAAAAGGAAGACACTTGTGCAATGCCAGCACAAAAAAAAAATCTATTTATAAAATTTATATTCATTATTTTACACACAAAATTCTTCTCTCCACACCTGCTAGGCTCACTACAGGTCTCAGTTATGTATTTGGATGTCAGTATGAGCTTAACACTGCAAACCAATGCAGAGCAAGTAACATAAGGCTCTTGTCATGGGATTTGTGCTACAGGTTGTCATTTTGCCAAGTTATGGCAGACTGTCTAACAGACCGCAGTTAAGTTCAGTCCTACAGAAAATGGTCAGTGTTTATTTACACTTTAAATTTCGCATTTCCTTTTCCAGTATTGGATTATTTTTTAAATTCTTCGGTAGCACATGCCACAGGATCCTAACATCCCTTTTTTCTCCTGAAGAAGACAACTATCTCTGAAGCACCTTTCCAAAGGTTTCTGTGTTTGGGGATCACATAGGACTTCAAGATTTTCAGCAATGACTTAATCTTTCAGTTCAGAATTGTTTAATGTTCTTGTTTTGAAAATGCATAACTGAGATAACATTTTCTGCAACAGTTTGGCTAATCATATTCTTAATAATGGAGATGAATAACAGCTTTAAGTTCTTACAGGCAGGGTCCTGAAAATAAAGGATTTATATAGTGCATGAAATCATTTATTTTGGGAAAGGTATAATAGTGTAATATTTAGATGTATTACTTGTATTCTTGTATTAATCATGAAATCTTTATTTGAATTGTGAATGACAAAAAAAAAAAGCCCGTGTCTTCCACTCTTCTTTTTCTACCGACCTTTGCACCAAACATGGAATCTTTCTTGGGAATTTTTCGTAACTCATGAACACAGAAAGACAAGTTTTTTAGTCTTGTCACTGAATTTTATTTCTGTTACCACAGATTTCTGTCACTAACTTAATATTTAAAAATTTATGTTGACTTTTTATTAGGTCTATTAGAGATACTTAGTTCCACTATATATGCTTCATAGACATCTGCCATAAATTGTTTTCATACTTTAAAAATTAGTGACTGAATCATAAAATTGTGTGTACAAAACCTGAAGGTAGAAGCAGGAGAGCAGGGGTAGCTTCTGAAGCAGACATCTGAGATTTAGTAAGGATGGAAAGCATCAGATTTATTACAATAAAATTATACTTTTGACCTTGTTCAACAAAATCCTTTTCAAGTCTTCTCCTTTAAAAATTATATTGCTTGGAAGTGTTGCCTTTTTAGAAACACAGTGAAGAAGGAGAAAAATAATGAAACATTTATCCTTTGACGTCAGCCCCAACAGAACAGGAGTTTCAATGTCAACGGTAAATTAAGTTTTTCCACCTGATATTTACTTCTACCATAAACAAAAATTTATTATTTCTGGACTCCTTTAGTTCAGATTCCCCATGAACTCAGTTTGTCTTACACAGAGCTGAATGCTAAATCGTGAACAAGAAGCCTTATTAATACCGTGATAAATTGATACGGGACATATTGCATGCTTTTATAACAAAAGCAACAGTTTGTGAATTGTGTGTGCATAAGGCAGTAAACAATTATCACTGCAGCTACTCACTGTAGGTACTTCAAGTTTCATATCTATCTGCTAAACACAACCTCCTTCTCGTTAAGTCTTGACCTCTTATCCTATGTGTAGAAACCAAGAGAGTCTTCTAACAAAGTTCTTTAAGCTCTTCTGGCACTGAATGGCTGTCAAGTTTCTCAATAGAAAGAATTTTTTTGCTTCATATCTGATGGGGAACATAGTATTTATTTTTCCAGAAAATACCTGTTAATTAATATTTTTCAGATAACATGTATAAACCAGCATAATCATCAGTCAGATCGTTGAAACGCTCACTTAACACTCAAGAATTCAAAATCCAAGTCTCTGTTCTTTGAGACTAGCATGTTTTGGGACAGTCTCATCTGTCCTTTTAATTTTGGTGGGAAAAGCTTTGAAAACCTTGGTTTCATCAGCCCTGAATGGTGTTCTAGCATTTTGTCTGAAACAGAACTCTTGTTTTCTGTCTAGTTATTTCTTGTGCATTTTACAGGGGACTGCCCTTCCAGTATCCATCAAGTATAGTGTGACCTAGTCATCTTCACTACTTGTCTGTAGGCAGAATACAAAGAACTCTTTGTCCTCCTACTGGTCACTATTGTGTTGCTTGCTCAATTTGATACGCATCTAACCCTTAGAAAAGAACTATTTTCATAGGGAGACCCTTGGGCTTGCTCAGCAAGAATGGACAATCCCAGATGAGGGACGTAGGCCACAGCCAGCTCTGAAGAGTCAAAATTGGCAAAGGGTCAGTTTTGTCCTTTCTGGTTAAGAAAATTGAAAAATAATCCTGTTCCATATTAACTGGAAGCTTGCAAATTTTATAGGTTTCACAGTTAAATTGATAGAACACATTTTATGGACTGAACTCTCTGAACGGAAACAACTGAATTTTGTACAACTCTTTCAATTGCTTCATTTTTCATTATTTCATCCAATATACTGTTACAGCCTCTCAAATGACCTAGATGTTTCATTCTCTCTTACATTTAAATCTTACATTTTCACTCAGTTATGGCTTCTGACTGTCACTTTATCGGTGTGAATACTTCTTTTACAGATCCTGGAAAAGAGAAAGAACTGAAATCTCCAGCTGCTGTGAAAGATAAAGGTAACACAGCAAGATGAATTTGTATAAAACCCTAAGATCTATGTGCATCAAGAAAAAAAACTTGCAATCCATTGGCCATTTTGTTTTTACAGTATAGTTTAGTTAGGAATTTATGAGCATAATATTATTTCAGTAAATTAATGATAGAACTAAATTGGCATTACCTGGAGGAGAAGTGCAGATAGAGCCTTGGTAATATGAAGCATCTGTATGAAAACTTAGAATTCCAAACTCAGAACTTTGGAACACTTGTTAATGTTTGTTATTACATGTTGCAAAGTGAAAGAAGTTTTGAGTGATCTTTGTTCTTTCATCATACTTACGAAAAGTTTGTGGTTTCACTTCATGAGCATGTTAAAACTGATGAAAAAGAGTCTTGTACTGTACATTTAATTTGTATTATGGCTCAGTTAGAAACTGCCAATTATTCAATCAATCATTATGCCAGACGTATTACGTGTTAACCTTTTGTCACTCTAGCTTGAAGAGTAATAAATTATTTTTACAGAACATGCTAAAGAAAAGGAAGGAAATAATCCTACATCTTCAAAAGATAAAGGTAAGAGTGAGAGTACACAGAATATAGACCTCATTGAAAACCACATAAAGTAGAATGAAGATATTAATTTAAAAATAATTGTTATAAATATTTCCCATTATAAATCTTAACCAATCAACATTTAATTGGTTAAAATATTCTACAGGATTTATAGCATGTAAAAATGGAAAAAAATTACATAAGTAGAATATAGCGAGCCAATTAACATTCAGAAGTCTCAAAATTAATTAAATGTATATCACAAAACCACTCTGAGTAATAATTAAGAACTTTCCAAAGAACTTGCTCTTCTGAACAATGCAAAGTGTTTAATAGGAGCCAGCTAACAAAGACTGAACTGCATGCTTGCATAAATCTATGGATAAAATATGAAAATCATAAAGTTTACGAGCAGATGAGCAAGTGGCATGCTTTCTGGACTCTGTGAAAGTTGTAGCTAAAACCCCATAGCCTTATCCAGTCAGCCACCTGCAACATGAAAGTTGGTCTGAATCTTTCTTTTGTTCCGTATTTTCAGTCAAACAGTTCCCATGTCTTTTTTAATTTAGTCAGGGTAGATGGTTAGCTCAGTTGAATTTCCTTTCATCTATTATTTTGCTGGGTGCTTTTAACCCATCTTATTGCTTCCTTCCTTTCTAGAGACAGCTGTATTTGAAAGGAGAAGTGATTTATGGAGAAGTCTTATTTGACACGTTCTTTAGGTTCTTCAGGGTAAAAAGATCTCCCATATAGATAGATATATTGATATTTGTTCTAAATTATAGTCTTTATATGCTCTTTCAAACAAAGAACTGAATGAGGAGTTTAGTTCAAACACTATGGAAAGATGAAAAATTCTAAAACAAAAAGAGGAATAAGCTTATTGCTAGACATATCTTCAAAATCCTGGAAATGGTGTTCATTCTCTCACTCTTGTTTAATTGGAAGATCACTAGTTAATAACTTCTTTATACACAAATTAAAATTAAATTGTAATAATCTGAATATCCTGTGGTTCATGTATTGTTCTTCTATGTGTATTCTACTCCAAATATACACATGCCCGATTTACAGGAGTTTAGTTATCTGGACCAGAACTGTATATCCAAACTCTCCTGGGGTCCTGTGGCCCTCTCCACAGACTGCCTATAGCCTGTTGTTCCCTGATGGGGTTGTGCTGAAAAACCAGAAGAGCACTTGGGTGACAACTCTGCCCCCTCCTCTTCTGCATGGAGCAGGTATGTTCAGCCTGCTGCTCCTTTCAAAGGATTATTGGGAGGTGGAAAAAAAAAAAAAAAAAGTAAGAAAGAGAGTGGAGACCCGAAATGTTTTTCTTCTTTGGCAAGAGTTTCTTCAGAACCAGTGGAAAGGGGTTTGCCATCCCTGAACAAGATTCTATAGTATGTCCTTTGTCAAGTGCTCCGACGGTGCTGCTTTTAATCTCCTGTACTCATGCTCGATACGTCAGCAACTTCAATCGCCAAGTTACTAACAGATCCTTCTAACATGACAGAGGAGTTTAGACCTCCTCCACTCAGCTTCCAGAAAGAAGCAGGCAGGAGTTTACTCTAAATATCAAGTGCAAGCCATGTTATATCAGATTTCCTACATTTAAGAAAAACAAGGCAAAAATCTCTGTAAAAATTCCAACGTATTATTCAGAGTGTTATCAACTAGAGCTTCACACCACTTTCTTTACCCCATGTAAAACAGTCATGTATGCCCAATGCATTTCTGCTGCCAACAGCAAGATCTCAACCTGCTACTCAATGCTGAATGCAGCTGCAAACACACCACAGGCTCCTGAGCCCCTGCAGCAACACTGGTGTCCAGCCCAGCCAGGCCCTGCCCCTCAGATCCTGGGGGCACTTGCTGATGTAGCTGTCACAGTTTCCCATGACAGGAGTCAAACTTGCACAGTTCAGTGTCTGTGCCTAAAAATGTGAGCGTTGTTATAGCTATGTTCAAAACACTGGTAGCAAAGACTCTGTAGGAAGAACTTCTAAAGCTGTGTGGGAGAAACTGTTAGAAACCTTAGTGCCTTTCTGGGCTATGTGCTTTCCCTATTGCATTCTGGATTACTCTGCTACATAAGCACATACTAGCACTATAAATCCCCTCTTTCAGTCACCCTATTTGCCCAAACTGTAGCTCCTAAATTAATCAAAGCCTTATTTGCATGACACTCTTTCCTCTCTCCATCACCTCTTCAGGCCTCCTCAGCGAGCCTCTGTAATGGTTGACCAAGTTGTTGAGGCCTTCTTTCCACTCTTTGCAACTTGATGTCGTACAATCTATTTTTTAAAGTGAATGTTTCTGGCAAATAAACATACACTGAAGGACACAGGAAAGTAAGGATATTTAAGACTGCATACACGTGCTAATTATGTATCTTGGGAGTTTGTTACTATTCATGTAAAACCTAATAAAGGAACATTTATAGATGAAGTGTTCAATACTTGTGATGTTTGCCTGGCACCCGGCAATAAAAAAGGCATCATCATACCTCATTCTGTTTGAAGGATGGGCTAAGTTTGGAGGAACAAAAATGATGTCCAGACCAAAAACCTTATCATAAAGCAGGCTATTTTTCATAAACTGATGCAAAGTCTTTTTATTTAAAGCAGAGACAGGAAAAATAAATCCCTGAATTTGGTGTTAATACTCTACAGATCACAACCTCACAATGTTACCTTATCTATTTTATGAAGTGAATAAAATGTCTTCAATCTTAGAGTCTAATTTTATTGGCAGTAATTAAGGAGAACACTGGAAAAATATACTTTCCATTGTCTTGTGATAAAGGACATCTCAAGACTCCTTCTGATTTTATAACTAGCTTTTCAGCTTTTTCTTGAACTAAAGAAGAGTCACACTTACAATAATGAATACAAAAGCTGATTTTCTGTTGGCATAAGCATATACAAATACTGTGAGGCCAATGAATCTTTAAGGTATAATTTGCCATGTGGTTTTTTGGTAGCTATCTTACCCAGCTAATCAGAGTAGAAGATCATTCATCCAGAGTCTTTAACAGTGGCAATAAAAGCTCATGATATATCATGTATAACTACTCACTGTATTTTTCTAAAAAATTTGCTACAATCGCATTATGCTGAGTTATTAAATTGACAGCATTTATGCTGTTTAGGTAATGTAAATTCACTCTCTTCACTCTCACCCTGTGTCCTATGATTTGTTTTTCAAACAAATGCTCCTTTTCTCCCTCTTGTTTGTTTTTGCCATGTTCTGGGATATCTTTGCATCTTTTCTGATGTCAGTTATGTGTGGATAATAAGCCTATTTATACTTATGCACATATTAGTAGCGGAAATAAGTCAGCAGTGTGTATTTCTTTCTTGCCATATACATAATGGCACATTGTCATTAAAGAAACAAATCCACTGATTTGCACTTGCTATGCAATGTTTATGCTTCCTTCAAAGTAAAATGAAATAACATCTTGTCTGTAGCATTTTTATATTAACTTATAATATGCTTTTCATGTCTTTAAAAGTAGATAGTTATTTTGTGAGACTCTCCTACAGAAAAAGTGTATCTGCTCAGTTGATACTTCCTCCTATTTCCAGCTACTTATTTGTTGTTGTCATTTGCATGAGAACTAGATCTTTACTCTGAAGAGTTCATATACTGGTGCTGCTGCATCTTTCTATACCATCTCCCTAACGTGACCCATCTTCACCTCTGGGGTAGGATGCACGAGGAAACCAGCAAGGTGAATGTTGGCTTTAAGACAACCTCATGTTTTTGCCTTTCTGGGACCAGCAGGAAAGTGGTCAGTCGAGAGCTGAATTTTGAGAAGTCTTCAGTGAGTCAGTCAGTGCACCATGGAAAGTGTCCTGCATAGATAACTGCATCCAAAAGTTGTCAGAGTCAAAACTGCTGAACCTGATTTAGGAGCTACAAATCATAAGAAATCTCAGGAAGACCTGTTACATAGATAACAAAAAAAGCCCTCATGGGCATATGCTACCAAATCAACAAGGCCAAAGGCAATGGTTTGCGCCTGTGGCTGGAACAGTGGCTGCTGATCTTTGACATCACGAAAGTGCACACAGTAAAATGGTCAAGTTGGGTAGCTGATGTCTCAAGGCTTCCTATACAGTCAACTCACAGGCTCCTTCAAAGGGTTTCAGTCTGCACACTGGAAGTTTCCTCTCAATCCACTGAAGGAGTCCACGTGCTGCTGTGAAGACCAGGCTCCAAATAAGTACCTATCCCTGCATGGTGTGATTTCTCCAACAGTTTCAGCCACTCTGGAAGTGAACTTTTTCTGTTACCACTCATACTTAAAGCCAGATGGATAAGTGGGATCGCTTCCTGGTATCATGGCAGCCCGGAGGATGATCAGAGTTAAACTTTATTTGGAAAGGATCTTCTTTTAGCTTTATCTGTTTTACTGAAGATTTTGTTAACTTTCATTTGGAATAAATGGCATGTTTCTTCTAGATACTTAGGTGCTAGATCCTGTCACATGGATTGCATTTGGCTCTACTCAGCATCCTGCAAGCTGTGATATTCTCCCACTCAAACCACAGACGTTCACAAGCCTGTGAAATTACTTCCTCACTTTGAAAAAACAATTTCCTCCTAGTATTCCCTGATACATACGCTTATGAGGTCAAGAGGTTATTGCTTAAAAAAAATTTAAATATTCATTGTTTATACAACATAATGTATGGTTTTCCTGTGCTTGCTGACCCTGAAAGCATGTTCCCTGAAGGACTGAGGCAAAAAATTAGGCTTCAGCCCACCACAGAAAACAGAATAATCCTTTCTGCCTTCATGAAATTTTGGATCAGGCCCTAATCCTGTGTCATTACTTCCATTTTCCCCTTCTCCTTTCTGATTTCTCGCTTCTGTGAGTTCTTTACAAACAGAACGATATATAGTACCATCTGCTCCTGCATTTCCTATACTAACATCATTGCACCTTGAAAATATAAGGAGGTCACTAGAGAGGATGTAAAGACAGGTCAAGGTTGCATACATTTATGCTCACAATTTTAGTCTTAATTTTTAAATATTTGTTGGTTTTTCTTTTAAGTCTAGAAGGGCGGTCCTATCTTCCAGGTCTCAAAATCTTAATTATCTCCCTACAGATTCTCTGAAAGGAAGAAATCCCAAGAATCCAGAGGGGTCAAAGGAAAAAGGTAAGTGAAGAAGTTAAGAAATTCAGAACCGAATATCAGAACACCTATTCAATGCTAGAAACAGTTCTTGAGTAGGAATATATGGGGTCAGAAAACAAAATCCATCCTAGTTCATGTTTAGGTTATTTTATTCATGATATTGTTTTTAATAACATTTGTGCTGTACAAATCTCCGGCAGAGTCCCTAGTAACCACCTGGGCTCCTTTTAAATGCAGAGATTTGAATTTGCATCCTGGGTGAAACACTAAAATGTACTTTTATACCATCTTTGGATGTTAGTCTGTCAAAAACAAGTTGTCAAAATCCCATAGTGAGGACCTTCCTGCAGGAAACTAGACTAAATCTGGTCCATTTGGCTATGGCTCAAGAATGTGGTTCACTGAGAATGAGACTGGCTGAGACTGCTGACGGATCCAGGTGTTTGAGGGTGGCTGATAGAAGTCAGGGTTTTTTCCTAATTTGATGGCAAACAGACACATACATCTCTAATGTTTTTGGTTGCAGGAGGTTGGCCTGTTATCTTTGTACACAGAGGTCATGGATTTTTTGATAGTGTCTGTTTGGAGAAAACCCTACTTGTCACAATATGACGTGCATTGAACTCTAACACAAAGAATTATAGGAGTCATGGGCACTGATCACTTTCTAGAGAGTACTGAAACAGCACAAAAATGTCAGTGACACAGCAAAGGCTAGCAGAATCGTGCATGGTTCCTAAGCTATAAAGGTGCATCTGATGTCCAAATTGTGATGAAGTCCCGTTTTTTTGGAAGCTGAAGATATTCAAGCACTCCAGATAATGCGTGGCATAGTGCAGAGTACTGAATAGACATACAGCAAAGTGATGCACTTCTGGGAGGAATGTATCTTTCCTTGTGAAAACTCTGGGAAATTAAGCCAGGGCAGCACTTGGGGCTCTGGATTCTCCTCTTCATCACCTCTGTGAGTCCATGTATCTCACCTGGGCACCACTAGTGTTTTTCTTTATTTGTGCTTAACCAACTTCTGGATTTTCTTTTGTCCTTGGGTTCTGCCTTGTCAGGTACAAGAAAGAGAGAACTAGAATTTCAATATTTTTTGTCATCTCCTTTAATGCTTTGTCATATACTGAAGAAAAATTAAAGATACTATTAAGTTCTTGGACTGTTCATTGTGACATAAAATATATTAACTTATGTTTGAAGGATGAGCACTGCTCTTATTTTATACTCAGCTTGCCTGTGATTTTAAAAGGCTATATGTATGCAGGAAGTAAAATCCTGTTCACAAGCAATACCCTCATGGCTTCTTTGATATTAAAAGAATAATGGAGTCCTGAATGAGTAACTGGTCCTTTTGTCAGTCCCAAATAAAGAAAACTCCCACTTACCTTTATCAGCAGCCTCTGGCTTTCAAGACCAGCATTCCTGATATTTGAATTGTATCGGTGTGGATTAATTTTTTATTTGGGTTCAGCAAAATAAAACTCCATTGATGCCAACTGCTCTATAGTATTGCTTTTCTCTTTGTAAGTTATTATTCTTCATTGCACTTGAGAGACAGGTTAACAGTTTCCTCAAAATGTGAAGAAGAAAATGACATATTGAAGGCTTAGTATTTTGCATATCCGGGTCTAAAAGGATGGAGGAATGACCTTGTTGTTTTGTCCTGTTCTTTACTTCCATGCTGTTAAATCCATTTAATTACTGCATCTCTTTTGCTCTCTTCATATCAAATTAGTTGACTTGCTTTCTTTTCAAGTGTCATCTTATTTCTCTAACCTGACTAGTGATAAATGTTAAATGTTTCTTTCTAGAAACTGGTAAAAGAAAAGATGTGAAACCTCCAACAGCCTCAAAGGAAAAGGGTAATGTCTTATCATTACGTGGCTGGGAAATAACCAATCCTCATGAAAGGGTCTGCTGGTATCTCAGGGCAGTTTCGATATATTTTGAATTACAGGCTTTTGGTGAAAAGGAACTAATCCTAGCTTCTTCTCACTTAATAGATCTGATCTATTGAAAGGAGCAGTGTCTGGCACATTTCAGAAATAATAAAATCATAACACTTGCTGTGGTGTTCTTTAACCACTGTCTGACCTGCACAGCCAATATCGCAGCAGGAATGCTGGTTTATTCTGAGTGAATTAGTAACAGAGCTGTTAGTGAATTCACCTGACAGGCTGAAATACTAGACTGCACAGGAATGAGTACATGGTTTGAATCGCAGAAACTTTGCCAGCTAATTCGCCCAGAATTATTTTTGTTTTGCTTTCAAATCTCAAGTTCAGTCTTTTACTGACATAAACAGAAATTCTAATTCTTAACACCTCGTTTGCACATTTTGCTTGATCTGGTGTTATGCACGTTTGTTACAGTACTGTACTAACTTCCTCCTTTCCTTTTTGTGTTTAACTTCTTTCCCAGACTCTTCAAAAGGAAAAGAAATGAAGGCTTCAACTACAACTAAGGAAAAAGGTAACAATCCCAAGTTGAGCTGAGCCTTAGCATAAGATTCAGTTGAGAAAATGCATCTGTTGTGCAAGTATTCCCAAAAGAAATCCTAGATTCTTCACTTAGCCATCCCTAAATATCCTTGACTGGCATCCTTTGCTGCTGGATATTCTTTTTACCTGGGTGCTAAATGAGAGATACAGATGAGGCTATACAAGCAAGTTGTAGCAGCATTATTTTATAGCCCCCAAAGTTATGAGGACTTGTTTTCTTCTTTCTTAATTTCATCTCATTTTTTCTATTTAACTTTTTGTCATTTCAGATTGCATTTTACTTTTCTTCTGTAATTATTTGATTGTGCTTTGCTCTCTCTTCTTACATTGAAATATCAGCACTAACCATCATATAAAGGTCAATTACAATTTATAGTACATGACTTCTTAAATACTAGATATTTTTAGGCAGTGATGAAATTGTGATTATAATCAACCAAATACTTTCAGGTTTATTTATTCTTATCTGCTAAATTCAAACAAAACTTAGTTTTACTTTGACTCTATTTGCATATTGATTAAATACCACTTGCTCATTAGAAAGCAGTCGCTCAGGTTAAATGTGTAAACAATTTAACATGGATAAGAATATGTAATAACTTGCTAACTAATAACAGTAATTTGAGCCATGGGAATATAGCAGTCAATCTTAAAAACTTCCAGTTGGTTTTGAAATCTACTTCAGATAATTTAATTACTTCCTGTCTTTAGATTTTCCCTGAGGATCACTAGGCAATATTTTCTTTGACAAAGTTATGAACCATACATTTGCAAGTTTTTAAGTGCAGCTATTTCACATAGAGTATGTAGGTAGTATATAGCAAAATGGTAAAAAACAGCTATTACTTTGCAAGGTTGTATCATTCTAAAGCAAAGTGAAGCCTTAAGTGCTACAAAAGGAACTGGGTCTTAAACAGCATGAAACTCTGGAACAGTCAAAGTAGATGAACCTGAATTGTCAGTTCAAGGTCAAGAACATCAGCAAAGTAAGGACACATTATTGTACCATTTCTTTTAGTTTACTTTAGTCATCAGGGAGTATTGAGTCACGAGGGCTTTTTGTCTATTGATTATTGCCTTAATACAACTTGATTTTTAGATTTTGAGCTTCAGGCAAGCAAGGCCTATGGACTTCCTGCTAGGTTCTTGCAAACATATCTGTGAAACATAGGTTGGTTAAGGAAGAGTTAAACATTCATTAAATTGTAAGTATTCAACTATTGAGCTTCCCATTGAGTTTCTTATCTAATTTTTGTCTTCAGCTCTCCATACATATTTCTGGTGTGCAGATTGATTTACATTTAAGTGATAATAAAAGTAAACCACTATTCATTACAAAAGATCAAATATTCCAAAGAAGTAATACACATCTGTAAGTGTTTTGTAGCTGCACTGCTAATGAATTAACTTCAGTGAAGTCTCAAATACCCACCCAACTACACAGGAAAAAAGCACTTAAAAGGACTTAATTAACTCAATTTGATCAGCCAGTGAAATAACTGGTGAATAACAGCTCCTTTCAAGTTCCAAAACTGAGTTCTTTCAAGAAAGGATGTATTTAATTAAACACTGTAGAATTTCACGGACTACACATGAAGAGGTCTATGCTTGGTATATTTGAGAATGAAACTCAGTACCCCAAAATAATTAACTCTAGCTCTTTTTTTATACAAAATTAAGTCTTCTTCACATAGTAGTTGATAGGACGCATGCAATATTTTCCTTATACCAATGCAGCAGCAAATAAGAGTTATGCTCCCAGTGAACTTTCACATCACGTAGAATTTTTCTACATGGGCTATGTTTTTTACCCATAGAATAAAACTCTGTAAGAGATGTAAAAGATTCTGTGTCATTGTGTCAACTTACAGTCTTACAGTTTCGTACTTGTCAAGACAAAAAAACCAAGATCTGAATGTTTAGTGCAGAGTATGCTGAGTTTAACTCCACTGCAGCACAAGGTCACATTAGAGACACCTGTGATTACTCTGATGAAGAGCAATGGCTTAGGTGAAGTCTGAACTAGAACTGATAGATTTTTAAAGTAACAGCAGAATATTTGGATGAGCAATGCCGTAGTTTAGTGGGGACTAATAGTGCTGAGTCTGCATAGCCTTTACCAGCTTCCCAAGCGAGATGAGCACTCCTCACTTCAGTTTTTCCTAGCGGCTTTCATATGACCTTGCATGCGACCTGCGGATGTCTTTCATGCCTTGCACAGCTCATTGAGAGCAACTGATATCTCACAGCAGTGAGAGCATTTCTCTGACTCTGGCTGGCTCTATAAGAACTTAAAATGTTTAGCTTAGATGCTGTCAGACACATGGTCAGGCCAACTTCCCTCTTTTTAAGTCTTGTGTATCTTAGGTCTGTAAAGTGGCTGTCCTGAGAAGGACTGCAGATCCTTCAAGGCCTCTGCAGGAAGACTGCAGCAGAAGAGTGCAGCTTGAGTGGGAAGATCTCGAGTTGTATACATGTGTATAGTGACGCCACCTTAGTGACTATAATAGGATTCAGTCATTTGCTAGATACCGAAGTTCATGACACAGCAAACCTTATACAAGCTCACTCTGAAGGCAGTTCACCTCAGTGGCTGCAGGTTTTTAAATGTTCTTTCTGCCTCTTCTGTTCCATGTGACAGATATTCATAAGCAATTTCTTAGCTGCTGAAGCACAGGAAGTTCCGTCTGAACGTGAGGAAGAATTTCTTCCCTCTGAGGGTGACGGAGCACTGGAACAGGCTGCCCGGGGAGGTTGTGGAGTCTCCTTCTGTGGAGATATTCAAGACCTGCCTGGACAAGTTCCTCTACAGCCTACTGTAGGTGACCCTGCTTCTGCAGGAGGGTTGGACTAGATGACCCACAGAGGTCCCTTCCAACCCCTACTATTCTGTGATTCTGTGATTCTGTGAAATGCAGAACTTCCAAAAGCAAACACAACTAACTCAGTGACACTGAGTATGTATGACAAGACATTGACATTTTGTCAGAAGAGCGTAACCCGAAAGTGTAAAGTGGCTTTAAGCATCCATGTGGGATGCTGTGCTTCACTAAACCTCTCTTTCTTAACAATTATAAGTGACATGTCACATAGATCAGGCAGACAGTTTGAGGAAAGCCTCTATAGGGAAAAATGTTCCAGAAATTTCGTGTCCGCTGCCCTGTAAGGCACTGCAAACAGGAGGTCACCTTTGTGAGCTCTGGCACTGTTTTTTAGCCAACGGAGAGTACACAGGGAGCTTCCTCAGTGGACATCTCTGTTTAAATCAGCCAACCAAAAAACACCCTGAGTAACAGCAGCGGTTTGATTAGTACTTGCCACTTTACAGAGATCCGTCAAAACCAGAGTAAATTGCATCAGTAGAAGTGGCCAGAGTTTAATCCCTTGGCTAAGATATATAGATTTTTGAAATGTGAAGGTCGCATTCACACAAGCTGGATATAGAATTGTGACTAAAAATTCTGAATAATAGAGAACCTAAATATAAGATATGTTAGGTATACAAAAATTACAATATCAGCCCGTTCAAATAATCCATCCATTACAGAACCTCATTGCCAAACATTGTTGATAAATACTTCAAGAAAACATCAGAGCTTTAAAAGTCAGACACTAAGATAATGACACATGTATAAATATCAAGACTGATTCGTAGTGGGAGGTAGAATATTCCCATTGTGAGTCAGAACTTCTCAGTAAAAAATCTTCAACACACATTAGAAAATAAGAGAAAAAGAACAGACATAACATACATAATATGAATGAATACCACTTTATAAAAGGAAGGATATAAAATATGAATACCAGAAAGCAATTTATGTAAATTAAAGATGAGGCATGTTTTGTGGCAAACTATGAAGTGTAATGTTGTCCTTCTGGTTTGATATCTGGTTTTTTTGTGGGTTTTTTTTTAAGGAAAACATTCCATCTGAATAAGTAACACTTGCATATACATGTAGAAATAGTCAAAACAGGTTTGTAAATGAAAGTATGTCTACTGAATACTTAAGGTTTTCCTGAAGGTAGAGACTACTACATGCTGGGACTCCCAGGTCTCCATAACAGCACTCTGAAAAGTCTTCTGAATGTATATGTAAAACTTCTTATTTATACATGTTTATGAAATAAAGCTAAGTTCTTGTTGCATATTATTTTTTCACTTAATATTTGACATCAGAAACCAGGTTTCTCTCTGAGTGGGACAATGTTCTTCTCAACAGCTCACAGAATCAGGGTCCCTCTTTTTTATTGCCATTTTATTGCACTCTTTTCTGCACAGATCCAGTGAAACACCGTCCCTCTTGAAAAACACTTTGAACTTTGGGCACTCTCTCTGAAAAGTAAGAGAGGCAGAGATTGGTTTACACCATCTGATGCAGCAGAGAGATCAGACCCCTGGGCAGTTCTGCCTCACTCCGTGGCCTTTTGGAATGTTTTCAGAGATTTGTGCCTATCTTTGGAAGAGTGCTTGAATTAATCTTCATACATACTGTATATCAAGTTTCACAGACTCAGATAGGGATAGGAGAAGTCCAGCTTCTGCCGCTAGTCAGTATTTCCTGTTCATTCGCTGTCGATGAGAGGTTGGACCAGACACTACACACAGTCAAAGGGGACTCGCTCAGGGTTGTAACCACTCTCTTGCTGCCTCTACCCCGTGACTTTACAGGGGGGCTGCTAATCCATGTAGTGTGAACCCTGATAATCTGAAGCAGAGCTTGCACGCTTGTTTTGCTTTCATTCTAGACAATGTGCTTGTGTATTCGCATTAAGGCATTGCTGGTAATAAAGAGAAAAACACTGTAAACTTTTTGGGGGGTTATCCACTGAATTAAATTTTTCTTAGTAGGTAGGTCTGACAGCTATGACATACAAATTAGGACAAAAGACATAGTCAGGTTATGCAGGGGAGTTCAACTGCAACACCTTCCTCCATCATTAATAATAAAATCATGAAGATAATTGAATAAGAAGTGATTTCTCCAAACCTATTCATTAAGACCTGAATCAGAGGAGAAGGGCAGGAAAGGTGTTTCCTGCTACTGAATGAAAATAATTCTAAACACAGATACTCCAACCAATGTAAAGGCTAAATTCTCCTCTCTGTTTCTCACTATACTGGTTCTTTTAATTGTGGTTTCTTAACATGATTAGAATTTCCCTTGACATGAATAAGAGAAATTCTGAAGCCAAAAACACTGGAAGAGGGGGTAAAATATCTGTTAGGAAGACCTGAGAGAGAAATATCACTTTATATGTTCTTAAATATTTTAAAACAGTACCTTCTTCTCAGGCTATGAACAGATGGACAATTTATGGTGAGATGGACAAAGACAGTACCTACTTCGTGAATGCCAGCTGCTTTGCTGTAGCTGCCTACAGGAGGTGGTTTTCACTTCAGCATAACAGCATGCGTATGCACGGTTATCACAGAGTAGCTAACACAGCGGATGAGTCTGCATTTGATCATGTTTTACCATGACTTATATGTCTATAGCCAAAATAAATGTAAGAACATATTCAGAACTTCCACCAACTTCTGTCAAGTCAGTTACTGTTTGTCTCAAATTGTGTCAGGGTAAATACAATATTTTGTATTACTCCAGGGTTATTCAGAAATTTAAAAATCAGTCAGAAGATTGGCAAAATCATAATTAAAATCAGAAAAAAAACAAATATCTGGAAAATCACATCACAGAGATCTAGCCTGCATGGTATCTGCAAAAGGAAATTATGTCTTAGTAATAAGAGTTTTGAACATCTTAATAAAGTAATAAGCACAACATTTATGGGATGGTTTAAACAGACCTTTGGAAAATTCCAGTATAGCAATTACTGCAGAAACTAAATAGATACTCTGCCTAAGAGGCACAGTATTGAAGGAAATAAATATCTGATTAGGAAGCAGAAAGCAATTGATTCATTCTGATCTTGCAGCCCATTTACAGAATAATTGCTAGCGATTCCATGTCTGGACTCATGTTATATTCCTTAATTAACAGGAAAAGATACAAATATTGAAGTAATGAAGTTTTCAGGTAATATAAAATTAGGTAAAGAAATCAGGATCAGAAGGGGCTGTGATACACTGAATTTACAAGGTGAACAGGTAACATGATGGCAAATAAAATTTAGTATCAATAAATAGAATGTAATATATACTGGAAGGAAAACATTAAAGAATTTATCTCTAAATTAACTGTGTAAATTCAGGAAAGGAGCTACGTATTACTGCAGACAAGTCAGTGAAGAACTTTCTTCCATATGTAGATGCATTAGAAATAATGCGTGTAGTGTTTTAAAGCCATTTCATAAATCAAAGTTGGATCTTGTCTGGAGTGTTGTGTACAAAACTCTTACATGATAATGTGGTGCTGGAGTGGGCTAGGAAAGAGCAACAAATGTCTCATAGAAAGAGAAACGGGAAAGATTCAGATTACCTTTGAGGTTAATTAGTGTGATCATGATAAGTTTAAAAATCACAAATCTAAGTTAAGGGCTCTTCAAAAACACCCCAGAGGAACTGAATATCTATATGGAAGTGCAGTTTTCATAGCACAAATTTTCATAATTATTGTAAATTTAGAAAGGAAGTTAAATTTCACATGTCAGGATGGAAACCAATTGCTTGTTATAAGAATATAACAGGAGCATTCATGGAAGAAATCATTTCTTTGACAATATTTAGACTAAAAACCTGTTCCTGGTTACTGCTGGGTCATAAAGCTACATGGAACAGACTATTGTTGAGTAGGAAACATTGTTTGCAAGATTTTTGGTGTTTTCAAGATATTTTCAAGGTTTCAGAAATGCTTCTGTTTGCTGAACAGCTCATAAAATTGTGCCTCCGAACCATCACTCTCTATGGGATTGAAGGACTGCTGGTGATCTAGATTCCAATTTCTGACACAAGTTAATAGCAATAGAACCATTCTGAACCTGAATTATATTTTTTTTTCCCCATGAAAATACTTACTACATTGACATATTTTTGTGACGTTTTCACCACTGGAAATTTATTTTCCCATCGCACTGAAAAATTTTTGAGTGAGGTCTGCTACAGTTTTGATTATTTTTTGGCCCATTCCCAAAACATAAAAGATGATGGTGCTTACCTCCAGTTTCTGGAGCAGTTGTCAATCTGGATTCGTGATCCCTGAGAATGGAATGTGTATCTTTGATAAAGATATTTTGCTTCGTATCTTTTCTATATTAACTGGAAATGTAAGATTGGATTCGGATAGGTCTAGGAAACGGACTGTGATGTAAGGCTGTTAATCTAGTTCTCTTTGAATAGGTTTGCAGGTACAAATTCCTAATTCAAGAACTAGATGATACCTCTCATCAGTACAGTGCAAAAAAAGTTGGCTTAAGAATTTGTTCTTTATCCAAATAATCAAGGCAGAAAAGAACAAGACCAAGCGCATCATTCATATCTGAGCATCACATTTTCTAGTTCATCTTTCTACTTTATTTCATGTCGATCCCTGCCCAGCTAAAATATATTACTCACATTTGTTCTCAGCAGGCAATCTCGCTCTTTATCAGTTGTAGACCAAATTCCTTGGGTAATCTGTCCATCTTTTTGCTGCATTTCAGATACAAACTCACTGCTCAACTTCTGAAAGAGCGATGTAAAGGATGATGATTGTGCTCTTTTTCATTTATTCCTTTTCATTTTAGGTTTGAATAACAGGATTTGATCAGAGGAATGCTATTGGCAATAGTAGTCAGAATGAGGTCTTTTCTGTCTCTTAAGATTTGTTGAGCATTTACAGCACATTGCACCAGAAAAACTGTGGCCAAGGTGAAAATTCAAATAGATGTCACAAGAGGATATGATAGCTTAATAACAGGAATTAGCTAGCTGTAAGTGCAGTGGCAGACACGGATGGCCCTTGCTCTGTCCGTGCTTGCCTCGGGACCAGAAGCGTGGTGAGCCACATCCCGTAAGCTGGCAGGACAGAAGCCAGGAGGACCGCAGAGCTGCACTGCACATTTGCTTGTAAGCCCTGCCCAAAGTCTCAATATTTGCAGTTTCTGCTGGTTTGGGAGTCCCTCCAACACACTTCAAGTCATGATGTAAATATGCCTTTCAAAAGCCATAGAAGCTTCTATAGCAGCTTCTGGGGGAAAAAAAAACCCTAAATCTGCTGTAACAACAGTTTTGTGAAAGGCGCAGTTCACAGTTTTGATATGCACATCACCTATGAAAGCAAAGTGATTGCAAAGAGGACCAGATCCTGGATACCTTATGCCTGTTTTTCACTAATTCTACACATGAAACCTTTTTTGAAATCAGGTTTTTGCCACAGGCCATTGATAGATAGTATTTCAGTAATTTCAGGTTTAACCTTTTGCTTTTTGATTTGTTTTATCCAAATGTACTGATAATTTGAAACAAAAGGGCTTTTCATTTTAAGAACACTAAACAGGCAGAGATCAGCATGTATATCCAAAATGCAAACACCTGAGGCTGTGCCTGCTCCTTCCTTTGGCCTCATGAGCCCTGATTTCTCTCTTGCACCAGGGCACTTTCTCCAAAGGCAGGGCAAAGGTCTGCTTCTGCTGCTTTCCTTTCCAGTTCCAGTGCTACATCAGGTCACTTCAAAGCCTGGTGCCAGTCCCTCTTTTCTGGAGAGTAAGAGCTCTGAATTTTCACTTTCTGTCTTCTTTTGACCACAAATGGTAGCCTAAGGCAGAGGCTTACTACCACCACTTCTAGCAGATAGGTTTAAAAATAAAGGGACATCTGTAACTACATTTTTAGAAGGTTCAGTCCTGTAAATAGAGGCTTGGGAATGGATAGTGCATGGATTTCAAATGGACTGAGGTATGAGCTTGACACATCTCCATCAGGATTGCAGCAGTCATCTGCAAACGCAGGTAACTCTCCCATTTGAGACATTTCAGTCTTTTTAGTAAAGTTTCGAGAAGTTTTCACAGTACCCGTTCCAGACACATGCAAATGTTTTATTGGAATCCCAGGATGAGCTTTGGGGGACTTTTATTCTCTCTTCAGAGACTGAATACTTGTCACACAGCATAGTTTGCTCTGGGGAATTAATTCCAGGTTGTTTAAACTGGGAACTACGCAGCAGTTTCTTTCCCTTCACTGTCCAATCCTCCTTCCCATAAAACTCACACTGTGGAATTTGGAGGTGGGAATGCTGCATGATCAGGTCTTGTCAGGCAAGATCACATGTTAGGCAGAGGCTTAGAAACCTGAACATGACTTCAGGTGGCTTTTCACTTCTTATTTTACGCATTTGTTTACAACTTCAGTCTTTCATAGCAAAAAACCTACACATTTCTCTAAAGCAGATGATGCTTCATAAACTTCCTCTTGCCTCCCCTTACCCCTTCATGCCTTCCCATTCCTCCTTCTTCTTTGCTGATTTTGAAACATTCACTCTATGCCTCTACCTCTCAGTATTAGTGTCTGGGAGGAACGATGACTTTGTGACTAAATTTAAGTATGAGAATCTAGAAAGCTGAAATTTCTCTCATCAATAGCAGAGGTGGGCTTCTGTGAGGAAAGATTTCATCTTTCTTATTATTAGTTGCTTCATCTGGCAAAGAAATCTATGCCTTTATTGCATAATATATGTATGGTTTGAGATTTGTGTGCAAGACTCATACATAGGTGTTTGAATTATTTTTACTGGTATTACATGGTATTAATTTTGGTTGTGAAAATAGAGTATTTTTGTTTCCATTTCAGCTCCAGTGAAAAAGGAGACGAAGGAGAAAGGTAAATCAATTATTTTCCCTTGACTGAAGTGTCTTTCAGGCTGTGACTGCTGTGAGAAATGTTTCTTTCATTCAGTGATACAATTGCGATGACATACACCACCTCATGTGTTACCATCAGCCAGCTTTATCTACTCCTATTGTGATAACACAGTTGTCATTTCCAGTATTGTTAGCTCCTTTTTACCACAGGCCAACACAGCCCGGTATCAGACACTTCATCGTTCTGATTGCGAAGAAAATGAAAAGCTTTTGTTACCCTGTTAGGATTTGTCAAAGAGCACAAAACTTGCAGTGCGCTGTGCATGCTGACCTGGCTGTTTGTTCTTTGCAGAAGGCGCTTTCCGAGGCACATTTAATTTCCTCTTATCAGATATGTCTGGAGTATGTATGTAACCTTTGCTGAAGTCGTTCTTTGGTATTTTCACAGATTAGTAGAAAAATTTGCCCTGCATCAGAACCTAAAACATTACTTAAAATGCTAAAAGATAAACTCACTGTATTTATCAGACCCTAAATATCTATTTATAGTCTTATCTTTCAGAATAAGATTTGCTGAGTTGAAATATTGTTTTGTAATTTGTCAATTTTATTTCAATTGCAAAAATAATGAAATATTAGCAGAAAGCTGATATTTTTCTCTAATCCCTTCAAATTTATTGATTATTTGGATTATAAACCTGGTCTTGCTCACTAAACTGGGAACATTTCCAGAACTTTTCCATAGATTTCAGAGGGTTATTTGAGATTTAGCATTGAGTAAGTAAAAAAAAAAGTCTCTTTATTTCTGATAGGGGGGTAATTTCTTGGGAGGGAGATGTCTTTTGTCATTTCAAAAAGGTTTGGAAATTCTGTAATTCACATAGTTGAACAAAGGAGACAACCTTTGCTGTCTACGCATGAAGACATTTTTAATACTGCTCATTTATTATTTTTTTCTGTGATCCCTGTACAAAGTCATTAACTGAACTGGAAAAAAATGCTAGTCACAACTGTTCTAACAGGCCATGAGTGAAATCTTGGCTGTGTTGATGTTAGTGGCAAAATTCCCATTCACTCCACTGGAGCCAAAATTTCACCTCATGTGTTTAACAGAACGGTAAAATTTATTTTGCTTATCAAAAACAACCATGCTTAATAGGTATCAAGCAGGATATTTTGTCCAAAGATTAATTTGCAACAACTGAGGCATGAAAGGTAGCACACAAAGCAGGGGAAATCAGAAAACTGGCAGCTGCACTTAGAGCCATTGATTTTCAGACATCAAAATGCCTGATGTGTTCACATCCTTGAATTTATCACATGGAATGTTACATCCTTAATGGAAAGAAGGGGGTGAGGTAATTGCTAGTGGTGCTACTTCTGTCAGTCTTGCCAGGAGTTATGGGTCCATTCATTTACAAAACATCACAGAAATTTCTTTGAAATACCTACTGCTTGCCCTCGGTTCATTTTTCACATCTTAGGATTTTTTTCCTGCTTAACCATAATCTTCTCCCAAAAAAATGATTAAAAAATACATTTTTAATGGACATTCTTTGAAGTTGGGTCAATTTCCCCATTCCATTTTCTTTTTTTTTAATATATTTTCTGCTATTTCCTCTGCTTTCTTAATTTGTTGAAAGGATTTTACCAGCAAGTACAGGTAGGATACTTTCAAGCGCCTGGCTTAGGGCAGGATGTACCTCATCCTGCTAGTTGCCACCAATCTACTTAACAAAAACCTGAAGGTATCAACTGAAAGTCAGCTTTGGTCATTCTTCTAACATAATAATTTTATTTTTTTCGGACTAAACCTTCCTCTGGTTTTCTGAGATCATAACCGATATTGTCAGCAAGGAAAGTAGTGATAGCAGTGAAAAACATGCTAGTCCAGTAACTAAGGAAAACTGATTCAGCAATGTTCCTGTCTTCAGTGGATAAGCACTAAACTGGAAAACTGGAGAGAGGTAACAAGGCCTCTTCCAAAAAATGAACGTGTCGTGCTTTAGCTTTCTCAGCTAGCTTCACACTCTCTGCAGGCCCCACATATAAAATATTGCATGTTACTAGCTAAATTAAAAAATCATCAGGCTTTATTTATTTCTGCTTATTCTGTTATCATCAAAAGTTGCTCCAGGCTGCATGTGTATTGCTCTGACTGGCAAGAAAAAGGGGCAATGTTTGCTGGTTTTGCTTAAGGAAGCAGTAATTTTTGCCCAGCTGCAAAAATAATAGAAGTAGCCAGGCAATGCTCTAAATTGACTGGCTCATTATCCAAAATATATTGTGATAGTAGCATGTACAGTTCAAATAACACTTTGTATTTTCTCATGTGAGTCATGCAGCACATACACACTGTACTGTATACAAAGCTTTCTCCATTTATTCTATCTTATTCAAATACACACCCTTCATCTAGAAAAACATGAATAATGAGCAATGCAGAGTGACAAGCCATCATAAAAAGAGAAGATAAGAAGATGGAATGACACTTTCTGTCGACAGTACATTCTGTGCATAGCATAAATCAGACATGCAGGAGTTTGAAAGAGACAGAAAAGAAAAAAATTAAGATAGAGAAAGCTTAGATAATTCACTGGTTTCTCCAAATATGAGTGTTACTAACAGGAACTTTAAGGCACAATTTATGCATGAAATTTGTCCATCAACCATTTGTATTTGAAAGGTTAACTCTTGTGACCAAAGTCCTAGAAAATAGTCAGCTTCCACTTCTAGCATCCTGTTATGCCTTCTTTCAATGTGTATAGGATAGAGGAGCTGTCACAGAAGTGTATAAAGTTGTCAGTTTCTAAAGGGCAAGAGGAAGCAGCCCTTTGCATGAGGAAGACACTTCCTAAAATCCCCAAGAGCAAATCTGACTGCCAGTACGTGAAGATTTTTAACTCTTGCTCATAATTCAAAGCACTGCAAGCAGGGATTCATGTGAATTACAACAGACTTGTGTATTGGTGAAGAGAGATAAAGCCCATGAGCTTCAGGGCATCTCCAGAAAACGATAAACAGAGCTGTGACACCAAAATATTTCTGCATTATTTCAGTTTTTAATGACATTTTGAAAGGAAAGAAATGTTAATACTTTTAAATCAGAACGGTATTTTTAGATTTCAAAAATATTTCATCGTTACAGAGAGTTCCGGAAATTCTTTTCTGTGAAATGGAGCAAGATTAAAGCGAATGTGAAAGTTTCCTAGATCTGCATCAAATGGAATTTCTCATTTCAATTCATAGCTCCCATACCTTATCGATTTCTGACTAAAGAGGGGATGGGCTGAGGTGGGCATGTCAAGCAAGCAACCTGAACAAGCTTAGTAAGTTTGGTCTCCAGGTCAGTCTCAGGAGAGCTTGCCTGCAGATTCGTTACTTTGGTGACTCTGTTGAACCCAAACAGGATTCAACCAGCGCATGATCCCTGTGGGTTACACATCCATATGCACACATCTAAGAAGAACCTTTACATTGTTTAAAGTGAATCACAAACCTGAGTTGCCAGGAAGTTTGTTGCTCCAGGGTCCCTATAGCCAATGAGAGAGAGCGACAGATCTGTCTTGCTTCTGAGGGCAAGTTAGAGTGCACATCTAATTCAGGGTCGTGGTCTTCTGGGAGTCTAATCTCCTATATGGACTGCCTACAGTTAGATTTTTTGAGTACTTGTAACTTAGTGAGTTGCAGAACTTAGTTGCCAGTTGATAACACATTGATAACACCCCATTCTGATTTTCAGTATTATTGCTCTGGCAGCTTGCTCTTAAATTAATTTAAAAATTTTTCGAAAGCTAAAGTCAGCTTGTCATCTGACATATTTCACCAATAATGATAACAAAAATTTTGCTGGTTAAAGAACTGGCCGAATGGCTGAGCGCAGAGAGTGGTAGTGAATGGAGTTAAATGCAGCTGGCAGCCAGTCACGAGTGGTGTTCTCCAGGGCTCAGTTTTGGGTCTGGTCTTGTTTAATATCTTATCAACGATCTGGATGAGGGGAGTGAGTGCTCCCTCAGTAAGTCTGCAGATGACACCAAGCTGGGCAGGAGTGTCGATCTGCTCAAGGGTAGGAAGGGTCTGCAGGGAGATCTGGACAGGCTGAATCGATGGGCTGAGGCTAACTGTATGAGGTTCAACAAGGCCAAGTGCCAGGTCCTGCACGTGGGTCACAACAACCCCATGCAATGCTACAGGCTTGGGGAGGAGTGGCTGGAAAGCTGCCCATTGGAAAAGGATCTTGGGGTGTTGGTCGACATCCAGCTGAACATGAGTCAGCAGTGTGCCCAGGTGGCCAAGAAGGCCAACGGCATCCTGGCTTGTATCAGGAATAGTGTGGCCAGCAGGAGTAGGGAGGTGATCGTCTCCCTGTACTCGGCACTGGTGAGGCTGCACCTTGAGTACTGTGTTCAGTTTTGGGCCCCTCACTACAAGAAAGACATTGAGGTGCTGGAGCGTGTCCAGAGAAGGGCAACAAAGCTGGTGAGGGATCTAGAGAACAAGTCTCACGAGGAGCAGCTGGGGGAGCTGCGGCTGTTTAGTCTGGAGAAGAGGAGGCTGAGGGGAGACCTTATTGCTCTCTACAACTACCTGAAAGGAGGTTGTAGTGATGTAAGTGTTGGTCTCTTGTCCCAAGTAACTAGTGATAGGATGAGAGGCAACGGCCTCAAGTCGCATCAAGGGAGATTTAGACTAGATCTTAAGAAAAACTTCTTTACTGAAAGAGTGGTCAGGCATTGGAACAGGCTGCCCAGGGAAGTGGTGGAGTCACTATCCCTGGAGGTGTTCAAACAATGTGTAGATGTGGTATTTTGGGATACGGTTTAGTAGGCATGGTGGTGTTGGATGGATGGTTGGACTTGATGATCTTAGAGGTCTTTTTCAACCTATGATTCTATGATTCTATGATAATACATTGACAGGAGAATTTGCAGGATCACATTTGATCTTCTCCCAATGAATGCATCACGGTCTAAAAAACTGCATATAGTCTGAGTGCAGTGAATATCAAATAAATGAAGAAAATGGGCAAGGCATGCATGTTCCAGCTCCAGACTACATACTTTTGCCAGTCCAGTAAAGGATTATTTATTTCAATTACTCCTGGTAATGATACCCTGTCCGTCACTTGGAAACTGCTACTCTGCATACAGAGTGTGGTATAAACTGGTCAAGGCACAACAGTGTCCCTTTTCAATGTATATAAAAATAAAGACACTTTCCATACTGAAAAAGAACTGAGCAGTAGTTCATTTCACAATTGCTTAGCTTTGGAGTTGACCAGAAAAAAATGGAAGGCAGCCTTCTTATTTGTAGAGCAAATTGTCACAGCAGAGTGGGATTTCTGCTCAGACGCAAATGCCACTGGTGCAACATGAACCACACCTGAATTATCTACTTTTCTAGCATATCTCAAAGGGTAAGAAAGTAGACGACCCACTTGTATAATGGCAAAGTGTATTACACAGCCCCTTAACTTAATGTGTATTCCTGAACAGAGGAAAAAAAGTAGAAATACTTTTATAAGCATTTTCTTAAAATAGTGTGAAAAAATCAGTATTATGTATGAGAAAATAATTTTTAAAAGTCACATGCTACTATGCTGTTTAAACTAACAGTGCCGTTTTTGACTGTAGTTGAAGGTAGGCATCTCTCTCAAGAGGTAACAGTCATTGAATTAGCCACAAGATGGAGCCCAAATGATCTTCAAGCAGATAGTTAATGTTGCCTTCCTGAATCAGATTAAGAACAAAATCACGCATTTTTTCCCAAAGAACACATTACGGGGGTCTTAAGCTACAGACAAGGTATTCTTCAACGTAAATCCACTCCTGCCTAAAGATATTTTTCAGTTAATAGATGATTGGGCATACATTGGTGAGCTTTGACTTCCCATGCTGAAGCAACAAAACCTCGGCATTTTCAAGGAATACTGATGAATGCAGAATTTGCAAGAAACACAGAAAATGCTTTGAAAAGTCCATATTAGCTAGCTGAAATTTGCCAGACATTTGTTTACCTTGTCTCAGCTATCTTGGGGGGTATGAGTAATTTATGTCCATTTTGTAGGGTTATGTGACATGTAATGATCTGTGCAACCTCTGTTAGGTGATGGCCAGATCTTGAGAGACCAGGCTTATATACTTTCCATGTTGCAGATATTTCAGTTAGGAAAATACATGACCAGAAAACACCCTCCAAAGAGTCCACTGAATATAAGTAGAAAGTAGAAAGGGACAGGAAATACGAATGCAGTGGTCTCAAGGCTTTTCACTGAGGTCATGAATTTGAAGAACTTTTTTAGATATTCAGATTCATTTAATCATTAAGAAACTTTAACTCCTACAGATTTAGATGTCTGAAGTTAGTCATCTACATTGAAGCTATTCACCCTCACTTTAGAGTTAAGGGAGAGGAATAAGCATCTACAGAGAGTGTTTCATCTGTCTTCTATATCTGTCAATGCAAATAGTTGGCCCCTGGAGATATGTATACTTCTGACTTGTCTACAACAAGGAACATAGTTTAGGTTTAGTAACAAAAACAGGTAACAGACTTCAATGAACATCAGGATAGTTTCTTGTTAATTATTTTAACAACCCTCCTCAAATCTTTAATTTTTCTCTTTTAAGAATCTGGCATTGAAAGAGAAGAAAGGTGAGAAAAACAGCAAGTCATTTATAGATCTTAATAGCTGATTGAATATCCACTGTCATTGTACTTAGATGCAGGGGCTAATGCAAATATTTACTCTAGAATTCTTAACATTAATCTTCAAACTCCATGTTTAGCTCCCTAGCACCTTTTTTTCACTGTACTCATAGTTAAGGCCTACAAAACTAATGATGCTAATTTGCATTAATGTTTTTTAAAAAAACACCCACAACTTTATTCTCAACAGATTTTAATCTAAGCCTTGTCAATGGCTACACCTTTGTAATGCATTCAAGTAAAATTGAGATTATACTTTTTGTGTGTCATATGTAACAATAAACCCGTAAAGCAACTCTTATTGATAGACCTGGCATAGCATTTCAACTGCAGTTATGATTACAACTTGTGATTATCATTCTTACTTGCCTTAAATTACAACAATAATTTATTCAGCCCCTGCTATCAGTAAATGGAGGCAATTAAATAAGTATTTTAATGATTATGAAACAGCTGCGATTTCTGAACAAAGAGTGATCTGTGTAATTGGTGGCCTGTGTTGTTATTACGTTAGGTGTAATACATGTATATTGGCATCAAGTCAGTAATACGTTCACCTGTCAATCAGCATAATGTGCTTAAACACCTGGATATCCATATAACACTTGGTTAATTGGCTAAAAATTTCTGTATGGAATAAACTGCTACTTCATTGCTCTGCGCAAAGATGTCTGCAAGTGAATGCTCAGGGGTATTCTATTCAGATGCAATTCCAGAATTAACAGTTCTTCTAGTGGTAATCTTCATTTCCTTTTTTATCTATGCAGACATCATTTTCAGAAATGTGCTGTTACAAAGTTGTAATTAAAGTAAAAACAGTGATCAGCAGCGTTTCATGAGGAATGAAGATGGCTCAGGATGTTCTGCATCTAGAAGCTGTCATTAGCCCTCTGCTTTAATCACCATATTAATCTGAGTAGCACACTGGGAGAAGTCCATCTTTTCAAAAGCTAATTATTTTTTTATTGTTCTCCACTTATAATATCAACTCTCTGCTCCAAAATTCTTTTCTAGATTTTCATGAGGTCATCTCATTCTTGTCCTAATGATGATTATTTTACAGTTGTTTAATAACATACGTAAATACATATTCAGCCATGATTATACTTTTACAAAGCCAGTCATAGTTAAGAAGCACCTCAACAAAGAAGTTAATCTTTTAGGTATTTGCATACCCAGGGGGTTAGTTTGGCACCTTTCACAAATAACAGGTACTATGAAATAGACTGAAGATTCAAATGTTAATGAATATTAACATCTGCAAGAGGTGCTCCTTTTGGCTCCTATTGTTTCTACAGAATGGTGAACAACACTGTTTTTGCATAAACTAAAGTCAATATTCAGAAAAAAAGTTATCACTAACACCCTGCATACCTCAGTCTGCCCGATTTCACTCAGTTGCCCTTTAAGAGTCAATAGTTTGTGTTGCAATAAAGCATGGCCTGAGCTTGGCTATGTTTTGCCTTAGCAATATGCAAATATTAAACTGATATTACTGAAAATGAAAGCTTGTTAAGCATATTCTTCCTCATCTGTATGTACCCATCCCGTAATTTCAGGGAAGAGCACTGAACGTCAGAAGCTGAGGATGATATTGGGAGGAAGCTCTTCAGGCCTTTCGCCATACGTGCCTAAAGACGAAAAGCATTAATACAGCACATGTACCCCATCTACATTTGACTGAAATCTTATTCTTTCCAGCTCCATCGATGGAAGATTTGTCCTCCTGGGATTTTAAGACTTATAGTACTTTAAAGACATTAACTTTCAGTGCTATCACACAAGATTGGTGTTTCAACAAGACTTACATTTCCCAGTTCATTTCCATTGTTTAACTGACAAACTGGGAAACAGAGAATGATTGGGATCATTACTGATGTTCCCTACAGGCATGCATCTCAGATTCAAGCTGAAGCAATTCCTCTCATTAAACATCATTAAAAAATGTTCTAAATGTCTGTACTTCTTTGCAACTTCTACTATATTTACCCCACGCTACAGTTTCTCCCTTCCCTCCGCTTTCTGAACTACTTTTTGTTTTTCCCAGTTATGCAAAGTACTCTTGAGTTGCCAGTTAAAAATAAGTCTTAAAAAACAAGTTGTTCTAGACAACAGCAAAATCCTCCAAAACCAAGAGTCAGCTCATTCTGCACTATGCAGCCCCGAGGTGTAAGACAAACCAAACAGCAAGGACACGATTGTGCTAGCTGCATGAAAGCAGGTTATCTTGGACCAGGCTGCTTTCGTAACGGAAATAAGGCAGAAGGAACTATAAGCGCAGGCTGCCAGCTTTTTTGGTAGAAAGGAGCAGTAGAATAATCAGTCCATTGCTAGAGTACCCTACAGGCTCTAATATCACTGGTTAATTATTAATTATAATGGCAAACCATTGCATTTTAGGAGTGTTTGCCTTCACCATTTACTGTATTGTCATAATTAGTCACAAGAATCCTGCTGAAACAGTGGTCTAAGGAAGTCTGTGGTGCTGCAGAGACGCAGACAAGCACTCCTTGATAATGAGTAAGAGTGAGAGAGCTAGCTGGAAGCTCAAGTTCTCTGCTTTCCTGCAAACCTTCTGGATGATAGCCTTAGATAAATAGCTTGGTACTTCATACATGTCATGTTAATTTGGAATAATACTTCCTGAAAGTGTAGAATCCTGGACAAATATCCTGGAAAATGCTAGTTTTAGAGTAAAACAGATATGTAAAATGGACACTGTAGGCAACTAAGAGATTCTGTAAGGATGAGGCACAGTATGCATGTCAAAATAATCATACACCAGCTCCCTCTATTTGTGTCACCATCACCACCACACACTTCTTGCTTTCTTTACTTTGACCCATTCATAAGGTAACTAACGGCCATACACTGCCAAGGCAATTTCCTAATGGAGAGCATGGGTCAGGGCAAGCACAAGCCATTCTCTTTATAGGAAACTTTCAACAGCTAATCTGTTCTGTGAGGAATAATTTTTTCAGACGTATGCTCGTTAGATTATTTTTTCTGCACAATCAGTCTGCCAGGTGCTCAGCCAGCCAGCATGACTTGAGAAGGACATGGGCAGATATGAGGGATCAGGTTTGCTGATCTAGAAAACTTGTGGGAACATCTGACTTCTCCTTCGAATGACAAAGACTACAGACAATAACTTCACAAAGGTGGGGGGCTGCTCTCGAACAGAGTAATAAATCCTACTAATCCCTATTTTTTCCAAAGTTATTATCATTTGGGACATTCTGAACTGCTCCAATGTAACGAAAATGTTTTATTCTGGTTGACTTTTTGATAGCACTATTGCTCCACCATCTGAAAAACCTTGCACTGAGTTGAACAAAACTGTTTTGTTCAAGCTTAAATTAAAAGCATGTTGGTGATTAGGCAGAATAATGTGGCATCTTAATTTCTTGCAGACTACAGTAGTCCCACTGAATTTTCGAACAAGGAATGTCCATTACTTTGTCTAAGGCCCAGACTGTTAACTTGTCTAGAATCCATTATCAGGGAAGGTGGACTTGGTTAGCTTGAAAAAGGAAACAAAATATTCATCCTTCATCATAATATATAAACCAGAAAGTTAAGGCACGAAACTTGAGAATTCCATTAAAACACTCCTTTTTATTCTGATTCCTCTTTTGGCCTCTAATGTTATTACAGATTAACATCATGGGTGTGTTCATCTAATGCCCAGTCTAAATCCTGTAGAAGAATCTTTGTGTTCCCTTTAATGAGAGAAGAACAAGGCTTTTACTTAGCCAACTGGAAACTAACATTCTTATTTGTAATACACATATAACTAGCCAATTAGAAATTATTTTCTCAGCTACAAAGTGTATTATTATTGTGTTATTCTTCACTAAAACAAATAGTTCTGGCATTGCTTTCATTCCTTGCATGACATATTCTTTTCTTACAGAGTGCGCACACTCACAAATGTGTTTGCTGTCTGAACAGCAAATGACTGTTATCCAGGTGGAAAATAGACGTGTTATAATCAAAAAACATGTTCTGCTTTTAGCCTTACATATTTATGGTTCAATAAACCAGAGGATTTCTTTTCTGAGCTCATATCAGAAGCTAATTTACAAAAATATGCCGTATATAATTAATACCCTTCTGGCATTCGGAATAGCAGGCAAGAGTCAAAGAAAATTTGAACTGAATGTGAAAAACAGCAAGATAACTACCAAGCCCAGTTACCAAGTTTAATTTAGAATGACACAAAAGACATTTCAACGACGTTTTTGTTGAGGGTAGAACCAGATAATTTCTTTGATCCAGGCTGAGATCTTACATGGCTTCAAGTACTCCATCAAAGATCCATCTGTTTTCTTTAGATCGGAATCTGACCCTTTTTGTCCTCTAATACAGTTTAAGTGTTAAACAAATGAAGATAAAGTACTTACTTAGGACTGAATTTTCTAACACTGTGAGCAACAAGCAGTTATCTAGCCAACAGATAGTCCTGCAGGTTAATAGCATCCGAATGGCTGTCTAAAGTGAGACCAAGAGTTAGTTCATCTAACCCAACACCCTCTCTCCACCAATGACCAAAGCATCAAAAGCCTAGGGAAGAGTACAGGCATAAAACAGGCACATAGAGATCGCCCTGTGACCTCCCACGATCTGAGCTCAGGAACTTCCTAAGCCAGAAACTCTATCTTCATGTTTAAAAGGACTTGGTAGATTTTTCTCTAGTTTACCCACTCACTTTTTGAAATCACAAAAATTTTCAACATCTGCACATTTTACAGCATAGAGTTTCACAGCTTATCCAGGCATTGTGTAAAGAAATATTCTTCAAAAACAAAATTTGTATAGAGCCGCTTTATTTTAGTTCAAGATATTACATGAAATGAGTGAGAGCAGCAGAATACAGCCTTTCGTTTCTCACGCTGTAAGGCAAACACCATATAATATATAATTAAATATTCTAGAAAGTCTGACTAGGTCATTGACATTTAGCTTTTATCTTTTTCCCATTTTCTCTAAGTACACTAAAAATCAGAGTATCTGTGTTGTAAACAATTGTGATACTGTAAAAATGAAACTGAGGGTCTTGGGATATCATTTTTGGGCTTTCTGCTTATTGTATAAACTGTTCATATTACATCTTTGATGAGATAATATGGTATATCAGAGGGATAGGGTTAATGTTGAATGGATTGAAATCATAGCCATCAGATTTGGCAAAATATAAAAGTTTAGCTTTGTGGCCCGAAGACCATCTTGATTACATAGGTCAGGTTTGAGCAACCTGATCTAGTGGGAGGTGTCACTGCCTATGACAGGGGGGTTGGAACTAGATGATCTTTGAGGTCTCTCCCAACCCAAACCATTCTACGATTCTACGATCTCAAAATTTCACTTTGATTTTTTTTTCCAGCAAAATATCAGTATCAGTATGTTTTAGCATAGCCAACACATCCTGTAAACACTTTTGACTCTAGAAAATCTTCATTATTTCATCAAAATATGTGGTAGAAATATCTCTGAGTGGCTTTTATCTGTAATCGCTATGTTACGCCAGAAAAAGAAAGGCTGGGCTTTTAGGCAAAGCTCTGATAATAATCTCTGTGTTCAAGTTCTGGCCGGATACTGACACTACATTGCTTTGGCTAATTAATATCACCACAAAAGATATGGACAAGGGCAACACAGATACCTTCCTAAACTTGGGCTGCATTTTTATTGCTGTGAACATCCTCTGTGACTCATATTAATCACCAGAAAAAGGGAAATAACAGCACTGGCTTCACTAGAAAGTTCAGGCATAATGGCTTTGGTTTGGCTTTAGTATTTTAAAACAAACTGCAGATCTGAGATAAGGATGCTGTAACAAAGTCTTGTTTGTAAAATTCATTAAGCAGTATCAGTAAAGAGTCTGCAAATGAATACCGTTTGTATGTGGCCTAGCTCTGATCGTTGTTAGTGGTTATTGAAAGGGCCCCATAACACAATATTCTGTGATAGTTACGTAAGTCATTATACCAGTCCCTGAAGTTCAGGTTTCTTTTAATACTTGCCATGAATTTCCTTTTGCAAATTGAAATTTGTAGCTAGATGGGGTATCTTGCTATGTCTTTTGACACAATATAAAGTGAGTTTCCTCTACAAATTTCAGAGGTATTTCATAGATTCTCAATTAGAAAAGAATTTACCTAAGTTTATATTGTTTATGGAACAATTTTTTGTGGGTTTTGGGGTGTTTCGGCAAAATAATTCAGCCTACACTTACAAGAAGTTTTTCTTATGCACATAAATATAACAAATGTGGCTTCATCATAGGATCCTTGTTTTTCTGCTGTTTCTTGTTTCTGATTCCTCACTTAGGAGCAAGCATATACACTTAATTTTTATCTTTAGTCTCTATTACCTTCAAAAATGTTCCATTATTTTTGCTTTGCTCTGCACACCATGTCAAGCTGCTATCTCCTTAAATGCACAGCAACAACTTGGATTAAATAGAGACTGGATATAAAATGGGAGCAGTTTTCTACTGCAGGGAAAATAAGCAAAACAAAAACCCACTTGCACAGCAGTTACTTACTTTTTGCCCTGAGTGGTAGCTCAGGAGCTCAGTGAATCACAGCCTGGGAGCTCATGGCAGCAGAATTACTGCTTGCAGTGCTGGGCCTGCAAAGACAGCTTATCCCTTGCACTGCTGCTCCTCTCTGCGGGATTATGCTCTTTCCCACACAGCAGACTGCTACATGCAGGTGATAGAGCCTTTATTCTCTTAAAAACAACAGCTGCCTTGCAAAAGTCAAGAATAAAAATCCAGCTGGTGGGCTAATCTTGGCATTTCAATTCCTTCTGTAGAACCAGCAGTGGCACTGGGTACAGCTCCCTGAGCTCTCGCTTTACCCAACAAGTGTTCTCTTAAGGTCCATGGAAAGTATTGTCTCAGTTTTGAGTTTTCTCTCATCTGTTTTTTCTGGGAAAAAAAGAGAAAAATGAAATGGCACAAAATTTAGGAGCTGTGGCACAGAAATGCTGAGTCCTCAAGTTTGGAAGTGCCCTAATTATGCTAATTATGCTTTCAAATATGTCTTTCTGCTGCTTAGAGTATCACTGAACCATCTGAAATTCATTGACCTCACTAGGGCAGGTGCAACTGTCGTGGACTCTGACTCTTGCATTTAGACTGCCTTAGCTGTTGTTTTCTCACTTGACCTAAAATTATTTCTCTGGCTTTGTCCAGTATTGGGCACCTCATAGTCAAAACTTACCCTGTCTCCTAGTGGGCACTGACCTGAGCACCTCACTTAGCAAAGTAGTTACCCTAGGTTTATTATATGGCAACAATCTACTGAGGGCAACTTAGTCCACCAAGCAGGGGCAGAACCTTCCAGGAGTATTCGTGTCAAATGTTAGCTGAAGGAGGAATTTAGGGTGCCTGTGTTCCTTAACGAAGTGTCCCAGTTAGGTATAAGACAATGCTAACTGTTGCACATTTAAATACAGATTTCACTGAACGTTTATTTTACGTGTCCACAAATGTCATGAATAAATGCATTAAAATCTGCATTACAGTCACAAAAATATTAAAGTATACCTTTTTTGTTTGCTTCTAGCTACCTCAGAGAAACCTCATGAACACAGTAAGTATCAAGTTGATACTGTTGATACAGATGATATTGTTACTTCAGCTTTTAGGACGAAGGTATTCCTTCATGTTGTCAAAGTTTTAGCAGCTTAAGATGGGATTCATCAACACAAGCTCATAGGAAATTTTGACTTATGAAACTGGTTTTCAGTGACTCTCTCTGTAATGCAGGACCAGATGTGTTTCACAAGTCCCATTTTGCGTGGAAATCATTTTTTAGTTAAGGCTGCAAGAAGACCCACTTGTGCCCTCTGCCTCCATGGCAGCTTCACAGTGGAAAAAAATCAGGGGGGACACAGACAAGGAAGGGTCTGTGCAATTCTCTGGCGAGGGTTCTGATCCAAGCAGCAGAGAGATTTAGCTCTTGGTATGCTGCACCCCTCACCTGTTACACATTTTAGAAATAACTGCTACAAATCAGAATGAAACATATTTTTAACAATACTCTGAAATGCCACAGCTTTCTTTTTTCCGCCTCGTAATGTTGGGTTTTGGATATCACACTGGTTTTAAGTAGCATACAGCTTATATTTTCATATAGTATGATATTTACTACTGCTACTGCTTCACATTGTATCTATGGGATCCAGGCTAACAGAGAAACATGAAACGCCATCTTTTCTTTATGCAATACACTCAACTTTTATTTGCCATTCTGTAAGAGACAACCCCACTTCTGTTGTAAAAAAATACTTTCATGATTCCTCTATTAAATATCAAGGATATATTTTCTTTATAGAAGATACGCGGTAGAAATCAAAATTAGTAGAAGGAGCATTTCATAATTTTAGATATTCTATGAGATGTCTAAAAAATACAGAACAGAATTCTGTGATTTCTTAAATCACAGTAAAATGTAAAAAAAAAATTCTTTGGCATTATTTTTATTTTCTACGCAAAATATTACTTAAATACATTTTCTCCAGAAATATATTTATCAATTCTTCTTATGTCTAGTGTGAATATGTAATGCAAACTCATATTTTTAAATCATAATGAGAGTCTTTCATTTTTAAAATCCTCTAAAAATTGAAAAGCCTTCTAATGTAGGGGTTGTTCTTATTTGCAGAGCATGAACGCATTAAACATGAAAAAGCTGTCTCTCAGAATAAGCCAGGTAGGTTTGGTGATTTAATTTCCAGTTACTCCAGGCTCCACTCAGTAAGGATATGTGTGGTTTGCAAAACTTGGAGACTCTCTTGAGCTGGGCACTGGTTTTTTGCTTTGTGTCATTGGCTTTTCCAAATTTTGGAAAAGGAACAAAAATGAGGGTGAGATTTAACTAAAAGGATTCAGCTTTCACAGTTTCTCATAGTTCCTGTGACTCTTTCTCTCAAAGGTGCAGTACGGCTTATAAAGCATTAGCAAAACCCATTTTCCAGAGTTTGGAGAAAGAGTGTTCTACAGCCTTTCAGTATATCAAAGAGGAATACTGGGAATTACCCCATCTCTGACTTTTCAGCAAACCGGTTGTTACATGAAGTGAGTCTGGTCCCCAAAAGGAGGAGCTACAATCCCACTGGGTACAATAGCCTGCACAGATTCAGCCTCCAGTTTATGAATTTCAGGAGAAGCTGAACAATTTTAAAAAATAGAAAAGTAATAATCCTGGGCTGACCGTGCACTTAGATAAACTGTAACCGTAATAACCAGTGACAAGGAGTTGCGGTGAGCAGGACTGAGGTCCCCCTTTCAAACCAGGGCTTTGTGCCTCTTCATACTTTTTGAGGAGGCACTCAGGGATCCACAGTTGGGTCTGGTGTGAAGAAACAAGACTGAGGATAAACTCACAGAAAACTCAGCTATTGGTGCTCCGCTTACATCGCTCCTGAGTGGTCTCACCAGATGCAGCGAGCACGGAAAAGCAAGTACAAGCATCCCGTGGAACTTTGCTGGCAGTGCTGCTGTTTGAACTTCACATAAAAATGAAATGCTCATGAATAAGTAAGGAGATAAGCCATTTAAAAACTTAGGTGTTCAATGATAAGAAGGCAGCCTTTTTGTTCATTACACTTTTTTTCCTGAATTTTTTTTGAAGGAAAAAAATTCTCCTATGCATTTACTATTTTTCTCATTTATTTTTATATTACAATATTTCATTTGTAAGTTATGTATTTCCATAGGTGTTTTGAAGTTTCCTGCAAGCCTTAAATAGCTGATTTAGTGAAGCTGTATTGCTGGTTTTGAGTCAACAGGGAAAAAATCAAGTTTCTCACTCCAGCCTTCAAGCACAGAGGGCAAGTTTGTTTTTTTTCCCTCGTTGATCACTTTTTGTGTATCAACAGCTAGCAGAGTACTTCAGCCAGCAGGTGGGTATGGATGGGCTCAGCCAAGGCAGGAACATCCTAGTGAGGAAGCCACGCTATCCAGCTCTGTGCATCCTGGGAAGCATCAGTGCTGGTCAAACAGTGGGTTGCCCAGGCGGGTGGCATGACCACCCACTTTTCTTGTAAAATTAAATCAGTCCTGTTGCACAATCAGCCTGATCTCATCTAGATAACAGCATAAAAATGAATTTCCTTGGTGAGGGATCTGCAAACATCAGAGCATCATGTCACAAACCAGTACACTGGACTGATTTGGAGCTTACTCTAGCATAGTACAGTATATTCCAGGCTAAAGCCCTTAGAATTTACATGCTTGAAGGAAAAAAAAGAAAAAGAGAAAAAAAAAGAAAAAATCAGTTTTTCTAAATTTCCATCAACATAAAAGATCTCTTCTCAAGTGATTAATGGTTGCTTTGGCGAGCAGTGGCTGTTTTGGGTCTCAGTTGATGACTGCAAGTATTAATCTGCAAGCACTGGTGGTAATAGTACTTCTGCCTGCTGTGTGTCAATGAGCACTCTTGAGTTAGCAGACTGAATTATAAAAGCCTGATTCTGTACAAAGCAGTGGCCTCCTTTTTCACCTTGATTCAGAGCAGTTTCAAACTGTTACTTCTATGCCTCCATCATCAGACTTAGAAGCATACCATGACTGAGAAACTAAAGCATTTCAGAAAATACATTGATCCCGTAGGGAAATGTTTAAATTAAAGAGTGTTTAGTGTATTTGTGTGAGAGTAAGCAAAGCAACAGAGTTCATTCCTAACGTAATTATTCTGAAATTGCCTGCAATACACAAAGAAATATTTAGAGCTTTGTATTTTTCCATTTAAATTAGATACATCAGAGAAAAAATAAATATTAATGCTTGTAGTGTTGAAAACTAGAGCTCTGCAGAAGAAAGAAATTCTCCCCAATTAAAGATTTCAGAACTTTAAACTTCAGGCTTATTCAAAATCAGGACAAAATCTGAGTTTTTCTGAAATACTCACAAAAAATTATTACGACTTTTTGTAGCTTTATGGTCATCAATATTTGTTTTGGGGTTTTTTTGCCAGACTCCCCATGACACGTTAAACAAAAAAATACATCAGATATTGGAAATATTACTTCTGGCCAAAATACTATGTATTTTCCTCATCAGATTTTTTTGTCACTTTTTTTTTCATACTGAATCTGGTGAATAGAAATTATTTTTTTGAACCTTCCTTATGTCGTCAAGTGTGTTTCCTCATTGAGAGTGTTCTCCTTAAATTTTGATGATCTGTTCCTTCAATTTTCCACCTGGTTCCAACCAATGGCTAGGAACTCAGAGAAAAAGCCGTACAGTCACATCCTGGACATCTGCCAGGAAACACATCAGAGTGTTCTCCAGCAGAATCAGCAGATCAATACTTGCTGTGTGGCTAGGTTGCAGAATTGGTAGGTGAACGAATACCAGAGAATTACTGTATTTATTCCCAAATGAATGCAAGCCTACAGGCTTTTCCAAGACACTGTATTTTCAATAATGCATCCATTTTGAAAAGAAATCACTCCCATACTTCTAAATGGATCAGATGTGCCATCCACTCACAAGCTTATTTGATCGAATCCCGGAGTTACAGAGTAAACATTGCTGTAAATTCTCACCAGAATTAGAGAAAGCAAAAATATCTTATTTAGCATTCAAAAGAGCAAGGATAATATCTAAAGAAAGAGAAGCTCTAAACCTTTTGAGATTTATTTGTCATTGATCCAGTGGATGGTACAGGGCCTATGTTTAAAGTCATCATGCTGGGTTTTTTGTGTATTGGTACAGGGAAAACTTAACACCCCAGTCTAAATTAGTGAAATGCCCTGTTATATGTTAAAGCTCATGTAAGAGGAGAAAAAGAATATTTTATCTCAACAAGTTGCATATTCAAGCTGCTGGTTATGCTATAAAAATATTTTTGGCTTCACCGATTGCCATGAAATGGAGGTGAGATGTTTTAATTCACTGCTTTCATAAGAAGCTAACAATAACAATAGCTGAGTAAGGGGAAAAAAAAGCCCTAAACTTAACAAAAGTGAAGATAAATTAAATCGCCACCTATCAGATGACAACTGAAAAGCAATGCAGGGCTATATTTTACTTCCAAAAAACAGAAACGATCAGTAACCATGGAGCTTTATACCTCCCTGTGTTTTGTGAAACAAATCAAAAAAATACTTGGCCAAACAAACAAAACCCAAACCACAATTGCTGTATGTTTCATGTCCATACTTGCAACTGTAGCTTTGCTGGATGCTGCTGTGTTATCAATGAGAAGCATGGACTGTGCAGCAGTGAGGATGTTTCCTCATCTATTGATATACAACAAATGTCTTTTTAGGCCTCTGTGGCAAGTGTACACCTCTGGGAATCCCAGAGAGCTAAGCTAAAAAGAAGTCAGCACAGAGAAGATAAACGTGCTCTCTGCCCTCAGAAAAAAATCCTCTGGAAGTCACATGCTAAATTCACAGGAAATTTCATGTGTGTTGAGACCACTCAAGAGTCTGTTCTTCTAAACACTGTACTATCCATATATTTAGTCAGATTCCAGAATAGAAATTAGCATCCATACCAGGACTTTGAGTTCCAGGTAAGTAGCTCCCATAACAGAGCAGCAGTTCTTGAGGCTGACAGTTACAAGGATGCCTAGGTACAGTGACAGGTAAACCAGGGATCTGATAATTCACAGGTGGTTCTAGACACGCATCCCCTTCCCAGCACCTCCCTCCATCACTTTGTTTAAGAACAAGTTTGACTGCCAGGCTGGAAACATTACTCCTATTCAGAAGCCAAGCATCTTTGTGCATGCACAGATAGACTACCCGGGAGGGTTTCCAGCCAACTAATACTCAGATGAGTTCAAAGGCTTCAGGGGACAAGACATTCCTCCTTGACCTGACATCCACCCAGCCATTGTCAGCCATTCAATCTGATGCCTTGCAGAGGCCTTGGGAAAAAGGAAGGGGCCAGAGGCATGTGGCTCTAAACTGCTTCCATCAGCAAGAGGAAGGTGAAATACATTCTGAATGTGTCTTAAGCATGTTTAAAAAGAAAAGCTGTGATGTTGAAAAGTAGGGGTTAAGAGAGAGGTTTGAATTCAGGTATGGGAAAAGAGAGAAAATGGGAGCAGGGCTATGAAAGGATCAAGAAGGGTAAAGTTCAAGTAAATCAAACTGGGCAGAGCAGAGATCTAAAAGCAAACATCCCAGTTTGAACCTGACTGGGCCATTGGGCAGTTAAGACAAACCCCACCTGATCAGAAAGTGTAGTCCCACCTGTGCCTCTGCCTGAAACTTCATCCTCCAGCCTACCTGGAGGAGAGGTAGCTCAGGTCTGGTGGCTGATGTTGACATGGGTCCACATCATCTGAGAACTGTGCTGAGCAAAGCCACAGGCAGCTCAAAAGCGTGTGAACTTGGGCAGCTTTTCTCATGAGATCAGCAGAAACTCAGGGCTGATCTAAGGTTTTGTGACAGGTGTCCAGCTGGGTCTAGAAAATCTTGCCCAGTAGCAGGTGGTATGAACTGGCGTTCAGACTGGCACTGCCCCACGTGTATGTGCCTCTGCGAGTTAGCATGCGTTTGGTGGTCTCCATATCTTTCTCATCTTCAGAGTGCAGACACACATGGATATCTCCGTATGTATTTCTGATTAGGTGGTATCTAAGCAGAAGTTCTCAGTGTTGTGTAATACCAAACTGTTGAACTTAGACACTTAGGAATCTGATGTTCACAAAGTTATAATAGCTGTGCTATTAGAATACAGTTTCTACCTGAGTGCCTGCCTGAAAGAATATGTGGCTTTTTTCTGGTGGCTGAGATATTCGGCTCAGTAATTTAGTTTTTCCATGGAGCATCATCTCACCTTTCAGTCAGAACTCGTAATGCATACGTGCTGCTTTGCATGCTACAATGGGATAGTGAAGCTAAAGACACGCATTTATAATATCACATATAGAAACATTTTTTCCAGTTATATGCAGCTATGCTGACACAGTGTGGATTTCTAATTTTAATGCTTCTTTCACAATATAGAGGAGAAAATTAAACAACAAAAGACAATTCCCACTGAGAAGTCAGGTAGGAACAAGTTTTCTCTCCTGATTTACTGGGAGGGGGCGTTGGAGAGGGGGTGTTAAACACTATTCAGTACTCTACTAATGTAGTACATTTGCATTGCAATAGTTTTTTTACAGTATTTTGAAATATGGGACTGATAACACTTTCTTAGAGCATATCCAACAGAGCGACATTGCAGATAACATTCTAAGCACAGTCTTTCCAATGATGAAGCAGATCAAGGCATTTCAACTCTTTGGCTGCTTGTTCCTACCCCTCTGGCAGAGCTCAGCTAATGAAATGGTGTGTAGCTGTAAATCGGATCTCTGAAATGGTCCCAAATATACTTGTAAGGCATTGTTGTTTGTTTTTTTCAGCCTCATATCTTTCAAGTGACTGAATTTACAGCACAGACACCATTGCCCAAGCAGGGAGTGATGCAGGAGCATGAATCACCAGTTGGATTAGGAACTAGGATGTGTCTTAAACTGGCTTTCTCACAGGGAAAAAGTTTTTGGAACTAATCTCTAAGTCTTTGGGTCCTTTCTATGATTTAGACATTGTAGATTTTGTAATAATAGTGCTGACAGAAAAAATTCAAGTTATATGGACTCTTATAGAAGCCCTAAAGGGTCACGCAAAGAGTTAGAACATTCTCATCATCATTAACAGTCAATACAAAACTGTTTTGGAGGATTTTTCTAGATATCAACCGCTCAATTTCTACCCAGGGTAGCCTTGATCCAAACATAAAATAAAAGATTGCCGAATCTTGGACAATGATGCCAACAATGGATTTTCATTTGATACGATGATGATGGTGATGATGATGATGAATATTTTCAAAAAAATATAATACTGTTTTATTTTAAGATAAATGGTGCTGGTTGCTACCTCATTTCTATTCTTATTTCGTATATGTCTTTTCTTCTCTGCAGTAGCAGAACAGATGTTGTACAGAATAGTATGGTTCTGTCTCTAATTGTGAACATTCATATAATTTTGGGGTTTATATTGCTTTCTATAAGAACTCTCATGATAATCTCTTATTTTACTATGAAGTGATGTTTTACAGCACTCTGTTTTTCCAATAGAAATAATGTTTTGATAGATTTTGACTGGTCATATACTGCTGCAGCTTGTTCAAAAACATATAAATTATATTTACGTTAATAGAATTGGAGAAATTACTGCAAAATACTTCAATATATTTCTAACCTGAATGTTTAATGAGTTAGCAATTGCTGATAGGCAAACAAGTCCAGAGAAAGAAGAAATTACATCTTTACACTTACAGGATTTTCACGTCTAAACTCACAATTTTGTTTTTAGGGTCAGCTAAGTTTAGTTCTTAGTTTGTGAGCAAAACCAGAAGGCTCAAACTGTGGTATAACAGTGGATGGAAACCAAACTGCCAGAAATATCTTGACTACTTTTTGTAAGATATGTTAGAATTACGTGCTTGTCAAGTCTTTTTCCTGTTTGTTGGAACCGAATCGAAAATGCAGTATTTCAGGTTGGCCAGCTTCACATAAGCCACTACAGAAATAACTTGTAAGTTTTCAGATCAATACCTGTTGAGCATGAAACAGGCAACTTCAAACCATGGGTAAGTCATCCCAGCTTTCTTTAACATTCAAACATTTTATAATGATACGCATTAGCCTCTGGAGATGACTGGTGCTCTCCTGAATAAAAGTGTAGACCAATGTGTTCTCAATGTTGCAAATCGGTTTAATCCCACCCAAAATTTCCAATCGTCTGTTCACTGGTCTGGAGCTACTTCTGATTTACACAGTTGCACAGGAAGAAATGATCCTGGAATACATAAATATGTTACTGTCCTAAATGACAGGATACTGCATTATTTCAGCAGGAGCTGGTAGCTAGTGGGAGTTGCAAAGATCTAGAAGTGTTGGAGCCTGCCTGCATTTTAGGGACCTGACTGCCATGCGTCTTTACACAAGTGGGGGAAGCTAAGAACAAGTGAGAACTTACTGCTGTAAAAATTTTTGAATTATAAAAAGAAAACAAGTATCTCTCTTCTCTTTGTATCTAACTATTACAATTTACCTTCTTTTGTCTTTCTTAGTCCAGGCAAAGCCAGCAAGTACGTAGTATCTACTTCAATCAGAAAAATTCCTGTAAAATAGCTGAATATGTGTGGCTTTTTTGACTTTAACATATGGACACTCTCCCTTGGCAATTTCTAGTTTTCCTTAAAATTATAGTGTCTTTATGACCATGCCTTTCATTACTTTTCTTTAACTTAGTGTCTTGTCATTGCCATTTAAAAGCTGATTTGAAATAACCAGTTGCTTCAGTATAGGAGTCACCTCATTCGATGCTTCCCATATCAGAAGTCTCAACAAAAAAAAAAACAATACAGTAGTGATAAGATTTTTAAAAATCACTGTTAACAGTTAGTGGGGTTGAATAAATACTCCTGCTGGATTAGTAAGAGAAAGAAATCGTAACTTTTTTCCTAATCATATATTATTTTAGTATAACTGTATCTAGAATTTTTCTCAGTCAAAAAGAACTGAAGTAAGAGTCCATACATTAACTTACCACACAGCCTGCTTGTTAACTTTCTATATCTTTCATACCTTCAGCATGCAAGGTAAACTGCAATAGTAATAAACAAATATTCAGTTAAGTCCCTAAATACCGCCGTGCTCAAAAAAACCCCAGATATGGGAAAAATATCACTCTTCACTGACATGAGTTTGAATTCCCACCTCATAAAACTGTTTCCCGTTTGAAATTCCGTATAATGTCTTCATCTCAGCATTTACTGGCGTATATCTTCAGCTGAAATCACGGTTGCTAGGCATTCAATTATTCATCTAAGTAGCAGAAGGCCTGAGGCATGTTCACATTTTCAATATTTTCCACCTTACAGCCCACCTTTGTGTCCTTGTTGCTCAAAAAGAAACTGATACACACTTTTTTAGCTGCGGGAAATATCACCTGGAAACAAGGCCAGCATAGCTGTCCATTGATTCCTCAACTCTAAAGTGCATTAGAGCCCCTATTTGCATGCTGCTGTTACACTATGAGACTTGTGGTGTGGGTTTTTTTCAATTCCTTTTAAGCAGGTGTGACTTTTGTATAAATTATGTAGTGCTAGATCTTGTTTTTAAAACAAAGCTTCTTCATCTTTTCCATTTCCAGCAACCTAACAAAAATTCTAATATTTTCCAGTAATGATTATGAAATAGAAAAGATAGCGGGAGGGGGAAACGTATTTCCTAGCAAGCAGCGCCAGTTTTCTAATTTTCCACAGTTAGATATAATTTATTCATATGGAATAGAATGTGTTTGAGACTTTGGGAGTTCAGCTCATGTCTGTCTGAATCAACAACATAAAGGTCGAGTGAATGGTTGCTGAGTTTGCTCTGTACTCTCCTTTCAAATAACAAAAATGGATACTAGATACAAATTACATTCCAGAAATTGAGGGGAGTCCCTATAAACTGACTTCTTTCTTAAGATACATGCATAACTCTCAGTAACATTAACAGTAGCTATACTTGTGGAGCTATGTGCAGTACTACTGAACTTCGCTGTTTTGTGGCAGATCACTCAGTGGGTAATCTGTTCGTAACTAGTCGTGTCTTTTTTTCCAAAATAACAGCATGAAGCAAAAGAAAATAAATGTTTATTCCTGAAAAACACATGCAATCCTTCTTAGTTAAAAAAAAAAGGACATAGAAAATGTAACTTAGAAACATTACGGCAATTTTGTTATGCCATTTCTTTTATTTAGAGAATGAAGCAGTCAAACATGCAAAAGATACGCCACCTACGAAACTAGGTAAGCAATGCTGCGTTTTATGCATTCATTACTTTTGAAGCTGTTATTTAAAGAAATTGCAAAATGCAATTGTATATGACTGTTGTCAAAATCATGGCCTTGTGATCTGTTTTGCTGTATAGAATGGTCTGGACATGTCATACTATAGCTAAGGTAGCACAGTACGTATTTGTAATGACGGTTGTCATCTTCTGAAACCATATATATATCAGAGGTCAAATTTCTGCTTCTGTAATTCCACCAATGTTAAAGAAGTTATAGCAAAGAATTAGAACCACTTTCTGAAAGAAGTGCTTTAAATGGCTGTATTTCACTAATTGTGGGTATCTGCTGTTTATTTGGTCTTCACAGCCTTCCTGTATGACTCAAATTCTCAGGACCAGCAATGGTTTAATTTTTGTCCATAGCAGGTGTTATACGATAGACTATTCAGATCATGACCTGGCACTATCCATCTTCTACGATAAATGTCTCTGCATATCATAGCTCCTATGTGGCCTCACTTTTACAAGATAGAGCAAAATTACTGCAGGTGTAGGAAGCAGCACTGTTCAGCTTCACTGTGAAGCAATCATCATGTGTTAAAAAAATCCCATCTCCATGCTCCTTTGTGAAAGGAAACAAGTGAAGGATTAAACTTCTTGTTGTTAGTATCATTCATCCTTAACTCCAGCTCAGCAATTATCATGTGCAGATGAGAACATCCCTACTATCTTCATGCATCACTATTGTTATTAATTACTGTGAGATTACTAAAAAAGCGTTTTGATATGCAGTACATACATAGAACTAATAAAGCCATTCTCCACCATAAGAGTATTATGCTGCACCTGACTGTTCTGACCATTTTTCTTTCCTCTTTTTACTTCCCAGTCAAACTGAAAAACACTGCAGGTACGTGTCGTGTCTTGTTTCCTACGGAATGTAAATCTTGGTTTTGGATGTATGTTGTCTCATTTTGCATTTCTGCAATTTTGTCATGTTAGATAATGCTATTTTCTTGCTTGTACTACAGATACTCTTGTATTCCATCTGCTTAGTAACAACCGAACACACCAAAACTAAGTACATTTACAATTTAATATTGTGGACCTGCAACATTCAAACTCTTTTTGGAATTTTTACTTTTTACATCAGTTCAGTAAATTATGCTAGTAGTATAACTGATGCTCTTGTGCTTTTAGAGGAGTGTAGACACACGATTTATCTTTATACAAATATATTTTTTTATTAAAAATAACAAAATGGCATGTACCATAACTGAATTAGACAACCTGATGACTTCTTTTGCCATTTGGAAATTGCTGTTTTTGTTAATTCACTAAGCACGTTCTTGGCCTTCTTTCAGTATAATTTTTTTTTCCTACTTTAATAAAATCTAAATTCACAGAATCACAGAATCACAGAATAGTAGGGGTTGGAAGGGACCTCTGTGGGTCATCTAGTCCAACCCCCCCGCCGAAGCAGGGTCACCTACAGCAGGCTGCACAGGACCTTGTCCAGGCGGGTCTTGAATATCTCCAGAGAAGGAGACTCCACAACCTCCCTGGGCAGCCTGTTCCAGTGCTCCGTCACCCTCAGAGAGAAGAAGTTCCTCCTCATGTTCAGACGGAACTTCCTGTGCCTCAGTTTGTGCCCATTACCCCTTGTCCTGTCACTGGGCACCACTGAAAAGAGCTTGGCCCCATCCTCCTGACACCCACCCTTCAGATATTTGTAGGCATTTATAAGGTCCCCTCGCAGCCTTCTCTTCTTCAGGCTGAACAAGCCCAGTTCCCTCAACCTCTCCTCGTAGTGGAGATGCTCCAGTCCCCTCACCATCCTTGTAGCCCTCCGCTGGACTCTCTCCAGTAGCTCTTCATCCTTCTTGAACTGGGGAGCCCAGAACTGGACACAGTACTCCAGATGAGGCCTCACCAGGGCAGTGTAGAGGGGAAGGAGAACCTCCCTTGTCCTGCTGGCCACACTCTTCTTGATGCACCCCAGGATCCCATTGGCCTTCTTGGCAGCCAGGGCACACTGCTGGCTCATAGTTAACCTGTCGTCCACCAGGACACCCAGGTCCCTCTCCGCAGAGCTGCTCTCCAGCAGGTCCACCCCAAGCCTGTACTGGTGCATGAGGTTGTTCCTCCCCAGGTGCAGGACCCTGCACTTGCCCTTGTTGAACCTCATCAGGTTCCTCTCTGCCCAGCTCTCCAGCCTATCCAGGTCACACTGAATGGCAGCACAGCCTTCTGGTGTATCTACCACACCTCCCAGTTTGGTGTCGTCAGCAAACTTGCTGAGGGTACATTCTAACTCTTCATCCAGGTCGTTGATGAAGAAGTTAAACAAGACTGGGCCCAGTACTGACCCCTGAGGGACACCACTTGTCACCAGCCTCCAACTAGACTCAGCGCCGCTGATGACAACCCTCTGAGTTCTGCCATTCAGCCAGTTCTCTATCCACTTCACCGACCACTCATCCAGCCCACACTTCCTCAGCTTCCCCAGGAGGATATCATGGGAGACTGTGTCGAAAGCCTTGCTGAAGTCAAGGTAGATAACATCCACAGCTCTCCCTTCGTCTACCCAGCCAGTCATGTCATCGTAGAAAGCTATCAGATTGGTCAGGCATGATTTCCCCTTGGTGAATCCATGCTGACTACTCCTGATAACCTTCTTTTCTTCCACTTGCTTCATGATGGCCTCCAGGATAAGCTGCTCCATCACCTTTCCCGGGATGGAGGTGAGGCTGACCGGCCTGTAGTTCCCTGGGTCCTCCTTCTTGCCCTTTTTGAAGATTGGAGTGACATTGGCCTTTCTCCAGTCCTCGGGCACCTCTCCTGTCTTCCAGGACCTCTCAAAGATGATGGAGAGTGGCTCAGCAATGACATCCGCCAGCTCCCTCAGCACTCGTGGGTGCATTCCATCGGGGCCCATGGATTTGTGGACATCCAGATCGCTTAAGCGATCCCTCACACAGTCCTCCTCGACCAAGGGAAAGTCGTCCTCTCTGTAGGCTTCCTCTCTTACCTCCGGGGCCTGGGATTCCTGAGGGCCAGTCTTAGCACTGAAGACTGAAGCAAAGAAGGCATTCAGTAGCTCTGCCTTCTCCGCATCCTCCGTCACCAGGACACCCGCCTCATTCAGCAGCGGCCCCACGTTGTCCCTAGCCTTCCTTTTGCTGCTGATGTAGTTGAAGAAGCCCTTCTTGTTGTTTTTGACATCCCTTGCCAGCTTCAATTCCAGGTGAGCCTTGGCCTTCCTCGTCGCATCCCTGCATGCTCTCACTACGTTTCTGTACTCTTCCCAAGTGGCCTGTCCGTCTTTCCACATGCCATGCACCTTTCTCTTCTGCCTGATCTCCGCTAGAAGCTCCTTGTTTAACCATGCAGGTCTCCTTCCTCCTTTGCTAAATTTCTTTCTCAGGGGGATGCATTGCTCCTGTGCATGGAAGAAGTGTTGTTTAAAAAGCGACCAGCACTCATGGACCCCCCTGCCTTCGAGAGCCCTGGCCCACGGGATTCCTCCCAGTAGCTCCTTGAAGAGGCCAAAGTCAGCCCTCCTGAGGTCCAGGGTTTTGATCCTGCTTATCGCCCTGCTTCCTCCACGCAGGATCCTGAACTCGACCATTTCATGGTCACTGCAGCCGAGTCTACCTCCAACCTTCACGTCCTCCACCAGTCCCTCCTTGTTTGTTAACACGAGGTCCAGCAGCGCGCCTTTCCTTGTTGGTTCCTCCACCACTTGCATCAGAAAGTTATCATCGATGCTCTGTAGGAACCTCCTGGATTGCGCCTGCCTAGCTGTATGGTCTTCCCAGCTGATGTCAGGGTGGTTGAAGTCCCCCATGAGAACCAGAGCCTGTGACTGTGAGGCTGCTTGCAGCTGCCTGTAGAAGGCTTCATCAACCTCCTCCTCCTGGTCGGGTGGCCTGTAGTATACACCCACCGTAATGTCACCCGTGTGAGCCTGTCCCTTAATTCTAACACACAAGCTTTCAACTCCTTCTTCACTTGCCCCCAGGCCAAGCTCAATGCATTCCAGTTGCTGCCTCACATATAGAGCAACTCCCCCACCTCTCCTTGTTGGTCTGTCTTTCCTAAAGAGTCTGTAGCCATCTATGACAGCATGCCAGTCATGCGAGTTGTCCCACCACGTTTCTGTGATGGCGACCAAGTCGTAGCCGTCCTGCTGTATAATGGCTTCCAGCTCCTCCTGTTTATTGGCCATGCTACATGCATTGGTGTAAACACACTTGAGCTGGGCTGTCAATCTCACCCCTGGCCTTGGCACTCCAAGCCTAGGCTCATCCCTAGTGAGCTGGGCAATATCCCCTTCCCCCTTCGAACCTAGTTTAAAGCCCTCTCAATGAGCCCCGCCAGCTCGTGGCCAAGAATTCTTTTCCCCCTTTGTGATAGCTGAACTCCACTTGTTGCCAGCAGGCCCGGTGCTGTGTATACCTCCCCATGATCAAAAAAGCCAAAATTTGACCGATGGCACCAGTCCCTGAGCCACCTGTTAACCAGGTGAGTTTTCCTGCCCCTTTCAGTGCTGTCCCCTGCCACTGATGGGATGGAGGAAAACACCACCTGCGCCCCTGATCCCTCAACCAGTCGCCCCAGTGCCCTGAAGTCCCTTTTGATGGCCTTGGGACTTCTTTCTGCTACCTCGTCCCCGCCAACCTGCATTACCAAGAGGGGGTAGTAATCAGAAGGCCGCACCAGACCAGGGAGTTTCTTCGCAACATCCCTAACCCGGGCCCCAGGGAGGCAGCAGACTTCCCTGTGGGATGGGTCCGGTCGGCAGATCGGGCCCTCTGTTCCCCTCAGAAGGGAATCACCTATGACAATGACCCTCCTTTTTTTCTTAGTTGAGGCAGTTGTAATACGTGGGGCTGTCTGACTCGTTCTAGGCAACCCCCTGGATGGAGCCTCACCTTCACCCACATCCTCTGTGGCCAGTCCCTCACATTCCAGAGCCCCATACCTGTTGCTTAAGGGCAACTGAGCAGGTGAGGGAGGCCGGGGGGAAATTCGCTTGCCCCCCCGAGCAGGGACCTGTTTCCATTCCCCCCCATCTCTTAGGCCCCCTCTTTCTGCTCGGTGGCAAGAGGGTTGGGGGTTCTCTGCTTTCTGTGGAGCCGCCTCCTGCTGCCGCTGCCTCAGGGAGGGCAGGATGCGGCTCCACCAGTCGATCTCCCTCTCACACTCCCGGATGCTCCTCAGCCATGTAAATTAGAGAAAGGAATATTTCCATTTTAGATGGATTTTGAAGAGGATACAACGTGAATTTTTTGCATAACAAAGACTGCCACTGAAGGCATTGGATGAAGTCCTTGTTAAGGTCAATAAGACTTCTTCATAGATAGAGACTGGGATCTATGCTTATTGTGGCAAGTCATTACACATTACATACTGCAAATCACAATCGGACAACAATCAGAAGGACAGTGTTTAAACTGTGTGCTTTGAATTGTGAAAATTTTGAAGTATGGACCTTCACAGATGAATTAGTTGTAGCCTCTGAAAAACAGGATCTCTGTTTTCTTTTTTGTACTGTGCCAAGTGTCAAGACCAAACCATGTATTATTCTGATGTGAAGTAATCTACAAAGAGTATCCAAAACCAAAGCCAAGCCCCATGAGACACAGACCTTCCTCTGCTCCAGGTCAAAAGCTGACAATAAGACAAGGAAAACTGATTCCATTAAGCTTTTTTAATTAGTCTCCTATGTTAGGTGTTGGAAGTTAGACCAGAAGAATACCCGTTCTTAAACACCTGTCAGAAGACACAGTGTTATTCTGAACCACGACTATAAAGGGAAAGGGGGAACATGAAGCATCTGAATTGTGCCAACACTGAAGGATCTCCTGCAATCCTGAATTACAGTGTTCGGTTTTCAAGTTATCATTGCAAAATTATTACTTCCTCTGAAGCTATTAGTGGGTTTATTTCCTTTTTTTGTCATTATTTTAAGAAAATTTTCCTCTATTTGATTCCATTATTCAGATTTGTTCAGTCTTATATTCACTGGATCTGTTTGTTGACGTTTTATGTCTTCTGCACTGATTTATCTGAGAGACCCACCGATGGAACTCTCTATTAGAGAATCTTCAGACATCTAAGTGACTAATTCCTCATGCGTTCTGTAATAAGGATTATTTTAACCCGAAATCACTGTCTACAATGCTTTTTTATCAAGAGCTATATTACACTGGCATATTGTGAGTAAAAGGAACAGCCAAGAAATTTTCCCTTGACCTTTTCAGAGGGATGTTTGTACCACATATTTGAGCTTATATCCTGCTGCGTGAAATTATTATAAAGGTTAACTGTGCCTTTAGAAAAAGAAAAAGAAAAAAGAAAAAACAGTAATAAGTAGACCTACGATCATATACAAAAGTAATTCTGCTTATACTGCCTATTTTGAGCTAACCATCCTTGAATAAATCTAGTTCAAGATTTTAATCACCAGAGCTATCTATTTTAAACTACTTTTTTCCACTCAAAGAAGAAAACTTAGTTGGATCACTGCCTTCTTTATTTTTAGAGCTCTATATATCTTTGCTTCATATATTTCTCAGCCAGGTGTACAGTATACTTGCCATAACATGAACATAGCTATCATGTAATTCAGTATGAGATGCAGCCATGGACACAAAATACTCGCTGATTTTGGAGTTCAGGTCTAGTAGAAATGTGAAATAAATCCATACATATATCTTGGACTGAATTCATACACACTTTTTACCCTGAGCAATCTTGCTATAAAAGTAAATGGGGTTTGAATCAGTAGAGAGGTTGTATTATTAAGTGAATGACACGTTATAAACAGAAATACAAGGCTGAGTTTGAATAGTCCCCGAATTAACAACAAATACATTTGTATAGTAACCTGCTAAGCGAATTACCATGCAATTATAAAAGCAGTTAGTAAACTATCTTATTTTTCACTATTTCTGTTTTGGCATGCAGAAGGGTCTTTGACAGCAATTGATCCTATATCAAATCCAAATGTGTAATGAAACTCAGAATTTACTCCCCTGCATACTGACTAAAGACTCTCACATTGTGAGAGGTTACCTTGAACAGAGGACAAAACTAGTGGCATTCCTTACTCATGCAAGAAGTCATACCAAACCACACTTTGGAATCAAGAGGAAGAACATGTAGGCTGATGTTTCAGGAAAAACCTAAGCATTGGCCAAACTATTTTCCCATTTATTTCTATAATGAAAGTCCCATGATAAGGTTAAATTATTTCACAAAGCCCTCAGAGTGAGTGGAAGTTTATTGATGTGTTGGGAGGAGAAAATTGTCCTTATGTTACATACACCAGAGGGCAAAACTAACTACCCTTCAGGTCAACAGTCTTCCTGTACCTCACAGTCTAAGGGAATCAATCGTTAATCCTAAATTAGGATATATGCATATAACTGAGCCAGTACAGATCCCTCAGTCAGGCAGCCCCTCAGTTAAGGAGTGAAAGCATGAACCACTTTCCTAGATTTAGTGCCTCAGACAAACCTCTTTTTTTTTTTCTTCTGAAAATGAGAACATGCGTTAATCCATGGGTCACAACACAGTAATGTATCAGCTTTCAGCAACTATAAGCATGATCATAAGCAGAAATGTAAATATTAAAGGACTTAAGCACATTAGCATTTAATAGCAGCAAAACTGGCCTTTGCTGAACGTCCGTGCTGCCTAAATATTGAGGGCTGACATTTATGAGTATCCTTACGAACAAAGACCTGAATTAAAGTTTCCTGGGATGTGTTAGTGAAAATCATGCTTAATTGCTCAGTCTTCCTGTTGAAAAGCCATCAAATGAAGCATTTTCACCTTGGTGTGAGCTATAGAACTTCATGTTCATCTGAAGCCAAAGCTCAGCATGAAGAAAATACAGAGCTTATTCAATCAAAGGAGACCCTGAAATGTTTCGTGAGCATATTCCTTTTTTATGCATCTCTAGGTTCAAGGAGTAAAGGTTTTGCTTGGCTGGTGAGGTTATTCTCTTTCCTTAAAATTGTGATCTAAAATAAATCTGAGACTACTGAAGTAGTGATAGGTAAAAAAATCTTGGATTCCAATCCACAATTTAATTCATTACTTTGATTTTAAAAGAGTAATGATTGTTTACACCAGGGAATTTCTATCCCATTTAATTGATCCATTTTCATTGATTATTAGGAGTATTATAATAGCACAGGAATATATGCTTCTTTTGTGCTAGGGGCAGTGCAAAGATGTAGTCAAATTTTTTCCAGCTCTCAAGGGCTTTTACTCTTAAAAGGCAAGGCCAACTGGTAATTCAGGAGAAACTGTTATACAGGGGTGAATGCCCGCTCTTCAAAGTCAGTGTCAGTCATTGGTTGGGGTGTGAAAAGAGGGTAATAATTCAACTGAATACATTTATTTGAAAATAGCATAGTCAGCTACAACCTTGAATGCCTGATTAAAAATAACTCTAATTAAATATTTGCTTGGTGGAAATCTTTGGCCGGCAGAGTGTTTGCATTTACAAGAACAATTACATGCTGGATTACAGTACTTCAAAGAGTGAGACTCTTAGCTTTCAGTGTGAAATTCTTGTACACACCCATTGTTAAGGCACATTTCTTTGCAAATTAATATCCTGCAGAAAAGTTGCAGATGAAAGAGAAAGTCTTTTTAAGTGCTTACTTGCCTTGAAAAAACATGGTACTGAACCTCATATTCTTTTCCTTCCCCGCTTCCTCTTCATTTCTGATTATTATCCTGGAGAGCCAACAGGTGAAATCCCAATAGCAGGTAGCTATAATATTTCTCTGGTGTGTCTTAAGGAGAGAATTAATGAACTTAGCTGTGTTGATTAATACATATTGTTCATCAACAATGAACAATGCTAATGTGAACCAGCGCTGGTAAACTCACAGCATTGCAGCCAACCAATTCTCTACGAAAGACTTTTCTGATCGGCTCGTGATGTTATTTTCACTGTTCATCTTCTGCAGCATGTTTCACTGAGCTAGGCACAGGTGATCAGCACTGAGCAAGCTGTTGTTAATCAGATAACACGTGCACCAGAATACATTGAATAAAGCATTATTACAGCTGGTTGGAAGATATGAAGTGAAAATGCACAATCCAAAGGGAGCCTGACAGTTTTCTGCTGTAGTCAACAGGGAATACTGAAATGGGCTCAGACACCTGAAGCAATACACCTTACTTAATTTCATTTTACCTTGTTGAATAGAGTCACAGACAAAATGTCTGTGTTTGCGGGCTGGGGAAAAGGATGCCGAAAAGAAAAAAAGCACATGTTCCAAGTGAATGTACAGTTAGAGGAAAATAAATTAAATAAAATAAATTAGAATCTGCTGTTGCAGGACTTCAGAATGGTCACATTTGGTGGTTCCAAAGGTCCATATAGCTCTGTGTCCTGGGCTGGGTTTTTTTTTGTTTCTTTGTTTCAGACAATTGACATTGCCCTGGGAAAGAGGGTAAGAAGCATGCAATAGGCACAGGGATCCTTCCCTGATGCATTCTGGCCACCAATAATTAGGGAATCCTGGCAGTTAGGGAATTACAGAATTCTAGTGCCCAAAGCCTTTACCAGGAGTTTCCAAACTACTCTGCAAACAGCAATATTCAAACAATTTCCAATGACTGTTCGGAAAGCCCAGAACTGCTGCTGCCACTAAGGGTAGCAGCCACCGTTGTAGTATTAGATACATTATACACATGCCATGAGATACATTTACCACAGTTATTATTCCAGGGAAACTGCTAGGGAGATCAGCTTTGTGCAATGTACTTATTGTAAGAGCCCCGTATTTCTGATGTTTGTCACTTAATGTTGTTTCCTTGCAAATCTTTCTAGCCACGAAAAAAACAAAGACAGCTAAGGAAAAAGAAGGTAGGAATTTATTCTGCCTGTGCATATATATGTGGAAGATCACAATAAAAATTTTATGAGATTACAATTTTGCATGTGTTGCTATTTGAAACAACCCCTAAAAGATCTGTGTTAATTTTCAAAAAATTTTACTTGAAAACTTTACATAATAATCTGTTCAGCAGTCAATTACCTACCTTGAACTGTGCTACTTTTTCCTTGCTAGAAAAAACAGCTGAGAAGAAACATCTGAAAGATCAGAAAAACAAAGGTAATAAAGGGAAGAAGATCTCTGCAAACAGCAATGAGAATGTAAACATTAAGTTTTCTCCTGGGACTGGAAAGAGGAGCTTTGTTAGTCTTTCTAAATATAAGCAAGCCAAAATGATGAAATTGTGCATAAATCCCCAGTAATTGAATGTCTGATGGCTCCTTTGCATGAGAGTATAAAGGATTACATCAGCACACCCAAGCTGGCTGCATCGGTGCCATGCCTGTGACCCTCCCCGGCTGGTGCAGCATCAGGCTCTCTGCAGGGTCCTCCAGCGCTCTGTCCGCAGACCAGTAGGATTAGTAGTTCCCACTTAGTCTGCTGTCATGGTCCCTAGTGAGAGAGTGTAAATTTCATCCCCACAGCTTGTGCAACACTTTCGATCACCAGCTTCAAATTGTAGAAGATAGACTTCATGCTCACCTATATTCTGACTAGCCTGTTGGACACAGCACTGCCTTGATTGTTTCCCTACTGTAAGATGCAAACAGAGAAATGGTTTCTGCAATACCTCTGAAGATAATTAACATGATAAGTTACACTAATTTATTAAGTCAGTGGTCTAAGACAGAAATGTCTTCTCTACATTGGTTAAAGACAGTGATTTCCATGTAAACATTGTATAGTGAAGTCCTGGAACCTCGAAGGGTAGCAGTTAGTTAGTTGTACTGGTGCAAGTTTGCTAAACTAGTATCTAGAAGCAGTTTTCTTCTATGGTTATACTAGACATAAAATTTCTATGTTTAAATAATTTACTAAGAAAGTCATGTTTAAAAAAATGTCTGTTTTACACAGATTCCTATCTGTGAGCTGATTTCAAGAAACTAGAACGTTTCTCATTAAAAATTATTTAAACATGGTGGCCTAAACCTGAAGATTAATTTGTCATCTATTTTGTACTTTAGGAGTCCCTCCGGTAAAAGAAGCTCCACGACATCACAACCTGACATCAGGTACGTGATTTAACTTTATTGTAAAGGAACTCCCTTTTCCTTTCCAAAATGTTCCTTTTTATTTTCTGATTTTTGGTTTTTGTTTTTTTTTTAAGAAGATCATACTTGCAATATTTTCACATCTTTCATTCAAGTCCAGGGGACACTTTGTGATGTAGGCCAGCTAGATCAAATCCATAAATATTATTCCTGTGGAGAATGATTTGCTCAAATGGTATTGCTCTACCTTCTTCCTGAACTTTTAAGTATATATTCAGCTAATTAAGTTATAAACCAAGTGGCCTGCAGTTGATTTGGCAGTGCATTGTTTAAAACAAACATATGCTCCTCATAGAAAATCTGTCCCATAACAAAACCACATAAGGGGAAGCATGTTCAATTTATTTTCTCTCACATTAATAAATACTGTCTTCCACCACTATGTGCCCTCTGCCACAACTTCCCCACAAAAAGGGTGAGTAAAGGAGGAGCATCTTAGGAGGAAATCTCCCTGCATCATGCTATCAGTTAGCTCCATGTTTTTCCCAAGGTACAATAAAAATAAAAATATGTTCCACATTCTTGACTAGCATAAATTAATCCCTGTGACTTCAATGGAATTGCATTGATTCATGACAGACAAGGATCAAACTCTTTAATCTCACCTGTGAGGTACAACTTGTTTGCACAGAAAAAATGAACTAACTAATAACATGGTTCCTCCTAGTGCAGTTTTGTTGTCTTAAACTACTAAGGAAAGAATTTCACTTCTAATCATCCAGACTGTTTTGTTGTATACAATTTTTTTGCTTCTTTTACTATAAGTAGAATGCTTTAGACTCCTACATACATGATACAAAATATGTAATGTATGTATCTGTATTTAGAAATATCTACTTATCTGTCTGTATAAATTTAAAATATTTGAATAAAAATAAAAATGGTAGATAAGTATAAAAAAAAGTACAAACTAACCTGACATAAAGGAAGCGAAAATGCAAATTAAATACTAAGATCAAACATCCAAATGTTAGCATGTTTATTTGTGTGAAAATATTTGCACACATAGCTCACAAGTCTTTGATGTATAAGGGCAAGCACATTTACAAATAAGAGTGGCTTACTTTTTTTTTTTCGTCTTTTTTTATTATCATTAGGAACATGGAGTCTGAGAGTCAGATTAAGCTTTAATTTCTCTTAATGATTCTGTTGTTGAAGGATAAATACAGAAGGTACAATCTATGCTAGCAAAAAGTTATTAGTATGTCATTAGTCTAGAATTCATATAGGTCAAGTAGTACACATCATAATAAATAACCAGTAAGTTGAACTAGAGATTTTTTCCAGGAGAGAACAGAATTATTTTATGGAGCAAAATTTCAAATTCACTGTAAACCAGGAATGTACTAAAACTTGGCTGCCAGTGGACTTTCTCTGCACACCACACTCCTGCAAAGTTCACATCATTCAAAAACTGTGTTACTGTGGCTTTCATTGACAATAATTATTATGACTGGTTAATTTAATTGTACATTATCATAGTGCAATTATTCTTAGCAGCTCTGTGCAAACAGTTCTTCATAACTGGCTTTGCAAACAGAACTTGCTATGTAAATATTTTCAATCAATTCTTTGTCCACTAAAAAAAGAAGATAGTTTTCAGACAATGGATGAAAGGTTTCCAGAAGAACATCAAAGTGATTTCTCTTTATGAACGTTGTTTGTGGGTATTTGCTCAAATTGAGAATTTAAAAGTTGAGACCAAATCCTAGGTCATGTACACTTCAGTTAGAACTTGATATCTTTTTCCTGTGTTATTTGCAGATGAAGCCAGTGCATTTCCCCCAAAGTACTGAATGCTAACACTTTTTGCTGATAAATGGAAGTAGAAAAGGATTTACACTTTCTGAGCTAATCTAAAAATTTAAATAGTAAATCTTCTTTCAGCTTTCCAAAGCTGAATAGAGTAGATTCATATGTTCTTAGATTTTGATCAGAGTCCTTCAACCTCTCCCTAGTATTAAAAAGCAATCAGATAAAAACAAATAAGCAATTTTAAACAGCTGTACATATCTTCAATTTTAGAATGCACATTTAAACAGAATTTTAAACAGTACAGTACCTTTCATAAATAATGGTGATATATGCAGTAGACACTAAATTTCACTCCCTTGTAGACCTGCAAGCAATTACTTAAAATTCTTTCCCCTTCTTTCTCCAGTTCTAAGCGTCAAAATTTACATTTGTACCCAGACTGAAACTTACCCCCACAAAAAAAAAAGGGGGGCGGGAAGTTCTTTGAAGTCCTGGGGTTTTTTTCTGTCTTATAACAAATGTATTCACAAGCAGACAGATTAAGATTTTTTGACTCTTGGAGTAAAATTTGAGGAGTGTACAAATTCAACTCTGTGATGAGGAGTGTCTTCCATACACTTTATGTGAACAACTTTATACTTTTATATAAACCCTAGTTTGTTTCAAGGTTTACAACAGCACATGAAAATCTAAATTAATCAAAAGTAGGTTATTTGTATTGCAATTACCTTGTAACTGTCCTCACAGATGAAAACTCAAGAAATGATGTGGGTTACGTTTGTCTTATCATTAGTTCAAGAGGTTGACATTTTCTCTGTGCTATTTTCTGAGCCCACGGATGTACGGATGTGGCAGAAGTAAAGAGAGGCTGTGATGAAACAGCATGAAAAGGGAGAAATAATGAGATTGATAATAACCGCATATAAATTTCTTTGTTAAATTAGAGAACTGTGTCGATTATTTTCAAGGTCAATAAAAACTGAGCTAGTCATGTTAATTTCCACATAAATACATGTGTCATAAATGGACTTACTTAATTCTTCTATCTACTCTCGTACATTATTAGAGGCTTAAAACTTTCTTGGGCATGAGAACTTCTATAAGTACTGTCTCGTCAAAGAAGTTGTACCTCAGGGAAAACTAAAATTATCATTAAGCAGAGCCGGATCAACATTCATGTGAACATACTGTGCTAGCCCTTTTATTGAAAAAATCATTTGTCAGCAAGATTTATCCTCTGCTTCTGCAGTGACAGAGAACAACAGTTTTTCAGATGTTTTCTAGCATAAGTAGGCATCATTTCATCATATTATCAGCAAAAGATATTCAATGGCACATAGTGATCATCACATGAAAACCTCAGCAACTCCAGTGGATAAATTCATTACATGTCTGTATTAGCATGTGGTGATTGGTTTATTACCTTAAGGTCGCTTTATTGCTGCATAAAGTACTGCTATTGAAGCTGACCATTTGAATGCAACTAGATCAAAGCAGCTGAGCAAAAATTTTAAAGAGAAAAGATATTATGTCCTTTCTCAACATAGAAACATAGATCAAGCAAGGAACCATTAATTGTCATAGCTGTGTCTCTGAAATTAACAACGAAAAAAGTAATACTATCCTTCAAAAAGTTTATATTAGAGATTATTTTTTTTCTCACCACAATTCAGCAAATTGTCACTAATCCTACTACTGTATTTTCTGGACATAAGAAAAGGGATCATTGGGTGGAAAATAATAGAAGGAACTGGCCCTCTGAGAAGTTTCAGAATCTTTTGTACAAGATCTGTGCTCATCCATTTACTAGACCTGTGTCTAAGGAAGGTATTCTCGTTCGGTAAGATTTTCCCGGGTGCTCATCACTCTGCAGTACAAGTGCTCAGCATGAGAGCAGGATGAGCTGTGCACTAAGGCTGCTTTCCAGAGAATTTGTGTAAAACTGCATCCGTTCTGCAGATTTGCAGGAACGTCTCAACATTTCATGTTTGTTAGAATTGTGAGGACCAAGGCTGCACATGCAGGCTTTCCAACAACTTTGTGTTGGTCATTCCACTATTCTGAAGTTGACTTTTAAAGAAAAACTTGGAGACTAAATCTCGGCAGGCTTTTCTAACCAGAGGCACACTGTGCATTAACAAGAGGTGTACTTTATAGAGCTTGGTGAAACAGTGCTAAATGCTCGAGCAGTCACTTATTAAGAACTAATGTGACCTTGATTTAATTTAGTTTAACCTATCTTGAAATTGAATTGATGAAAATTTCACTGAAGTTGCTTAACTTCTGAATGGCTGCCCACACAACACTTTCATATGGCCTAATTAATCAATTTTTAAAGTTAATTTGAATTAATCTTCCTGAATTTTTCTACATTGAAAAATCCTTGAAAGAGGGAAATATCTGACATAATGTGGTAGCTAGGTAAAATACAAATTTTATGGTCTGGTATGAAGCTGATTAAATGTCACTGGAAAATTTCTTTTAGTTTGCAATTCAGTTTTGAAACTTGAAATCTCTAAATACACACCACAAATTAAAACAATACATCAGCTTTTGTGCTAAAATAGATAGCCTATCTGCATAGTGACATTGTAATCTAAATTACAAGTTACAGACATTCTATTTAAGTGCCCAAAGGGTAAGTTTTCTCTTTTGAGACAAAAGAACGTCATGGGGAGAATCTTTGGGTTCTTGCTGTGTCTTCTACAGGAGGACATCTATCCCTAGCTCTGAACTAGTCTCCTTTTTTTATCTTTGGCTATATTTGGTAATTCCATTACCTTACATTGAGTTTACTTGTTGTGAAGATTTGTTTACAACTGGGAATTACTGGGAGAGATTCTCAATCAGCTTTGCATTATGACAAGAGTTACTTGGACTCAATGTAAAGTCCACCTGCCCAGTAAACAATTGTAAGTTTTTACAGTAACCAACACAGTGACAAAAGAAGGGTTGATTCAGTTCATTTTCTATGTAGCACCTAAATATTAGCTACATGTTACTAGCACTTACACTTTACTAGCTCCTTTAAGAACATTTTCTTAATGTTTTGCAAACTTTAGCTGTGCCGCTACTGTGAATGTGTTTTATAGACCACATTGACAAGGTTCTAATCTAAAAGCTATGAGAGATATATCCCAAAGATTAATGAGCGGAGAGAGTCCTTGTCAATCAACAGTGAAAACCACTCTTAAAAATACAAGGTCAGACCCAAGACAGTATTTTAGAAGATTTTAACATCCCAAAGAGTCTGTCAAAGAGGTTCCATAAAGCCTAAGGTTTTCACATTCATTAAGCACAGAACTTTTTGGCCCCTACATCTCTGGTTTTGAAACATGTAAAATTGCTGGCCCAGTACCCAGTTCCTACAGAAACTTCATTAGGATCCAGAAACTTGCTTGACAATTCCTGACTGCCAGATACACTTTGGCTACAACTAACACATCAGCAACATCAAGCGCTTGACACAATGCAGCTGTGATTACTTTGCTTCTAAAATGGTGATGACAGTGATACTTTCTCTATCCTTGTGTATCATAGAATCATAAAAACATGAAATTTCTTGAGTTGGAAGGGACTCATAAGTATCATTGAGCTGAACTGTCTGCTCCTGAGAGGACTATCTAAAACTAAACTATATGACCAAGAGCATTGTCCAGATGCCCCTTGAACTCTGACAGGCTTGGTGCCTTGACTGCTTTCCTGGCGAGCCTGTTCCAGTGACCGACCACCCTCTCATTGAAGAACCTTTTCCTAATGTCCAATCTGAACTTCCCCTGATGCAACTTCATTCTATTTCCATGTGTCCTATCACTGATCGCCAGAAAAAGGAGATCGGCACCTCTCCCTCCACTGTTCCCCTTGAGGAAGTTGTAGTCTGCAATGAGGTCACCCCACAGTCTTCTCTTTTCCAAACTGAACAAACCAAGTGACCTCAGCCGCTCCTCGTAAGTCTTGCCCTTGCGACCTTTCACCATCTTGGTCACCCTTCTCTGGACACACTTTAGTAGCTCAATCTCCTTCTTGTATTGAGGAACTCAATACTGCACGCAGTACTCAAAGTGAGGCCACACCAGTGCAGTGTGGAGTGGGACAATCACCTCCCTCAACCAGCTAGCTATACTGTGCTCGATGCACCCCAGGACACGCTTGGTCCTTTTGGCTGCCAGGGCACACTGTTGACTCATATTTAACTTGCCATCAACTCAAACCCCCAGGTCTCTTTCTGCATGACTGCTCATCAGCCTCTCATCCCCCAGTTTGTATGTTTAACAAAGATTACCCTACCCCAGGTGCATAACCTGACACTTGGTCTTGTCAAATTTCATACAGCTGGTGATTGCCCAGCTCTCTAGTCTATACAGATCTCTGTGTAAGGCCTCTCTACCCTCGAGAGAGTCCGCAACTCCTCCTAATTTAGTATCATCGGCAAACGTACTTAATATACATTTGATTCCTGCATCCAAATCATCTGTAAAAACACTGAAGAGATCAGGCCCTAAAACTGAGCCCTGAGAAACCCCACTGGTGACTTCCCGACAGCCTGATGTAATCCCATTTGTTGTAATCATTGTGTACTCTCCAAGGGGTTTAGTTGACTCTCTTTCAGAGCTCTCTTTACCTGGAGAGACTCAGTTTTATATCTTCCACTTCCCAGGAGGGCACTAGGGCTACTGAGTTAATAATTTGGGTGGAAGACCAGCTGCCTGTTCCTCTTGAATTTGCGTAATTCCAGAGAATTGCTACTGGAGTGTCACAAACGTGACTTCAAATGTAGGTGTTGTCATTCGAGCTAAACCATGTTCAAGGTGCCTGAAGTCCACTCTAAATCCTGGTCCACAAACGTTACTGGACCTCTCCCGCTACACTTCATAATGTACCCTCTGAGCTTGGAATGGTTGTTTACATCAAAAGGGAATGAGAAAAATTCTACCAGGGAATACACTAAGCGAAAACTTAAACTCCAGGGAGAGATCCCAAAAATAAAGAGGAATTTTTCATTAAAAATAGAAATTGGAGGATGAGCAGAAGTTGAGAATGGACAAGGTAGTTGAAAGTTGGATTTTTTACAAGTAGTTCATTAAGTGATTACTTCTCATACTGATTTGCCTACCAAATTATTAGAGGCACACCTGTATTTACTGTAAAAGTAGGGATAAATTGGTCTAACTAAACAACATATGAGGGTCAGAGCCTATGGAAAAAAAAACTATGAAAAAAAATTACAATTTTTTAGCATGGTGGTTTGGATCCAGTAATGAGAATCTGATTTGCCTAACTTTGCAAAATGAATCCAATTAGTAATGTTATTTATGCCTGTTGGACAATGATTTCATTCCCTTCCTCTTCACTGGGTCAAAACATTTCACTAAAATTAAACTAAATGACTCCAAGCATTTATAAATATGTACTAAATTTGTGCCAAGTCAAATTAAATATATATCTCAGTATAATTCTCTGAATTATTTTGCCTCAAATGAAATATTAATAACTAGTATCTTATGGTTTCTCATTGCTAAGCTGCCTTTGCCCTTCAGTTTGACTGGTATACCTTCTTAAATCACACTGCAAGAAAAGAGAAGAAAAGTACGTATTATGTATCTCCATGACATGTCTCATGGAAGTAAAGATCTATATAAAATGTAATTCTTCAACAGTTTTCTGAGTCAGAGATTATTTATCTTTGTTCCAGATAAATGGCCATTTCTTCAAATCCCTCTTGAACCTTAGGAAAGTAATTCCTCCAATGTCATATTCTTTTTGTTCCAATGGGGACATGGCTTAGAGGGCAGAGCAACTGTCTCACTTTTTTGTCAACATATATTTTGTTTTTAACATTTATCAGCTGAAAAACAGGCATCCTGAAGTTGGAGTGAGTTCATGATTCCAAATTATCATCAGTGTAGTGAAATCCAGTGGACAAACCATAATCTATTGTTAATCAGTGAGACCAAAAACTGACAGCAGATGCTGTGAAATATTTTAAAGAAGCCAGCCTATTGAGCTCCTACAGTTTCCTTCTGGTTTTCCTTGTTCCTAGAACTGTACAAATTCAGGGTGAAGAAGACTTTCTAATTTAGGTTCATTTTTCATTATAAGTAATACACAGGCACAGATTTGATCCTCCTAATCATAAGCACTTAAATAAGGCCATATTTGCACAAGCTCCATGGTCAATGAGAGAAGAACTTCTCCAACGCGTTAGTCACCCTCTTCAAAATCTGGATTGCCTCCTATTATGTCATGTGGCTAGAGCTAAATCCAGCAGGTAGTGCCTTGAGAGTCTGATGTTAAGCAGGGTGAGTTTGGGCCTATCAGAATTCATCAATAACATCGTTCAAGCGCTATCCGTTTCCTGAGTTTTTATTGCCATAAAGCAGTGCTGCTGCTCCCAGTAGAAAAGCTCTCACTGAGGAAGATAAATGTGTACACATAATACTACAATCATAAAAAACCCTTATTTAATAATTATTTCTTTTACTATGATAACTGAAACAAAGAAAGCACTTGCATCATTCAAATACCAGCTTCACTTTCATTAGTTGCTTCGCTGATATTATTCACTGATCCTTTTCCCTCCTCTGTCTTCCTCTCTCCTCCCCTCCTCTCTCCATCCCTTGCCTTCACAGCTGAATGAATATCTGTTATTAACTTCCAGTTACTTGGTATCTATTCTTGTTAACATAAGAAGATCCCTGATTGTTTTTACCTTCTTGTTTGGTTCTATATGTTTTTTGTGTGCATAAATGTGTTAAAAGTTTAAACCGATCTTTTAGTGACTGAGAGTTCTTTAGAAACAATGATTTTAATGCAATATGTTGTAATCACATTAGTTGGACCTGCTGGCCATAGGAATGAGTCAACAGAGACCGTGTCACATGAACATGCCTAAGGTACATGATCAGCACACAGTGCATCCTGTCAAGAGAGTGTCGTGTTTATTGAGCAATAGCAGTAAAATCCAGTTCTATATCGTTGCCCACCAAACACCACTGCAGTCTGAAGTAATTACCACTGCAGACTGTGAAAAGTTCCAACAGATTTTGACAGAATTTGGATCAGGCCTGCATTAATTTCTGGTCCTTCTTAAATATCATTCCTTGAATGATTCATCTGTTTGCTCCTGTGTTTCACTAGTAAAACACATAATGCCAGGACAAGACTCCTTTGAAAGCTCAATGCCAGCAAAATTGTAAAGACTGTGTACTCTGATCATTGCTATGCTGTGTTGGAAGTGTCCGTCTTACCACGTATGTGTCTCACTGTTACATCTTGCATGGTTCTACTGTCTAACAAAAAGGATTTTTTAATGAATTTTGGGGGAATGTCACACTTTGGAGATATTCACACATCTATGTGAGAGTTACGCAGTTTATGTGCAGTGACCATAACATGGAATAGAAGACTTTTCCCTTGACATACATCTTATTTATCCATTACGCCTTCTTACTACACAATGCAAGAGCCAGTTAGCAACATACAGAATTTTTACTCCTTTAAATGTTTGTTAGGTGTCATCTATCACATTCAAGCTAAAACACAGACATGATAGGTTTCTCCTTTTACTGCAGAAATTGGTTTTGTTGGAATAAAGATGTCATTCATTGAGCTTTGTTGTTGTTTCAAAAAGAGCACTGACTTTGATAAGTAACAAATCATAACTGGTGTTAACCAGTTCTGGTCTTGGGATCTTGTATATGTTTTTACTGTTGTGAATTTTTTCCCCTCTAATATATTAAATACAACCAGAGTGACCTTTAGTGCTATTGACTTGATACATTTACAACATCCTTTATATCAAGTGTTATTGAAGACATGTTCTACTGACTTTGTACTGATACTATTTTTGTCCCACTGATTGAAATACTGATAAAGACTGGTTTCTTTTGTGTATTGAGCAATTTTCCTGAGTGAGTTGGGATCACAGACACTCATAAGCAGTGAAACAATCTTATGGGTGTTTCTTGCTCACCGTTGAGCACTATTTTTGAGAGAAAGTGTGTTTATTATTTTGAAGTATATTTCACCTTCTCCAGACCTTGCAGTCCCACAATTCTTGAAAAAGAGCCATTAAGGAGAACATGCAATCTGAGTTCTCACGGCTGTAATAACAATGTTGTTGCTAGTATTTAACTCTGCTACTCAAACACTTTTAGTACTTTTTTATTCAATAGCTTGTTACTTGACAGACCCCCTGCTAAAATTAATATGAAAACTTGGATGGTCTTTACAAAGATGAGTAATTACTTGAATTATATCACAGACAATTTGAAAGTAGCTTTGAGAGCTACTTTCTGACATCCTTCATTTTCTTTCTTTTTTCAAGACACAAAATAAGATCCAAAAGAAACATCCCATTGGGACAATTTCTTTTTTTCCCTGTCTACATTTTGTCTATAAAATGCTATAAAAAAATCATTTTAAGGGGATTTTTTTAGATATATGGATTTGATATAAAGTGGTAGTGATATTTCTTCCTTATGTTTAATGGACGTATAAAAGTTTTCTCCTCTGCTTTTCCCCCTTCTCCTTCCCATTAAGCATTGTACTTCCTGAGAATTGCAGTAGTGTGGCTGTAGAGCATGCTCAATATTAAGAAAGGAGCTGAAAAGGATTTATCAAAAAAAGATAAATATAATTTTTGAAGCAAATGATGTTGTTTTGAATAGCCAATATCTAAACATGGACCATGTTATGAATTTAAGGAATCAGTATTTGATCTTCTGCCTAGTCCCTCAGCATTCAGCTTTGCTATTAGAGAAATGGTTTTTAATTGTCAGTCACAGAGTGCCACTAAGCACAAAGACTTGCATACTTGTTTTAGAAAGTGTGAAGGCAAAAATTTATGACATTTAGCAAGGATTCCACACCACTTCACTTCCCTATCTGCCCCTGTGCTTTCTCTGGTCAGTTTGTCATACTGTAGTTTTACTGACATGTTAAGGAAAAGAGCTCAAATTTTTTTACAGGGAAAGGAGCAGAGCAAGGGGGAAAGTACCTGCTTGTCTTCCTTGCCTTTTAGTAAGTGAAAAAAATTTCAGCTCCGCAGTTGCTGGAACAAATTTTCTTTGTTCTTGTGTGGTTCAATATTGATTGCTGAACCAAAAAACAGTATGTACATTCCTGAGAAGCAATCAGAAAGAAATGAGTGCAGTTGTTAATACTTTCCTCCTACTTACAATTGCTTACTAATTAGTTGTTTCTAATGCTATGATTACCTGAATTTTTGTGCTTTGTTGAATTGTTTAATTCTATTAGGTAAGCCTGTAAGTGAAGAAATTTGATTCAAACTAGATAACACTAGTAATAAAAATTATTTCCTCACACATTCCCTGTAATTTTTCCCTAATACCAAAACTGCTATTGCTAAAAGCTATTGCTTTTTAATGAATATTTTATTTGCTGACTTTCCTTAAAACCAGCTATTCAACAATAGTAAAAATGGGACTTTAACCGTTATAACACATAAACAGGAATGCCTTCATATTCTTTAGGATTAGCAACTTTTATTCTGCTCTGATTTTTCTACTCCTTTTCCTTATAAGATTAATTTTAAAAAAGACTATAGTGAAAAAATACATTTTTGTTTGTTTTGATCACCATAATTCCTTAAACAAAACTCCCATTTATTGCTTGAGTAAGCACTTGAATGGTAGTTTGGCATTTTGAATGGTAGAAAGCTATACCTAATTAATCTTCCTTAAAATTATGCTAAGTTATAATAATTCAAGAGAAGCTTTGATGATAATTATCACAAGGTCCCTGGACATCCTTGGAGTTTAAATGTGTTCCCAACCAGACAGCATACAGCTAAAGCAGGAAATTAAAACTGTTTTTCCCTCTTTAGCCCCTGAATTACCAATTCCCAAACCAGACATGCTGCTTAAATGGAGTTAGAGCCTATCATCCGTTGGAAACTGTGGATCAATGGCCTGGAAGCCAAACTCTTTTACAGCACCTTGACTTTCAAGATCCATCACGTGTCTAAGGATGGAGTGTCCCCATACTCATCACTTTTCTTAAAGAACTACTTCAGCTAAATCGACACAGAAAAAATTCCAAAATAGATTACTCAGGATACAAGTGTCTGTACAGGCAAAAATATGCAGAGTGAAAATGAACAAGTCAGTGCTTACCTAGCACTGAGATTTTTAGTGTCTCTTCCACTACAAGGTTCTTATAATTAGCAGACAGATGTTTAATAGTCTGTGTCCTGGTGACCTGGCTTCTCATGAAAATCTTTCCCCGTCCATATCTGTCACAGGAGAGTCCCTGGTTGAGGACCCCTTTATTCCCTTTGTGTGGAATGGTAACATATTCTCACTTAAAACTCCTCTCTTTCCCGGCAATTCCTTAATACTTCTCTTGGCAGAGAAAGACTTGGGATCTTACTGTCACTTCGTCAGTGTCTGCTTTCTCATGTTTCAGAAATGTAAATGGCTGAGTGTGAATCTTTCTGCCCATACAGTAAATAAAGACTGTTACCCAATATCAGCCACCATAAGGCAAAAAACTGTAACCACCTGTTACGAAATATTCAAACCTGAGTGTGAAGCTTTCCCATATATTAAATCTAATATTCTATGCAGATTTACATAAATGGATGGTTTATGCCATATACAGGTGGATTTAACTCTTTACTGCTTTTACCAAGGAAGAGACACAGAGTAATCAGTCTATTTGGGATGGTAAAGGACTTGTGGATGACACCATAACAGTATCTGTAGGGGATATGAGAGATCCGCATGCCTTGAAAATTAGATCTGATTCTGGAATGTATTTGGACTTCCATGAGCCTGTCTGCTGGTTCTCAGCCAAGTCATATTTAAGCTGATATCTTTGCCTTGTGTGAATATGTGGAAATGAAACAGCATCTAAAATCACTGTTTAACGATTCCAACAACCTTATGACTTTGGGATTGTATTTGTTCTCTGGTGTCTCATTCATTACTGGGACTTGTGTCAGCTAGTTGCCTTTTACCTGTTACCTTTTCCATACAATAAGCTTGATGAGAACAATTAACAATGAATAGTATGTAATTTGCATTCTGGCTCTTTAAATGTTAAAATAAATCCTCAAAGCCAAATTAACAGTCTTTGAACAATCACAGCAGTTGGGGAGGTGGACTGAAAACTGACTCAACTGCCAGACCCAGAGGGTGGTTATCAGTGGCAGGAATTCCAGTGGAGGCCAGTAGCTAGCAGGGCAACCCAACGGTCAATATAGGTTTTACTTAACAGTTTTGTTAATGATCTGGATGATGCAGTAGACTGTACCCCCAGCAAGTTTGCAGATGACACAAAACAGGGAAGAATGGCTGATACTATGGAATGTACTTTGCATTTCCTTTTGACCAGACCTGAACAGCTTCACACAAACCCTGAACCCACAGGGGTTGTTTGTTTCTCTGCCTTTTGGAACTCATCTTGGCTGTTCTCACTCCAAACGGATTTCCATCCAGGCAAAAATCATTTTAAAATATCAAAAATAATTTCAGAGATTTCTCTTTCTTTATGAGGAAAAAAGTGCCCTTTCACAAAGTGAAAAACAAAAAAGCAAATACACTCTCCTCCAGCCTTTCAGAAACAAATTAGTCTTAGGTATCAGATGAACTTACATAACAACATTAAATGCAATTTATTAAAAAAATATTTATACATTTTTCCAGCATAGGCTTTTTTTATTTCCTCAGTAATACTCATAGGGAAATTACAGTAACTATATGCATTCTCATAAACTACCTCCAAAACAAAAGCTTAGGGCTTTTTTGTCTCTGCTAACCTGAAAAAAGACATCTAGTGTTAAACCACATGTTTTACTCCTACTTTTATCTTTTTGGGGTAACATTGGCCCTGAAGATACGAGACAATGCATTGACAGTGAGAACCCTCTTCGGCTTGAAAGACACATTCTGCATTCACATTGAATGTGGGAATTATGAAGGCAGAATAGGACATTTTTAGTCTTCTTTGCATGCCAAAACTCAAATTGTTCTCCTGGTTATGGATTGTATCATAACACTGGTGCAGATACTGATACAGACACAGTTCCAAAGACATTGCTATCCTTTGAACGAAGTTTTTAACTGCTTGTTTTGCAGTTGAGGTTTGCATGATAAAGCAGCCTAAGAAGGACAACATGAAACAGAAATGGTGAAAAAGAACATACCAAAAACTGTCATTCTGAAACCATTTCATCCTGCATAGACTTAATATACAGACAGCTGACTTTGGTTTGCTTAAAAAGTTAGAATATGCTAAAGACAGACCACTCAGTTTACAGAAAGTGTGAATCTCATCAGCAATAAAGAAGACAATATATAAGATACTTACCAGAAAATGTATAAATAAGTAAAAAAAATACAACAGACATTTGCAATATGTCTACTTCAATGCTCTGGTTGCTTGATTATATAAAAGACCCATCCCAGCAAGGCATGATGATGAGATTTTCTTTTATAAATGAGTAATTTTGTACTGGCAGAATCCACAAAGACCACATGGAATAAAAGGCCTTTTTTAATAGGCCTTAAAAACGTCCTCTTTCTGTACCTGCATCTGGAAGCATAACACCTTGCTTAACAAATCTTGTACTCTAATAGTAGCTACTAGATCTCACATATCATACAATGTACCAAAATAGTTCAATATTTTAGCAAGTTAACCTGCTTAATTTACTGATGTATAAACATTGTCTTAATATGAGGATAAATCCATGAAACATTGTGCTTTAGTTCATCTAAATCCCCCCTGAAAAGAGAAAATTGAAGAAAATGGGGAACTTTCATTTCAGAGTGAAATATTTCAGATTCATTCCAATGCCATTCCAGTTAAAAATGTGAACAATTTTTTTCACAAATATTTGTAGAATTTCCATAGATTTTAGAAAAGTTTCATTGAAAAGTTTTGAAAATCAAAAGGTAGAGTTTCCAATTCTTGTGTCAGATGTCACTTGTTATTTACAAAGATGCTTTTGGATATTTGGATATTTTAAATACTTTACTATAGTTTGTTTAGTATAGATGAAAAAAGCATTTGCTTTTTTTAGTATACCCTTCCCTAAGATGAAAGAGTCGACGAAGAGCTTTGATTAATTCTTTCATGGGCTTTGATTTTTTTTTTTTTTTTTAAGCAGAATCTATATCTTCTCCTTTTGTCAGTAAGCTTTTCTCCAGTGAAAAGTAGTTACAGCTAAATTTATCGATGACTGTAGCCTTGCCTACACCTCTGTGTTCCAGCCGCTTGGCCACAATCTCTTGACACAGCAACGTCCATTTTTCTCCTCAAGCTCTTTGCTTAAGTTGTACATCACCTATTGTTTCTTCCAGTCACCCCAAAAATCACCTGACCCAGGCACTTTGCTAGATTAGCGTTAGTATTCTACCAAGGCGGACTACTTGTTTTGCTTGAGCAGTCAAAATCTCCACCACAGATTCCCATCTCAGTCTCATCACCTTTGACATGAAAGTCAGATGTCTTCTGCTCTCAACATTGCACCTCTAGCCTCCTAGGAGACTGATGCTTTTTGAAGAAAAGATTTTTCATACCAAATGTTTTGGTTTCGGCTGCCGCCGGCAACAAAAGCGCCACGCGGCCACCCCTCCCCCCGCCGGCGTGCGGAGGAGAATGAAAAGAAAGAGGCAGAAACTGGTGGGTCGGGATAAGGGCAGTTTAACAGAACAGCAAACAGAGGGAAACAAGAACAACAACCATACAGATAAGGAGAAAACACAACAACGAACCGTACGACCCAGAGAGCCGCTCTCCCGAACAGCACTGGCGCCGCGCCCCCCCAAGCCGCGAGAGCGTTCCCGCCGCACCGCCCCCCCCACCGGAACCCAGCGTGACGTCACATGGTATGGAATACCGGGCTCTGTTTGGCCAGGTGGGGTCAGCCCCCACCCCCCGGCTGTGCCCCTTCCTGGAGTCCGGTGAAAATTAGCCCTGTCCTGGCCAAACCCAGGACATTATCCACCCCTTATTCCATACCATCTACGTCATGCCCAGGTCCCCCATTGTCCAGTTGATCACCACCACTTCTCCTGTCTCCAGATATCATTCCCTTAGTGTATGGATCATCACTCTAAAGTGTCCATTGAGTTCATTTTATCCATGACTTCGGGCTCCATCTGTCGTAATGGTCTTCCGTGGCAGGAGAGGTGATGTGTGGTGATGGGCAGTCACTTGCTGCATCCGGAGCTCACGGCTGATGTATCTGGTGCGGCCCGTGCCCACAGTCTGCAGGAGATGTTGATCTTGATGAAGTTGCTGGATGCCAGTTGTTGAAAAACCAGGTCCAGTTCCATCATTGCTGTGCTCTGCTAGGTTTTCATCGAAAAAGTCCATCGTTCTTTAATCTGGACCATTCTTACTATGCTACTACTGGTACAAAATATAACAATTATAACAGTGATAACAGACAGTGACAGGGTTATTTAACAATTAACTTTATACAATTTATTTATGGACTATTCTCACCCAAAATTAAATCCCCATGAGGTACACATCGGACTTCCCCATCCTTCTGCATTACCCACCAGGTACACCCAGGTCCTTGAGCAAAAGCAATCCCGCAGACGGGCTTGCCTTTGCCCGAGGCAGGACTAACGCAAACCGTCTTCCCTAATATGTTCCGCATGTGCACTACAGGGACTTTATCCCCTTCTACGGGGCGCTGAGGTTTTGACTGGGCAGGACCAGCCCGGTTGGTGGACCCTCTGGTGTTAACCAACCAGGTGGCCTTTGCTAAATGGGTATCCCAGTTTTTGAAAGTCCCACCCCCCATTGCCCTCGAAGTGGTTTTTAGCAGCCCATTGTAACGTTCGATCTTTCCCGAGGCTGGTGCATGGTAGGGGATGTGATACACCCACTCAATACCGTGTTCTTTGGCACAGGTGTCTATGAGGCTGTTGCGAAAGTGAGTCCCGTTGTCCGACTCAATTCTTTTGGGAGTGCCATGTTGCCACAGGACTTGTTTTTCCAGGCCCAGGATGGTATTCCGGGCGGTGGCATGGGGCACAGGGTAGGTTTCCAGCCATCCAGTGGTGGCCTCCACCATTGTGAGCACATAGCACTTGCCTTGGCGGGTTTGTGGCAGTGTGATGTAGTCAATCTGCCAAGCCTCCCCATATTTATATTTTAGCCATCATCCTCCATACCACTGAGGCTTTACCCGCTTGGCTTGCTTGATTGCAGTGCATGTGTCACATTCTTGGATAACCTGTGCAATGGTGTCCATGGTCAAGTCCACCCCTCGGTCACGAGCCCATCGGTATGTCGCGTCTCTTCCTTGGTGGCCCGAGGTGTCATGGGCCCACCGAGCTATAAAGAGTTCACCCTTATGTTGCCAGTCCAGATCCACCTGAGCCACTTCAATCTTAGCAGCCTGATCTACCTGGTGGTTGTTTTGATGTTCTTCAGTGGCCCGACTCTTAGGGACATGGGCGTCCACGTGACGGACTTTTACAGCCAACTGCTCTAGCCGGGCAGCAATATCTTGCCACAATGGGGCAGCCCAGATAGGTTTGCCTCTGCGCTGCCAGTTGTTCTTCTTCCATTGCTGCAGCCACCCCCACAAGGCATTGGCCACCATCCAAGAGTCGGTGTAAAGATAGAGCACTGGCCACTTCTCTCGACTGGCAATGGCTAAAGCCAGCTGGATGGCTTTCACCTCTGCAAACTGGCTTGACTCACCTTCTCCCTCGGCGGTTTCGGCGACTTGTCGTGTAGGGCTCCATACAGCAACCTTCCACCTCCACTGCTTCCCCACAATGCGACAGGACACATCCGTGAACAGGGCATACTGTTTCTTATCTTCTGGCAGCTGGTTACACAGTGGGGCCTCTTCAGCACGTGTCACCTCCTCCTCTGGCGATGCTCCAAAATCTTTGCCTTCTGGCCAGTCCATGATTACCTCCAGAATTCCTGGGTGACTGGGGTTTCCCATTCGGGCGCGCTGGGTGATCAGAGCGACCCACTTACTCCACGTAGCATCGGTGGCATGATGCGTAGAGGGGACCCTCTCTTTGAACATCCAGCCCAGGACCGGCAATCGTGGTGCTAGGAGCAGCTGTGCTTCAGTGCCGACCACTTCTGAAGCAGCTCGAATGCCTTCATATGCTGCCAGAATCTCTTTTTCAGTGGGAGTATAGCGGGCCTCGGATCCTTTGTATCCCCGGCTCCAGAACCCCAGGGGTCGACCTCGAGTCTCCCCTGGTGCTTTCTGCCAGAGACTCCAGGTTGGGCCATTCTCCCCGGCTGCGGTGTAGAGCACGTTTTTAACATCTTGCCCTGACCGGACTGGACCAAGGCCTACGGCATGAACTATCTCCCGTTTATTCTGTTCAAATGCCTGTCGTTGCTCAGGGCCCCATTCAAAATCATTCTTCTTCCGGGTCACGTGGTACAGAGGACTTACAATCTGGCTGTAATTTGGGATGTGCATCCTCCAAAAACCCACAACACCCAGGAAGGCCTGTGCTTCCTTTTTGCTGGTTGGTGGAGACATAGCTGCTATTTTGTTGATGACATCCATTGGGATTTGACGGCGCCCATCCTGCCATTTTATTCCCAAAAACTGGATCTCTTGAGCAGGTCCCTTGACTTTACTTCGCTTAATGGCGAAACCGGCTTTCAGAAGGATCTGAACTATTTTCTCCCCTTTCTCAAAAACCTCCTCCGCTGTGTCGCCCGATATAATGATGTCGTCAATGTACTGCAGATGTTCTGGAGCTTCACCTTTTTCCAGTCCAGTCTGGATTAGTCCATGGCAAATGGTGGGACTGTGTTTCCACCAGTGGGGCAGTCGATTCCAGGTGTACTGGATGCCCCTCCAGGTGAAAGCAAACTGTGGCCTGCACTCTGCTGCCAAAGGGATGGAGAAGAATGCATTAGCGATGTCAATTGTAGCGTACCACTTGGCTGCCTTTGACTCCAGCTGATATTGAAGTTCTAGCATGTCTGGCACGGCAGCACTCAGCGGTGGTGTGACTTCATTCAGGCCACGGTAGTCTATTGTCAGTCTCCACTCTCCAGTAGACTTTCTCACTGGCCATATGGGACTATTAAAGGGTGAGCGAGTTTTGCTGATCACTCCTTGACTCTCCAGCTGGCGGATCAGCTGATGAATGGGGAGAAGGGAGTCTCGGTTGGTACGATACTGTCGCCGGTGCACCGTTGTGGTCGCGATTGGCACCTGTTGTTCTTCAACCCTCAGCAACCCCACAACGGAAGGATCCTCTGAGAGACCAGGCAAAATGGACAGCTGTTTAATTTCTTCCGTCTCCACAGCAGCTATGCCAAAAGCCCACCGATACCCTTTGGGGTCCTTGAAATACCCTCTCCTAAGACACTCTATCCCAAGGATGCACGGAGCCTCGGGGCCAGTTACAATGGGGTGCTTCTGCCAGTCCTGCCCAGTGAGGCTCACTTCAGCCTCCAGTACACTCAGCTCTTGGGACCCCCCTGTCACTCCCGAAATGCAAATGGACTCTGACCCTTTGAACTCTGATGGCATTAAAGTACACTGTGCACCAGTGTCCACTAGAGCTTTATACTCTTGTGGATCTGACGTGCCAGGCCACCGAATCCACACCGTCCAATAAACACGGTTGTCCCTTTCCTCCACCTGGCTGGAGGCAGGGCCCCTCTAATCCTCGTCAGAGAATTTGCTGCCCACCTGCTGTAAAAATGACTTGAAGGTCCCCTCCAGAGGATCGGAATCAAGGTCAAACTGTCTGCCTGGTCTGGAGAGCTGGCTTCTGGAAACTGGAGCAGCATTTTTCCTAACAGAATCCCCTTTTGTGATTGTTTTACCTCGCAACTCACGTACTCGTGCCTCTAGACTTGAGGTGGGTTTTCCATCCCACTTCCTCATGTCCTCTCCGTGGTCACGCAGGTAAAACCACAGGGTGCCCCATGGTGTGTAGCCTCTGTACTCTCTCTCCTGAGCAGAGAAACGCTTGCCCCTAATAGCTGAGATGCGGGCCCGCACAGATGGGGAGTAGGACATATCCTCTTTGAATTGCTGGAACTGTCGGGACAATTTATTCACAGCTGAGACAAGGGAGGAAGAGAGACTTTCCTCATATTGGCGGAGTCTGACAGCCATCTCATCCACTGTTGGTGCCTCTTTACCTTTCCAGTTTACTACTGCCAGTGAGTTGGCATATGAGGATGGTGCGCTCCGCACAAACTTCCTCCACATAGATGCTGTGCACTGGACTTCATCTGGGTCTGTGGCTAACTGGTCATCATCTGGTTTGTTATAAACCAGCTCCCGCACAGCTAATTCCCTCAAGTACTGAATACCCCTTTCCATATTGGTCCACTTGGCAGGATAGCATACAAAATCATCACTGAAGGGGTACCTCTCCCTCACCCCTGAGAGAAGTCTCCTTCAGAGGCTGAGGACTTGTTCCTTTTTCCCAATGGCCTTGTCAATGCCCCCATCCCTGGCCAGGGATCCCAGCTGCTTGGCTTCCTTGCCCTCTAACTCCAAGCTGCTGGTCCCGTTATCCCAGCACCGCAGCAGCCAGGTGACAATGTGCTCGCCAGGGTGGCGGCTGAAATCTTTCCGCATGTCTCGCAGCTCGCCCAGGGACAGGGACTGGGTGATGATCTCTGTCTCTATCTCCCGCGATGACCCTGGCTCATCGTCATCCCTCCCGGAACCATCTGCTCTCTTTGCGTCTTTCTTTAGTTTTACAGGGGCGACTGCTACCGGCACAGGTTGGTCATTGGGCTCAGCCACGTTGCCTGCAGGTGGAGCTGGGGCTGGAGCAGCTGCTGTGCCTGCCAGGGAAACCGAGGCAGACCCTGCAGCTGTGGCAGCGGCGGTGCCGGTCTGGGGGGCTGTGACTGCCTGCTGGGCTGGAGGGGCTGCAGGGCCGGCTGGGGGGGCAGCGCCAGTTGCAGCACCTGCCGCTTCGCTTCCCCCCCTTTCCCCTTTAAGGCACTGAACAGTGTTGAACATGGCTCGGTAGGCATGGGCCAGACCCCAGCACATTGTGGTGATCTGCGTCTCTCTGGAGTTCCCAGGGTGGCAGCACACTTTTTGCAGATATTTTACCAGATTGTCCGGATTCTGTATTTGTTCAGGGGTGAGTTTAAAACACACCGCAGGTGCCCACTGCTCTAGACATCTGCCCATGCTGTCCCACAAACCCAGCCACTCACAGCTATCCAGCCCCGGGGCAGGTCTCTGCAGGATGTTCTTAACGACTTGCTTAACCCTAAACAAAACCCAGAACCCGTTCAGGAGGCATAACAAAAGGAGAGTTCGGCCCTGAGCATCCCACGGGTACTCAAAATTCTCAAAAGCATTTAGGACCAGCCTGAGGAAGAGAGGGGGGGCGAAAGAGTGGGGGAAGGTATCCCCTTCGGTTTTCCCCACAGACTGGGTTTGATTATTAACAAAATCTAAGACATAGGATCCGAGGTACGGAAATGACCGCAGTGCCGCATGCAAATACAAGACTAATTTCATGCACAGTGATGTTATCATATCATAAGTCGATATCGTACAGTACAGCAAAATCATCATCTTAATCCTTTTTCCAGTGATGATGAACAGCATGGCAATAAACACATACTGCAAATAAGGCTTCAAAAACCACAGCCATCTGAACAAAGTCAGCAACATTTTTACTGGCGACTATTTAACTAACACAGAAAAATGCCTATAACAAAATTTAACAAGATCTAAGAAAGCAGTTTTAACACCCGCTGCTCAGCCCTGCCGTTATCCCTGCCCCACGCTTGGGCGCCAAATTAATGTTTTGGTTTCGGCTGCCGTCGGCAACAAAAGCGCCACGCGGCCACCCCTCCCCCCGCCGGCGTGCGGAGGAGAATGAAAAGAAACAGGCAGAAACTGGTGGGTAGGGATAAGGGCAGTTTAACAGAACAGCAAACAGAGGGAAACAAGAACAACAACCATACAGATAAGGAGAAAACACAACAACGAACCGTACGACCCAGAGAGCCGCGCTCCCGAACAGCACTGGCGCCGCGCCCCCCCAAGCCGCGAGAGCGTTCCCGCCGCACCGCCCCCCCCACCGGAACCCAGCGTGACGTCACATGGTATGGAATACCGGGCTCTGTTTGGCCAGGTGGGGTCAGCCCCCACCCCCCGGCTGTGCCCCTTCCTGGAGTCCGGTGAAAATTAACCCTGTCCTGGCCAAACCCAGGACACCAAGAAAAGAAAACCTTTTTTTTTTCCCAGATGTTTCTTTTTTCAGTGTACCTACATTGTGCTTTTGGGGTTCTCTAGCAAAAAACAAGCTCAGCTTGCAGCTAATTTCAACACCGAAAGTTTCACCACAGGTAGTTAAATATGGTAACAAATTAAGTTACTGGAATTCGAGTGTTATGAAAGGAAGTAGCAGGCAAACTTAATAAAAGTCATTACTACGGTCCCTATCTCTCCTGAGTTTCTTCTTTATCCTACATTTTCCTGATATTTTCTGAAAAAGGATGATAAGTAACAAGCTGTATAAACATTTGAATGTCACTTCAAAATGTTGCACTCAACATAAATACATATTATCCAAACAGAGCTCATTTCATAAACACTAAAGGCATCTCAGAAATAACACAATCAAGGGTGATCTTTAGCGTTACACATTCCAAATACACATAAATTTTAGAATTTTTTTCAAAATAATTATTTTCTGTGCCTATTTTTCAAATTTAGTATTACGGCCCACCATAATTACTTTGCGGCTGTTGGCCAAGTTACAAAAATCTTTCCCTCCATGAATTTAGTGGCTTTTAACAATACATTGTAAATCAGATTTTTGGGTGAAATTGTTGCAGTGGCCAGTACTACTAGTGACTTTAGAATGATGATCAGATAACATCTCTGAAAAATGCTGTGCTGTCAGGCATGCTGGGATTACAATATATAACCATGTTTAACGCACTTGTAAGTAAGTACCTATGTAAACTATTATGTATCAGGACTTTGTGAATGCATGTAAACAAAAAGAGATAAATTTTTGCATTCTGATTGCATGTGAAATACAGGGGGACATAATCTTTTTTTTACCCTTCAGTAAACTATTTATTGATATTTATTTGGGCTGGAAAGTGCATGATGCCCCATTTGCCTTCTTCATAAAGAATAGAGAGTTATTGACTTTTTTATTTTCATTTTTATATCCATAAGAGGAATATGCAGAAATATTTTCTATTTAAACAGTTAAAGGTAACTTTTTAATTGGCAGCTGTCTTCCTGTAAGGTATTTCTGTTTGTCAAACTGGCACCAACAGGGATTAAATTTTAGGCAGTTATGTGTTTGCTTTTTAAAAAAAGGAGATCTGATTGACAAATCTTTGATAGGGTATTTTGGTGGGATAACTTTTTTTAATCACAGCAGGATTTATGGCAATATACTGGTTTTAGTTAGCTTTACTCACAAAAGTAACCTTAGTTCAAGGATGGAATAAATCTATTTGCTGAAACTATAACACATCCCAGAAACTTTCTGTTCTTGTCCAAATGCCACTGTAAAATGGCCAATGATAGAGGACACAGCACATCCACACCATGCACCTAGTCTGTGGCTTGTCAGGCCTCACAGAGGAACCTTGGTCTGGGACATTTGGGCTGTAAGCTGTAGTCATGGGAGATGTTTTGTCTCTGTTTTCTGAAGAAATCTCAGATTCATCTCACAGAGGAACATCAGAAATACTGAAAATTTGGGGGACAAAATTGTTTCTTAGAGTGTAGTGGAAAAGAAGCAATTCATTTGCAGAAGGATCTGATTTCCAAATCCTTGTTCAAGTGTGCTTTTTAGATAACAAAGACTCAACATTTGCATGAGTGGGGCAAGAAGACCACAGAGGTTAATATAACTGGATTGAATATACTAGCTTTTCTGACACACCATGCTGTGTTCCACCATTTACTGTGGCTTGGAAGTCAATAAATAAATGCTACGCCTCAGTTTACGAGACAGGGAGCCCTGAAGTCCATCTCAGACGAGAATTGTCATAGGGAACAGCTGATTTTTTTAATATGGAATGTAGCACAGAAGAAAGAAAAAGTCATCAGAAAATCAGTTCCATGAAAACTAATGCCAACATTCCTCCAATCATTTTCCCAAATACATAACTAATAGTTATCATTTAAAATCTTGTCAGTGTTAATCTCAGAGTGCAAAACTCAGGTTTTGGAATAAATTAGGTCAATCCCCTCTGTGCTAAATTATGTGTTCTTGAAAGTTTTTAAAACATAATGGAAAAAAGTGTGACTGCACAGGCTAGTGCTGAAAAATCAAAAGGGAGAAAACTTCCCTGATTGTGAAAAACTAGGAAAGAGGTACCATCATTTGTGATCCCTTTATTCAGAATAAAAGATCATTCATTTGAAGCCTAATAAAATATGTCGTTATCACTATTAGATGTGAGTCCTTCTGGAACTCCTCAATGTATCTAATAGTGGTTGTGAAATCTAAAATCAGAAAATATGTGTGTGAATTTTAGGAGCTTCCATTCAGTTATCCCGAAAGGCAAATATTCTGGGAGACGTAGGAGAATAACACTGAGAGGAATAATGGATTTAGCTGTGCAATTGTCAATAATTTCTCATCTTGTGCTACAAAGAAGTCTCATTGAGCCTTTTCGCTAAAATCTTGTTGATATGTGGGACCTGGCTTGTGATCACACTAGAGATTTATGCTGTTATAACTCACTTAATGGGAATGAAATTATACTGAAGTTTTCTGAAAGAACATAGAATAGACTCATCGCCCCAGATTGGAAGCCATAAGCGTTAACCACCTCTTCCTTGTTTTCCTAGCTCCTGTCCGCTACTTTCAATGTGTCTTCCTAAATGGACCTAATGGATTTGGACTACAATTTCCCACTAATCCGCCTTCAAACAAGGAAGAAAAGACTCACTCAAAGACTTCCAAGAGAAAGACAAGGAAACCAGGGCAGTAGAGAAACTGAGTCCTGTGATCACTCACATTTTGCACTTTAACCTTTCTGCTGAGGTCCACAGTAGTTATAACGGTATTTGTCATCGCAAGAATGTGATCCACTTGGACACATGTACCTGGAAAACGTTTCCATGGGGCAGAGGCAAAACAAGCACTAATGAACTGTGTTTGACAAAGGTAGAAATGTAGAAGTGCCCTGTTTCTCGTGGAAAGTCTGCAATGCTAGCAAAGTGTTGACCTGATTGTGTGTGTGAGCGTGTATGAGTGTGTTTTCCTGCCTCTTTTGCTATCCTTATTTTTCTTTACCTACCTGCCTCAGCATTGAAGTGAGTCTGTTTTCCATCTAATCTTATCTAGAAAGTGAAAGGTTGAATAGCTCTTATATCAGCAAGACTACCTGCAATCCTAAATCATTTCTTCTTAACGTTCAATCAAATTGCTGACAGGAAAAAGCCTCACTAAGTCATGAAAATGTGCTCTGTGACTGGTGCTATTTTTATGTCTCATTGACCACTGTAGCCTGAAGCTCACACTTGCTCTTAGTGGCTCAATATACTATCAGTACGTTGACTCCGCAAGTCATGTTAATCATGAATATTTCTGTTTAACTTAAAGCAGTAAAAGCATGGTCTGTTTGCCCTGTCTGTTGGCAAAATACAAACTCTTCACTTTCTAAAGCCCAAAGAGAGCAGAGAAAGTGAAACATCATGGCAAAGTTGAGGAAAACCAGTGTTTTACCAACATAGAATCATACGTTGGAAAAAACCTCTAAGATGATCAAGTCCAACCGTCCACCCAACACCACCATGCTTACTAAACCATGTCCCAAAGTGCCACATCTACATGATTTTTTGAACACCTCCAGGGATGGGGACTCAACCACCTCCCTGGGCAGTCTATCCCAATGCCTGACCACTCTTTCAGTAAAGACATTTTTCCTAATATCTAATCTAAACCTCCCCTGATGCAACTTGAGGCCACTGCCTCTCGTCCTATCGCTAGTTACATGGGAGAAGAGACCAACACCTGCCTCATCACAACCTCCTTTCAAGCAGTTGTAGAGAGCGATAAGGTCTCCACTGAGCCTCCTCTTCTCCAGACTGAACAGCCCCAGTTCCCTCAGCTGCTTCTCAGAAGATTTGATCTCTAGACCCCCTCACCAGCCCTGTTGCCCTTCTCTGGACATGCTCCAGCAACAGAGTGTCCTTGTAGTGAGGGGCTCAAAACTGAACACAGTACTCGAGGTGCAGCCTCACCAGTGCCAAGTACAGGGGCATGAAGATCTCAAGAAACAAATGGAATAACTTTAGCACTTCTACTTTCCTCCTGTGGATAAATTAGATTGACTCACAGCAAAGACCATATAAGCAGGGAATATATCAGCCAATCATTTGCTATTAGCATAAATCGGATGAAAAGCTATGAAAAGCTCATGAAACTAAACCAACCAAAATTTCCAGTAGGTAAACAGCCATTTTGATGCAATCTCAGATCAGTGAACAAAAAAAAAAAAACAACAAGAAAGAACACCAAACAGAAGCATATGAAATAATCTGGGTAGCTGATTTTACTAGATGAAATGAAAGCACTTCCTCACAGTACATTACTGTTGATCACTTATGGACGAGAACTGGAAGTAGACCTGCCAACTCTCAACCTTCATTTGTGCATTTCTCTAGAAATAATGGATTTTTTGCCTGAAGAAAGACATGGGATGGCATTTGATCCATGTGAAGGCACATGTCTCAAAACTGGTATCTCAATTGTCTGTATGTCTGGCAAGGTAAATAGTCACTCCTTTTTGCAAGCTGCTATTTGCATTTCCTTACTATATTTTTGCATTTGATCTGTCAAAAGTACAGCAGTGATCTTAGTTACATAGTTACCTGGTGAAGCAGCATGATGCTCTTCGTACAATCCGGCTACTTGTAGAGTCTGATCACATCAGTAACTATATACTGTTGTTTTATTTTTAGCATAGTTCAAGATAACATCAACCCCTTCCCCCAACCCCACCCCTCTCCCTGTTGACTCATTCTTGCCTTAATCAAATAATTGACTCACATTAGTTTTGGACTACTGAGTCTTTGACAGGATAATGCAATTCAGAAAGCCTTGCTGTTACACTGCTGGGGCAGGTTCGTACTCTCTGATTACTGGTCATGGCCTTATCTGAGCTGGGTTCCTGGTCTTAATGCGCTCTCATATTGCACAGGTCCTGTACTGAAAAAACTGTCATTGCAACAAGCAGTCTAGACAGTGGTTTCTGGAAAGAGGTAGGAACAGGTCCTGCCCTTGGAGTAGCTCTCCCCACCCAGGAGCACACTGCAGATAAAACCGTTCATGGTGAATGCCTCCACAGTCACGTGTGAAATCTGGTCTGTAGGTAGAGCTGCCAACAGAGAACATTTAACAGTAAAATGACAACCTTTAATTTTCTTTTGGTGGGCCTTTTTATATTTCCAGTGACATTTTTTCCTACTCAATTTGTGATTTAGTGCATAATATTAAGGCTGTTTTTGCCGTAGGATTTCACTGTGACAGCTGTCTTAAAATGAGATTATAACATTCTGAAAATCAGTTAATTTAATTCAAGATTTTCACTAATTCCAATAATCAGTACACAATTTTAATATACTGTAAGCTGTTGGTTTTTTCATCTTCTTTTGGCAAAATAAATTTTTTTCATTACAGTTAGCCTTAAACCTTTCTTCCCATTTGAGTTGAGAGATGACAAGAATATGTTCCAGATCTCATTCCCATAATGTTTCAATTAGATATCTGAAAGCTTTGGAAATAAATCATTGAATAAGTGATATAAAATCAGTTTTATTGTTGTTTCCTAATGTCAGTCATTGCCTCGAAGAACAGGAGAAATAGGTCCACTCTCAAAGTGGCAAGCATTTTTCTCTTTAAATTCACCTGGAAACTGTAGAGAAATTACTTGAATTGCATGGTTTTACTCAGCCTGAATTATTGCAAAATTATATGCTGTTTGTCATCGATTTTGGAAAATAAAGAATATAGACCTTGTTCCAGTCGCTGTGATGTTTTCCTGTGAATCGAAAAGTAGAGAACAAGGCTTTACATTTGTAAGTTTTCTATCCCTGAAAAGTATATACAAATCTTCTGAATATAAAGATGTGGTATTTCTTACAATTAGGATGGAAAAAAATGAATTGTTTGGCGTTGAATTTATTCCTACTGAGCTTTTTACAATACTTATCTTAGCTAGGCTTTTTACAGATTTTGTGGATTACACTCTGACATATGAAAAGCTAAATGATTGCTCCAGTCGTTCAAGGTAGGACTTCATCTGTACCAAAATCACATAGAATCATCAAAGCAGTTATTTAAAATACAGCTGCACAACTAACACAGACAAACCTGTGATCTTCAATGACTTAGTCCAGACAGTTGGGAAAATGACCACCAAGTAACTGAAAGAGTAAAAATGGAGAGATCCCCCACCCTGTAGGAACTACAGCTTGCCCGTATCAGCAACTGCTAAAACAGGTGACCTGGTGCAGGAACCAGACTGCAGCCTGAAGACAGCACAGCTGCAATCGTGCAGCTCTGCGCTGGGATGCAGGAGCCCCGTGCCCCATGGAGTTTGGTGAGCCTTCCCACGAGAGAGGCTGGCCACTCAGCAGTTTGGCTCTGCAGGTAGACTGGCATCTCTAACACCTTCTTCTCAAAAACCTGCACCTTTCTCTGAGATGCTAAAATCCTGCTGAAGGCAACAGGAACAACAGAATGAAGAACAGCCATGAGCAGGTTGAAAGCTTATGGGTAAGAATCGGAGAGAGAGGCAACAAAGGGAACCTAGTGGTTGGTGTCTACTACAGGCAGCCAGATCAAGAGGAGCTGATAGACGAAGCATTCTTCCTCCAACTCCAGGAGGCTTCACGCTTGCAGGCTCTCGTCCTACTAGGGGACTTCAACTACCCCAACATCTGCTGTAAAAGCAACACGGCAAACTGTAGGCAATCCAGCAGGTTCCTAGAATGCATTGAGGACAACTTCTTAAGCCAGGTAATAAGCACCCCTACCCAAGGGGATGCGATACTACACCTGGTGGTCACCAGTGCGAGTGAGCTCGTTGGCGACGTCAAGATCGGAGGTAGCCTGGGCTGCAGTGACCACGCACTAGTGGAACTAACGCTACTGAGGGAAATGGGAATAATGAAGAGCATAGTCAGGACCCTAAATTTTAGGAGGGGAAATTTCCAGCTCTTCAAGGAGATAGACAGTCAGAAGGACTCCCTGGGAAACGGTCCTCAGGGACAGGGGAACAGAACAGAGCTGGCAGCTCTTTAAGGATGTATTCCACAGAGCGCAAGAGCTCTCGATCCCCAAGTGTAAGAAGTCGGGCAGAGAAGGGAAGAGACCGGCATGGCTGAGGCAAGAGATGCTGGTCAAACTAAGGAAGAACAGGGAACTGCACAGGCAGTGGAAGCAGGGACTGGCTTCCTGGGAAGAGTATAGGGAAGCTGCCCGGTTGTGTAGAGATGGAGTCAGGAAGGCCAAGGCACAGCTGGAGTTGAACTTGACAAGGGATGTGAAAAATAACAAGAAGGGCTTCTACAGGTATGTCAGCTGGAAAAAGATGGTCAAAGAAAGCGTAGCCCCTCTCATGAGCGAGACCGGCAAACTGGTAACAGCAGATGAGGAGAAAGCTGAGGTACTCAACAACTTTTTGCCTCAGTCTTCACTGACAACCTCTCTCCTCACCCCTCCCGAGTCAATGGATGACATGAAGGAGACCAGGAGGGTAAAATCCCTCCAGCTGTAAGTGAAGACCAGGTTCAGGACGTCCTGAGGAAACCTAAACGTACAGAAGTCCATGGGACCTGATGAGATGCATCCCAGAGTCCTGAGGGAACTGGCTGATGTAGTTGCCAAGCCACTCTCCATGGTATTTGAAAAGTCATGGCAGTCAGGGGAAGTCCCCAGTGACTGGAAAAAGGGAAACATTGTGCCCCTTTTAAAAAAGGGTAGAAAGGAGGACCCTGGGAACTACCGACCTGTCAGCCTCACCTCTGTGCCTGGGATGATCATGGAACAGATCCTCCTAGAAGCTATGCTAAGGCACATGGAGGCCAGGGAGGTGATTGGAGACAGCCAGCATGGCTTCACCAAGGGCAAGTCCTGCCTGACCAACCTAGTGGCTTTCTATGATGGTGTAACAACAAGAGTGGACAAGGGAAAACCAATGGACGTCATCTATCTGGATTTTTGTAAAGCCTTTGACATGGTCCCCCACAACATCCTTCTCTCCAAATTGGAGAGCCATGGATTTGATGGGTGGAACGGTTGGTGGGTAAGGAATTGGTTGGATGGTCTCAGCCAAAGGGTAGTGGTCAACAGCTCAATGTCCGGATGGAGACCAGTGACGAGTGGGGTCCCTCAGGGGTCCGTACTGGGACCGGTGCTGTTCAATATATTTATCAATGACATGGGCAGCGGCATCGAGTGTACCCTCAGCAAGTTTGCAGATGACACCAAGCTGAGTGGTACGGTTGAGACACCAGAAGGACGGGATGCCATCCAGAGGGACCTGGACAAGCTGGAGAGGTGGGCCTGTGTGAACCTCATGAGGTTCAACATGGCCAAGTGCAAGGTCCTACACCTGGGTCGGGGTAATCCCCGGTATCAATACAGGCTGGGGGATGAAAGGATCGAGAGCAGCCCTGCTGAGAGGGACTTGGGGGTACTGATAGACGAAAGGCTGGACATGAGCCGGCAATGTGCGCTGGCAGCCCAGTGGGCCAACCGTGTCCTGGGCTGCATCAAGAGAAGCGAAGCCAGCAGGTCGAGAGAGGTGATTCTGCCCCTCTACTCTGCTCTGGTGAGACCTCACCTGGAGTACTGCGTTCAGCTCTGGAGCCCTCAGCACAAGAAGGACATGGAACTGTTGGAGCGGGTCCAAAGGAGGGCTACAAAAATGATCCAAGGGCTGGAGCACCTCTCCTATGAGGACAGGCTGAGAGAGTTGGGCTTGTTCAGCGTGGAGAAGAGAAGGCTGTGGGGAGACCTGATTGCAGCCTTTCAGTACTTAAAGGGAGCCTATAGGAAAGATGGGGACAATCTTTTTAGTAGAGACAACAGTGACAGGATGAGGGGTAATGGTTTTAAACAAAAACAGGGTAGGTTTAGCCTGGATATAAGGAAGAAATTCTTTACAATGAGGGTTGTGAAACACTGGAACGGGTTGCCCAGAGAGGCAGTGGAGGCCCCATCCCTGGAAACATTCAAGACCAGGTTGGACAGGGCTCTGAGCAACCTGATCTAGTTAGCGGTGTCCCTGCTCGCTGCAGGGGGTTTGGACTAGATGACCTCTAGGGGTCCCTTCCAACCCAAAACTTTCTATGACTCTATGATTCTATGATTCTATAATATATTTCCAGTAACTCTGAAAATCAAGACCTGTCCAAGCCCAATGAGACCAGTTTTGCACTGCTCAGCCAGGAGTAAGCTCCCTGCCCCAGAGCTGCCTGCTCTCGCTGGTGCAGTCCACGGCCCCTGCCTGCAGCCCTCAGGCCACGTTGACTTTCACACTTCTACCCACATCACAGCTGGAGTCCAGTTTTGTCCATTTTAAAACCTTCCAGCAAATGGGAGTTTTCCTCAGCGGCTCATTTCTACTGCTCCTGTTGCCGACACAATTTCCGAGGGAAGGTTGGAAAGTCTGTGTAGGAAGCTACTTTGGGGATTAACTGTGCTTATGTAGTGGGCGCAGGTGCCCAGGCGCTGGCGGCGGGGGGCTGTAGGGCGGCCCATGTGAGAAGCTGCCTGGGCTGCCCCATGCCGGACTTGGCCGGTTCCAGCCGGCTCCAGCGACCCCACCACAGGGCACAGCCCTGTCCCGCAGCCAAGATGGCGGTGCCCTGGGGAGACCCTGTGTGAGGAAGGGGAGACAATGCCACAGAGAGAAATGAGGAGGGAAAAAAAATAGTGAGAAGCAGCAGATGGAGCACCAAGGTCAGAAGAGGAGGAGAAGAGGAGGTGCTCCACAGGACAGCAGAGATTTCCTCCCCTGGACCCCGTGGAAGACCCATGCCAGAGCAGGAAAAAAGTGTGAGGAGGACAGAGCTGCGGAGAGGAACCACCATGTACCAGCTGCACCTGCTGGAGACTGGACTGAAGGAGCGAAGTTGAGCTTGGGAAAGGGGGGAGGAAAGGTGTTGGTTTAATGTTGGTCTTTCTGCTTCCCACTATCCAAACAAGAAATTATATTTTTATGAGTTAATTTTCCGTGAATCTGCTTTGTCCATAACAGTAATTAATAATCAGCCTGCTCTTACACAGATCCTATACACCTCCTGCTAAATGGCAACAAATTGCTATTTTTCCCACATTTCGGGTCTCCACTTAGAACACAAGACAGAGCATACATAACTTGTACATCGCTGCAAAGATTTATGCCATTGATCCCCAACTCTAAAACTACGCTGCTAGGTTTTTTATACACAGCGATTTACTACTTATTATAGTCTAGTTCAGATGTCAAATTCCCTGCAGAAAAACTCTGTGACACTTTGCTTTAATCCAACATAATACAAGAAGTGCATTAAGCACTGTTGCCGAGGGGTGTCTTTATCTGCTAGGACATAGGCACTCAAGAGAGCAACAGAAAGACTTTTCCCTTTCCTATCTTATTTAACACTTTACTTCCACTTCAGAATCCCACCGTATAATCCACTCAGCACAGTGAGAAATGAGTGAAAGAATTGCTCCCTTAGGGAGAGCACTGGTTGTTTAAGCTGCTGACTGCCCACAGTTACATGCCATCAGTAGCACTTCTCTCCAAGCATTCAAGATTTTGGAAGACAAGGAAAAAAGTAAAAGGATAACATGAAAAGTACTGGGAGAAGGAGAAAGTGAAGGTGTGAGGAGCTGGTAACTGATGAAACAAGAGGAAGTATCAAATTTCTTATGAGATTCCTAGGCAGGAACTATGTATAAATGAATAAGTTGCTAAAGATTCAGCCTTGAGAAGGTGATATTTCTGCCACCTTTTAGTTCTCCAGAAGGAAGAAACACAAAGGCAAATGAAATGTGAAGCATGTAGTATTTATACACCTGAAAAGGTCACTAGATATTTAGCTTTCATACCATCCATGTATCCTGAGTGAAATTCTCCAGAAATTCCCAATTAGTCAACTCGTTCAGGAGTCATATTATTCACCTGTGGGCAAAACCTACTTATACAAAGTGTATCTCTCAATGCAGGAGTCTTAGGCTTTCAATTAAACAATGGAATAACATGACATTTTGTGGCTTTTCTCTTGATTTATGGATTTCTGTGTATGCTCATTGCTTGTGATACATCCTCTACACAACAATCTGGTCTGTAACACTCACACTCAAGAACTGTGTTAGTCCTTGTAAATACTTCTCAGGAGTTGTCTTCAATTTCCAGTCTTGTCTTTTATTATGATAGAAATGAGTAAAATTTTTAGAACACAATTTTATTTTCCCTGGTCATAAAGCCCAGCAATTTAGTTTACTAGGGCGTGCTTCCTTTCAGAAAGGTATTGCAAAAAATGCACTTCCAGGTATCACTTTCATTATGTACGGGGGAAAGGGAGGTTCTGTTTTACCAATACTCACTAGGTAAAATTTGCTAACAACTTTGAGCCTGTTTCTTTGCATGAGTTGCTTTTTCTCAAAGGGAAAATCTTGTCCTTACTCAAGCGTCCAGTGTGTTCCCTTTGGTTTGGTTCTTTTTCTGTGTTAATAAAAACCTAAGTAGTCTCATTTTCTATAGATGAAAGAATACTCTGCCCACAAGCAAACTTCATTCAGATTTGTTGTTACCTGAAACCTCTTAATTTTCTCTCAGAATATCTAATGATAATAAGCATGCCCATATCCTAAACCTCTGGGTTTCTTCTCAGTCACCAAAAGGAAATCACATAGGTAATACTATCTGGCGTCTGAACGAGCAAACCACTGAACATGGTTAGTATTTGAGGTAACAAGCAGCTTCCTCCTGATAAGTGTGACATTTATCTTTTATAATTCCAAACTTTTCTCATTTTTTTGTGCTAAATTTTGCATCCATCTACCATATGCTAAGCTCCAGCTAGCAGAAAAAGTAAACTTTCTTTGAAACCTAATCACCAAACTGAAAAACTGTAATTGTCTTAAAGGGTAAACACAAACACTTTAATCAGCACCTTTTTTATTCTACAGAGAGGCTTTACAAAATGAAGGTCTTCTCAATTTTGGACCTGTCAAAGATACGGGAAAATAAAGCAGCTGATATGAATATTCCAACAAACTTTCCATCTGAATGACAGATATAAATACACATTCATTGTACAACTCACTTTCTGTGCTTTTTCTCTTTCAAAAGGTGAAAAATGCAAAGGAGGATTCTTGAGTACCATGCTGTTAAATTGGCTTAGCTGTACCATTTCAGTGAAGAAAAGGCAACATAAAGACAACTTGATGAGAACCTTCCATATGCCTCTCTAAATATCGTATCTTCCTGTCAAAGTGATACAGTCACCCTTTCTCAAAACAACTGAGTCTATTCTCTTCGACCTTGATGTGAGTGGGTGTAAGTCTGGCTTGATAAAATCTGAATAAATCACTATCGTTTGGTGATTTTTTTTAAGAGTAAGGAAGTCAATACAGTGTTTTGATGTCTTGTATATATACATATACGTGAGTGTATACACAGAATCATAGAATCATAGGTTGGAAAAGACCTCTAAGATGATCAGATCCAACCGTCCACCCAACACCACCATGCTTACTAAACCATGTCCCAAAGTGCCACATCTACACATTTTTTGAACACCTCCAGGGATGGGGACTCAAGCACTCCCCTGGGCAGCCTGTTCCAATGCCTGACCACTCTTACAGTAAAGACATTTTTCCTAATATCTAATCTAAATCTCCCTTGATGCGACTTGAGGCCATTGCCTCTCGTCCTATCGCTAGTTACTTGGGAGAAGAGACCAAGACCTGCCTCACCACTATCTCCTTTCAAGCAGTTGTAGAGACTAAGAAGGTCCCCCCTCAGACTCCTCTTCTCCAGACTGAACAGCCCCAGTTCCCTCAGCTGCCTCTCAGAAGATTTGATCTCTAGACCCCTCACCAGCCTCGTTGCCCTTCATTGGACAAGGTCCAACAAGTCATCTTCCTTCTTGTAGTGAGGAGACCAAAACTGAACACAGTACTCGAGGTGCAGCCTCACCAGTGCCGAGTACAGGGGCACAATCACCTCCCTACTCCTGCTGGCCACACTATTCCTGATACAAGCCAGGATACTGTTGGCCTTCTTAGTCATCTGGGCACACTGCTGGCTCAGGTTCACCTGGCTGTCGACCAGCACCCCCAGGTCCTTTTCCAATGGGCATCTTTCCAGGCACTCCTCCCCAAGCCTGTAGCATTGCATGGGGTTGTTGTGACCCAAGGGCAGGACCCGGCTCTTGGCCTCGTTGAACCTCATACAGTTCGCCTCAGCCCATCGATCCAGTCTGTCCAGATCCCTCTGCAGACCCTTCCTACCCTCAAGCAGATCGACCCTCCCACCCAACTTGGTGTCATCTGCAAACTTACTGAGGAGCACTCACTGCCCTCATCCAGATCGTCGATAAAGATATTAAACAAGACCAGACCCAAAACTGAGCCCTGGGGAACACCACTTGTGACCGGCCGCCAGGTGCATTTAACTCCATTCACCACCACTCTGCATTCAGCCATTCAGCCAGTTCTTTATCCAGCGAAGAGTACACCCATCCAAACCATGGGCAGCTAGTTTCTCCAGGATACCATGGGGAACAGTGTCAAAGGCCTTACTAAAGTCCAGCTAGACAACATCCACAGCCTTTCCCTCATCCACTAGGTGGGTCACCTGGTCATAGAAGGAGATCAGGTTGGTCAAGCAGCACCTGCCTTTCATGAACCCATGCTGAGTAGGCCTGATCCCCTGGTAGTCCTTCACATGTCTGGTGAGCGCACTCAGGATGAACTGCTTCATAATCTTCCCCAGCACCAAGGTCAGGCTGACAGGCCTGTAGTTCCCAGGATCCTCCTTCCGGCCCTTCTTGTAGATGGGTGTCATACTGGTGATCCTCCAACCATCTGGGACGTCCCCTGTTAGGCAGGACTGCTGATAGATGATGGAGAGTGGCTTGGCCAGCTTCTCCACCAGCTCCCTCAGCACTCTTGAGTGGATCTCATCTGGCCCCACAGACTTGTAAGCATCCAGGTGGCGTAGCAGGTCATTAACTGGTTCCTCCTGCATTATAGGAGGTTTATTTTGCTCTCCTTCCCTATCTTCCAGCATTGGGGGCTGACTACCCTGGGAATAACCAGTCTGACTGTTAAATCTTGAGGCAAAGAAGGCATTAAGTACCTCAGACTTTTCCTCATCCCCGTTGGCAATATTCCCCCCCCACATCCAATAAGGGATGGAGATTCTCCTTGGCCCTCTTTTTATTGTTAATGTATTTGTAAAAACATTTTTTGTTGTCCCTTACAACAGTGGCCAGCCTGAGTTCTAGCTGGGCTTTTGCCTTTCTAATTTCCTCCCTGCATGACCTAATGAGACCCCTGTACTCCTCTTGAGTCGCCTGCCCTTTCTTCCACAAGTGGTAAATCCTCCTTTTTTCCTGAGCCCCAGCAAAATCTCCCTGTTCAGCCAGGCCTGTTGTCTTCCCTGCCGGTCTGTCTTGCAGCACATGGGGACAGCCTGCTCTTGTGCCTTTAAGACTTCCTCCTTGAAGAAAGTCCAACCTTCCTGAACCTCTTTGCCCTTCAGGACTCTCTCCCAGGGGACTCTCTCAAACAGTGTCCTGAACAGGCCAGAGTCTGCCCTCTGAAATTCCATGGTGGTGGTTTTGCTGACCCCCCTCTTCACCACAAACCGAGAACTCTATCATTTTATGGTTGCTACACCCAAGATGGCCTCCAGCCACCACATCTCCCACCAGTTCTTCTCTGTTGGTAAAAAGCAGGTCTAGCGAGGCACCTCCCCTGGTAGATTCACCTGCCAGCTGTGTCAGGAAGTTATCTTCCACATACTCCAGGAACCTCCTAGACTGTTTCTTCTCTGCTGTGTTGTATTTCCAGCAAATGTCCGGTAAGTTAAAGTCCCCCATGAGACCAAGTGCTAGCGATTGTGAGACTTCTGCCGGCCTCTTGTAGAAAACTTCATCTACCTCTAGGTAGGTATACTACACTTGCATACCTACCACTGACATTTCAATTGGAATGACAAGATGTTCTCTGATAGATCAAGTCAGTAAACTAGAACAAGGAAGCTGGAGTGGTGAATCAAATAACATTAACTGTGCTTTTCAAATTCACAAACAATGTTTAAAAAATTACCAAAGTAGAAGTGAAAAACTAATTAAAATATCTGCTTTTCTAAGAAGATTTTAAGACCTTAGCTGTTTAACTCAGGTAAATCTTCTTCTGTTTTAGTTAATTTCAAGAGTGTTTTTCCCATGAATGCCTGGCCAACTTATTTATCATCTCTGCGCACAAGTAATAGAAATGAATAGAAGTCAATAGAATTCTATAGACTTTAAAGACATTTGGATCCAACCCTGAATCCATCTTTTTAAACTGATTGATCATTTAGATAATCATTTTGGAAGATCCCCCAAAAGGTAGAAGAGAAAATTGAAGTACAAAATCATTTTTTCACCTATTCATTTTCAAAACAAAAGCAGAAAAGACATTTGGAAAATTAGTACTGACGACAGTGAGGTTATTAAATACTTAATGTCATGGAAACGAAACATCTGAGTGCTTCAACTTCCAGGAAATAAAACCAACAGCATGCTTCTCATTTGCCTGAAACTTAATGATTTAAGGAAAAAAAATAGTCTAGCATTTTCAGTTTATAGCAGTGCTGTTGATGTCCTATAGCTTCAGCGGTTACAATTAGTGAGAATGATAAGTCCATGTAACTAAAGGCAGAAATATTGTAAAATTAATCCAGGTATGGGAGACCACTTCACATCTTTAATGGGGATATTTTACACATTCATCTGGTTTGGGGCAGCTGTATCATGGATGGTAGTGATTGGCACACTGCAATAAAAAATGTTTCTGCAATTTAGTTGACATCATAAATTCTCTGAAAAAAAATTTCAGCAATAGAGCAGTTAACAAGGTTTGAGTATGACCCCATCTGACAGCTTTCTCCCTTCATGTTGAGACCCCTACTATGGTCTTCTATCACATGCAACCGCTGTCAGTCTTTTGATTCCAGAAAGTACCATTCTCTGCTTTTGTTTAAATATATGTATAATTTTAGAGTGTTAAAATTGTTCTCTAACATTTTTTCTCTAATATTAATAGGCTGTAAAAATAAAATTATTGGCTAAGATGCAAAGACTTAGTTTTAGTATGGAGTTCAGTATTTTAGGCTTGTAATGGAACTATCAGTATAAGCAAGTTTTGTATTTCATTTTTAAATCAGTCACTTCTGTTCTTTTATTTTTGTCATATAAATGTCTTAACCAAAACTTTTAAGTGAAAGAAAATTATTTAAATTAAATTGGGAGGCTGTTTAGTACTTTTACTAAGATCACTGAGCAATAGTATGGAAGACCTCCAGTACTTTCATATACTTTAAAGGTTGTTTTTAAAGAATAACAACCAATAATTAAATCTAGAATCATACAATGTAGATGCTGTCTTCTGAGATGTCAGCAATAAATCCCTTTCACACTGTGGATGACTTCTTACCTGTTGGTGTCTTAAATACCAATCACTTGAAAAGTAGATTTAGTGGAGCTACACTGTATCAGTAATCTGAGGGCGTAGGTTTCATAGAACATGCAAAGACAGATGAGAAGAACTATCTCTCTGTGTGGATGCAGCCAGGCACCTGTACTTCTACGGACATGTGCGTGCAGAGAGCTAAGCACTGTCCCTCAGCACACACATGTAAATTCATGGGATTTAAAGCTGCAATAGTCCCTTATATTTCATCCTGTGGACTTTTATATAAAGTCCGGTAACTCCAGCTGAAATAAAGCACAACTGTTTAAACTCCATTTTAGACAAACCAATAAAAGGTTTATAGATTAAGCAATCCCTCTTTCCGACGTTGTCTGTATTTATAGGAGGTCTCGGTCTCCAGTGTTACCATCTCTCATCTTTTCACAGGCACAACCACCATCATTTTAGTAATGGTCTGGGTTAGTGTTTTCCCACTGACATTGATGAAGATATGCTAATTTATTGTTATATGTGACTCTCAAAATTGGACTTTGCCTACTGTGAAAACCCACAGGAGGTAGAGATATGAACAAATCACTGTGGTTCATTGATGAACCTCTACCAACTATTGTTGTATTTGACCCTGAAAATTAGATTTCTCCTACCATGAACACCTGTAGGAGGCACAGATGCAAACAAACCCTGTCACTGGTGTTCTTCAGGAGATAAAAAAGTGGAAAAGCTGTAAAGGTTTTAATTTTGGAACACTGAGAAGTTTACCTAGGACAACAGCTTATATTATATTAAATGTGCACACTTATGTACATTAAAATTTCATGTTTGTACCTTAAAATTAACTGACTTAAATTATTTTAAAGTTTAAAAAACAGGCTTTCTCTTAACGGAAAGCCTTCCAAAGTATCCAAACTAGTGCCTGCCTGCTTTATGAAGCCAATTTTAGACTTGTGAGAAAGAAGCGTGGGGCAAACCGCGGAGTGGAAAATCACACACATGAGAGTGAGAGATTGAGGGCACAAACATGAATGCAGCTGAGCTAGTGGGATCCCTCCTTACTGAGCAAGGCCTTCTTCCATTCCTTCCCTCCCCAGATAAGAGGAGAGACCAGACCTGCAAGGAGTTGGCCACCCTAGGAAGAAATGAGAAACAGGGGGACAGTGAAAGCAGATGAAAGCAAAGCCAAGGCTTGAGGGACATGAGGCCCTGAGCTGTTTCAAGGTTGTGGAACTCAAGAAATCATAAAGTCACTGCTACAAAGTTAAACTTTGGTACCCTTGAGCATTTTCTACTCTTCCCTGGGACAGCAGTATCCAATTTTGCAAATATTTCTGAGGAGATATATTTAGATGTACAGTGTTTGTGTTCAGTTTTAGGAACAGCAAATTCAAGCCATTTCCCTTGCAAACCACAAGCAGGCTGTGTCTGCTTTTGTTTAATTATTTTCTGATAATTGCTTTCGTCTGTATCAGTCCCTGATCAAATCAGTTGGCCTAGTCAGCATGAATCTCCAGTTATGCAGCTGAAGCTGCTGACCCTCTAAAAAATTAGCATCCTCCCTTCCTTCCTTCTCCGTGTCCGGCAAGCATCCAAATACACCGAGACATCTGTACCATACTCTGCTGATGGACAAGCATCACCTCAAACCACTTGGACTGCTAGTTCCTCCAGGGAAACAAAAATTTCATCTCTACAGTGTGATCCCAGTGCTCTTTGGAAAACTGAGAACCATGTGCTGGATAATTGCTAGACAACCAAGGCTTGCTTCTGTGATGTGTTGGAAATCTTGACTCTTCCTGGGGACCAAACTGCTGTCATCTCACGGGTGAGTAATTACCTCACACACCAGATATGGTCTCAGAAGTATTTATGAAGATAGGGCTTATCACGTGTATGAACAGGGATAGTCATTTGCTTCATGAGTTTGTCAGAGCTAGGGTAGTTGCCCTCAGCTCCTGCAAAACAAGGCACCCAGGCAGAGTGCTCCTGAAGTCTAGGTTGGATGCTCTGTTAATTGTCATTATTAGTAACCACCATTTGCGATATATTTTCACAGGGCTCAGCACACATCTTGACGATAACATTAATATCATAATAATGTATATTAATAATTACATACTATAATAATGACAATTCAGCTAAAAAGTCATGTGGTCTTTAACTATCATGAGTCCAATGTATATTAATGTGTTAATACTTGTCTTAACCTGAAAATTGACAAAAGCAAAACAATCACTGCTAAGCTCATCTAATTTAAAAACAGAAAACATGCAGGATTACACAAAAAATGTAATTAGTTCTATCCCCTTGTTCAACTTCAGTGGGCAATAATTTTTATTCTACCCTCACGGGTGCAAGAAGGAAAAAAGAAGGCCCCAGAACTCGTAACTGTGCCTGACAGAAAACCAACTGCTCATAGCAAAGTCAATGAAGTTTGCTCTTTTATGCTCTTTAATATGTCCAAAAGCATCTTCAGATGGTGATTTTTTTTTCCATTGGCACAAATATTAAAAAATGCTTCTGTTCTTTTTTGTTAAAGAAAATAAAATTAATCACTAATATCCCGTGAGGCAATGAAGCAGCTTCTATCTAAGCTGTAGAAAGAGATGTGCAGAGCCTGATATCACACTAGTAAAAATTCTTCCCTACCCACAGTTCCTGTCTCAGCCTTCCACAAGATTCTACGAAACTTTTGTTTCATTGCCAGCTTCTTCCAGTCAGTCATGGCAGAATAAAAAGCAGCTCAGTCTTTTTAACCGTTACATTTTCTTGCAAAGCACAGCCCTGGTCTTAATACTTCTGCCTTTGTGCCACACAAAAGTATAACCTCATGTAACAGTACTAGGAATTCTGTTTGTGAAACAAACATTCATACACAATAAATCTTTTTTCCTGCAGGGTAGGCACCATCTCTTCTGGTCTGTATGGTGTAGTACTTCAACAAATGTGATTCTGGTTGATGACTCTAATTCCAATGCACGAGGATAAAAAGAAGAAAAAGTGCATAGTCCTCTCACTGCAGAAATAAAGACGGGACTAAATTGTCTGTCTACACTCCAACTATCAGAAAAATATAGAAATGCTTAAGGGTTTTGGTTAAACATTAGAAACCAATTTCTGGTTGTAAGGATAGTTCATCAGTGGAAAATTTGTAGACTTCACAGAATTTTCAGAACTTTTTTAAAAGAAAGGTTAGATAATCACGTGTAAGGAGTGACATCATTATAGCTGATCCTGCCAAGGGCTAAGGATGATCATCTACCGATGTCCATTCTAGCCTTATGTGCTATGGTTGAGTTAGTGTATATCCTTATCATTTTTCTTGGTGTAGCAATAAATTCTGAAATGCCAAGAAAGTATATGGTCTTCCAAAATTCACCAGTTTCCAAAACAGCATTTGAGGTGTTTTCATTGATAAGGTTTCATTCTGACATTATATTAAATGAAATTAATATAATATATTATATAATAAAATAAATATAAATATATAAAGAATAAATCTAAATATATAATGTTGAAATTAATATAAAAAATTACATATTACATATTGCATATTACATAGTATATGTTATATGTTATATGTTATATGTTATATATTTATATATATTATGTTGTATTATATTATATTATATTATATTATATTGTATTGTATTGTATTATATTATATTATATTATATTATATTATATTATATTGTATTATATTGTATTATATTATATTATATTATATTATATTGTATTATTGATTAAATAAATTAAATTAAATTAATTCTGACATTATATAAAATATGTCATAATATTATACGGAATATTTTCAAATAATTTTGAAAATGCTGGGCTACATAAAACTTCTTTCTGGTAATTCAGACCTCACTTCAGCAGTAAAACCTTTGTGAATCCCAGACACACAGCTGCTCTTCCAGGAACATCGAGTAGCACCAACATCTAGAAATGAAAACCTGTTATTTAAGATTCCTGCAGCTGGACTGACTTCTGAATCTGCAGCTGTTCTAATCTGTACAGCCATAGAGGAATGAGAAAAAAAAAATTGAGCTCTATTATATATTTCTATTACTTTAGATTTTATGAGAATAATTCCATAACACAAACTGTGAACAAGCTCTGAGGCTATATTTCTGATTTCCCAATAGGCCACAGTGAAGATTAGCTGCTATACAAATGGAGAACAGCTAAAGCTCAGAGTGAATACAGAACGGTATCAGTCAAAGGAAACTTTGGTGGTGATTTATTTCATTTAACTTTATCTCTGTCTGGTGTCCAGTCTAAGGTAGTCATTCAGTCATTTTTAAGTCTGTAGTCAATGAATAGAGCTTGGTAACTCCTGGTGACAGTTCACCTATTCTGCGATACATATCTGAGATTTGGGATGAATCACCCACGAGGGGAACACATCTTTCTTCATTTGCTATATTCTGAACTAGCTAAGAGTAGATCTCTCTAGCTTTCTGTCCTGGGTTCGGCCAGGACAGGGTTAATTTTCACCAGACTCCACGAAGGGGCACAGCCGGGCGGGCTGACCCCACCTGGCCAAACAGAGCCGGGTATTCCATACCATGTGCCGTCATGCTGGGTTTCGATGGGGGGAGCGGGGCGGGGGCAACTCACTCGCTGCTCAGAAGCACGCAGCGGCGGTCCGGGAGAGCAGCTCTGTGGGTTGTGCAGTTTGTGTTGTGTTTTCTCCTTATCTGTATCGTTGTTGTTACTGTTCCCTTTGTTTGCTGTTCTGTTAAACTGCCCTTATCCCGACCCACCAGTTTCTGCCTGTTTCTTTCTATTCTCCTCTGCACCCCAGCGGGGCGAGGGGCGGCCGCGTGGCGCTTTTGTCACCGGCCGCAGCCAAACCATAACACTTTCTTAAGGACAAAGCTATACGAGATTCATCTATGATACTATGACGCTATGTGCCAAGTACTAAAGCCAGAAATGGACATGCTTTCAGTATACAACCAGAATCTTGATGTATGTGTGTAATTGATGGCCTTGCTGGACTTGTCAACGCAAGAGGAAAGACATGCTCGGACTTGGGCGTCAAGAGCCGAAGAGATAACAAACAGAGCAATTAACTTGCGCTTATCAGACAGAAGCAACAGGGGATAGCCCATCACTGTGAGTGAAGTGATCTGCGAGGCGCAGCAGAGGCCGCGCAGCCAGAGATTGCTTCAGATGAAGAACAGATGGCCCCCAGATGCACATACTATGTTGCCCGCTGCAGAGGCGTGTCAAACTGCCGAGTCCCGCTTCTGACAACACAACATTCCGTGCCAAGAGCCAATCGATACATAATAATTGACTTAGTCCCATCTCACAAAAACGTATTCAAACATATGAAAATTGGCACTTGAAATCTGTCTTTGGGAGGAGGAGCCAAGCGAGAACTTTACCTGATGGAGCCTGAACATCTCGTCCCCCCTGAAGCAGGGACACCATTTTGGTAAGAGTCGTGCTTCTGACTTTGTCAGACGTATCCCTGGGAATACATTGTTAACTAAAGCGCTAAACCATTACCTTGAGCTCAACTTTTGTAGACAGAGCATTTATCAACAGCAATCCCGAATCTGTGATACCTGTTGCTTGAATAAATTATCCATTGTTTCAACTTTGCGAAACTGTTTCATTGAAAGTCCTTGGCAGGGCTCTGACAGGCAAGTTGAATCTGATAAGTGGCCACACACTTCACCCTTTAGACGTAAACCTTTGACCAAGTCTGGGACTAGGAGTAGATCCAGCCGCACCTAGACTCGTCTCTGAGAGAGAGTTTAGAACTCAAGGGGGTCTGCTCTGAATCTCGTGACTCAACGGGAGGGCTCTTCTTTTGTCACTTCTCAGACTCCCTTACCCCTTTTTATAACACAAGAGTACGGAAAAAGTGCAATGCAGCATTTTCTCTATTTATGACAGTTTCTAGTTGCCAAAAGTATCAGTATTTGTATTATATTTGGTACATTAGTATGATTTCTTTCTTCTCACTCCCTCTCCTCTTTTAATTCCATGTCACCTACATGTCACAGGAGTAAGATTTCACAAGACCTTCTAACTGGATTTTTTTTCCCACCAAGTGAAGAGGTGACATTTCACAGAGGTCATCACTATTTACATGACTGTATCTAGTGAATGAAAATGGAACAAGCATAACTTGGATTTATAGACTTTTTGTTGTAAGAGAGGTGGGGGAGTTAATAATACAAGGGCTTACTGATGTTGAAAATATGTACTTCTAACAGAGTTACTGCAGACCCAAACAAGGAAAAGACATCCTTATATACCAATGCTGGCTGCTAAGTCCCTGACTCTATAAACAATAGGCTGCTTTCCATTTCGCTCCCGTTTGCTCTTCAGGAATGGAAGGAAGTAACATAGGAAACAGTCTAAAAGAAAAGAAAAAAAGAAAAAAGATAGCCAGAAACCAGGTGGAATTCAAACAACATGAGCATAAATCACCTCAAACTCTGAACAATATTTTTACAGTATCTCTTGACTGCCCCACTGCCATGGAACTATGTACAACATAGGGATTATTTGAATTGTTCGGGACGTTATAAAAGCCTAGGGAAATTTCTCTTTTTTACTGATACTGCTTGTGTAGGATTTTTTTTTTCCTTTGACTTATTACAATTGCTACAAATTTAGAGAGCTGTAAAACACTCATTTCTTAATCAGTGATTTGTTCCTGTGCAGAGACACTGATGAAAGCATGGTGGCCAATAATATTCCTGTTCAGCAAAAAAACTTTGGCAAAGGATTTCCTCTCAGCTTGAAAGCCTGAATTTGTACCGCTGAAGTCAACTGGAACATTTCTAGTCTTCAAACCACTGGAAGGTCAGGTTCTTAAAGTACAGCTGCCAGTCAAGTGCAATACAAAAGGCAATTTGCCTCCCACCATGTGGGTACAAATTATCTGTCCCTGAACCTCTTCTCCTTCAGTGGTGAGCTACTCAATGACAGTGCTGCGGAGAGCAAGCCCATGCTGGACTACACTTCTTCATCAATTGTCCAGAGTGCAAGACATTTCTGTTCTTTCATCTATGTATCAAACATGACAAATTTAGAGCTCTGAGTGCATGGTTCTGTCATGCTTCCTACACCTTTATGAAAGTGAACATATTTTACTTCTACCTTACCATATCATAACATCCAGAGTGATTTAAGAATATCATCCCCTCTGGTCTTTATCACTGTTCATGCCAATACTGTATTTTTTTTTTTTAATCTAATTCCATTTTTTCATTTCTGCACCATGCCCACTGGAGAAGGGATCCCCAATTCTTCTCCTGAACTTCAAAAAAAATACATCTGCTGTAATAGCTATGTCAGTCTGAGGTAAACAGAGAGGGGTCAGGAACACTGACAAATTGTAAGAGAAAGGGAAGCCTGGAGTCTGGACCCTGGAACCCTATATCCTTTCTTCTTACAAAGAGAGACAGCTGTTTGTCCTTCAATATCCTGATGAAACAGAAGTAGTTCAGTTGATATTGAATGTGTACAGAAGAGAGAAATAATATATTTCTCTATGCAACCTGCTGTGAAGATAATTACTCTGGTTGTTGAACCAGAAAGAAGGACCTAGATACATGAAAAAGGGCTTAAGAAAAAATCAGGTCCACAAATGAAACACTTATCAGATACTTTCCTGTTTGATCTGATATCTTCACATACCTGCAAGACCATTTCTGACAAAGCATAAAACTGTCTAACCCTGTGTGGGGTATCACGCTCGCCATGGCCAAATCAAGCTCCAGCAGACAGAATAGCACTGAAGGTCCTCACAGGACCCAACCCAGCATATGTACTCAGAACATGCTTAACGTATAATAAACTACACCAAAAAAAGGCTGAACTTTATATTTATTGTACTGAATAAGTCAATATACCTTTCAATTGCTGTCTACTGTTGACACTGTTGTCAATGTATCTTAAGCATGTTCAAAGGAGTTCTGAAGCAATCAGCTTTCTCAAAGAAACAGATTTAGATGCAAGCTCACATAATATGCATATGTGTACTCTACATGAGTCTGTGGAACTGAATAACCATTCCACCCCGAAATACTGCACTATGCCAGTATGAATTCCTGGAGACTGTATCTGTACAGTTTTGCCTGTGGAATACTAAATACTGATAATTACTGATATTGGATATGTTTCTGAGTTATTTCTTTACAAGGTATTAAAATATGGTATTTTATCAGATTACTTGACCTTTCTATTCTAGAAGATTTTGATATTAGAAATTTTGTTTTTGGTAAGAATTACAGCCTTTTAAGCATTTGAGAAGAGAAAGCTGTAAAGAAAAGATTGAAAACCCATTTATAAACACAAAATAGGAAAATAAAATTGAAACATTTTATCTTTCTATTCACTTGCAGTTTTTTCCTCTTACTTTTCAATAGTTTTGTCCTTCACACTTTGTAGATTAACTTGGATTTGTACTAAGATCCCATGTGTTGGCAATTTATATCATAGAAAAAAAATCATAATGAAAATATATAGAAAGAACAATGTAATTGCAGTTATTCACGATAAAGGCATTTGTGGTTTTGATGTTTTCCTTGCAGGCACCTTTTCCAAGTAATTAAGGTGTTATAAAGGTATAGTGTAAAAATGTTAAAGAATTTCTATTACTAACTATTTTTAGCGCTTGAACTTGTTCATAAAATTAATCCAATGTTCACTTAAATGAGAAATTATAACTGAAATCAAGTTAATACTTCTTTAATAAATCAAAATATATTATTATGTGGCATTTTTGTTCTATAGATAAGGAACAGTTACAATGGAACACCAATTCATTAATAAAAAGCAGGCAGGTAACAATTTCTGAATGCTCTGTGCGCTTCGTTTAGCTTATGATAAATGAAAGATTTTATTATGTAAAATTTTAACGTGTAGACATTAAATGCTTATTCATTTTTGTGATAACGTACAGTCATGCTAAGGCTCTCCATACAGACTTTACATATGGAGTGTATTCAGAGGAGCATGCATGCAAACGGTTGATGGTGAACTGTGTTGCAGTTTACTCAATTACAGCACCACTGAAAGGGCTGACATCACACACAAGTTCTTCTGTCATTGGGTGAAGTTCAGGGCTTAAACTTCTCATCATCCTGTCTCTATAATTTGGCTTTGCCTTCTTTCTTCTCCTTGTGTGTGCTTTAATATCGACCTAGTCGGTGACTTAAAGGACATGTCCAAATGCATAATTGCTCTAAGGGCAACAGAGAAAGAAGAGGCAATTTAAAGAATTAAATTCAAAGTCCTTTTTTCTTTTTTCTGTGACGGAGGAAAAAAGGCCTATCTAGCCAAGAGTATCATTTCAACCACCATAAATTCTCCTTCCAATATAACATCTACGATTATATGTGTCTTTATTTCTGTATTGTTAAAATTTATGGGCTCTTCTCCTTTCCACAGCAAAATAAACAATGCATTTTTTGACCGTTCAAAACTTTGACTAGTGCATTTTCTCCCATTCTAACTTCCCACATTCTTACTTCTTCTTCAGTCTCTCAGCTTTTCAACATACTGAGGCAAACTTCATTCACTTTGTCCAGCACTATGATCACACTGAATTCCTCTTCAGATCTCTCCAGCGAATTCTCTGTACCAAATACATCACATTTTGGTGTCACCTCTTTTTTCATACTCTAAATAATGTATTTCCTATACACAGTCCTAGCTATGTCTTTTTTGTATTGATGTGTAAATAAGGAGTATTATTTAACAAAAATTGTTCTCAGGAGTTAATTAACATCTTTTGTGCATATCAAGTTCAACTTTGTGATCGTACTGAAAGCCACATACATGCAAGTAGTATAAACACTAAATTACTTCCAAATTAGAGCACTTATCCATTATAATCATGAACATTTTCATATGATTAGAATGAAGTATTTTAATGCTGTAAGAGTGGCCTGGTCAGTCAACAGAGAGAAGAAGTAAAACCTGTTATTTTCCCCAACTGTCGCACATGTTCTCCAGATATGACGCTAGAGCCAGCCTACACGTAAGACGAAACATGAAAAAGAGGAAAGTATCACCCAATGTTATGAAACTACTGAAAGCAAAGGAGGTGTCTGGCAGAGTTCATTTTGCATACTTGTTAGGTTATAACCATGTTGAAGTCTATGACACAGCTAGGTAAGTGAGTTAATTAGCATCCTGGAAGCATATTTAGAAATAGTTTGGGTAAGTCTGCAGTGCAAAGCATTGCATTAGGTGTACCAGAAAGGTCCTGCTCACTGTGCATGTTCCCTCAAACAACGGGATTGGAAGATACAATCTTGAATGGGAAGACAGATGGATTTGAATTTTTCTGCCTCACTCCATGACCACTTAACTACATAAATGAAGTCACTCAGTACACATCAAAGATAGGGCAAAGAAAGCACGGTCTCTTTGAGGGCAATAAAACTGCACATTACTTAACCACACTAGACAATTTTTCCACTAGAACAGAAAAATGGACATATTTTTGCTCTGTTTAGAGCAATGCCTGTCCCAGGCAAAAGGTGTCTTGGAAATTCAACAACATGCAGAAATAAACTTCCTGAACTAGGGTTGTCTTTCTAATTAGTAACCTTCAACAAATTCATCTTTCATGAGTTTAACCAGATTTTAAACTGTGTAAAATATTAGCATGCAAAACGTTTTGGAGTGAACAGGGTCTACAGTTTAGTAGCATGCTGTGTGAAGAATCATAACCTTTAGTTTGTTTTCACCTGCTACTTGCTAGTTTCAAGTTGATTGACCTCCATTTGTGTAATAGAAGGGAGTGTACAGTGGTTTCCTATTTCTGTCCTTTACGATATTCCTGATTTCATGGTCTTCTTTTATAACCCCAGCCATACTTTTTTTCCACCTGAAGGACCCAAGTCTACGTTGTCATTCATCAGTGAAGTAATGTTGAGAAGTGGATGTGTTTACTTGTGCTGTTTTGTTGACGTAAGAATTACCGCAAATGTGCTACTAAACGTGCACATCCTTTGCTGGTATAATTTTCTTTATGTGCAAAAATTTGACAAGAAATCCATGTGCTCCTTTCCACTAACACGAACAAACCAAAACACCTGTGAGGGTGTTCTTGTTCAGGTGTTTGCTTGGGAGCTGATGTCTGAGTTCTGAAGATCTGCAGTTTTGAAGAAAAAGTTGGGTCTCTTTGGTAGTGGCTTTTCAAAAAACCTCCAGAGCACTATACATTAGGGTTTTAGCATGCATGGGCAATATGCTGAGGACTTTGTAAATTCCAGCATAGTGAGCCGTGCTGGATGTGCAAAGTTGCTTGACCCTTCATTAAAAAGCACCTATTTTGTTACCATTGCTGATCAATAAACCCTAAGAACAGGCTGAGTGTTGAAATAATTCAGAATGAAAAATTTGATTCCCTTATGGAAATTCTTGCCATAGAGACAGCATCTTCTTTGCAAAAATTTGGCTGTGCCCAAGCAGCTTAATTATAATAAGGCCATTAAGCTGGAATATAGCAGCCTTGGTGTGTATGGCAGGCCTGGAAAGGTGAGGGAAGGCGTGAATACTGCCACATACAGATTGCCAACACACAGCTAGATTACAATGGAGAGGCACAACCCTTTACCAAAATGGAGGACCTCAGGAGCTGTGGTATTTATCTAGCAGATTAGGTAAAATCAGTCAAAAAAAGTATTCGTGCGTAAAATGATGGACTACAGTTCACACATGTATTTCAATTTACCGAATTTATGTCTGTGCAAAGAACCAGTATAGGCCAGAGTGATGAGATATGAGGCCTAAGAGCACAGCAGAACACAACCACCCCGTAAAACAGTTCATCTCCTGCAAAAAATAACCTGCTGTCAGACAACTGTTGAAAACTTAACTATCCATTTTCCACACCATGGTGCTCAGATAACACTTTGTTGGTAGTGGACTAAAGTCTATAGTCAAACAGCTATAGAGGTCAGGGGAATGTCGGTGAGATACCAATGCTCAGTATTGAAAGCTGATTTCAAGCCAGACCTGCCTGCTACTGCCTGAGCATTATTTCCACATGACAGTGCAGCCTTTTCCCAGTTCAGTTCCTGAAGAAAAGAAGCCCACATTACAAAAGCCAGGACTGGCCATTCTTGGTCCTTTCATCAGCAGTTTCTACAGTTTCAATCTCCTCGTACATTAAGGCCATGTCTATTCTTTCAGTGAACGAAATAAGGAATGACTTGCCCTGGTGAGCCAAAGGGATAACTTTGCAACATCAACCAACCCCTGTTCTGCACCAGCTCGGTGGCATATGTAGACACATCTGACTTCCACCCACTACTGACAACAGCACATTCATAACCCGACTGTACATCTAAGATTGAATGTCCCAGAGGAAATAACACTGAATTAATAATTAATATTATTGAGTCAATAAACCTGTTTGAATACCAAACATTTCAACAACAATAAAGACTATGAAATGTATGCCTCTAAGAATATGGCTACACCATACATGGAGATACTTGTCGTTGGAAAAATAGTTGTGTGAACAGAATAGCAACAATAAAGGCTTATGTTTAATATACCAAGAGAATTCAGAGGTTGCCATGTTCTTCAAGAGGAGAAATAGCATCAGCATATTCTTTTTTACTTTCCCCTATGAAAATAAGTAAAATTATATTTTTGAGACAAAAGTGTAAATAAAATGAAAACACAGTGAGACTTTTCTCTTCATCACCCTCACAAATATGTTTCCTGTTCCATCATTTTTCCAGCAGCCATGGATATCTTTCATAGAATCATAGAAATCATAGAATCATAGAAACTTTTGGGTCGGAAGGGACCCCTAGAGGTCATCTAGTCCAAACCCCCTGCAGCGAGCAGGGACACCGCTAACTAGATCAGGTTGCTCAGACCCTGTCTAACCTGGTCTTGAATGTTTCCAGGGATGAGGCCTCCACTACCTCTCTGGGCAACCCGTTCCAGTGTTTCACAACCCTCATTGTAAAGAATTTCTTCCTTATATCCAGGCTAAACCTACCCTGTTTTTGTTTAAAACCATTACCCCTCATCCTGTCACTGTTGTCTCTACTAAAAAGATTGTCCCCATCTTTCCTATAGGCTCCCTTTAAGTACTGAAAGGCTGCAATCAGGTCTCCCCACAGCCTTCTCTTCTCCACGCTGAACAAGCCCAACTCTCTCAGCTTTTCCTCATAGGAGAGGTGCTCCAGCCCTCGGATCATTTTTGTAGCCCTCCTTTGGACCCGCTCCAACAGTTCCATGTCCTTCTTGTGCTGAGGGCTCCAGAGCTGAACGCAGTACTCCAGGTGAGGTCTCACCAGAGCAGAGTAGAGCGGCAGAATCACCTCTCTCGACCTGCTGGCTTCGCTTCTCTTGATGCAGCCCAGGACACGGTTGGCCCACTGGGCTGCCAGCGCACATTGCCGGCTCATGTCCAGCCTTTCGTCTATCAGTACCCCCAAGTCCCTCTCAGCAGGGCTGCTCTCGATCCTTTCATCCCCCAGCCTGTATTGATACCGGGGATTACCCCGACCCAGGTGTAGGACCTTGCACTTGGCCATGTTGAACCTCATGAGGTTCACACAGGCCCACCTCTCCAGCTTGTCCAGGTCCCTCTGGATGGCATCCCGTCCTTCTGGTGTCTCAACCGTACCACTCAGCTTGGTGTCATCTGCAAACTTGCTGAGGGTACACTCGATGTCGCTGCCCATGTCATTGATAAATATATTGAACAGCACCAGTCCCAGTACGGACCCCTGAGGGACTCCTCTCGTCACTGGTCTCCATCCGGACACTGAGCTGTTGACCACTACCCTTTGGCTGCGACCATCCAACCAATTCCTTATCCACCAACCGTTCCACCCATCAAATCCATGGCTCTCCAATTTGGAGAGAAGGATGTTGTGGGGGACCATGTCAAAGGCTTTACAAAAATCCAGAGAGATGACGTCCATTGGTTTTCCCTTGTCCACTCTTGTTGTTACACCATCATAGAAAGCCACTAGGTTGGTCAGGCAGGACTTGCCCTTGGTGAAGCCATGCTGGCTGTCTCCAATCACCTCCCTGGCCTCCATGTGCCTTAGCATAGCTTCTAGGAGGATCTGTTCCATGATCATCCCAGGCACAGAGGTGAGGCTGACAGGTCGGTAGTTCCCAGGGTCCTCCTTTCTACCCTTTTTTAAAAGGGGCACAATGTTTCCCTTTTTCCAGTCACTGGGGACTTCCCCTGACTGCCATGACTTTTCAAATACCATGGAGAGTGGCTTGGCAACTACATCAGCCAGTTCCCTCAGGACTCTGGGATGCATCTCATCAGGTCCCATGGACTTCTGTACGTTTAGGTTTCCTCAGGACGTCCTGAACCTGGTCTTCACTTACAGCTGGAGGGAGTTTACCCTCCTGGTCTCCTTCATGTCATCCATTGACTCGGGAGGGGTGAGGAGAGAGGTTGCCAGTGAAGACTGAGGCAAAAAGTTGTTGAGTACCTCAGCTTTCTCCTCATCTGCTGTTACCAGTTTGCCGGTCTCGCTCATGAGAGGGGCTACGCTTTCTTTGACCATCTTTTTCCAGCTGACATACCTGTAGAAGCCCTTCTTGTTATTTTTCACATCCCTTGCCAAGTTCAACTCCAGCTATGCCTCAGCCTTCCTGACTCCATCCCTACACAACCGGGCAGCTTCCCTATACTCTTCCCAGGAAGCCAGTCCCTCCTTCCACTGCCTGTGCAGTTCCCTGTTCTTCCTTAGTTTGACCAGCATCTCTTGCCTCAGCCATGCCGGTCTCTTCCTTCTCTGCCCGACTTCTTACACTTGGGGATCGAGAGCTCTTGCGCTCTGTGGAATACATCCTTAAAGAGCTGCCAGCTCTGTTCTGTTCCCCTGTCCCTGAGGACCGTTTCCCAGGGAGTCCTTCTGACTGTCTATCTCCTTGAAGAGCTGGAAATTTCCCCTCCTAAAATTTAGGGTCCTGACTATGCTCTTCATTATTCCCATTTCCCTCAGTAGCGTTAGCTCCACTAGCGCGTGGTCACTGCAGCCCAGGCTACCTCCGATCTTGACGTCGCCAACGAGCTCACTCGCACTGGTGACCACCAGGTGTAGTATCGCATCCCCTTGGGTAGAGGTGCTTATTACCTGGCTTAAGAAGTTGTCCTCAATGCATTCTAGGAACCTGCTGGATTGCCTACAGCTTGCCATGTTGCTTTTACAGCAGATGTCGGAGTAGTTGAAGTCCCCTAGTAGGACAAGAGCCTGCAAGCGCGAAGCCTCCTGGAGTTGGAGGAAGAATGCTTCGTCTATCAGCTCCTCTTGATCTGGCTGCCTGTAGTAGACACCAACCACTAGGTTCCCTTTGTTGCCTCTCTCTCCCATTCTTACCCATAAGCTTTCGACCTGCTCGTGGTTATTCTTCAGGGACAGCTCTTCACTCTGTAGTGTTTTCTTGATGTAAAGGGCAATGCCCCTGCCCTTCCTTCCTCACCTGTCCCTTCTGAACAACCTGTAGCCATCAAGAGCCACATTCCAGTCGTGGGATTCATCCCACTAAGTTTCCGTGATGGCAATCAGGTCGTAGGTTTCCAGCAGCACGATTGCTTCCAACTCCTCCTGTGTGTTTCCCATGCTGCGTGCGTTTGTATAGAGGCGTTTCATCTGAGCTGTCGGCCTCGTTACCTTGATAGCAGAGCACCCCTTTTTTCCCTTGAGGTGTTTCATGGGTATTTTCTTGTTGGCACCTGATACCTCAAGCGCCTCCAGCTCCCTTCCGCAAGACTTCCACATTGCTGCAGTGTCCCTCGCATGCTGCTGGGCAACGGGCTGAGGGTTCTTACTAGCCCCCCCATCCCTCTAACCATTGTGTATCCTCCCCTAGCCTGATAGATTCCCCTTCCCCCTTCACCTCTAGTTTAAAGCCCTGTCAATGAGCCCCGCGAGCTCCTGGCAAAGATCCTTTTCCCCCTTTGAGAAAGCTGGTTCCCATTTGATGCCAGCAACCTTGGTGCTGTGTATGTCATCCCATGGTCAACGAACCCAAAGTTGTGGCGGTGACACCAGTCTCGGAGCCATGTGTTAATAGACTGAGTCTGCCTATGTCACTCAACGTCTCTGCCCACCGCTGGAAGGAGTGATGAAAAGATAACCTGTGCTCCAGATTCCTTTACTAATCGTCCTAGGGCTTTGAATTCTTTTTTAATTACCCTCGGGCTACTTACTGCAACTTCGTCTGCACCCACGTGGAAGAGCAGCAGAGGATAATGGTCTGAGGATTGGACCAGTTTAGGAAGTTTCCTAGCAATGTCCTTGACCCGTGCTCCCGGGAGGCAACAGACTTCCCTGAGAGGAGGGTCTGCCCAGCATATCAGACCCTCTGTTCCCCTCAGCTGGGAGTCTCTTACAATTGTGACTCGTCTCTTCCTCCTTGTGGAGCTGGTAGTAATATGAGAGGGAGATCCTTCTGATCTTTGTGCCTCCTCCAATGTGGATGGGTCAACCCCTGCACCATCCACCGTCTTGTCTTCCACATCTAGAGCCTCATACCTATTATGCAGAGGCACCTGTGGAGATGTGGTGGGCAAGGGAAGGGTTCGCCTCCTGCCCCGATTGCGGACCTGCTTCCACTCACTCTTTTCCTTTCCGTCCCTTCCTTCAGTCCGATGGGGGGAGGTTACTAGTGCCCTTTGGTCCCAGGCCTTTTTTACAGGTTATTCCTGGGTGCACTCCTGGGTTGTCAGGGCACGGCTCCACAAGTCGATCTCCTGCTCTGCCTCCCTGATGCTCCGTAGCCTATCTACCTCTTCTCTTAGCTCTGCCACCAGGCAGAGTAGATAGTCCACCTGGTCGCACCTTATGCACATATTCCCTTTGCTGTTGTCCGTTTCCAGTGCTAGCTGGTGGCACTCACTGCAGCCAGAGACCTGGACAGCTGTGTGCTTTCTAGGGACCTCAGTCTGGGTTGTGGCTTCCTTTCTGGCCAGCAGAGAAGAAGCAGCCTTCTGACGGCAGGGTGCCATGGCTGGGCTTCCTTCCTGAAGATGAGTTTCCTGATCTTGCCTCGGGAGCTGGGGGAGGGCCTCCGCCTTCGCTGCACGCCCTGCATGCGCGAACTGCTGCGCAAACTGCCGCTCCACTCCCTTCTGCCGCGCCACACCCTGTTTGCCCACCCTGTTCGCTGCGCTCCTGGTCACTCGCGCTCCCTAGGGTTTGCTCTTGTACTCAGGAGGGTCACGCCTCCGTCACCGCTGACTCCGCCCCCGCTGAGTCAGAACTGCCCGCTCGTTAGCAGCTGACTCCTGCCTGCTCTGAGGGGGAGGGGGGGCTGGGGTGCCTTCTCCCTCCCTGCGCTTTTGACTGCACGATACTGCCGCTTTAGGAAAGGGTTCCCCGGCACGGTTGTCCACTCTGGAGCCCTTCGCCTCGGTGTCTTCGCTGAAATGGCCATTCATAGAATTAAATTCATTCTATGGCTTTCTTTTTATCTTTTGGTGGTGGATATGTTCTCTAAAAGGGAAGGGGAGGGATTTACGGTTTTCACCTGTGCTTCAGCATATGACATGATTCTGGTGCTCAGCACCACATTATCTCAGTCCTTCGGTGTTTCTAAGCATTCAGGAAATGCTTTATTTTGTCTCTTTTCTTTTCTTTCCCCCTTCTCTTTCTTCCCCTCAGGAGGGCAAGTAATTCTTTTTTAAAGAGGTGGATAGGATGGATCACATTCTTGTCTTCCCCTCCACCCAAACCAAGCAAAAAAGTTATGAACTTCTGAAATATTTCAAAGAAAACCAAATTTATGTAAAAGATATATTAATGAAGTATAATTTATTTCTGCTAAGCTCTACTAAGCATGTATATATCTGAGGATTTTTCCTTTGTTTCCTACTGTAACTACTCCTTCACCATGAGCTTAAGCATCTTTTTTGCACAGGAGACTTAGAATAAGCTAAAATACTAGTTGAACAAGTACACTGAATTATTATTACAGAATCACAGAATGGTTAAGGCTGGAAGGGACCTCTGGAGGTCATCTGGTCCAACACCTCTGCTTAGCCAGTGCCACCTAGAGCCAGTTGCCCAGGACCGTGTCGCATTATTCCCCTCTCTTTTCCTGTCTTCAGTATCCTTTTCTTGGCGTAGTCTTTCTTATCTGGTACAAATGTATGTTTCTCAGGAAGAGATTAAGTCTAACCCAGAATTATACCCACTCCACTGCTGAACACATTGGTTTTACAGTTCAGTACCTACTATGGTTTATGGGGCAGGCACTGTGTTAGACCACCCTGTTTGGCACTGGAAAGCGTACTGCTAGACTAGAGGCTGCTTTAAATTGAAAGCTACATATCTGGATTGGGATTGATCTGTTAATATTAGGTGATTACTTTATACTACTAAGAGAGGGTATACTATTAAGATAAAGTTCTTCTTTGCATGCTGGCTCTGCATATAGGTTCATCTTTCCCAAATGTTTAAAGTTAACTGGGTCTTGGAGCTTGGCCAGGGCAATTTCTGAGTCAGCAGTATGTATCCTCATTTTTCCTATATTATTTATTGATCTGCAAAATATTGCCATCTGGAGGGGACTTTTGGACAATTATAGATGTATTCCCCATTGCCCATTCTGTGTGCTGACCTTTGCTGAAGTTTTGTGGTATGTCTCAAATTACGTCTTAAGCAATCAAGAAATAGAGCAAAAGTGGACATTTCTGGCACAATTTGTTTGTCTTCATTAGGTATCTGCAACAAAAGACACGTCCAGTGACTACACAAATACCAAAGCAATCCTACCAACAATACTTTTTCTTCCTGGAACTCAAACATGTCAGAAAGAAACTAAAACAAAAATCCAGCATCCTCTGTAAGACAGATTACAGTGTCACCCTACCCGGAAAAGGATGTTCATTTGTATGAGGAAAGTACCTCCTTAGCAGACTCCAAGGTGAAATGGTTTTGGCTTCTGATTCATCTTGATGTTCTCAGTTAGAGTGAAGTGTCTTCAGATTTAGTCCCCTGGAGCAGTGCTAAGCCTGTCTGCATTTGACCCTTCTGTTGGGAAATCCTGGTTCAAAGCTCCCAAATGCTTAACAGTCTGTCAGCGTTCAGCTGTGCTTACTCATATCAAGTGTTCTGTTGACTTTCCTTTGGAATCTGGTACAAATTTAATGTTAGTCTCAGGTTAAGCTGCCTCATGGTAAATGTATCACAGAACAACAGATTCACATGAAGCAGAAAAAGACTGGTCGCCTGAATATATAAATGTGTAGGCAATGTTCCTGTATTGAGCCTTGCATAGTGGAAGAGATGAACTAATAACTCTCAACAAGATCTATATATTCCAACAAACTTTGTTCATGAGATGCTAGCAAAGAAGCCCCTACAGAATCTGAAGAAGAACTGAGATTGTGAGTGATCATTTCTTCTCATTCGGCTCTGGCACAGGAATACTTTGGGTTCTTTTCATACAAAATACAACAGGCTCACCTTCTCTTCTCTCTTAGATATACTAAGAAGTGGTGTGACAGCTGTACCACATTTTCCCTTGATCTCTTCTAGTGCACCTCCAAGGAAGTTACAACACTACAGCGATTGCCTCCCACCAGATACATCCAGACTGGAGTATATCTACTCCATTCATGTATAAACATTTAGTGTAGCAGGTTAAGGTAGAAGCTAGTTCTAATTGCTCTGAATCACCTTCTGAAAGTGTTTATCACTGTCCATGGACTAGAGAGGCAGCCTAGGCAGACTAATCAGCTAACTTAGCTACCTACATTAGTCTGCTGACTTGTCCCCAAAGAATAATCAACACAAGCCCTGCAAATAATTGACTGAAACAAACAATTCCTTTTTAAACTGTGTAATTTGTGTTTTGATTTACAAGACAGAAGTAGATGAACGAAGGATCAAAAAAGCGCTAGACAAGCCTAACCCAGTCCTTTCAAAAAGTAATAGTAATGATTGTGCAATTATTTGCATGCTTTTTTGGAACTTTCTAGGCTTCACTTCGACAGTCAATGTCTGATATATCCCACACAATTTATTCACTCATTCCAGTACTGATTGTACTCTTCTGCATTCTTGAGCCTGTCAGCACACTATTTCTTCCAAGCACAGAAGGTTTACCATTCTCCACCATTGCCAAGGTTCTTTTCTGAACACTTTTGTCATCAGACTTTCTTTTTCACTAGTCCGGCAATACATTAACTGAATTACTTCTCTCCATATACAATTTTCACTATATATTCTTGCCAGAATTGACCCTGCACACTGTTTTGCTATTTTGATTAGACTTACCTGGACTGATGCTTCCCAGAAGATTAATAACAAAATACTTTTTTTCAAATGGTCTGTGTGTTTCCAAGATATGGGAAGAAAGTCAGTATCATTGCACATATGAAAAACTAAGGAAGAGGAAGGTAAAGATATTTGTTTGAGATCATAAAGGAAAGCAGCATTATTAATGTCATGATGAACAAACAAATAAAAGACACCAAAACGAGTGCTCTTCTGCAGCAGCTGAATTAGTGAATCCCCCATGTCCCCCCACGACAGTAGTTCCCTTCCACACTCTTCTAGCTTTCTCTATCTCAGGATGTCCTGCCAAACCGTTATGGCCTACTCCCACAATGTCACGAGCTCTCCCCTTGTCATCTAGCCACATGCGCACACTCTTTACTTTTCAGCAAACTAAGAGGCAGGGCAAGACATTGCCTGTTAAAGATGTACTGATGTGCACCACCACTTGGATGGTTTATCGCTGTTCCCATTTCCACATGCTTTGTCACCAAGAGAAGCACCAACAGGGGCACTTCTCCTTTACAAGGCACCACTTCATGTGACATTTGCTGGAAGAAAGTCAATTTAAGAATTAATTCCTCTGTCAAACTTGGTTGAAATTTGCCTAACAATTCACAACTGCATAAAGAAAACAGACATGAACATAATGTCTGATCTGTGCATTTCCTTAAGAAACTGGTCTCAAAAATGTGCTAACACAACCGTTTCGTGGAAGGCTTTCTAGTAGCTAAGCTCTGTCTATCAAAAGTGCAGACCTGTGCTTCAGTAACGATTTTGCACCAAACTGGAAATTTATGCTGACATAATATATTACTGTTACTGTTACCTTATTTCTTTCACATTGTCTGCCTTCTGTGTATAGCGCTCTTTGGATTAGAATATTTTCTCTAAAACTGTAATGTAGTATTAGGTAAAGTTCAGATATGACTTGGCTTGAGCTATGACATGGCACATGTTTCCCTTCAGAATGGTTTAAATTTTTAATTCTTTAAGGAGGGTGACCTCTACTTTCCCGTATATTATTGAAGTGGAAATGCCTTATCTTTGACATGCTGCCATTTGTTTTGGGCATTTGGTAAGTTTCCAATTTCCAATTGCATTAATTCATATCACCTTTACACTGTCATTCTTTAGTCAATTAATGACAAATAAATTACAACCTTCCTCTAATTTAAGACAATGAATGCAAGTCTGCTATTTGTGAAAGGAGCCTTTCATCTTGGAAATTTTCTTGAGACAACTTCTGTTGATGGGTGCTTTTTAACAATATCTGATTTCCTTTCTTTCCTCCCATGATTCTCCTGCACCTTATTTAGCAGAGTGGCAAACTGACGTTTTGTAGAGACATGCAGCCATTAGCTATACTGCTATAGCTGTTGATCTGACCTGAAAAGCAGATTGATACAACTCTTAATTGAGGCTGTCTTCATTTTCAGAAGCTTCATGAGTCATGCTGAAAGAGCTGAATAACAAGCTCTCATCCTGTTTGGACATGAGACAGTCTTTATGTCCAGTATAGTATGTCTTCTCAAATAGAGCATGGAGCCTAGCAGGGATTTTTCTTTAATGAACTACTATATTTTGAAATGTCTGCCAGTGTAGGGCTGGAACAAAGCCAGAGATGGAGCAAGACATAATGTATCTATGGAGACACTGACAGTCCCAAACTAGTTATATGTGCTTCACTGATAAACACAGCAGTTCCGTCTTGGTTAGAATACTAACAGCAGACATATCCCAGGCTTATTAAGTAACAACTGTGATGGTCTTTCCTGATTTACTGAGTGCTGGCAAGAACTGCTTCTATGGAGAAGACTACTTGATTTTTCTTCAATAAACTTTGATTTTGAAAAAGCTCCATGGTCAAATCTAAATCCAGTTAAAACAAATGTTTATGGAGTCTGTCAACAAAACAAAAAAGTTAAACTGAAAACATATGAAGAGCTGTTATTTAAGAAAATTATTCTGAAATAACCAAATTTGACTTTACAGCACAGGAAGCTCTGCACCCAGAGAAATATGTAACATTATGATTCTGAATTCAGATATCATGTTAAAGATCAATAAATAGACAGTACATAAAAATTGTACTGTTTTATTGTTAACAAAGTAGATAAGTCTTCCTTCAGATAGCAACACATGAATGCTAGATTGAAAAGCGTGTACCAAAATCATCTATTATTCTAATAAAAACAAATTTTAGCTATGACTCCTGCAGGCTAGCTTAATGGAGTTTTGCTAGCATGGAAGTGACATAAACCTACTGAAATAACTGGAGAAACAAAGTTTCTATATCTCATAATTCAAGGACCAATGTTTTCAAACTAAAAATATTTTTACTCGTTTTAGAAAAACTCTGCTGACTTTAATCAAGTTGCTAATTACTTTTACCACCCCATATAAAGGTGAAATCAGATCCAACATCTACAAATGCCAAAATGTATTGGCGCTGTGTAATCAGCATCAGAGGCATGGTATTTGCCCAAACAAGAAATTATTTTCTATCTACGGAATGCCAGAGAAACAATGCCAACAGAAGTGTTATTATTTGCAAGGTACAATTTTATATCACTAGAACAGAAGTCTGTTCTACTCTTAAGAATGAAGAAATTAACATCAGAATAATTATTTTGAAGTTATACTTTATGGTAGGTAACTGGTGAAAAGCAGCAAAGCTGGCTGAGCAGCCATCATCTAATGTTTAAAAGATTATTTGTATTCCATTTGGAATGACAGCATTTGAACATGTTCACCAAACAGATTTATCCCACCATGATTTTTCTCAGACCAAAGAAGTCAGCATTTGGGAGGGTAATAGTTCTCTTTGATTCTTCTTTCTAGCTTTTCCCTCTCCCTCTTTCTGCCTTCCGTTTTTCTACAGCCTCTGGAAATAACAAGATAGTTTCCATTCAATTAAAAAAAACCCCTTTTTCATCAAGAGCTTTGCAAATTCAATAACTGTCATGAAATATAGGAACAAAATAATTGATTTAAAGGACAACTATTGTAACTAATGTTAAAATAATAGGTATATAATATCTCTAGATATATAATAGATATATAGATATATAATATCTCTAGATAGATTCTTCTAACATATTGGAAGATTATAATTCTCCTTTTTCGTATCTTGGTTGGTTTTTCCCTACCAGTCGAAATCAAGTAAATATTCACAATTTCTTCTTTAATTAATTTTCCAGATATTTCACTTGGAATGCGAACAAGTCCCCACTATCTATAACTCTTGGAACCAAACAAACTTTTCTGGAGTCTGAAAGGGATCCAATAGCATTGTATAACTGTCCCCAGGATAAATTTCAAAAAGCAGGGCTAAAGCAAAACATCTGTGCACTCCTAAGACTACTTTTCTTAATTTCTTATGTAGTGAAATGACTCACTGCTGTGCCATATCATTGCTACTTTTTAGAAAGGTCCTGTATAGCATATAATATTTCATATCTAATAGAGAAATGTTTATGCAGCATGATTCCTTCTAAGATTTCTCAAATATTGTGCTGCCTGTAAATGTACCATATTGATTTCTTAGCTGATATCTCTGCTTATGAAACTTTAGAATGAACCACACTGTGAATTTCAAATTCAAGTTCTAGATATGAGTGACTAAATTCTAACTTTTTTCCTAGGACCATGCAATTCTTTCAACATGCGGTGCATTTAAATCAGTAGTCAGTTTATCCAAACAGGAGAGAGACTTACTTGATTTTATGTCTGATCTCTTCAGTGTTAAGGAGACTTAAATCTTTTTCCCACAAATTTTCCTGCACTAATAGAAATGACTTGGATGGAACCTAAAAAGGAACTGTAATTGCCTTTCATAGGGGAAAAAGTAACCCATTGGAAATCAGTGTGAAAGGCTGGGGAGTACATTTAGAGAACTGATGGTTCAGGAGAAAGTGCTTCAGAAAAATTAATTTAATTGCCAAAGAACATCATCAAGGACAAAATAACTAGGACTGTAATAATGAAACTTTTATAGGACCTAATAAAGAATAACTTTATCAGTTCAGGGAGGATAGGAAAGAACTACATGATCTTCGAGACTGGAATATCAGGGAGGGATGAAACTGACTATAGAATAGAATGTTGTTCACAGAGGGACTATGACCTGATAGTTAATCATCTGGAAGTGAAAAAGCTTGAGAATGAGGATTAGTGTTTGAGGGACTGATGATCCATACGATGCAGCTGTGAGAACATACACAAAATAACGTACCTAAGCAAAAATACTAATGCAGCTCCATGTAGGCAAAAGAGCAAATTATAAAGCAAATATTAGGATTTAGGGTTTTTTTGTAACAGTCTGCTTATTAGAAAGAAAAGGATTCAGCATCTGAATACATATTTTGACACCATTGTTTCTTCTAACATCAACATTTGCTGCTTATCTGAAATATTGAGTGACCTAACTGGAATACATCTTTGCTTCAGATTTAAAACTATGACAGTAAATAACACTTATCCCAGAATACATTGCCAACTCTATTAAAACCTAACTATTATTTTCTGGAAAGTCACCCAAATTTGTTCGTGTGATTAAGATTTCATCTCCTAGGGCAGGGCAATTTTGTCATTGATATAAATTGCCAGAAAAACATTTCTTTAGCTCTGGTCACATCTTTCAAGCCAATTTCCTCTTAGCGGATTTTCAAAACATCTCTCCTAGCAAGTATTATTCATTTATTAGCTATAACGAAATCCAAATCCAATCTGAGTTCTCTAAGATATGAACCTGTCGTTTTCCACTTTCTCAACCCAGACATAATATTTTCAAAATGAGGGAACAAAGCACCTTATTCAGAGTGAAAAAGAGACACTGCATTTGTCACAGTCTCCCTTAAAAGTGCCCATTAAAATTGTTAAGCCTGCTGAGAAAAGATGAAAGTAAATTATTAAACATACCTAGGGCATCTCACCTATGCGCTGCACCGGCTTTCAAAGTACTTATTTGTGAAGAGCCTTTCACAAGTGAAAACTGGGGTCACTGTGTCTTCGTGCCCTCTGTTGAAAACTAAATAATTCATCAAGTAATGTCCTGGCTACATTGTAAAAAACATTCATTCAAACAGTGGAAAAATAGGGAGACATCAGCTGGGGACAGTGTCTTTTTTCTTTTCTGACAAGAGAAGAAAAAAATCAAGGAACTTTAATCCAGTGAGACCCTCTCATGATTTTAGGAAGAATCTTTCTCTCTTTTATTCTCTCCCAAAATGTGTTATACATACGACATTACCTGAAAAAAACCTCTTTCCACTTGCCTCATGAAAACTCATAACTTCTATATAAATCATTCAGTATTCAAACAATTCAGTGCTGCTTCCTGGCATCAAACCATCAGCTCAACCTCCAGCTTCTTAGCTCCTTGTGTAGTCTTTTTTTTTTGCAACCTTACTCACAGCAATAGCAAAAGCAGGTGAAAAGACCCATTGCCTTGAGTGTTAAGGCTTAGGATGGCAGATTATTCTGTACCTTCTAGCTACTTAGTATTTAGATGAGGAATGAGAGATCTTTAGCTTGAGAGAAGCATAGGTGTATGTCAGTAGCAATAGTCTGGAAGAAAAATAAAGGCACAGGATAGGCAAGAGTGATGTTTGGTTCCTGCCTAGTGGCCAGTTCATTCTCTTCATGCATCAGTGATTCCTTCTCCAGATATAAAGAAGCAGTCATGCACAAAATTTCCTTCAGCGTTAAACACTTGAACTTCTGAAGACACTGAAATCTTGAGGAGGCCAACTGCTTAGCAACTGTCCATAAGTAACTGAAATTGAAAGAAGGCACTGTCAGCAATCTTAAACATCATTAGAACAAGGATCTGAAACAGCCCTTCCAGAGGTCATATTGTGAGAGGGGGAAAAAAGTCCTGGCTAGTTTTAAGATGGAATATGATATGTTTATGGAAAGGATTTCATGTTGCAGTTATCCCTGTGATATTGGGACAGTAATTACAACCACACTTTCTGTCCCAGTTTCGTATACATTCTGACACTCTCCATGCTTGGACAAGGTATTTGGGCAAACTCTTTGTCCTGACACTATTTCAAAGCTTCTGAGGCTGTAAGTATCCTCCAGGAATTTGGAGAGGCATGTGAAAGTGCACCAGGTAGCGATCCAGCATGGAAGAGAGGTTGTGCTTCATTTAAGCTGTCCATCACCCCACCCACCTCTGGAAGGCAGAACCCTGCCAGGCAGGCTGCTGACCAGTGTCCTCTGTGGGCAACTGGGCTGTTCAGAGGCAAGAAGTGGAATGTGTTTCGTTCCGACCACAGCAATAACAGATTGGCCTGAGGAGAAATGACATGCTTTAGCAAAACTGGTACCTGTCCAACAAATTAAACAAAATCCTATTTAGTTCCTACTGTGTACAGAAACATTAGTGTGTGCACTCCAGAAAGATGTGCTCTTAATGAGCAGAGACTCCAATTCTGTTACGCTTCCAGTCTCCAGATGGTTGTAAAGTATAGCCCTTAGTAAAAATCATTGCAAAGTCTGAGCTGAAAGTAATAGCTACTAAACCCATGGCTTCAAGAAATGAGCCCAACTACATAAGTAAAAGAGAGTGAAGGACAAGGAGGGAAACTAGATCCCTTCCTCTGTAGTAGCTCTGTGATTTTTTAATAGCAGCAATGAACTAACTTCATTCCTACTTGCCTCTTCTGCGTCAAAAGTAGCAATATTATCTTTGCCATCTGTTCCTGCTGTTTCCCATAGCCAGCACTTTGGTCCCTTTCAAATCAAACACCAGCCAGCCAGCTCTTGTCCCAAACACATCCTCATGTCAATAATAGATGTGGTTGCTATGGCTGCGTTGGGTGTTTTGGATGGATACCGCTGAAGGTCACAGGCTGGACCAATCTCACACCAGACTCAGATTCACAGCAGACAAAGGAAACCCTGACACACCTCATCCACAGAAATGGGAAACACACTGTGTCCTCGCTGAAGTTCTCCTCAAGCAAAATATGCAGAGACTAGATAAATTAAGTTGGAGGCTCTGAGAAAAATAAGCACATTTTACAGATGCTGCAAAATGTATATGTTTGTTTGTTAGAGAATTTTTCAATTACTTACCTGTACAATAGCCTAAGATTATAGAAGAAAATATCTGGGATTTTAACTTTTAAAAATTGCCAAAACTATCGTGTTCTTTTCTAATAAAAACATTACATTTTTCTGCTTTGAAATAACTTTTTTTTTCAATTATGCTGAGGATAGTTAATTTAAGCATAAGCAATTTTCTTAGCCGTCAGCGAAAAATTTTAAAAAATTAATGACATCTATATTTTATTTCAGTCAAAGACATTTTGGACTTCCATTTTGAAAAGCCTTAGATTTTGCTGCTTTGTTCTAATTTCAAATAGATATTATTTCTTCAGTAAATCCATTTTCAAGTAAAATGAGAGAAGCTTTCTTCCTCTTTTCCTCCCCAGGTTGTCCCTGCAGCTGCAATTCGGAAAGAAGTTGTGTCGAAGACAATATCTCCATTCGTGTATTATTCAGGTTATGGCTACTGGGACAACCTTGTTCCAGATTCCAGGTTACTGAAAGACGTCTTCTTTTATTACCCAGCCAGGGACTTTTACTGAGATGCATGCTTCAATTTCTTTCTCAGTCTTTGAGAAAGGCTTCTACATTGTGTGCAAACCTGAAAGAATACAAACAGCATGTTATCAAAATAAATCTCACTCAGCTGAAAAAGTCTGAATAGAGGTTAATCCAATTACTTAATGGTTGTCTCCTTTTGCATCTTCCTCCAGGCAGCTGTGCTTTCACATGTTCTTCTTCCCTCTCCTAACATGATTCTTTAGAGTTCTTTCCTTCACAAAGGAAAAAACACTTCACTGTGCCCTCTAAACAAAATCTTTCTCCATTAAGGAGGAACAGAAATATGCTCAAAAAATTGTACACTTGGTGTTGAAATTACTCATTTACAGCAAATATTTAATTTTCATTTAGAGTGAACAGGCCATTGCTCTTAAATTTGTTTGACTTACTCTTGAGGTCAGAACCCTTACTGAGTTAAATATATAGCAGGATAGCACTGAAAATTTGATCAATAACATTAATTGATTTGATCGATAACATTAATGTTTGCGTCCAGTAAATAGATGACTCCAGAGAAAATAGGATAACTATCAGTAGAAGTCAAATAAATATGCTTAATAGAACTCTAATGAGAACAAAATTTAATGAACTGCATGTATATATTTTCAACAGTCCTGCTTCAGGGAAATTGAATGTGTTAGCTTCTGCTAGCATCATCCCTCTGGCGGTTTAACGCACAACCAGTAAGCTGCACAAACTGACAACTGACCTACAAGGAGGGAGGGCAGTACGCAAACAGTGAATGAGGTGACTGGGACAATTAATCTTTGGCATCCACTTGTAGCTCGTGGAATAATTATTCTGCTGCATTTAGGACATGCCAAGATGTTCATACCTACTGTCCCCAGAATGAGACCTCCTGTGCAGATGCTCAGCGTTCCTCTGTCACCCCCTCAGCCAGAGCTGTCAGTCCACCCTGGGCAGTGCCCCCTGGCTCTAACTGAGGTGGGCATTATTTATTTCCCAGTCAGCCTGACACAATGTTCCTCCCTTCCTGCAATAAAATTCCGGCATTTGTGCTACAGACATTGTCCAGAACAGCTTCTGCTTGATAGCATGTTCAAACAGTAAAATCAATCCTCTTTATTGTGAAATGAAAAGGCAAAACTCACTTGAGTGACTAAAAAAAGTGGATGAATCACTTGCTGGACCAAAAATTAGCTCAAAGTTGTGGTCAATGACTCGAACTTCAACAAAGACAAATTTTAGTACACCAGGGCAGAAAAAATCCCATGCAAAAGTACAGGCTAGTGACTGGGAGGCTGGTCAATGCTTCTGCAGAAAAACCATGGTAGGAAACAAGTTGAACATGAGGCAGCAGTGCATCCTTGCAGTGATGAAGGCTAACAGCATGATGTGCTGCATGAACAGGGGTACAGTAAGCAGGCGGGGGAAAATGATTATTCTGCTCTGTTTGGCACTTGTGAGGAGGTATGTGGTGCCCTGTCAATGGTTTTGACACTCCAATACAAGAGCCATGACTTGCAGACAGGCCACAGCAGGGACAGTAGCATGGTTAGGGGCTTGCAGTACCCGCAGAAAGGCTGAGGGGAACAGGGTTTTTTCAGCCTGGAGAAGGGAAGGCTAAGAGTGAAGACTAACTGCAATCTTCCACAACCCAAAGTGCAGTTACAGAAAAAGCAAAGCCAAGTTCTTCTTGGAGGTGCAAAGGTCACAAGTTCCATCAAGAGAAAAAAAATTCACCGTCAGAGTAGTAAGCATCAGAACAGGTACCCAGACAGGTGGTGGAAGCTGCATCCTCAGAGATTTTCAGGTTTTCACTAGACCAGTCAGTTCCTGAGCAAAATGATACAACTCTGACGACAGTTCAGCTCAGTGCAGGAGGTAGGACCAGATCACCTGCAGAGTTTCCTTCCAACTAGAACTGCCCTGTGATTCCCTCAGCCTGAATTCCATCTCTGGTCCTGCTTTGTGTAGCATTAAGTACCACAGGGTCAGTTCACACCACAGTAAATAAGCAAGAATGTCATAATAAATAAGCAGTAAGCCCAGAAGCTGGGCTATGTGGCTTCTCACTCACTGCACAGGGGTTGCAAAATGCATAAAATGACAGATGTTCCTTCAAGGATTTAGCAAGGGTGATGTACCCAAGGTCGTGCGAGTAACTGGAGATCTGGAAACTGAACTGAACCCAGGTTTCCAGCCAGCTCACTGATTAATCAGCTATCCATTCGCAGTATGGTAGCTGCAGTTTCTACAGAAACAGGCCTGTTAAAGTAATGCCTTCCATCTGCACACCAATTTTTTTTACATGGACCAATAGTAATTAAAAATGTAAATCTTCAATAAACTGAAAACTTTGCAAAAGAGACTCTGGCATTACACCCAATTCTTCTTTGTCTTTGAGTAGGTATTTATGTTCTTGACAAAAGGTCAGCAGCATAACAATAACTCATTCGTATCCCCTTCAGCAGATATCTGTTATTTAGATTCAGCAAACCACTATGATCTTAGCTGAAGACAAAAGACTCTCACTAAATAACAAAGAACCAGAGATAAAAATTATGGGTTCTTTTTGAAAGAAATGAGGAATATAGCAATAATTAAAGTATTTTCTGTTTCTGTCTTTCTCTGTATGCAAAAGCATTATTATCCCTGGTCTGCTCCACTAATGCTTACTTAAAGCTTTTGCAGATTCACATTGATTTGCAGATTATATTTTTTTTAAGCCCTTTACTTTGCATCAAATATCATGGTCTTATTTTAAGAAAAAGTTGAATTGTATTACTATAGTAATGACGCATCTTACATATAGATACATGTCTTGTAAAACAGGTCAGACAGAAATCTTGTCTATATGCAGTTCGGATCGAGCGTACTGCCCAAGAGTCCAGGTAAATTACAGGATTTTTTCCTTGTTTTTTAAACCCTCAGATATTAGCTAGGGCAAGAGGCAGACTATAAGATATGGTGAGCCAGGGTTTTGATCTGGTATAGCAATCCTATGTTACTGTGATGAAAAAAAAAATAAGCAAAATATACACATACGAGCATCCTCTTCTGTAATGTACCTCGTTCCTCAAAATATTCACCCATCTGCACAGTTTCTGTATGATACATTGATAAGGTGAAGAAAAATTAGAAGCCTCATGTCAAAAATTATTAAGAAGTGCTCATCATTTTATAGCTGCAGAGGGAAACAAGATAAGAGTAGAGAGCAGCCCTGCCATTAAAAATTCTGCATTGAGGCCAGGTTAGTCACGCCTGTCATTTCACTTCTCCCTATGTCAGTTCAAACGTAAATTACTGAATGCACAAATAGCAATATGTGCAAGCAGTCCCTAAAAACCTGACTCTCTTTCAAAAACATGACTTTTATTTGACCCATTTCCTTACAAAAGGGATGAATAAAATGCCAGAAACATTTTTGCAAGCTCTTCGTGACAGAAAATTCCTTAATCTGCACAGAATTTTCTGCAGTGGAGAAAATCATAGCTGGCAGGGCAGGCTAACATATTTCAAAGAACACCTCCATGACCTGCAGTAACAGTCAGGATTTAAAGATAACTCATGGTCCGTGCAGGTGAATTTGAGTTTGTAGAGCCACCCACAAAACTCCTAGAGCAGGAGGCTGGAAGAGGGGATTCACCTGACTAAATGGATATCTTCATTGCAAGTCACGGCAGGATCGCTTTCTCATCAAAGGAGAACCTGTCTGCATTGTCAAAGAGAACAGCTATAATTTATAAAACAAGCATGTCAAAAAGAATAGATGAATTGTAGTTTTCTCCATTGTCTGCTGAGCAAGTCTGCGTTGATCAGCCCAGGCACACCCCTTACCTCTGCCTCTGTCCATGACACCACTTCCGCTATTGCTAGTGCCGGTACAAAAGTGATTCTGCCAAAACTGAAGTTTTTTCTGTATGAATGTTTTTTTTCTGAGTATCATATATTCTTACACTGCAGTTCAAAGGCTGAGGAAACTGAGACTAGCGGTACATTTCCTATAGCTCATATATAGTTGCTCAAATGTATATGAGACAGAGTTAAGCAATTGCTAGCCATGTAATACCTTTTTTTTTTTTTGCTGATACTTCCCATTATTGCTACCAGTGGTGCACATGACCTTTTCTCACTTTCTGTCATTTTTTTTTTTCTTGTATGACATGGGCCAACTTTCTTGAAATGTAAGGCAAAGATTTTGCTGGGCAAGACTTATCAGGTGATTGCATGAGTAGTAGCCCACAGTGAAAAAGAGACATTATGGAAAGGCCTAACATTTAGAGGCAAGAAGGCATCCCAATATACAAAGTAAATACCTCCACAACCTTTTCAGAATCAACTTCTTCACAGGTCACTGAAAATGTCTACGTGCCGCTGCCTACATAGACATCTTCATAAAGGTGTGTCCACCTGAGTGAAATTCTCAATGGTTATTTTATTACCAGATAAACATTTGGAGCTTCTCAATTTCTCAGATCTCATATTGCACGTTTCAGATTGATTTTTTCTTCCTAATATAGACAATTCTGGCAGCACCAAATGTGATCTTGTCCCTAAATCCATCTTTACGCACAAAGGTGTGGTCAGAAATCAGTAAAAATGTGGGAATACTACAGTAAATGGAGGTAAAGAGCACTAAAATACCATAGGATCACAGACAGCTCTGGCTGGACGGGAGCTGGGAGGTCTCTGGCCCGGCTGTGCCACAGCAGGCTCAGCGCTGAGATCGAACCGGGCTGTTCAGGGCTGTGACCCCTCAGGGCTGGAAACCCCCTGGAGCCAGCCGGCTCAGCCTCCCTGGACGGCCTGCGCCTCTGACCCCCCCAGCCCAGGGGAGGAGTATATTTTCAACTGCTGTAGAACTGAAAGCAGATGATGCAAAGAAACAGCTAACCTTGTCTTTTCACATCACCAAACTTCATAGAACATCTGCTGAGGTACCTGTACAACAGTATTATTACACCACAACCTGTGACTGTGGGAATAACTAACTATGAAGAAAAGATAAAAAAGATACAGAAGAACGCTTGTTTGAGTAAGTGGGTTATACAATATATATCCACACACTTCTGTAGAAGAGAAATATTTAGTCTAAATGCAATGTCCAAATATAAAAAAAAAAAAAAAAAGAACAACAGGTAGTCATCACTTTCGGGGGAAGAGACATTTCTTTCTCACCACTGGTTTTGTGACACATGAAGCAATGTCATGTCACACTTCAACTTCCCATACAATATTCTCTGAAATCCAAAGCTTCAGTATCACGGATTCCATGTCAGGACTCACTCTACTTCTCCAGTCCAGAAGGAGATGACAGAGAATGTGATGACAGTAAGTCCCAACTTCACTGTGAATAAGAATGCAAGCTTTTTTTCTGGCCTGAAGACAACCAAATCCTACTGAGAATATAAAGTTAACGTAACATTAGGCATAAGTGTACAGAAGTCACAGCTGCTATCATTTACTGCTGTTTTAACTACAGAAAAAGCATAGCATTGAAGAAATGTTATTTTCGGTACACTCAGTCTTCAAATGTGATTTGCAGGCTGGCCTGTGATGAGAGTCTGTTTCATGCCCATTTCCTACTTTATACCTGCAACCAGAAAAGAACAATAGATCACCAGCAAATGTACAAAAATCCTCCTATTTTAAGTCTTACAACTACAATTTCCAGAGCTGGCCTTCTGGGTGGATTAGGTTAGATGAAGACAGCAAAGCCACGAACTCCTGCTGCTGTAGAGTCTGTGGGATTTCTTTCCTGTCATATTAAATCATGGAAGAGAAATTTAAAAGATATTTGAATTAGTGTCTGCCAGCAATATTCCTTTGAGTAATATTCTGAGTATTATTTCTGAGTCTTTAAAGTTATCATTTCATAATATTTATTTAGCTCATAATGAAAATGAATATTTCATGTATGTGCTTCGGGTTAACTCAGTATTTTGTCTGTTTAGTTATCAAAACCAAAATTCTACAAACAAAATATTGTCTACACTTAAACTACAGTCAGGTTATTAGATTCCAAAGATGGTCTTTGGTTTTATAATCCCTACGTCCAATGGAAAAATAATGAAACTTATTTTTTTAAGAAATTCCATATCCACTGAAAAAACAAAGGAATTCTAACAAGAACCAGTATCAATTTGTTTTATCCTTTCCTGAGAGAATGTGGTGTAAACACATACAAGCATATTTCCAAAACTTCTCCTGATATCAGAACATGCTGCTCATCGGTGATTAAATTCTTAATCAGATCTGCAGGACATCTTTTATCAGCTCTAAAATAATTTAAGTTATGTGACTTGGAACCAGTTGTAGTTTTCTCAATTCCAGAGAAAGACAGATTAGTTTGTCAGAACAATTCCACATTTTGAGGTGAAAATGAAAGCTTGGAGTTTTATTCCTGGCAAAGAAAGATGCTTATTTAAAGCAGTCAGTGACAGTGCTTGCAAGATACTAGACTTTAGAGTTCTTTTTACTATAAAACACATTCTGCTCAGACCTGGAAATTCCAGCAGTTCAAAAACTATGAGCCAGGTTTACAAAAGCTTCATTATCCTTAAAATTGTAAGACTTATTTGGTCTAATTTCAGACTTCAGAGGTCATCCTATCTGTCCACCAGTCTCCAAGAGTCACTGTTGGTCACTAACAAATAGCAGTCAAATTTTCACAGAGGTTTTGAGGTCTCACAAAGTTCCTGCAAGTGCAACAAAAACCACCAGTCAAGTGGCGTGCTGGTGGTACATCTGGTGGTGGAAAGGCAAGGGCAGGTCGGTGCTTCTCTGTCTTGCCCACCAGCAGCAGCAGCACCCAGCAGTCACCTTCTTCACAGCTTTGAATCAACTGGTGCTTGCCCGAGCCACATTATAAAGAGACAGGTAAAGTAAATTAGGTTCTTGGGGAATATTAATGTCTTTTGCTGTGCGAGAAAAATGAAGTTCCTATTCTGACCGATTCAAGAGGGTTTGTAGGGGAATGGGAGGTATCATGGCAAGGGGCATGGAGTAGTTGCAGAGAGTTGGGATTATGATAGTGGGAGGCAAGAAATACTGTGCAAGAAACCACAGGAAACTAGGCTTCCTTGGTTCTGCTGTTCACAGAAAGATTTGTTTTAAGAATGGGGTATTATTGTTAAATCTTTCTTGTGTTGTGTCCTCAGGCTACCTTAGAGCAAATTATTTCAGCCTTGCTCTGCAGGTAGGAGATTACTTTAATTTTTTTCACTGACAGCTTACGTTCTCACAGTACTGGGGGATGGAGCTTAAAAAAAAAAAAGCTCCCAAAAAACAAAAGAAACAATCAAACAAAACAAAACAAAACCACAGAAAACAAACAAATAAAAAAACCAACACAGTATGAGATATGTGATAAAATTCAATAAGTAATAGAGAACAGAGCTGAGAAGGATCTTGAGTAGGCAAGATAAACTGTGCCTAAACTATTAACAGATTTATACCTGTCTTTTTTTTTTAAAACCCTCCAGTAATAAAGATGCAAAAACTTCCCTGGGTGACCCATTCCAGTGCCTCACAATCTGTACATCAACCTTACCAACACTTCCCGTACCAGTAGCTGTCACTGTCCTCGCTAACGCACTACTTGAGAATAGTAGGAAACCTTTTACCAACAAGGACTGGATGATCATTGTAGGCCCCTTCCAACCAAAATATTCTAACAGTGTAGAGAAGGAGAGGACCTGTGTTCCTTAGCCATAACAGGAAGGACAATAATCCTTTCCATTTACCCTAACTTTTGATTACACTGGGAGGAAAGGACCTCACAAAGCCGTCCTGTCAATGAAACATTTTTACAGAATCACAGAATCACAGAATCACAGAATAGTAGGGGTTGGAAGGGACCTCTGTGGGTCATCTAGTCCAACCCCCCTGCCGAAGCAGGGTCACCTACAGTAGGCTGCACAGGATCTTGTCCAGGCGGGTCTTGAATATCTCCAGAGAAGGAGACTCCACAACCTCCCTGGGCAGCCTGTTCCAGTGCTCCGTCACCCTCAGAGTGAAGAAGTTCTTCCTCATGTTCAGACGGAACTTCCTGTGCTTCAGTTTGTGCCCATTGCCCCTTGTCCTGTCACTGGGCACCACTGAAAAGAGCTTGGCCCCATCCTCCTGACACCCAGCAAAATTAATGCAGAAGAGAAACAGTCTTCTTTTAAGTTCTTACCACCACATCTACAGCTACACAAGTAATACAAAAGTGATGTACAAAAATTCTTATCAGCAGCTGTTAAGTAAAATACTTCCTTAAGGGAGATATCTGCTTTGCTTCACTTTAATCTTGGAAGGTTCCTGATTGAAAAAGCTTTAAAATTTAAGTCCATCATATTATTTTCTATGTATTCTGGACAGACGCTAGCTGACACCTTTCTGTAGAAAATAAGTAAAGGCTTATTCAGAGGCACCTTCAAGATGCCACCTACCTACAGCTTCCCAGCCTACTTCTTCTTACTGCCTATTATTAAGAAAATTTAGGGGTCTCACGCTATGCCATTTCTTCTTCGACTGACAAGAAATATGACTCCGGATTTGGCCATGGGCATATACATACATATGAGAGACTGAGACACAAGAGCGAAAATTTAATTCATAGCAATAACAGCTGAATAAGTTCCTTATTAAAACATTAGAAGGAAAGAAGCATCTGCATGTATTTTCATAAGACATAGAACAATTTTGCTCTGTAGTTCTTCCTTAAACAATCAAGATTGCTGCAAGTGGAACTGAAATGCATCTACTATGACACCATTTCACTGTGAATGCTCTGAGGTCTGAATATTTGTCCTTCTGCAGCACTCTGAAAGCACAACCATTATTTAAATGTAATTACTTTAGCCCAGGGAAGATATGCACTTACAAGGAAAAATACTGATAGCTGTAAATGGGTTTTACGGCAGCATTCACCCACCAAATAAAACGATCCTTCTTATGGAAATTATGCAACTGAGTTCTCAGCATCAGTATGTTCTGTTTCCTATTTTGAAGAGAGTGCTTGTGTGAATTTATGCCCAATTACCTAATATCACAGAGATAGAGTTTTAAAAAGTAGTTATAATAATATGGCTACGACTTTGAGTCTGAATTTGCAAAGATCAGTGATCTGGTTGAAGATATCCCTGCTCACTGCACGGGGGGTGGACTAGACAACCTTTAAATGTCCCTTCCAACACATACTATTCTATGATTCTACGATCTTTTTTATTATCAATACAAACGGGAAACATGTTTGTCCTCCCTTCCCCTCTCATGAACGAAGCTGTAGCCCCCACCGAGCTGCTGGTACAAGAACCTGGCTTGTGCCGGGTTTTGCTGCACAGCGGTCCTGGGCAGAACAAGAATCTCACTAACACCTGCTTGACCTGACTGCACAACAGCCTTCGGTAGGGCAAACCTCTGCACAGCATCACTAGTTTTCACTGACTCATATCCTTCTTGAAGGTTTCTCCTCACAGGTGTGTTTCATGCAGCGTGGTGGTCAGCAGGCTGTGGCTCTGGGCGCTCAGGTGAGATCCCAGACTGGCAGGTATTGACTGTTGCCTGATTTCCACAGACAGAGCTCCTCTTTGTCACTTCTAGAGAAACCTCCTGCTGCAGACTCCGAGGCCACTCACATAGCCTTCCTCGCCACTCCCTGCCATGTCTGGCAGTCTGGATGCCAGCCCCCCAGGCAAGTCCCAGGAAGTGGAAGCTTTCGAGCTGCCAGCACACCCTAGCCCATGCTCACTGACTGCCTCTGTCCCAGTGGGCCCCCTCTGCCTCCTGCTTTCACTCAGATGCATTTTTCCCCCCAGTACCATGCAGACTTTGCTGTAAGACAAAGCAGAGGCTTATTTATCAGAGTTGAAGGTAATAAATTCAGAACTATACCTACAGGACTGCAAGCACAGGAGATAGAAATTGTTATTCTTAACAATAAGAAGCTTCCTGACTTTTCCTGGGTGTTTAAGACAAGACCCCTGTGGCATATGTCGACCTGAGAAGATGGTGTTCCTCTTTCATGAAAGAGTGACATAGTCAAGTTCCAGAGGATTTCTCTATTCTCTCCACATACACCAAGCCTGGCTTCTAACTTCAAATCAGGGTTGTGCCAGTGGCCAACATTTTGTACAACTGTTGTGGTTTAGATAGGTTCTTCTAGGTTTTTTGCTTGAGACTGCAAATGGCTTTTTTTTTTTTGGATACAAATTTCAGGAAAGATGAAAGACCCTGCCTGTATGGGCATCCACTTGTGTTCCCTTCCCAGTACCTGTTCTCAGATTTTGGATCTCTGGATCAAAGAGTCGAAAGCAGCTCCTCTCAGAAGTGCAGCATGTGAATCTGGGGGTTTTGTACCATTTCCACAGTTACCTCCCAGAAATACTCAGAGCCTGAAGTCAGGGTAAGATAGACTGAAAGTCAGAGCCATTTTGTTCTTGAGACACCTTAAGAATTATCCAACCCTGACAGCCTCGACTGTTTGGATTAGCCAGTTTTCAGAGGAATAAAGTCTTCATGCTTGTTTCTCTCTTGGACACTGAAGTTACCTCCAGCCCCTCCCCAGGGTCTCTCTAAAGGGACAAGCACATTAAGCCACTAAGCCACCAATTTTCTGGAAACAGCCACTAAATAAAGAGGCCAGATGAAAAACAGGAACAGTAAGTAGCTGTGAAACTATACAGTGCCAGGTTATTAAAATATTTAAATTCTGGTTTTGAAAAAGCCTAAGTAATTACTAAACATACATAGCTTTAAAAACAACTATAAAATAACAGAATTATACAAAGAACAGTTGGGAGCAACCCTGAGAATATCAGCTAGCCCAGCTCTGGCAGGATCAATTATCCCTGTGTCGTTCATGAAAGACATACGGCTAAACTGTTTTTAATATCTCTAGCAATTAAGATTTTACAACCTCTGCAGATGCAGGCTCATATAGCGCACAGCTATATTTTTGACTAGCACTGTCACTTTCCCTTATTAGTAGGAAGTGTTTCCTAATATCTAATTTGATCTTTTCTTGCTGAAAACAAAGTTTTCTGTTTCTTTATCACTCAAAGACTTGGAAAATAAAATTTCCCCAAAGGCCATCTTATCTTGAGATTCTCCTGGAATCTCTTTGATCCATCTTTCTCAAAGTGTAGTGACCACAGCAATCCAGTTTGGGAGTACAGGTCTGAGAGGAATAGAAATCCTATGGGCTGCATCTCTGAGTATACATCCCAGACACAATGTTCACAGCTGTACAACCTTATTAACTTACATTCAGCTTGTGGTCCACCGTAAATCCCACATTCTGCCTTAAGATCTGGTATTTCATCCTCCTTCTGTTTTGCAGACTATTCCTATCTGTGTTGCCATTAAACTTCACCTTGGTTTTTCAGACCAAACTGTCAAGATCTGTCAACATACCTGCAGTCTTTCTTCCCTGTTCTCTAACTACTAGTCACAGAATTTTGGCAAACACTTTACACTTTCAACCACCAAGCAAGTGCATTATCTTGCATAGAGAAGGTAATACTTTTTCCCCTTCTCCTTTGTTTGTCCTTCTTGAGCATACTGTATCCATTTACATGCAACTTCTAGTCATATGAGTTATCCCATCTCTGTTATGCCAGTTACTTCACAACAGCAATAAAATTAAGTCTCTTGCATTAATATATAGATGACCAGATAGCATTTGTGTTGTATAGTATAGAAACACAGCTTTGATTGGCTGACCAGCTATTCCCATTTTTATTCCTCCTAAACAAAAAGCAGCGACTTAGTGGATACTAAGAATAATTTTTTTGTATCTAGACCCTTGTTGCTGACATTTAGCTAGCATCTTGTCACCTATTACTGCTGATTGAGGCTGGTATCCCTTCTTCCTGCGTCAGCAAGAAAACATTTTTAGGATAACCTATGTTGGCAAGATAATTCCACATTTTGTGAGGTGAACTCCATTTTGTCAGTGGATCATTGAACTACATTTCCTGTTGAAAGGACCAAAGCTCATGCTCTTGATGAACCTTAAGGTAGCCAAAATTTGAGTTTCAGTTACAAAGAAAGTAATTACACATGCAAATATGTCAATTACTTATGGAAATTACAGGTTACATGACTACCTGTTCATTTGCATGCACAATTACCCAAACTGAATAAGAAACCATGGCAAATTTAACTTGTCAGTCGAGTGTGCAATCAGGTATTCAGCTCACTCACATCTAATTGGGCACACCTAACCTTGAAAATTACTTTCCTAGTTTTCCGCTTACCTTTAAAATTTTGGGTGAAGGCTCTGTAATAATTCTTTCATAGTGCTAAAATCAAACAAAGGGAAATCACTTTTGTCCACAAAGAACATACACAGCAGCACTGCCTATAATCTTTCCCCCTTCCCTCCCCAGGTGAGCCTTGTCTGAAAACTATACAAGGTCCCACCACGTCACAATGTTGGTGTCGGCATTAATCAGTTTACAGACTCCATTCCACAGCAATGAGAAGAATTCGACACCAATAGCACCAACATGCAGAGTTTATGACTGACTTTTCTTTCAGTCCTGGGACTCATAGGCTGTATTATATACACAGTGTTTTTTGCAGCATGAAGCTATGTTTTTAACTAGGATGGCATTTAATGCACTGAGGACCAGATTTTCAGTGACAGACAAAAACAGATGTGCATAAATGTCAGCTGGGTAATGACAAATCACATATCTGCACACATACACACTTACATTCTGAGTAGCTGAATGTAAGGCAAACAACTGATGTAAGTATACAGATCCACTCTTAAGTCAGAGATGGGCTAATATTTGGGGTGCAGTACCAGCTCCTACATTCCAGTTAGTCACAACTAAACTGGATGGAATTAGCTGAAGAAGGTCCTCATGATAAAGTATGAAAAGATTTCCGGAGAAACGCAGAGTCAATAAATGTAAAACAAATCCCACGAAGACAAGTAATTATAATTCTATATGTACAGCAACAGGCTTTCAATAAGATTTTATGACTCAAAAAAGAAACTCTGGAGATACTGTGAACAATTCTTTGAAAATGTTAGCCCAGTACTCAACAGCAGTCACAAAAACAATTAGAAAATGTGGAACTATTAGGAAAAGAAAGGGAAGAAAACTGCATAAGGTCACTGAATAAAACCCTCATGCATTTGTCTCTCCAACGCAGTGTGCAATTCTGGACACCATGTATCAGAATCTTGTAGTAGGTATCAGAAACTAGTAAAGAATCAGAAGAGACACTGAGAAATGTGACAGGGATTATCAAGGATTATCAGAAGTGCATGATGGCCTCTGAGGACAAATCACATAGAGTAGGACGTGTCTTAAAATTTAGAAAGACATAATCAACATTTATAAAATGATTTTTTAAATTAATAAAAAACCAAAACACATCATGGAAAACACAGATAGGGAACAAGGATACATTATTTTTCATAATATAGAAGATGAGGGGCATACGATGAAATTACAGGTAACAGGTTTAACACAAACAAAAGGAAGCAAAGTTTTATGTGCTACACAATTGAATTGTGGAACCTTTTGCCATAGTATGACTTGGATAGCACAAGCATTGATAGGTCTAGAGATTTTTTAATAAATCATGTAAGATCCACTAAAGTATTCCAAAATGAGATGTAGGACATGTCATTCTGCTTCAGTGAACTCCTAATCCAGAGTGCCAGAAGGGCAAAGTGTGCCACGGGAGAGATGGCACTCTGCCCTTCCTGTTTCTTGCAGTCTTTTCCTAAGCATGAAATGTTGTTCTCTGCCAGAAACAGGCACTAGTCTAGGTGGACCTTTGACCTTACCCCATGTGGCTATAATTATAATACAACTCTTGATATTTTCCTTGGGAACTGCTACCTAGCTGCCTTTTTCCTGCCATGTGTGCAGCTCTTATCTTCATCTAAGTGTAGTCTTTGTTAACATTCTTATTGAACTGCAACCTAGTTTTTTCAGACCATTTCCCCAATTTGTCAAAATCTTAATATTTAAATCCACTTCCTCCCATCTTCTCTAGTAACAATGATTACCTGAAAGAATAGCTGATGAGACTAACTCTAAATCTTTCAACACCTGCACAGTTCATTTACCCTAAAGCCCATAAAGCTGACTGATGTCATATTCAAGGGAAAGATGTTATTTTAAAATTGTGATATAGATGTCTTGATAGATCTGGAAAGACAGAATATTATGGTTTCCCAACATCTACATAATTTTCCTTGTGTGCTGTTATTTTGCATAATATCACTATTAGTATGGAACATCCTAAGAGTTGTTTCTCGTCTATTAATATTTATAAGATTGGTGCAGCTACTGTTCTCAGTTTGTAGGTACCTGTTGAAGTAAGACAAATTAAAAAAGAAAAAACAATGTTTAACGTGACGTTAGTTTGAATGATCTCTTATTACACTTTCACGGCAGATTTTCCTTCTATTACCAAATGCTAATACTTAGAGCCACAAAAGCATTGACGTACTGAAAGCCCTGCCTTCAGCTGAAGACCCCAGAGTTTATTTTTATTTCTGGCAGTAGGGCTGGGAAGGGAAATTGCTAAGTGCAATATTATGTTGCTCCCTCCGAAGAGGAAAAGTATGTTGAGTCTAGCAGAGTTCCATGCTAAAATGGGAGGCTGACCAGTGGAGACCTACAATTACCAGGCTTACATTGAGGCAGAGCACATACATACCAGTAGGCAGCAGTCAGTGCAGATATCTTTCCAGGTACCTAAAAATGGGTCTTGCAAAGGCTGAGTTGGGAGACATCTAAACTTAATCATTCAGAAACAGAGATGGAAGGAAGGAGAGGAGAGAAAAATCTGGATGCTTTATCCTGTGTTGCACCTCCTTCCATTAGGAATGTTAATTGTCTTCTCCTGAAGTTGCTATCTTTCTTTCAGAAGCTAAGGAAGAGCAAGTGCTTTTTAAAAAATTATGTCTGGACCAGAGGGCTTGCACTGTCACCCAAGCTCCCCCACTCCTTATGTCCAATAGCACAGTTACAAAGACCTCTCTCACAACCTGTGATAAACAATTTGAGCAGTAAGGTATTCAGGGAGGAAACTCCCAGCAAGAGAGAAGCAAGAAGAGCTATCTTCATTCCCTCCCACTGAAGGTGCTACACCTGATACTAATCCACTTTTCATGAACTTACCTGAAAGTTGTCTGCACCTGGGTTACAGTTCAGGCTCCCAGTTCTAAATTCCCTCAATGAAATTAGCCCTAAAGAAACACTTATGTACTTTTCAGTTTCTGTAACTCAGACCTCAAGATGAATATATCTATGGTTTTCTCTGATATCTAACCTGTTTCACAAAAGTAATTGGTAACTTTTGCCTTTTATAAAGTGTTTGATTTAGTAGCACCTGTGAGTTATTATAAAATTAGTCTCTTATAAGCTAGTAGAGAACACACTAAATGGATTAAGAACTCACTAATTGGCAGATGCCCAAATGCAGCTGTCAATGGAGAGTCATACTGAAGTGAGAAATATTCTAACAGGATGATCCCTTTGCAGGGATTAATTCAATAACGTTTTATTAATGCTCTCGAATAATACACGGTATCACTGCTGGTAAAATGTGTGGATGACACACAGATTACCAGAACAGCAGTTAATAGTGATGAAGACATCCAACTCGTCAGTCTGGGCCTACTCAGATGATCTTTTTAAATGCCAAGTATCTCTAGACCAAAGCATCTGAACCATTCCTGTGAAATTAAATACTGCATCTGGAACAGGGACTAGGTGACAACCACACAGGATGAGCAACTGAGCATGAGCTTCCGGAGTGATGATGTGAAAGGGAACTAATGAACTCACCGTAAGCATGTAAACAGTGGAGCAGAGGTTGGGGACAAGAGCGTACTTCTCTATGTGACACTGGTGAGGCCAGCACTCAGATACTAGTGGAGAAATTTCCAAGAACTGTCATGATCTTCACACACAAGCAGCAACCTTGCTCACTGCCTGTTGCTCACCACATCCTATTCTGCCTTTGTATAACCCCCATTGGATAAAGCATGGGAGCTGTTTCAGAAGCAGGAGAGTGCTGTAACCCAGGGGCAGCACAGCAGTACCGAGCTTGCAGCCCCTGTCCCTCTGCCTTGGCTTCCACATGTTTGGTATCAGCGCTGTTCAGTGCCCCATCCTCAGGTGAGAGTGGCAGCGAGTGCCCCTCTGACGCACATCCCATATCCTTGCTTCCCCACAGCCTCATCTGGTGTACCAAACAGAGATGGTAAATGTGTATCCCCTCAACTCAAACCTTAGTCTCCTTATTGTTAGCAGGGTTTGTTGCAGGGAAACTTGTTGTGTTTTTAAGGGCTAAGACCTTCTTGGTTTTTTGGAAGAAAGGGTGTAGATCATTCCTATCAGCAGACAAGCTGTGGATTCTGAGTAAGTGGAGTGAAAAAATAGCCCTCCCTAGAGCTTGTGCTCAGTCTCTTAACCCTTTCATGGCTGCACAGTGAGGCCAAAAATACACTGCATTTAGTAACAGAACTTGACTTGCTGATTACATGACAACCAGAAAAGCATTCTTTATTCTAATCAAAATGTATGCAGGCATTTACCTCAACAATGGGGCAGCCTGTATGGCTGCGTGTTTCTGGGCTTTCAGACAGACATAAATCTGTTAAAGATATATTTTTTTCAGTAAGATAAATCTTTTCAAACACAACACATTATTGACATTCTTCAAAAAAATATTTATGTTTACGTAGTAAAACAATAAGGTAAAAGTTTATTATAAATCTTCAAATCAGCTTTCTAACTATGAGAAAGTTAGACCCACAAGGCTTCTTTTTGCTTACTATGAACAAGAAAACGCATTACAGATTTATGCTATAAAGAACAGCTCCGCTTCCTCAACATGTTATTTTCTTCAGACTACGTAGATGAAATAAGCATATATAAACTATTATTGTTGATCAAGAATATAACAAGTTATTATATAAACATCTACTGTTTAATGTCCTTGGAGTCACATCACTTCTGAAGGTTAACTTTTCAAGATTCTTAGAAAACACAGAAATGTCTAATAAGGTTTTTGATGTTAAAACTTCCCAATTAACTAGTTTAGACTGCTCAGACTAACATTTCAGACTCATGCATATACGCATCACAAGATAAATTGATCGTGTTACTCTACTAACAGGAACCCTATCTCCCACTAAATTAAAATATATACTTATGCCCAAGGTCCAAATAGTCTCTTGAAAACTTTTAGGCCCAAAAGTATACCTGCTTTTTGCTTGCATACATAGTGTTTAAAAGTCTTAATAAATATCTTCATAAATATGAAAAATAAAAAATGTTGACAAATGTAATAACTAGTCACTACTAATGTCCTCCCTTGTATGCTTGGATTTGACAGGAAGGTTGTGCCAGGTCTCCCCCATATCAGAAAAAAATCTGACTCCTGACTATCCCATGTGTGAGAGCAAGCAGACTCAAGCCTTTGCACTAAGCACAAACTTGGGCTTGTTCTCCTAAAGCAGGCAGGAGAAGAGAAGGACTTTCTCCACCCAGCTGGAAGAGGGCCTGGCCTTCATATCCAAGGAGAGAGGAGTGCATGCAGGTTACGATCACAGCAAAAAAACAAAGATATGTGAGGATATAAAATGCCTACTGTTCTTTAAAACAAATATTTTGAGTTGTTTTCTAGAGCCTCCCGGTTCTTCACAGAGCTCCAGGCCATCCAATCTCTTTTGGAGAGACAACACAAGGGGCCATGGGCTGAAGAGCATTACTTTAACAGCATGGGGGATGGGGAACACAGTGCAGACCCTCTCAAAGTAGAGTCTGAAGCTGCGGTCTGAAACTGCAGTCTGAAGCCACAAAATCATGTGAAGCTGCACTGTCCTAAATTCTTCCTCCCCTTATATTCACAGTTGCATTTTTTTTTATTAATAATGTGCTCAGTCCTCTAGCATGAAACCAACTAGCTCCTAAACATACCAAGTTTGTTCCCTGTAATCCCAGAGAAAAGCTATGATTAATATGCAATGTCTTTATGCAAGAATTTAAACACAGTAGGACTACAGCTAATTAACGTCTTTTAGAGATGCTAACTATACTAAATCATTGGTAAATACAAGTCCAGGAGATCAGACTGCTGCAAAACCTATCAGTGAGTTGCAATAGATTGTTATGATTAACGGTTTCTAATGGATTCCCATGGAAGGGATGATTGATTTCCAATAAAAAAGGCTTGGATTCGCAATAGGGAAGCTACCACCTGCTTCTGTTTAAGAAGAAGGTCTGAAATTTATAAACTAATTTGTGCACATCATTTTCTTTTCCTGCTGTGAGTTCTTTAAATTACCTTTTAACCACTACTGACACCATTTATTTTTTGTTCATTAGCCTTAGGTGGCCCTGCCACAGAATTCTCATAACTAACCAAGAAAATATTGTTCATACATGCATAGTAATCATTGTTACCATCCACCCCTCCACGGAAATGTAACAGGAGATAATGGTACAACGTGTAATCAGCAGTACAGAGAATTGCATGGCTGGAGCCAGAAGGTAGTACACCAGTGCATGGGAGGGTAAGAGTTATTTGATGTGTTACAGCTTCAGGCAGTTCATGAAAAGACAGAAAGAAGGATTTTTTAGATTGCTTAGAGGAGCAAGCTGCCATTCTGAAACAAACTCAGACCTCAGAAAGTCCTGATTCCTAATGCAACAAATACTGTCTGGTCACACTTGGTTTTCAGGCTCCCAAAACCTCTGATCCTGCTCTCAGTCATACTGAAAAATAGTCAGATTCAGATACATCAGCAACACAAAGGCTTTGCCTCTGGATGTGCAGCCTGTCTCTTCTAAAGGAGAGCCATACACATCTCGGTCCATCTCCAGACTCCTGTGTCTGACTGCACAGCTAGCAGTGGCTCTGGTTGCTTTCAGCACCCCACGGCAAAGGGCGGGTGTGTGCAGACACGTTAAATGAGAGCAGCTTCCAGCATTAGATAGAGTAAAGCTCCAACTCACACACCGAGATAAGTATCCTAATACTTTAAATGCTTTGCTGTCGTCTCTTCTCTCATTTCCCTTTTGCTCTTTTGCCTCCTTTAAAGTCTGCACATATAAGGATAGTTGCGCTTTTAAATTACAGAACAAGTGAGTACCAAAACAATTTTCTGCTGACCAATGCAAGCAGCAAATAATAATTCTTCTTGTGCAGGCTGGTGGGCCAAGAATCCGAGCTGTGTCTCCATTCCCTGTCCACACATGAGTCAATATTCAACCAGCACTCAAACTCACAAAGTCATTGCTCAGAGTAGAGGTCTCAGTTGTTGGTATCACCCAACCAAACTACATTAACCACAATCCCAAACACGTAAGCATTGCCCATTCTGAAGATTTCCTGTACTTTATGAAAAATAAGGAGTAATTCAGAATTTAAACATGTGGTAAGTTCGAACTGCACCACTTCAAACAGCTTTGGATCTCTAGGTTGTGAAACCACCTCAGCAAAAGGCATTGGGAGACCTGCGAGTAAAGCCTCTAGGAGCAAGGTTTTGAGCCTCCATTGCTGTTTGAATGGAGGCTGCGTTTTTCAAGGAAGAGATTTGGTTAACTGCACAACTGTTCTGCAGATTTAGAGGCAATGAGTCCTTAGATATGGCACAGGATCCTATGATATTTTGCGTTTTTGTTTTTTTATTTTTAAGGAAAGAAGAAAAATTTCAAACAATGGTATGCACCCATCCCAAAGGTGAATGTTCAGTGTGTGCTGAATGGGGTAAGAGACACTTTTTGTTAAGATCCACTGCCACGTCTTTTGTTGATCCATCACCATGTAGGTCAGTTGTTCTGGAAGCGTGAGCTTACATTCCTCACACTTCTGAGGACTTGAACATTCACCACAACAAAGATCAACTTGGAAAGGCTTTATGCCATAACACAGTACATTCCGTCTGACTTACCTGCAGAAAGATCAGCCTGAGCACATTTCAGTACTTGTAGCACAAGTCAACATGTCTTCTGTGAAGGAGAGGGGCAGATGTGTGTGCAACGGTGCCTCTTTGAAGATGAAGGCCCTGATTAAATGTATTTTATTAAGCAAATATTTTCCTTTGGAAACCTGCCTTTTCCCAACAAATAAAAGGTGTGAAAGGGCTTACTCCTGTTGTTTAAGAATTTGTAAGGGAAACATTCTCTTCTCCTCTGTACTGCACTGCACTGCAGCGTGCACGGGGTTTCAGGTTCCCATTACGCCTCCCTCTCCAGTCGTACCAACAGTTTCCCCTAGCTAAGATTTCTGCTTTAGGATGTGATGAGTAGTGCCTTAGAAGTGACCGTTTCTCTTTATTCACTAGGTTTATAGAGCTAGCTCATATGTAGCTGACATTTGGTCAAAAGAATCCCATCCATTTGGACTCAAATTATAATCATTTCCATAATGCAGCTTCTAAGAGTCAGGAGTGAAGTGAACGCATTTTTCTCAGTCCCAGCCCTTTGAACTGTCAAACTGTGATTTTGGAGGAACTCCATGACAATTAAGCAATTAATATATTTTTTCTAGTTGTATTTATCATCTGCAGACATGTTACACTCAAGAAGAAAATAAAGGATCTTTCTGGATAAAAAAGCCTATCTTTAACACCTTTATGGGCCCAAAACTGGTTAAGGTCTGCATGCCAGGCAGCTCTCCCAGCTGGCTTGCCCTTGCACTATTGATTTAAAAAATACACCAATCTCCTTTCGAAAAAAAAGCCACATTTACTCCCTTTTCATACAATGTACTCCACGAAGGAGGAAATAGAACCAGGATAAAGCTCTCTACTTTCTTTCTTTCCTTACCAATTCTCCCCTCACATTGTCTTCAGTGTGGACGCCAGTCAAGGGTAATGGCACTGCTAATAGAAATCTCCTAATTTCATAAACAGGGAAAAAATATTCAGTTTTCCTAGTTAGACCACCACCAGACATAGTGGGATCCACATATCCAAATTCTGACGACTGCGGTGTAGGTGTCTACACAGGGGTTAGTCAATTGGCTTCCATAACAGAGTGATTGGTTCCACAGCGCACAGCTCATCTCCTAGAAGAGATGACCCTAACCATGAATTCTCTTCTCCACTAATCAAATCAGTGATCCAGGCGATTACCTCACACAGAGATGTCTAAAGTTGGGTGAGATGAATACCCCACAGCTGTCTTAAATGATAGCCAGCAAGCCCCTATAGCATAACAGCCTTTGAAGAACAAGAGACGACAGCTCTTATAACAAGTAAATCTCAAATCCATTGCAGAGTTGGACACTATATAAATCTACAGCATGAGAGCTATTTTTAGTGAAAGTAGGTAAGGTCATACTGGGCAAGACTACCGGCCCACCTAGTCCTGTTTCTGACATGGTCAGCAGCCGATGTTCAGGAATGATATGAGAATGCTGCAAGCAGGAACTGATATTGCTCTGACGAACTGTCGGAATAGTTGGAGCCCTGTGTCTCAAGATCTCCCTGAGCCAGTGGCAATATTTTCTTTTTTATTTAATGACTCTAGCTAAATAATTCTTTTATGAATATGTTTTTGGAAGTCATATATACTTTCAGCATCTACAGTGCCCTGTGGCAATGATGTAAATATTTTAATTAGAGGTTGCATGAAGACTCACCTTCTCTTCTTTATCTTGAATGTGCAGTCTGATCATTTTGAGTGGTGACTCTTTGTTCTTGTACAAAGAAAAAGGTGGCTACTCTGTTTCTCCAAGCCACTCATGAGTTTGTAGGCTTTCATCATACCTCAAAGCCCACTGGCTATTTTCAGGGCTAAACTGTCCTAGCACATGTACTCTCCACGTGCAGATACTGTTACATCATCTTTGTTATCACTCTCTATTAATTTTTAGTTTTATTATAGGCTTTCTGTGCAAGCTAGCTCTGAACTGTACTTTCTATATTGACTGCTGATGGCAGCCAACAACACTGCAAGGGGGATATACAATGTTTTTTATAAGTAACACAATAACATGCAGTGTGCTCTCTGCTAAAATAAATTGATTATGAGTTCATAGCTGATCAGAGAGGAAGCAGAACCCTTGCACACTGGAATAATACTTTGAGCACGGCAACGTTTATCCTAATACTTTAGTTCCTTGCCTTCTCTGTCAGGTCTGGATCTTCGCTTTCCCCTTTCTCTAATCTACTCCCTCTCTTTCTGATGTGGTTATTTTTGCTTCCTTCATGTACATGAGTTCCTTGGCGTGGTATCAAGAAATGTGCTTGTTTTCACATGTGGTTAATACATTAGAAAGTGCTTCTGACGTAGTCTGTCTGATAAAGGTAGGATTTTGAAAGGAAGGATGTAAAGCCACCAGCTGTATGCCTCAGAAGACGATCTCTTTGGCTGTCCTCCAGTGAGAGTGGGTGAGGCAGAAATTTTGGTGTAGATGAAGAGGAAGAAAAAAAAAAGTAAAACTTTGAATGGATGAATATGCTTCTGAAGGGCTAGAGGCATATACTAATTACATCATGACCTTTCTGAAAGTCACCTACAGCAAACTGGAGAAGCTGATGCAAACAAAAAATGAAAAAGATAATTTTGTTCCTCAGACCAGTTTATGGATTTTGAAATTATATTTGTCTCGAATTATAATGAAGTGTAAATATCCCAAAAGTATTAACAAAATAAAATATGCAAACTGAAGCAGAAATATTTTATGTCATATTTTAAACTAACATTGCATCAAAATAAATGTATTTAAACTTCACTATATCCAAAATCTTCAGTAGCAAAGAGCTTCTTGGAGAAATTCTGACCAGTCTCCCTCAGGAGAATAGGGAAAGTAAAGCTTCATGATGGAAAAAATCCAAAGACTTAAAACAGTCCCCTCTCACCCTGCCTGCCTCATCAGGCAGATGCAGGCAGTTTCTGACGATCTCTGATGCTGGGCTACAGTAAGGAATCCAAATAGAGTGACATAAATCATCTGGACCTCACTAGCTGTGGATGTCATGGAGGTAATAAAGTTGAGGGATGAGTTGCTTAAATTTATAGAGCAGGTGCAAGCATTAACTAAAATTTTCAGAAGACTGTTCTTACATTTTAAGATGGGAGTTAATGATCTGATTATTTTTCTAGTTCCGTAAATCAGCAAGTAAGTAACTTATAGTGCTGCCTTATTCTCTTTAATCTTATTTGAGTGAATCAGTGAAAGGAACCAATATACGTTTGCTATCTATGACTTATTTTGATAGAAGGCAATCAACAGAGCAACTTCAATCTAAGAAATTCTCTTCTGTGAGAAATTGTGGTAGTTTGGCATATTAGTTTGCTCTGACTCAGAAGCTAAAATGAACTGAGAACAAAACACAACCTGAAACCTCCGTCAAAAATGTAATGTTCATGATTCAGACTCATAATATCACTTTAAAAATCAGAACAGTGGCTTTGATTCAAAAAAAAAAAAAAATTAACCATTTTAGTTATATGTTATACACTCTCACAAAATCCTTTTTAAAATCAAAGCCACTTTGAGAAGGAAAATTGAAGACAAATCCTTTTAATAAAATTCTCTTGCATTTAAAGACTGCAAACTGGAACGTTAAAATCAATAGCAGTAACGCTACAAGCCTCTGGCAGTTTTCCTCACAAAATAAAAAGTCCCTTTGGAAAACTCTTCCAGCTCAGAAAAGCTGACAGTTTTGTTCTCTGCCTTCCCAAAATTATTCTCTTACGGTACCAATAATTTTTTCCCTAGGGTGCAGTAATTTTGTTCAGTGGGGCTACGCGACAAAAAAACTCACAGAAACTAAAACCCACATAAAGTGCCATTTGTAAAGAAGAGGTTTGTGTATCTCACATCCAAACCAAGGAGCTGTGCCGTATGTGGTCTCTACGGCCCTTCATTATTTACTGACTCCAGCCCATAACACAAACTCACTTCTGCAATCTGCAACCCACAAATGTCGTTCTGCAAACAAGCAGTGGTGAAAGGCAGCAGGCAGGTGCCTCTTCATTATGTGGCAACCAACAAATACACCACTGTCCCTGATAGGCATTTGTAATAGATAAATTCTTATTTGAGATAAATAAATAAATAAATAAACAAATGAAAACAAAATAGCAGTCATCTTATTAGTGCATATCTTTTTTGCACAAAGGAAAACAACGAGAAGGTAAAACTAATTGTTTCCAGGGGAAAATACTCCAGTTAAACCACCCTATTTGCATTTTGTTGTCTCTGTAGAGGTGTAAATTGCTGTCATCTTGGGCTTTATATTGCACTGATAAGGTGCTTCTAGGAAAGGGAAACTAGGCAGAAAATTGGCATCATTATGCATTTCCGAGATGCTTATATTCAATCATTACAAACAGCTGATCTTTCAGTAATAAACTGGGGGAGATTAAACAGTCAAAAATAAATGTCTGCAGCTGCAGGGTTATGGAAACATCATTTGATGAATTACCTTGAAATGGAAAAATGGACTCATCTCCCCACTCTCCCTAAGAGACCCCTAACACCAAACCCACCGCAGCTTCAATAAAATTAGAAGACAGGGAACTGGTAATAAATGAAGACTAAAGAAATTCTTATGTAGCAGATCCACCTGCTTCCTTTCATAATGCAGGGACATTAGCAGAGAAATTTAAAGGCAATGAGCTTTAGAAACATAAAGAAGGGAAAAGCAGTGTTTAGTAGGTCACATTCCCACTTTCCCTGAAAACCTCCATAAGTTCCTCCACAAAACCAACAAGGAGCAGAGGATGTTACTCACAGGAATTATGACTCGAGGTCAATCTCAGTTAATGCCTGAATCTTAATCCACGCTGCACTGCAGTTGCCTCTACGTTTTACTAAAGCCTTATAACGAGGCAGCTTTCTCATAATGCGGAATTAACAGTAGCCTAAACCCACTTTTCCATAGTATGGTCTCTTCCTAATTCAGCTGACGTACATGTATGACTAGCAGATATATTCTTTTTCCCCTTTCTTTAACTCTGGAGCTTGAAGACTGTCATACCCTAAAGTGACTGCAAAGGATACCTCTTGAAGAGACTATGTACCTGACAGGTATCTTTGCCAGGGTTTTTCCCAACACTCTCTTCAGTGTGGCATCTTTATTTCATGATCAAAGTTAGTCTAAAACGATTTTCAAACTACACTATGTGTCAAATATTTTTAATGATACCATAATAATGTAAGAAGCTATTATGGTTCAGCAGGCTTGTACAGGGGTGCATCACCTTGACGCATCACATGGGCTGAGATCTGTGGGTACAGTTTTTTTTAAAGAAGAAAAGAAAGTCACATGTAAGAAGAATTAAATCAAGACAGATCAGTATAAGCTGTGGTATGCCAGTTCCATGCTTCTTTTCTGTTTGTTTTTCTTTTTTTTTTATTTCTGCAAACAAGATGCTTTATTTCTCCTTGAGGTCTTTGGTATATGTGCATTAAAAGGGTCTAATAATAATAATGTAAAGCCTTAATAGTAAAAAAATTTACAGTTGATAGTATGATGCAGAGTTGTACCTCATACTTTATTCTGAGCACTTTAAGATTTCAGGGTATTTTCTTGCTGGTGTTTGGAAGCTTGGTCTGAACTGTAAAAGTTTATATGCATTAAAAAAAGAGAAAGGACTGTAAAACTTCTATGTTGTCATTTTCCACTCTCATGTTGATTTAGAAATTACAAGCTTCGTATTTCATATTCAAATTTTATAAATTTTCAGTTCATACCACAAACTACAAGAAAAATTGATTTTTTTTCTCACTCATTCAGATCAGCATTACATCTCTGTTAAAAAAAAAGATATATTTATTTCCAGAGATTGAAATGAAATATATTATCATCAAACAATATGATTAACTGTTTCCTCTAGCATTACCACTGCTGGAAATAAAATTTAAATAATGATATTTCATTAATATTTTTTCATTAATTTTTGTTGCTGTAAATTTGGGAAGAGGCAAGGCTATAAATATGTCACAAAAGATAGAAGTTAAAAAATTATAGCTCTGAATAGATGAGAACGATAGTGTAAAAAAAGTACATTATCTCCATTTTGAGCAGCGTGACATATTTTTGCTACATATGCACTTCTCAGCTGCTAATCTCCAGAGTTTTCAGACAGTTAAGTTGATGGATGAAGGGAAGAAAGATTGCTTGACAGCCTGGTAATCCATCCAGAGGGGAAGGGACACTGTCAGTCAGGGTTCAGGTACTGCAAGGGCCTTTGACCAGACAACCATCTGTACATGTCTAGAAGGCCAAGTGCTGGTTTTCCCCACTACTCAGCTCATGAGAATTAAACCAGCACTGTCAAGATGCATGCAGGCAATGAGACAAAATACTTTTTATTTTCTACTGTCATGGGGAACTTTCAGCTCTGTGAACACTTACTATGTTTATATCATATTCAATAGACACTTACTGAGTTGTGTAAACACCACCGATACTATCGAAATTAATAGCACCACTCCCAGTTTCACTATCCATTCCTGCATCCTACACCATTACAGTGCTATTGTAGGCTGTACCAAAGTTGTGGCAACATGACGGGTAATTAATTCCCCAGACAAGTCTCCCATACTCCTGCCAATCCCACTGACCATGCCTCCACACCGGTGGGAGTTGCACTGACACCCTCCTTTTGGCTGGAGGTCTTGTATGACCTCCTGCCCATAACAAAACACCGGCACCTGACAGCAAGGGCTCACTCTGCTCACCATCAGGCAGCGAAAAGCATTGCTCTCCACTGCCTGTGTACCTACTTTTATGGTACTGCACATCTGAACTGTCTGTGTAGCCCTAGCGTGGCTCCCCATTGCATTCTGGTTCCCTCAAACCAAAGGCAAATCTGGTACTCGCTCCCCCATCCTCCAGCCCACAGCCTGGTCTCCTCTGGTCAGAACTGAAGGTGCTGGCGCCACACGTGAGCTGCAGGATGCTCTAGCCAGCTCCCACACCAGGGTCAGGCAACCTGGGCATGTCACACCATGCTGTCACATGTCAACACAGCTGCAAGCTTCGAGGCTTCTGTCTTTTGCCCAAAGATAACTGAAAGGGCTCCAAACTGGGAGGCGGAGGGAGGCAAGCAGACACGTACACCCACACGCGTGCACACACACACACACACTGCGATCACACTGTTTTCCGGGGAAAGCAGCCTAGCAGCATACAAATGGACAGTGGTTGTAACCCAAAGCACTGTTGTGAAGTATTGCAGCAAAGCACACCAGCTTACAGGGACTTTAATTCTGCTCAGAAAGAGGGATGTGAGCAAGGGATTTGAAAGGGAGCAGAGCTCTATTGACATCTATCTTGTTACAGCTGTAATGATGGCATGCACCCCTGTGCAGCAGTGGCTTACACACTGTACACAACAGTGCAGCACCTAGGAGCACAATCGCTACATTCCCACGTAGATGAGAAACCGTCAATATTTTTTCAACACGGTAATTGGGAAATCTGTACTTGATCTTGGGAAGTTATACCTTGCAGAATTGGCATAAGGAACGCATCTGAATACAACACTGAGATTATGGGTGGAACAGAAAACTATTGCATCTTATTTTTTCTTTTTTAATCTGAGTAAACCAAAATTCAGATATGGAAAATGTACTGAAAATATGAGTAAGTGTCCTTGTGCCTAAAGTAAGGAATATTACAGAAAGGACACTGGAGAAGCACATAAACACACGACTATCATTTATTGGGTGTCTCCCTCCCAAGAAAAATAAAATCTAGAATGAAGCATGGTCATTCTGCAGGCACTGCTTCAATGTCACACAGCCTGTTCTGTCCTACCCTGGTTACTCTCTCCTGAGAACAGCAATATTTCCCTGAAGAAAGGGACATCTCCATGAGGAGCTAATATTACTTCTCCCTGATGTGGCATCAAAAGAGAAGTCAATAAACATGAGATGATTCTAGGGAACACAGTACAGAAGTTGAGAGGCAGGAGAGTAGGAAACATCTTTGAGGGGAAAATGAGCTTTTCTTGTGCTGCATCTCTGCATGATCTTCATCTGTGAGGGCATTCACAAGCTGCAGACTTCCAAGAAGTGAGAGCTCACAACAGTATTGCAAATGTGGAGTATGTTAGCTCTCTAAAACTCACTGTTGGGCAGAAAGAGATGTTCACTGTTACCAGAAAAAAGCTTACATGCTGATACACCCCTCAGTTATTTCTCATTTTTCTGTCAGAATCTTGATAAAAATCAAGTCCAGTTCATCCAATTAAAGGATGTCCTCCATATAAATTTTAGCACAAGTAAGCCAGACAAACAGTCCCATGTATAAAGACAAAAATATATATGTATTTTAATTTTCATTTGGTCATATTTTATTTAACAGAATGTCATTCTTCCTCAGTAACAATGATTTCAAGTAGTAGTACTCTCCAAAGCAGCCCATTGACCACAGAGAACTGATGATATTTAAATACACAATATAAAGAGTGACAAGGTTCACAAAGTTGCTTAATCTTCAGATTCTAGGCTGGAACACAACAGACCAAAAGTAAGCATCTTACTAGGTCCAAGAACAAAATTCAAACTGACAGCAAGTTGTGAAAAGAGAATAGTTATTGAAACTATATATAGAGAGAACATTTGATAGACTTGTCCTGGCTTTACAAATCTCTGACCCCCTGAGTCCTAACAGTACTAAACTGAGAAAAAAACAAACGAACTTATTTTATCCTGAGGATACAAGCACTGTTTGCAAATTACTCCTGTAATTTAATTTTTGAATTTTTGATATGGTGCTGTAGTATTTTCCGTAAGGCTCCAAAGTAGATTGTTGCATGCAAAAAAAATATATTCTGTGCTACACAAGTACTACACATCATGAGAGCCTTAAGGCACAGTTAGCCAATCTAGCAATTTTAGACATCACCACGAGTAGCTGTTGATCATTAGTCTCTTGACAGAGTGTTAATAGATTATGTGTTTTCACATTTGCGCGAGTGCAGAATCAACAGAGTCAGCGTGAGTTGCGCACAACTTTCACTGGGACAGGAGTACTTCCATAATCTGCTGTTGCTTAAATGTTGGGTCAGTAGTCCCTACCTGAACAGTGATAATTAACAGTCAGGGGAAGGTAACATTTTAAATCACAAGAGCTGTCTCAGATTACTGCCTGTCTACACCTGTGTGGACTCCTAGCCACAGTCTTTTTTGTATTCCTCTATGATGAGGTCAGCTGTTGATCCCATTTTCCATTTCTCCCTGTTACCAGAGATTTGTACAAGGGAAATATTTAAAATAGCGGTCCTCAAGTTCTAGTCTGCAGATTATCAGGCTGTTGGATTTTTTTACAGTTTTCTCCACTTATTCATAGAATAAAGTACGTACAGAAGGTAGGATGTTGTTGAATGCAAGGGGCTAGGAGAAAAAAGGCTGCAGAGCTGGGAAAGGTTTGTAGGACACATTTCACACAACAGTCCAGGGGGTGAAAGAGCTAGAGAGCCAAACGATTTAAAAGAGACATTATTGACAAGTGTAACACTAGTTAACAGCAAACCATTTTTTTTTTTAAATAGTGTCAGGAATTCTGTATGTGCCCCTCTGAATATATTCATAGTTTAGAATCACTTTTTCTACTATTTAATTCCTTCTGCCACTGATGTGTGAAGGATGCACATGAACCTCAGGGAAAACCATATTTAAGGGAAAGTGATTATATAGTAATTGCCATCAAGGATACAATGCAACCAAATGCTGACACTCTTTAAGTTATCATAATCTTGGGCATTACTTGTAACAATCAACAGTTTAATATTTTCAGACATTAAGTGTAGCGCTTAAAGTTGTCAGTTTCCTTTAAATCATCTCCACTCTTGAGTGACTAATGGCTACGATTAACATCACCAGCAGAACTGTCTGAAGACACAGGACACAGATCACCAGCTGCAGCTCGGAGGCTGCATAATCAGCACAAGAGACCGAGGTGCGCAGGGTGGATTCCCACACCACTTACACTCAGGGCCTTCTACACAGAGCAGGCGCCGACATTGATGTCAGGGCACGACAGGTTTTAATCCAAGCAAGCGCTGAATTCTCCCACGAAATTACCTCTGCAGCAGGGAACTGCAGAACACATCCCTCCCTTCTCTTCCTATGGACGGGCTGGTGAACGCTAGCTTTCCAGCTCCTGCGGCTACGCGATACCCACACCCCCAGAGTCGTCGTGGAAACAGCAGCGGCAGAGGCAGTTCAGGCCTGGCATATACATCAGGTTTAAATATATCGAAACCAAGTTTGTGTTGGAAAGAGGGCAAGACGTTCTCTCTCCTTTCTGATGACAGATGTGCAGTGGGGGTTGTGAGTCCTCTCATACTACAGAGCGAGTGAAAGCCTCCCTCACCATTACATTGAAATGATTGATCAGTTCACTCCAACTCCCCGTTGCTGTTTTCTCCATAGGCCTCCCACCTGTCCTTACAGGCGTGCAGCTCCTGTCCTTCTCTCCCTGAATGACTTCTTCAGCCAGGCAGGACACAACATTTCACATATTCCTTCGGGTAACCACATACGAGTCAGCCCAGGGCCCATCTCCAGATGAGGATCTGGTGGTATGCACTGATCCATTAAACCATGTTCACAAGCTCAGCTACTGCACCTACAATTTCACATCATAACTCAAGGGTCTTCTAAAGATTTTGGAAACTCCACCATGGCCATAGAAGGTAGACCATGTGAAAAATGGGAACTCTGCTCATAATGTAGATGGGGGACACATGACAGGCTACGGATTCACTTCTTGGAAGTGTCTGTACAAGTCCACTCACACAATTTTTGCCATTCATATGGCTTTCCACTGCAGGCTTGCTTCTGTTTTTTATTTTAATTATTGTGTTTTATCATCTTCTATTATCTTTTCCCTTGGTTTTTTCTCCCCTTAAATTTTTATTAACCAAGGGACCTGATCTGAGATGCCTGCCTTTAGGCACTGCTGTGTGTTGCCAATGATGCATCAGCCTCTTTAAGGAATTACAGCATTTCCATATCAAATACAAATCCTAATTAACCCCCGCCATTTGTCTGCTGCAAATTGACAGATATGCCAGTTCTCTGTAAGTGAATTCTCTGCTAACAGCAAAAGGAATCTTTGTCACACCTTTATTAGAGTGGACTTGTTATAACAGACTGATTCAGAAACAACAGAGCTGTCTGACCAGGGTCCCCACAGACAAAATACTTTGGCCATGTTTTAACAAAAACGTCTGCCATGAGGAAGCATCAAAACTTCCCTTGGAGGTCTCTCCATTTTGCCAGTGTGCAGTGCTTCCCCTCCATTTGGACTCCACAGCGATACCATCAACTCACACACAGATTTTGAACTCACTGCAGAAACTTCTCTTTTTTCTCTTTTTGAACTTCTATCATGCGAGTTTGACCTCTGTTATCAATCAAAGCAGCTGACACACAAAACACTGGAGAATGAGGGACAAAGCAGTGGGAGCTTGTGACCTATGTTTCGTCTTCACCACTGCCCAGCATACCACAAGTTGTTATTTTTTAATAACAAAATCACTTTGAAAATTGTGCAATCCAACAGGGGTCAATGCCATTTTGTGGCAACAGACCCATATGAAGGGAACAAATTAAGATCCCAAAAGCTGATAGGAAAAAATTCCCACACAACTGAAAGCTGAAAGGCAGACTGAAGGGTATGTCCAAGTCAACGTGCTAAACATAGACCCTTGACACGGGATCATTCAAGGTTACAAGGCAATACAGGATGTGGGGTCCTATCTACCCAGCTTGCATTTTCATTTGTGGTCACTTAAGCATGCCTCTAAATAAAATGCCAATATGTTCCTTGTATAGTTAATGGGAAGTAAGTATCTTTCCAGGTCCTCAGAAGGAGATCCTCCCTGATCAAGTTCATACTTTTTTACTGGGCCACTAAGATTTCCTTTTGAGGGTCTTCAAAAGTAAATGACCCTTTTTTGCCATCAATTATACAGGGAAGAAAGGCATTTTATCTGGGGGACATAATCTCTTTCTACCATTTCCTCAGCAGAAATAGTAAAATGTACGTTGAGGTTTAACTCCACAGGAAAGCAGATCACCCCTGGTTTGTAAAGGTCTCATGGTAAAACATTCAGGTAGGTTTCTAAAGAAACTAGGCATGACTGAACCGACAACCAGACATTCTCACACAAAATCGGGGCACATTCTCTCCTGCAGTTCAAACCAGACTGAGTGATCAAAGTGTCATTTTTGCTGTATATAAACACAAAGTGAATGTTTTCCACTGAGATTTTAATGTCTCTAACTGGCTGTGTTTCTGTTTTGCTACCTGAGAGATGGGATAACTATTATTTTCTTGATCATAGTGTGCTTTGAACTTCATGGACAAAAGTACTATTCTCCGCACCACAAACACATGCTCCTAAGCTACTCGCAAAATGCCTTTCTTTAGAAGGACATGATACAGCCAGCCACAGGATTGATATTTCACTACAATCCTTTGAGAACTTTGCTCTTGCCTTTCACACTGATATTTCTCTTCCAAATTTGTCCCGGTACCCAATGCTGTTGATAGCTCAGCAGGACATTCCCCATAGGCAAATAAAAATTATCAAATCCAAACTCAGCAACCCCCACCCCAATCCTATTTTAATTTTCTGAACAAAATCCTGAAGCCTGATTTTGAATTTTTCTCTCTTCCGTGCTCTTCCAAACTTGACTTTTTCAAAAATCTTGACAAACACATGTACTGACAATAACAGAAACAATACAATAACAGGGACATGACCAAAGCTTATTGCAAAGTATTTCCCAGGCAATTCTAAATATTAGCTCTTATGATGCTTGGCAAAGTTCTTATTTTCCCAAAGAGAACAAGTAAATAATAAAAGGCATGAACAAAATACTGTCAGGTTACAATTTTGCTGGGTAATGTGCTTAGGCTTTGCTGTGACTGTGACTAAATTAAACAAAGAACATTCCATGCAAGGTACCGAGCTAAAACAATTCTTTAAGGGAGACATTAAAGTGAATCGTCTGGTCCACATATCAATGAGCTCTTGAGGTCCCTTCTACTGCTGAGTTCTTTAATCCTGTGTTTAGTTTATGTATGTCTCTACAAATATCTTCTGTGACTAGGCATAGCATGTTTGCAGAGTGCAAAACTTCTTTTTAAATATGCTATACAGTAAATATACATTCCTGTAAAGACATCTTAAAGCTATTATACAAGTAATAACTACTGTGAGCCTTTGTATTTGTTGGAGCTTAGTGGGACTGATTACCTGTCTTTATAAGGTCAAGAGACTACTGACACCTCTGATTACAGGGGGAAGGTTTTGGCTACAGAAGTTTCCATAACTTTTCCATGTATTTTTAAACATTTGTTTCATGGAAGAGAAATCAGGTAAGGGCATATTTCTAGAGCTTGCCAAAGGCCTGAAATTATCAACTTTTACACTTCCCCCCGCCACTTTTTTTTACTTATTTGCTTGGACAGGTGTATCCAGTTTGTCCACTAAGTTCCTCACATTGCAGGATTTTTTTTTTTTTTATATGCACATTGGCATGCAGAATTACAAGGTTTATTCTACCCAATATACAACAAAGGTAAAAATTGAGACGAATTCCCCCCAAGCATCTGAATTCTATTTTTAGCACTTCAATTCTGCTATAAAAATTAGACATCAATTCCTATGATAATAAAGATTGGAAAAAGGTTTCAGTCCAAATTTAATCTATTAAAAATTCACCTACCTATAAAGACTTTCTACAAGAAGGAAGGGAAAGGTGGAAACCCTTTATGTACCCTGATGTGTAAAAGAGAAATGCCTTCAAAGAATACCAAGAGCATGTAAAGGACAATTATTTTTCTTACTCATTTTTATATTCTTATGCAATGTCACAACTGCAGTTACCACTGTCGGAATTTGCTTCAGCAAAATAAAAGCTGCAGCCAAGAAGACCTGTAGCCCAACTCTTAAACAGTGAGGATCTTATTGAAAAAGTAGTTTTGTTCTTCATGAAAGATACAGTCCCAGTTACACAAAATTATAATATATCTTACTTTTACTTTCTGGAAAGAATATGTTAATATTCATTAACTTGAAGCTGAAATCAGGCATCAGAAAACATTACATAAATTACAGCTAAGTGCATAAATAAAGGATTTGCAAACAAAAAAAAATTTCTAAGCTTCAAAACAAATTTTAAGCTTCATACAGTTAAGCAGATACATGTTCCTACAAAGATGATTTGTGGGGATGTAAGAGGCTTTTGCATTTTCTGACCAGACACTCCAAAATAAGCATTGTGCTGTTTACACCAAGGTTTGGCCCATGTATCCAAAAGCATCCATGAAGATTTTGATCACCATTGTGTCACAGTTTCCATACATATGGAATACTGAATAACTCCTGAAGCCCTTATAAGGAAAAAATTTCTATTGATGTTAGAGTTTTATCTGAAAAGGATTTAAAAATCAGATCAATGGTAATCTACTATTCTACTAACCATAAGTTTGGGCATATATAACTTACATTCAAATATGGCACTTATGCAAAGCCTAGAGACACTTCTCTCCTATCCAACATGATGTTACAAGGTATGTCAAAAATAGGACCAAATAAAATAGTAAATAAAAATTCAGCAATCTTTCAAGTCTCTCACAGAAGTCATAGAAGTAGTATTACAACAGTTCCTACTACTGAAAACTTGCAGGACAGACTGAAAAGACGTTCAGGCTCCACATCTGTTCTCTTTGCATTTCATAACACATATCATGAAAACAGAATTAGGAGAGTGGAAAGGCAATGACTTGTTCAGACAAGTTCCTGCAATGCGATCGCATGTTGGGGCATACACTATTTATCAGTGCTGCTAATGAACGGTGAAGTAGGAAAGCTTTATCTGTGTGCTACCCAGGCTAATCGAGGGTGATGCTGGAAGAGACAGGGTTGTCTCAGCCCTGAGAAACACCAAAGCTGCCACCACAGGAGTTACAGCTAAACTCTGAGACGACACGCTTCCAAGATTTCACTCTCCGCTCTCTTAACTCATCCCAGCCTACAAAATCTTACAGCTGCAATCATCCTGGGCGAGGAGAGGTGACCTACAAATGGTGACTTTGAAACTTCAGTAATGACTGAGGTGATGGAAGAAACTCTCTGAACTCTGGCACTTGGGAGGTGGGGTTGCTGTGAGCTATCGCCTCCACTGTGGCCACTGTGTTCTTAACTAATCCCTGCATTGCCCCGACATGCTCTTAAAATACCTCTAACTATTCAGATGTCTTGGTGGGCACCCTGTGTCTTCTCACTCTGATTGCAGAGTTAAGTCCTAATAAGAAATGACATTCTTGCCTCAGCATACAACAGGCTGCACACACATCAGCCAGCACACAACGATGATACAGCCAGCCCATGTATTTCAGCTGATTTACCCGATCCCTAGCGAAACCTGTTGCCCTTCTGAGGTAAAATGTATTTCTCTGTTATGGCACATGTTCAAATATACAGTTACACTACAATCAAAACAAAAATGTTCTGAATACATAGGCTGAGATGTTTGACTACAGCTTATTCATACTAATCCTTGCTTGGAGTGGGATGATGTTGTTCTATGGAAAGTTTTACTGTATTACTAATGACACTGGCTCAATATACAATCTATAATATATCTAAGTACATTGAATAGGTATGATTTCTTGTATAAACCTTCAATTAAATATACTCATCTAACAGTGTCACCTTGTACGCTTGTCAGAGATTGGTAAAAATATATATATGTATCCAGTCTCCCCGTGCACAGGATTCAGCGATTAACTTTTAACCTCTGGTGCCAGGCTTTACTTTCAAATACCAGTTATTACACTGTATTTAGAGGAATATTTTCTCATTCCAAAGAAGAACAGAGTTCTGGAAAAATTCTTGACGTGCACCCAAAATGCAAGAGAAGAAACTCCAAAGTGTCCTGCATTACAACACCCAGACTAGGGTAACAAGCCAGGTTACTTGCGAACTGTAAATGAAAAGTTAAGGAAGAAACCTCACAGATCCATACAGCCAAACATCAAAGCTCTCAAAGAGTTGGTTCCAGCTCATCTGTTATCTTTTTCACAATCCTACATGGTTTATCCTAAATCACAACCTTAAGCCACAACATTATTTGGGAAATCAATTCCTACTTTTAGGAAATATTCAACTGATTACAGCATCTCCAAGTCCTTATATTCCTTCTTTATCTTACACGAGCATTGCAGAGAGAAAACAAAACAGCAGTCAACGCGCTAGCTGCAATATGGCTTCCTATGAGAAGGATAACATTTAATTGGCTTTGATATTTTTCCTTGTCCAGTATATGTTTCTCTGCGTGTATATGTGTGCGTGCATGTGCGCGCACACATTTTCTTCTCTTTTTTATGGTGCACTTCACTGTCATATTTGTCATTCATTTCCATAGCAGTTGTTTACCATAACTTACAAAGTCAAATTGGAGGATTATATTGTATTTACAAACAAGTTGGCACTTACAGAATAAATTATTGATTCCTCTTTATTTTTTATTTCATTTTATTTGTCTTTTTTCTCCTCTTCTGTTTCACCCTAGGGCATCCAGAATTCAGGCAGAATAGTAAAACCTGCTGCCTGTTGCCCTTATGCTACATTAACACGAGTAAATAGGATTCCAGCCGGTACATCTTTCCCAATGGTTTGCTTGCTGCTGAGAGGCAGTGCCTTCCACCTCAGTTCACGTCCGATGCTCGGGAACTGTTAGTCAAGTGAAAGCAAAGGCTGCATGTTTTCTTCCTCATTCTTATCCATGCGTTTCAGCACCCCAGGATCCACAACCGACTGAGACCTGCAGAGTGATAACATGTTTATTTGACAGTTCTAGATCAAGACAAATGAGGGTAAACCTCAGCTTTCTTTTGTTTATTTTAATTTCTGCCAGGGCTTAAAAATAATGGTACAGCATTACCCAAACACCTAATCATTGCAAATGGTCAGAAAATACCCTCATGGAGTGATTACACGGCTTTTATTACAGTGCTGGTTTGTGGATATAGGAGCAACAGGTGGAATACAGTGGATCCTCATTTCTTCATTGAAACAGTGAAATAGGGTGCATCCTCAGCACACAACAGAGGGCAAACAAAGCTGTCTTTTGTGCTGACTTAAGCACTGACCCTTTTTACCACAAAGTTATACGGCACTGGGCTGGTAAAGGAGGTACAATCCAGACACCCAGCTAGCTAGCATGCTGCAATTAGTGGCATGTGCTAGCTGGAAGCACAAGTTGTTCCTTTTCTGAATAACAATTAAATGCAACCGTGCGAGATCCTAAGCCAACCCTACAGAATCTTGCCATGGCCAGCAGGAATTGTGGAGCAGTGGACACATCTGTCAAACTCACTTATCAGCCCAACTGAACAGAGCAGAGAAGGATGGTAAGAGCAAATTCAGTAACAACAGTAAAATTTCTCCAGGTTCTCTGATTCAGCACAGAAGCGTAACACTCATACTGCAAGCCTGCAACAGCCATGTGTGAGAGGAAAAAAAAAACCCCAACCTCCAGCAAAATCAAAATGCTCCATTAAAAACAAAGTCCAGAGTGTTAAGATGGGGTCTTACATCACCCATGTCTCCGCTTGTCAAAAAGCAGACAATTCTGGGGCACAGTAAAAGCAACCTTTGTTAGATTTTTCCTTTAGTGAGATGAATCTCATGCTAGAAATGCCTACTTCTCTTCCTTTCTGTAAAGATTTAAGATGGCTACAGCATGTGTACATCTCTGCAATGTAGGCATCTATTTTTGATCAGTGCAATCACACTGTGAATGCAGCATTGCTACAGATTAGCCCATTTGGAGGGCTACAGCACAGAGAAAAACCTTTATGAATTCTGACCTCTCCTAAGATAAACATACGGAGTCAATCCCCCACTATTATAAACTGGCATCATCCACTGAAACCAATGAATGAGGCTGACACAGGAGACAATCTGGTCTTTCTAAAAAAATCTAAAGAAAACCCTCAAAAAACACACACAAAAAAATCTGAATTCAAGCCTAGGTGAAAATTTGAAACACAAGGATATTTTCTAATAATACTTACCACATTTTCTTATTAAAGTTAAAATCAAGAAAATTAGCTTTAAAAATCTGATGGTCTCTCTTGTGATAAACGTAATTAAAAATTTTTAATTAAAACTGTACTATAACCCTCATCTAGAATGCTGGTCAGTTCCTCAGGCAGAAAGCTAAATCACTGAAATAAAAATGCTTTTCTAAAATCTTCATAAGGTACTGTGCCATTGCAAAGATGATTGAAAAATTTGCTGGTGAGAAGCTGTACTGCTGGAAAATTCAGTTCATCAAGATAAAAACGCTGTGGAAGCATACTAATTTCAAAGGATTCCCAACTGAATGTAAGTGCTAATAGCAGACTGAGCCCTTTCCTAGGCTGCCGATGTCTGAGCAGCCCAGGTTGCCAGTTCTCAACTGGGGAACTGAAGGGGAGCCGGAAAGGCTGCAAACCTGGCCTCAAGTTCCCACTGTGGCAGTTTGGGCTGCAAATTCCCACGGCCTCCACACTCCCTGATGCCAAGGCAGATGTGAAAATGGAACTGCACAAGCCCTCATCTATGGCTTGTAAGCTCAGGCTCAGGAGCCTAACTGTCTTGAAGAAGGATAAATCATTTTCATTCAATTTAAATCAACATTTACTGTCATGTTTTATTCCATTCAGCGGCAATTCATGAATGAAGGTATGCAAAATGACAAACATTTGTATAAGTCTATAGCACCTTCTATCCACACCTCCCAAACGACTTTACAGACATTACTGAAAAAAATCTCACAAAACACAGTAGGACCGAGTTATACTATGAAGTCCCATAGCAGAGGTGAGGAACCAAAGCTGCACACAGATACTCTGCAAAGTTGAACAACACAGACACCTGACCTGAAAGGTTAGGTGAGAGGAGGATGCAGGTCTCCAGCTGGGTGTCTCAGCCCTGACAGCCACACGTGGACACAGCCACAGGCTAAATGTGACTGACTCCTGAGACAGCTGCAATGTGCCCTGGGACATGAACATGTTCTTCCCAGCGGCCTGTGCTACAGGTGGGATTAATTTCTCCTTATCTCCACCACCCTCCCCACAATCAGCCTTCCTTTCAAGTGTCAGTCATCCAATTCACCAAAAGTTCAAGATCTGGAGGAACATCAGTGCTTCATATAGGGGCAAAAATGAGTAACACAGGAATGAAATCTCAGCAAGATTTTGGTTTAAGAATGATACTCTTTCAGAGCAATAAACTAATTTTAAAATGGCAAGCCAAATTAAACAAGATAATTGTTGGAGATCTGCTAGATGCTTGTGAAATTTGTTCTAAGAAGTTGGGCACTTTTCATTGACCTAGTGTCGTGGTTTTTATATGTTAAAACCTTCTTCTGCACCAACATACCACACCAAGTGTGGTTTTAAACTGAGAGAAACAATCCATCAGATGCTGAATTCAAGTTAAATTTAATTTTTAATCAAATACGGTTTATCTGTTTTACCTTAAGTTCTCTACTTCTGTTTTAACACAGTCTGGGTACTTCATACACTGAAGTCCTGCGACTTTCGGTCCATCTTACTAACACTCCCTTCCACCTGGTACTAGCTCAGTAAGTTTACTTAGTAGTTTTTATATCCAACAGCAGGGAAGGAGGATCCCAGCAGGTGCTGCAGGCACACTAACTGAAAAAGAATGTGACGAAGGTGAGGAAATTTCAGCTCAATATTACGTAGATACAAAATCTCCACATGCTTATTTTCTGCAGTATGTCTCCTACTGTGTCAGCTAACCCAGACTGAAAAAATGTCAATCTGAAGCTTACACTGAAGTGTAATTCTGCATGAAGGATTTCTCAAGCACAAGTTAAACGAGAACAAAATTTTTCCGAAAAAGAATGAAGAATCTGGTCAATCCACTGCTTTTCCATTTAATAACGTGTTTGCCCAGGATAGTCTGGAAAAGTCTGCTCCGAAGGGTCTTGTCACAGGCCTTCTCATGTTTTTTTGTTGCATCCTTGGATTAAGCTATTTACTCTCACGACTTCCTTTTTGCAGCAGTAAGACTTCAGAATTTCAGCGTCTAAATTCCACCGTTCTCTCCAAGACAGCTTCTCTATTGTCTCATAACTGTTGTATTACGTGCAAATCTTATATAAATGTATTGCTCACTTTTCCCCTCCCCCTGGCTCTTTGCTGTCCCTTTTACTCCATTACTTGTGTTAACTGGATCTTTATCATATACCTTCAGAATCTTCTTTAACTTCTCCTTATCCTAGTTCATTGCTATCCAGTCTCTTGCTACCTCCCGCTTTCAATGTACTGTAGGTTTTTTGGAACACAATATCCTTAAACTTCACTGCTTTTTTTCTTCTTTATTCCTATGGCAATCTCCTGTTGTCTCCTCTCTATTTCCCAAAAAATACCTCCCTTTCAAACCGCACTGTCCTCCCCAGTCGATGCAACATTTTCCAGCCAAAATAATCTTCCTGGCTGAGGAGTCTGAAAATATTTTATCCTGTTTGATCTGCTTCCAGAGTCACTCTCCCCTTTGCATTAAATGCCATCTCCTGAAACTGAACTCTCAGCTTAGTATATTCTGACTTAATTTTAATGACTTTTTGTATATTGTTTTCTGCCCTGTTTGTTCTCTTCTGATTCATCGCCAGGCCTACCCCTTATGAATCGCACTCTGACTTTTGCTGCTCAGATCAACGTTTTCTATCACCCAGCTCTAATTTTTCGCTTTTCTCTTCTAGTGCTCTGGCAAGGCTGGACCAGGTATACCCATCCCAAGTGAATCACCTCATTGCTTCCATAGTTACTGGAGAGGTAACTAACCTCTCCCCATACTTTATGTTGAACGGTAAAATGCAGCAAGCAATTATACTGTATAATCTCAAAAAGAAGAATATCAGAATGCCAGGATGTTTACCAGACCTGAACACGACGATTGGCACTGATTTTTGCCCTGGTTCTCCTCATTACTTTTTCTCATGTTGTGTGCAGCCACTGCAACTGACAGTTCAGATGCTGTAAATGTCCTGGCACCTACAGGCTGGTGGATACCTGGCACTGGGCTATGGGATGGAGGAAGGTAAGAACTATCATCACCACCCAGCTGGTGTACCCTCCGCACCGAGGCTCACTCCCACTAGCAGTCTCTCTAATACTTACTGTAGGCTGGGGTGGGATATCAGCTTATTCCACAGTACTGCATACACTACCTATGTAGCACCACAGAAAGAAATAGCTGTACTGAGCTCACAATTCACATGGGTAATAATCAACACTATGGTTTATAATCAACAGTGATCTTAAGAAAGGAAAAAAATGGTCCTCGTAAATAATAAACTGAGAGAACTATCTGCAGCTTCATAAAAGAGGAGGAAAGCAAATGTTAACCTGATGGTAACACTAGAAGACCACAGTACCTTTAACCCACCTTTTCATGGATTTGGGAGAGAGGTCCTTTTCTATATCCTTTGCAGGAGTGTTGTAGGAGTCTGCATTGCATTCGCTGTCATCATCGTATTCATGGTCAAGCAGTGTTCTTGCCCATGTCCCCATGTCGTAGGGGGGCAACATTCCTCCAAACTCTGAAGGCAGGATCTCAGGGTGTATTAGCTGATGCAGGCTGTTGAGGTTATTACCATGCAGGAATATCTGTATGTGCACGTGCAGGTAAAAACAAAGCAGTATCACAAAAATCATCAAAGCCCAAATTACATCATCATTATTAGAGGATATTGTACAGTTCCAATATTCTAGCTGTGCTGGGCTAACAGAGATGCCCACCAGCACACACATCGCCTCTGCCTTAAGCATGGCCGTACTATGTTCATAAACCCACCAAGTGACTAAAGCACAAATGACTTTGAAAGTTTGCAGGACAAGGGGCCTACGGAGGGTAAGAACTGATGTCAGGTAACTACATGGGACTGAAGACTAGACATATAGACTGCTTATCTCTTGACATTTACTTTCCCTAATCCTGTGAATTGAATTAAATTAATAAATTAAGACCATAAATAATAAACAAAATTAATAGTCACTGTATACATTAAGGAATATGCATTGACTTTCAACATCCAGCCAAGAGTTCTATAAATAAAATCAACAGTGCAGGGTAATGAAAACCTCATCCAAAAGATTTTCTTCCTTGATATGGTGGTACTAGTAACCACCATCCATACTTGACAATATATGAAGTAAATAATAACAGTACAATAATTTCTGTGACAACCACGAGGGAATAGTTGATGGACTACTTGATATTTTCCATCAGTGTTTTGGTAGACTGATTTATTTTCAGATATGTTTTACATTCATATAAATGTATATGTATAGGAATACTTGTATTTATGTTTATATTTAACCTTATTGTTTCTCCTCAGAGACCTGGAATGTGTGACTGATGAGCACTAGAAACAGAGCACCTCCGGATTCAGACAGCCTTCTCTCACATATACCAGGGACCTGCAGACCTCCCACTGGGAGGAAATGCCTGCTCTTCGGTATGGCTATGCAGACAGCTTACAGCAAGACTAGCAAGTGAGATGGGTCAGGATTCATCCTTTGGGACCAGGAGCAAGTGCCATGGCACGGTTCACATCCGTATGGTTAAACTCCTTTGATCTCCAGAACAAGCTCACCTCATCCACATTGCTCACTGGTCCATGCCATTCCCAAATTGTTCCTGGGCAACGCCTAAGAGAGGACCAGCTGACACCGGCCAGTGCCGTGCCAGAAAGTGCCCGGACAATTAAACATCGGGAATGGCACTGCCCAGCCCTTTTTAACTGACTGGCACAGAAGCAGCAAAGAAGGCAAGGTAGGATGTCAGCTCCTAACAGCCGGACGCTGCCTCTGGCTCCCCACGGGGCAGGCAGGGGTGTGCGCACCGATGGACGTCAAGCGCTACCAATTCACATCCCACTTCACCTCGCAGGGGCTTCTCCAGACAGCTATACCCCTACCATGATTTATCAAGAGTTACATTCAAAAGGCAGAAAGACAAAAAGACCAAATATATGCTTGTCTTGTATTGATTATTTCAGCCCATCTTCCAGTCAGCTGTGGAGACAGGAAGCTTAATATGACCATGCAAACCCAGTAATATTCTTCCATCTCAGAAAGGAATTTATCCTTGTGTGAAAAAAACAATTATTAATGGTGTACGTAATCTGGTTTATGGTGCCTTTCCAACTGAATGTTTCACTTCTTAGCAATTGTTTTTATACACGCCTAGTACTACATTTATCCGAATATAGCTATCGGCTGCAAATCTACCAGATATATTAAAAAAAATACAAAATAATTCAGGATAAACACAACATATAAACAATAAGCCTGATAAAATTCTGAAGAGAATTCTGTTGGGTTTGGGTTTTTTCCCACAATCATTCATGTTGCCTCTTATGGCTTTTTTTAAAAGCTGATTTTAAATTTTATGTGCTGGACATAACTTTCACATTTTGACACTAAATTTTGGACTCTACATCAATATTTAACCTGACTACTTCTTACAGGTATTCAGTATTGACAAAAAACATTGTAAAAAGTCAATGTTTCTGAAAATGTATGCCGCTGATCCAGGTGTCTAAATAAAATTTTGGATACTAACTGACAAGCACCCATGTTCAACAGCCTTGTCACTTACTTTTAATGTTGTAACACACCCATGAGCTGTACTTTACTACCTGGTTATGCATACGCAGCACTTGACTTAAAAAGGCCTCAAACATATCTGGCACTACAATGTTCTTTGTTGAAGCTGTAGACAACAGAGTGTAACAAAATGGGGTTTTATTTGCATATTTATAATAGATATTATGTAAAAGGCTTTGTGATCTATAGTTCAAAATCTGTGAATACCAGAGGCCTCTCAAACATAACCTGCCAGTAAAGAACAGCAAAACACCAAGGATCACTGTGGCCTTGTAGATTGTGTTCGAGGAAAGAGTTGCTTAAGAGAGCGGATCCATTTAAAAAAAAAAAAAAAAAAAGATCATCACATTCTTTGTAATGGCTTTGTACGTGATGATGATTGTGTTTTCCCAGGTGACAAATTTCCTGTTACAGAAATAATATCATTCTATGTGCTATCACCACCAAGCTCTAATTTAATTGCACTGATGCAAATGCTGCAAATTCAGCAACATCGCAGAGACTGCTCGTGCTTATGCACAGATGCATGCACACAAATTTCCTTTCATTGGCTTTCATTCAAATCAGTATTTTCAAACTACTATATACCAGCTGTGTATTTTAGCTCATGCTAATGTCAAGCAAATTACACTAGGAAGGGACTTCATACTCACTACCTCTGTTCATAAAAGAAAGACACAAATAATTTTAAGAGAATTTGAACAGAATTGAATTGAATAGAATCTTAATAGAAATGGTAATGTTGGCAATATTTTTTATAAAGCATATGCTTACATTTTGAAATACATTTAAGTGCATTGCTTGACTGTGTCCTTACAGGATAACACTGTATAAGTTCCTAAAACAGTTAAAGACACTCGTTACAAAGTAGATGTATTTAAGTACTTTCCACCAACCGCAAGCTGATAGATTGTGTACATCTACTTTATTAGAGTATGATACATCTGCTGACTACAACCGCCAGCTAATGGACAATTAACCAGAAGAATACCCTTTTTCGTGTCTTCTCCTTTAGAAAGGGCCGTATAACTGTGTAGAGGGCATGGATATACCACGGCTGATTGACGAAATGTATTCCTCCAAACCGAGCTGGAAAGCTGTCCTGTATGTCACAAAACAAATACACACAATGTGAGCTGACTCTTAAGAGAAGCTTGCACATGCATCAAATCTTTTTTTATTTTCCTGAATGATTTCATTGTAATAATAAACCTTAAACAAGAAGAAACATTCTTCAAAATTGTGTCCTCTCAGTTGAGTTCCAACCTGCCATACCAAGCAGAAACATGCCCTGGACAGTGGAGTGAGGAAGCGTGCTGAGGCAGCTGTGGTATTCAAATAAAGGCACAGCATTTCTAACCTCCAGAAATGCTTTAAACATTTATGATTAGCCCATAATCCATCTATGCAATATATTTTTCTCTTTTCCACTTCAGATTTTATTCATTTTTAATAGCAACCATCTCTACTCTTCCAGTGTCATGGAGGAGGATTAGAAATGTGCCTCTTGTTTCCACCTTAAAAAGAAAGCATAAATCTAAATGACTATTCAAAATGTCTCCAATATTATCCATAATTCATAAAACTGAGAATGCATTAAAAATTATGCATAAACTGTTACGTAATATCCATGACAGCAATTCTTGTCACGTAGTTGGGGGCCTTCTGGGAGCTTAAATGTACGGGTAGCATATCTGTATTGAAGCAATGACTTCCTTTTTCTTGTTGAAAAACACAAGGGGCAGACAACTCACTAGGAAAGATTCTGATCTGCATTTTCAATTTCTAAGTCAAGAGAACGTGCCAGAGTTTTTGGCAGCTTGAAGAGGGCAGCCATTCTGTCCTGGAATACTATTGCCAAATTCAGCACGTGTCCCCATTTTGTCTTTGCCTGGTTGATCATACGCTCAAACAATGCAATAAGCTGCTGCCATCTCCGATGCTGTCTAAAGTTACAGCACTGCACAAGGAAGCAAGAGGTGTAAACAGGCTTGCCCACTTTTGTTTTCACGGGTTATATTGGAACCTTCTTGGTGTTTAGGTATACAGACTTCTTAAATTAATGACTTTCATCTGAACCCTTATTCCACAAGTGGTTCACTCTAGGCAGCCATGGTAGTCCCTTAGACCAAAACCATGTTCCTCACAGCAGCAGCAACTCCCATTTGACAACACAGGTACAAACAAGGACATGCTACCCAGCTACACCTCCTCCTCCTCCTGTGTGGATGCAGCAAAGACAGCTTCAGGTCTGTGTCAGTGGTATCAGAGGCTCAAACGGAGGCAACCAAATGGTTAGACAGGGCACTCTGTGCAAACAGACATACTTTGTCTCCTCTTGAGACAAGACAGCAGGCTATATAGAAGCATCCAGAAGTCTAAACATGATCCACAAAGTAGCATTTCAAGTATATCAATTTAAGATGACACAGTATACAGTAAAAAAATGGTCAAGAAAAAATCATAAGCTGTATGAAGAACTGTTGGATAAGGAAGGCAGGAAATATAAGAAGAAAATCCTTCATTAAATGTTTCCAGATAGGAATGTACTTTGAAAAAGTGCAATGTGCCAAGCAACCTCTTTAGTTCTGTGAATGGTACAGAGCTGTGGGAATAGTAAGCCTGAAGAGGTCACTTGCTCCTCTCAAAATTACCATTCAAACCCTGACAGGCACTCCTAACCCAGGGGGGTCTTTATATCAGGGTGCCACCTGGCTCCAAACTGCAACGACTCAGTGGATTACCAGATAAAATATTTTCCATCAAGGAAGCAATGCCTTAACAATATTCTACAGAGAGAATGACAACTACAACGCACACCACTAACATCTGGCTGGCCACAGCACAACAGTCAATGCAATTAACAGTCTATTTTACAGATTTTCTCCAGAAACATTTGATTAACAACAGCCTTGAAAGAAAAAAACACTATTGAAAGACTGTGCTACAGAAGCCTCATCTTGCTAAATGCCTAGTTCCTGTCAGCGCTGACTAAATATCGAACAGGACAGTTGATAATTTGACATGTAATTCACCCTGTTCAATATCGTAAATCTCCAAACACCATTTTGGGAACACAACCTCTGATGCACAAAAGATAGTAAATTATGTCCCTATCACAGCAGTCCAACGAATCCATTAGGAAGGATAAATCATTGGATGACACCTTAACCTTTAGCTGCAGGAGATACTATTCATCTACAGAAGGTTCTGTTTATTTGGTTTATCACGGCTGCTGCTCCAGCAAAGTACGGTGCAGCGTGCTGTGTACCATGCACAAAAGAGCATGCACTAGCGCTGCAGAAGACATCTTTTGCTAGTTTCATCTAGATGCCTTTGAAGATACCTTCAGCATCAACACTGGAACGGTAACTGTGCTAAGCATCATGGGGGTCAAACACTTTTTATAATGTAGACACTATGGAAGACAGCAAAGCAAACCAGCTACTTCTGGCTGCATGCCTTCTTGCACGGTTTCATAAGCTTTTAAATCAATACAAGTGCCCCAAACTTACAGAAACCAAGTTACAAAATGTTTGTTCTTTATTGCTCAAAAGGTGTCTCACACACAGAAACTGAGGACAGTTTGTGAATGAGAAGATCTCCGCAGGCAAACAGGTATTTGTATTCTACCCTAGGCTCAGAATGGATGGCTTGTCAATACTCAGTCATTCATGAAGATATTAAATTTCTAGCAGGTAAAAGGAATGTCTTTACAAAGTACCACTTTGACACTTCCACTATCTTTTTCTGCACCTTGGAATTCATTTACACTGAGGTTCATTAATATATGTGGAATGATTCTCAAATACAAGATGCCACTTAATATTAACAGCCAATTTGTCTCAGTGTTTTTCAACAATTCTAAAGGTATTTTCTAGAACTGACTAAAGAAGTTGAGTATTTATGGATTTCTGTGACTGAACTGAGGTGCCCAAATTCAGGACCACTTCCTAAGGTGTAATCGGGAACCCCTGGATTTCTGTGACTGAACTGAGGTGCCCAAATTCAGGACCACTTCCTAAGGTGTAATCGGGAAGCCCCAAAATTTGGGCCTGGAAAGCGAAAGGGTGATTTGGTCAGAATGATCCTGCACTGTACACAGTGCTGGGACTAGAATTCAAAAGCTGCTGAATGCTGATCCAAGACCCAATCTCAACAGCACCTGGTGAGAAAATAGAAAGGCAGAATCAGCAACTACAGCTGCTGGAGAAACAGGTGTCAGAAGGTTGTCTGGCTCTTCTCAGACGTATCTGACTTCCGCATGGGGATTTGCCAGACAGATGGCCATCCTACACAAACGGCAGGCAGGAATTTCTTCCAAATCACTGATTCTTGTGGGTTTTTACGTAGATTAAGTCACAAGCACGGTGGCAGTCACAACTGCCTCTGTAGACATATTGCACTTCAACAGAAAAACCTGTAGCCCATGAATCATATGAATTCTAAGTAAAAGGAATCCCATGCCAGAAAACAGCAAGAAAAGGAGCTCAGCCATGAAGTGAGCTGTGCATTTGACTGGAAAAGTAATAAATCTGATGGGGTATTACCAAACCACTAAAAAGTACTAATTATATACATGCAGTGTGTGGAGATTTTTAACATTCACAACAACATCTGATTATGCAGCAGAACACAAGCCTGTCTCTGGTGAACACAGTTTGGGACATGGCCACGCCACAGACGCAGGCAAGCAGGTAGCTACTACTAGGGACCACGGTCCTTGTGATAACAGGCTTACAAGTGACAATTAATAGTGGGCTGCCAAGTAAGAGGCAGACCCCTACACTACTGTTTACAGGACAGGGCGAGTACCAGTGCGTGGCAGTAACTGACCTCTCCTCTAACATCTATAAGCCAGCACTGGAGAATGACGCCAAGCAAACTGCCTCACCGGATTTCCGTCTCCAGTGACAGGGTTTTGCTCACTCACAGCACAGCAGTTTTACTTCTTTGCTGCGCATAATCTATACAACCTGTCTCCACAAGCTTCCTCTCCAAGGACCCAGCTGCTGCTGCCTGCTACCGCCCTCGGCACACGCTAGGAAGCCAGGTTTCTACTTGCTGGGCGCCACATCCCACCCCGTGCTGAGCTCAGCCCTCACCTGAGCCAGCTCTCAGCATTTCATTGAGGGTCCCACTCTCCGCTGTGGCCAGCAGAAACTCTCACAGCACATGTAATAACAGCAAAAACAGTATATGACATGTCAGTATATGACATTTTCAACAGTACAGAGAGGAAAGTGTCAAACTCCTACTGAAGATCAGTATGAGTCTTCTTAGTGTTGTCAGAACTGTCATCATAGAAATATTAAAAATGACCCACCTTTTTCATCATTACCAAATGCAAAAATTAAAGAACTTCTTAAAGCCCACAACATTCTCCAGTCCTTGAGTATCATGTTTACAATTAAACCTCTGAAGGCTACTATGTTTGCACAGCTCTTAGAAGTGGACTCTTAGAAACTGCTGGGACCACTGTGTGCCCACAGATGCATTGGCAGCCCAGTCACATCAGGGCCTCAGAAGCGTGCTGCACATCACCTGCAAACATCCCACCTGGACAGACCTCGCCACATACTAACACCACGAGAGTGCTTGGGCACGTATGCTCTGGGGTCACGTTTGAGGGTTTGCTGTCCTTATGGGCAGTGAAACCGTTTTTGCGGACAGTCTAGAGCCATCCTTCAACGGACTGTCTAAACAAATATCATGAACACACCCACACGCTTTACTTAAGGCTGCGCTTGAGTGCTGTGATGAATTCAGGCCATAGCGTCTGCAGGCGACAAGCAGCTACAGAGTCAAAACTGTGAAAACTGCATCTTCATAACAAAAATTACAAGCTCAAAGACAGCATATTAAATTATTAATCTCTTAAATGTCACTTAAGAGTGAGAAATGTCACTTCCTGAAGACAATAAATTCAGGTCTCCTCCAGCTATTCCAAAAAGTCAAGCACTTCAGGGAGAAAAAAAAATCATTACGGAGAACCAAAATAGTATCTGCATAATTCCATAATGGAAAGCTCCACTAGAAAGACGCTGAAACTTTCTGTCTGATGCAAGATGCAGCATGACTGAACTTAATTTTTAGCATGTTAAAGAGGAAACTATAGAAAATCAGAGAAACAAAAGCTCTGATTAGAAGGAATATCTTACTTCCTTAGCACTACAAGAGTTGAATTACCAGAGGAACCAAGAGCTGTTCGCATCAGGAAAGGAAACCCAAGTCTTGCTCCCAGACTGTAACTTTCACAGAAGGTATGAAAGAACAAGCCATTCCTAATGCCAAACTTCCTACAGGCATCCAGCCACAACAAGGTTAATTGCAATGTCTCCAAGCAAAATAACTTGTGTCAATACTGATCACCTGTGCTCAAGGCAGGACCTTAGACTGGGACTGTATCCAGCGGTAGGGTAGGATGATAAAGAGACTGAAAAGTGTATGTGTGGAGTCTAAAAGAATTTTGATTGTTCTGTTTATGAAGACAAATTCTGGAAGGCAGATGCTATCTATAAACACACCCAGGGAGAATAAATAAGAGGTGAGGAAATACCCTTTCAAAACAAAGGGCAATGCTGACACCCAAACAAATGAGAAAAAGGTCACCATGAACACAGCTAGACCGAAAAGTGGTAAACAGCTTTGAATCATCAAACTTCCAACAAGTTTGGGAGGGAATAAGCAACCTAACTCATTTGGAGACAAAGATTACTAAATTATGAAGAAGTTGAGCTTCAGGTTGCTTGTAACAGGAGACTTCACCTCTGTCCTTCTGTGTCAAAGCTCTTAAGGTTCAGATCCAAAAAAATTTTCAGGTTTCAATGGTGGTGAAATTTTGCTTGATCCCTAGAAGAGCTGCATTAGTGATTTCCTTCTGTAAGACTACAACGTTGTTTCCTCCTAGTTTGAGCTTTTCATTTTTATTAAACAATGCTGAACTATCTCTAAGACAAGCAAAAAGTGCCCAAATAAATTTTTGTTACTGTGTTCAACCAAAAGAACACTACCTAAAGGCAAATTAACATCGTTCAGTGACATTCCTACAAAATAAGACCTAATTATCTGGAACTGGATGTTGTCATTTTCCTAAGAAGCTTCCAGTGAAGCAATTTGACTTTTGGCAGTCCTCCTTTTCATTTCTGTTAGTCATTTTATCTTACAGCTCATATAGAAATATGATAAATTGAATGAGATAAGGAGAGAGATGGTATCTATCAAGTGAGAATACTGCTCTTTTTATTGAAGTATCTGTTTTAATTTCAAATAATCTTCCATCTTTTATTTCAATATGCTACTTATAAAAACTGTGTATTGGTTAAATTAATTATGTGGATAGGAATATAAAAGCCATATGACCACATATGTCTGTATGCTTACATATACATAAAATAAAAAATCTACACAGATTTTGTGCTTCCACTATTTGGATAAAGGGCTCAGATCAGCTTCATTTTTTTAATTAGATGGGCTTGATAAATAAAATATTTTGTATAAAACCTCTCATTTTCTTTTGGAATTGCTTTATTTTTGCAAATTAACTTCAAGAGGTTTTGGGCTGATTTCTTTAAACATTTTAATTAGATATTGTGTGAAATTCTTTTAGCAATTTTCGCTTGTTTTGACGGGGGCTTGCAGTTTTGGGTGTTTTTTTCCCCTTGGCTCATTTGTTTAGTTTGAGCCTGGAAAAATGAATGTTTTACTTTTAAAGAGGAAATGAAAAATGCTGTTTTCCAAGGACAATTCTGTCTTCAACTACAATCACTGTCTCTTTTTTAATTCTAAGTAACACTTCATGTGGAATGTGAGATATTAAAAAGGGGGCAACGAAAACCCAAACTTTTTCACAGCGTGATGCTGTTTCCAAACTGGCAAAGCCAGAGAAACACCAAGAAAGATAGTAGAAGTAGGTTCTTCTATATTGTTTTCTTTTCCTGTGATGAAAATCATTCTTTACAATAGGCAGCCATCAGATGGTGATTTCTTCTATGGAAATTCCCATAGGGAGCTAAAAAAAAACATTTTCCAGGCAGCTTGTGAATGTCTTATTAGATTAAGATTACAGACAAATGGAAAAAAACACTATACTGCAAACCGCTATGCATAAACACAGTAACAATACTTTCCTAATGCTGGTGTTTATAAAAATGCCACACTCAAATTCCTGAAGGCAAAAGTCTTGACTGGGGACTGTATAGGAGGAGATGAAATGCCACAACAGCACCTCAGCTTGTACCACCCTAGCCTGGAGTCACCCTTTTTCAGTCAGTGAGGCTACTCTGATGCCCAAACAGCCCTTGGTCTCTGTTGAGACCAGTGATCACAGGATTACTGTCATGATGTTTTTCATCATGCGGAAAGCATCCCACAGCCCTGAGGCCACTTCAAAGAGGAGCATCAGTAGTTATCAGATAGCCCCTGTCTTGTGCCTGACCACTTCCGAATGTGAGTAGGCTAAATAGCACCTTCTCTAGAATTGCCTTAGGAGAGCTACACTTTACTTGTTTTATTCAACCAAAATATGATCTCTTGTGCTATCTCACATTTCCTTCATAGCAGAAGGAAGGGAAGGAAACCTTAGGATAACGTTAAGACAAGGATTGAAAGAAAAATGACAATGCAGAAACCATAGAAATAAGATAGAAGTGAGGAGCAGAGCAAAACAGGCGAGATTAAATTAAAATTAATTCAGGGAGGGATATAGAGAAATTAATGTGATGCACAAGAGAAAAACATATTAATCCTTTTCTAGCCTCTCTTCAAAACTTGCACAGAAGGGCAGGGAAAGAAAAATGTAAAGTATTCCTACATGGAAAACCCTTGTTTTACAGTCACAGGTCAAGACAGATTTTGCAGGCCTAAACTCAAATAGGGTAAGAAAATAGCGAATATTATGCCTTCCATATAATTTCTGCCTATCATCCCAACTGACAATTTCCCAGAAGAATCAGAGCCAACCTATGTTTTTTTAATTCTGGACTGGCTGCAGCCAAAATTTGCAAGAAGCTACATCGAACTGACTCTCCTTAATGGTACATCAGTGTACCTGTACAGGCAACGCGGTGCACAGGTCTGAAGATGGTTAGGGTGAACAGAGATACTGCACAGAGGCAAAAAATGCAAGTTTCCTTGTTGTGGCAGCTTTGAAACAACACTGCATAGCTTTGCAAGCCCAGAAAGTTACTGACTTAAAAGTTATCAATTCTCCAACCAGAATATTCACTTTTTTCCCTAGAAATGAAGAACTTCTAAACTGTTGCCTCTAATTTTATTATCCACAGCTCCTCCAAAAATGCAGCTCTCGGTTTCAGACAGGATGCATTAACATTGGATTACCACTTTAACAGTTTCAATTTACAATAATACAACAGACTGAAAACTGAAATGATTCAAGAGTCACTTCATGAGCCATATGTTTCCTCATTCTATGAGGAATCAATCTCCATCAGTGCAGTAGGCCCTAAGAGCAGTAATCATTTTAGCCATCCAATTTTATTCTGTCACTCCATGCAAATAAAAGTCCTGAGAATTGAAGTGAACTGTAAAATTGGAGGGATAGTGATTTAAGAAAAATCAGTGGAGGACAGACACTGAGATCTAGAATGCAGCATAATTAAGCTTTAAATTACTGGGGAAATTGAATAACTGACTTGAGATCCATTAATAAGTACTGTATTTTATTAAAAGTAGAGGTATCATGAACTATGTGGCATACAAATTTTCAAGAGGTCAGTTCCCGGCAGTACAAAACTATTTCCAGTTCCAAAAAAGTGTCCAAATGTCTCTGTCATAGTACAGAATGGAGATTTATTTTAGCCTTACAGCTTCAAGAAAGCCTCAGTCTGAACTGCTCAGCTACACTTTATCTTTACAAAGGTGCTTGAAAAGATACGGTTTCCTACAAGTTAACTCCACCTCAGCTTCCCTCTTCTTCTGCACTCCTGAATGACTGCTGGTGTTACACACATCTAAAACACTTCTGGGAGCCCAGAGAATTTCAATATTGTTCAAGGGAGAACTGTCATTCCAGTTATTGCTCTGGAGGATCATAAATCACTGCTGTTGAATTCTAACTTCAGATATCAATCCCCTGTCTTTTTAAAGCCATATAAGCATGGCTGCTTCTGTATTAGCTGTTATGGACGAAACCCTGCCAGTAAAAAACAGAGATTCACAACAACTGGGCAAATAAATAATTATTCATTTTATCATACATATCTAGGACAAAGCTCATATGTTTATTGTGCTATCAGTATGTGTCAGTAATAAATAAATGTGATGGTAGAGTCTATCACACTTTCAGAACACTTGAAAATTCATATCCAAGAAGCTGGAAAATCAAAATCAGAAACGCAGATCTCTTCTTGCCAAGATGAAAGTGGAACCCATGTGAATTTCTTCTCAGCAAGAGAAAATAATAGACTCATTCCACATTGCATGGATACCCACAGAGAAAAAGTCTGAAATCAACCCGAGTGACATGTCCAGTGCTGGGCTCCCCAGTATGAACCAGACAGGGACCTACTGGGCTGAGTCCAGCAAAGGGCCATGAAGATGACTAAGGGATTGGAGCACCTCTTACAAGAGCAGGGGCTGAGAGTGCTGGGACTGTCCAGCATGGAGGAGAGAAAAGTCAGAGGTGTCTTATCAATGTATATAAATGTCTGAAGGGAAGGTATAAGAAGCTCTTTTCAGTGGTGCCCAGTGACAGGACCAGAAGCAAAGGACACAATCCAAAACACAGGCGGGTTCTTCTGAACATAACAGAACCATGTAAGAGTGCAGAGCTCTGAACAAATCAGATACTGATGAAAAATATAAAATCACTGAGGTTACATAAGTTCTTTTTAGCTGGTATCTTCCAAAAACACTTCGTTTCCCAAAGATGTGCTATTTTTGAAGCTCATCATCAGCCAAAGCAACCAGTGTGATCACAGACTTCTCAGACTAAATAAAAAACTGACTTGCAGGTAGATGTTAATATTTACCCTGTGTAATGCACTCATGCTGTTTGGCTTGCTTGAGATCGCTCTTCTTTTCATCACAAGTGACTGTCGAAAATGCGCACAGCTTACTCCACCTAAACAAAGGCTTACCTTACTTGAAAATGCTGAAGTTTCATGCATCACACTCTCTGAACCAGGAATTACAAAACGTAGCCGCTGCCAAGCTGTCTGCACAACACCGAACAGGCTGTTTCCGAAGGCTGGGAACGAGTTGCTCCCCCGGTTCTGGCTCAACACCCACCTGCAAGCTTGGCTTTACAGAGATGTCACAGAGGGCAATGCAGGCAGCTCACAGATCAGGGGAAGCCGGCAACACTCAGATTAACTCTTTTCATTAACAAAACGTCTAGGAAAGCAGTTCAATTTCCATTTTGAGACCAATTGTTTCCTGCTACTCTCTTAGTTCTACCAACCTAATAAAGGGCAGTTGCATCTGAAAGTGTCTTTTTCCAAATACAGCATTGTTTAACAAAAGATATTGCTGTCGCATATGTAACATCTTCAAATGTCTGTAACCATAGTTTGTAAAATGTTTATTGCTCTACTGTTAAAACGTTATTCACATTGCAGCATCTAAAGTCCAATGAAGGATACTAAAACAGTGTAACCTATTTTTTACAGACTACTTAAGAACGCACACAAAAAGATCCTACTTGCCTCTCCTTCCTTTCTACTTTTATGACTTGGCCACCTTCTGATTTGCAGCCCTCTTCTACAGCACGGCTGAAATTTTCTGCTTTCATATATTACTGCCACTCCAGTGTTAGTGGTTGATGCTAACAGGAGAATTAAATCCCCAGTACAGGGACAATGACATATGGTATGCCTGAATGGACCTAATGGAAGGGGGAGACACTCTGTCGGCTGTTGCTTGCTTCCCACCCATTAGCACCATGCACTGCACCACACCACACCACCCGGCACACATACGCTATTAGTCACCCAACCGTGCAGCCGTCATCCACTCGTCATTCATACTAGAGCTGCAAATGCCCCTGCTGTGACCTCCATGTGTACCTCCAAAGGAGCCTGAAAATACAGAACTCCTCACTTAGTGAGCATATCATTAAACATTAAACCTTAAACAAGCTTCTACCCCAGCTTAACTGAACAGTCCAGAGTCATTCTTCAGCAACTAAGAAAAGCAACATATGACAAGCTGAAGCAAAATCAGAGCCAATGTCAATTCAAGTAGACATGGCCTCTTCCAACCTGTCTATTTGCAAAGGGATGAAATTGCTGAGGGTATCTAGAAAGCATGTCACAAAGCTCTCAGACCTCTACAAAAACTACTTGAAGCAAGCAAAATCTTCTGTTAGGTACTTACAGGTGTGGGGTCACAGCAAGAGACAAATACAGACCCAAAGTGTACAAGATTTTGCTAGACATAAGGTATTTCCAACTGCCAATGAACAGAACTGCATCGAAATCTAAAAAGAATGTGCCAAATAGAGTGTGTGCTGGTCTGTGTCTGCGTATAAAAATCATTATGCCTCAAACACCAAATTATTCTCTTAAATAATTTATTACCATGGATAATTTTTCAGTTTCCAGTAGTCTATTCACTTGAATTTAAAATAGATTTCAGAGCACAGACTATAAGTGTAGGACAAAAAAAGGAAGGCATTTCCTATCTAGGAACTAGAATCAGTTCTTTGTGTCCTACTGGTAGATCAATTATGTATTAGAGCTACTGCTGCTTGACTTTCAATCCACATTAGTTCACAGACCTTGAGCAAATTTGATGTTACCATATTAAAAAGGGAAAGCACTAGAATAAGCTATACAGAAAAAAAAGGAAAACAGATCAAGCAAGAGGCCAATTAATCAGCCAAATGCCGGCAATGGAGAGACAGGCTGCCTACCGCCAGCACACAGGGAAATAAGAAATGCACAGATAATTAATTTAAATTCCCTTAAATGTAATAAATCCCACTTGGAATACCCATAAGATCATTTTTAATATGTTGCATTGTTACACTTCTTTTTGGCAATTCAGGCAAAGAAATCTGCTGATCTGTATATATGTGTACATTGTATCACTATAGATCTATAATACTTGTTCTCATCCTGAATGAACACTTCGAGCCACATTCTAGATATCAGACACCAGCTGCATGCTCGGCCATTTAAAGATCCTGGCTGTGTATTTACTGAAATACATAATATAAAGCAGTACTCCAGTCAGCTTTGCTCATTTTGGAGCCCGGCTGATAAATCTTCACACATAGACGAAGCATTAAAAAGTCTTCCATTTTCTGAACCCAAACTCCTGCATCATCATATCCACTACAGCCTTTCAGCACTAAAATTAAAAGCAGCATGAATATTTTAATGTTTTGTGATAAGAATACAGCAGCTAAATCTGCCAATATACAAAAGGCAAAGGCAACCTTAGAATTTGAGTTCACTGAAATACAGGATGGAGGGGAGGAAGGCAGATGTAAAAAAAAACAGGGGAGAAATTATCCCAAAATGCTTGCTAGCTATTAGTACTGCCCTAGGAGCTGTAGCTTGAGTGCTCCAAGCTTTCATTTCCTTACAAAGACAACATCATTTGGTTGCAATAATTTTCCTATGATGCACAGTAGTGTCTCCTGGAGACAGAAACAGATACAGCCTAGAGGTAAACGGGAGCGTGAGGTGTCTGAATGCTCCACTCAATACTGGCAGCCTTCCCAAAATGAAGCATTTCAGTTTTGACCCATTTGATATTTGTCTATGGAAAGAAAATCTCTAGAAGTGAGACACTTTACATAAATATTTTCATATAGTCTTCATGGAAGATTTGCAACTTTTCTTAGAAAGGCTGTAGTGTCAAAGGCTATAATGTTTCTGCTTACATTTTAAAAGAAATACAGCACCCTTGGTTTTGTACAGCACCTCGGAGCTATCCTAACAGATTCCACTGTTATTTGCCATGATCATACAAAATGCAACCTTACGCCAGGATCAGAAATTGAATTTCCTGCAGATCTGATGGGAAGAGTTACATGACAAAATAAATTACAGGCGAGCACTATCCATGTGTCTCAAGACACCCTCAGTATTCAAGCAGATTGCTTGCTTATTTTGAGCTGTCAGACTTCTGGACACTTCATCACCCGGTTCTGTGCCTGTGACAGACCTCACCTGCAAAGTGAGGCCATGCAGGTTAAGCCCCAGGTGGAAGCCACAGTGCTGCACAATGGTGCACTTCAGTAACTGGTTCCTCTCCTTTGGACTCATCTCTGCCCCAAAGCTCCAGCACAATCGAACAAGCTTGGTGTGCTTGCTGGAACTGCCAGCTTTCAGCAGAAAAAAAGCAACTGAAGTCTTGACCACTTTTGGTTGTATGAAGTCCCATGGTGCCATTGTAGAAGAATTAACCCCAAAGTCTTGGTCAAATAACAACTCCAGTAATCTCATTCTGCCTATCTAAATTCTCTCTATACTCACAGCTGACTCCAGCATTTTTACTGCAGCAATCATCTGCCTCAAAATGTCACCAACATTGAAAAACACAAGACACGACCATTTACTCAATGTAAGATGTGATCGTGTCATCACTACCAACACTTAACACTGAAAAGATCCATAAAAATTAATAGCAAGTGGATCTGCTTAGCTCTACTCTGTGGCATTCCAGTCTGGCCCCACCAGCATGCAAGGGTGAGTGCAAAGATCTCCAAAGCAATGCTGTTCATATACAGCTCACTCACTAGAGCTCACTGGGGACTTGCACTAGTTTGGCTGCATCAGGTGTACTCTGCAATCTGTGTCTATGGAGACAGGTCTTGCCCTATTAAAATGTACCAGAGGAAATACCAAGATACACAAAATAATGTTTTACAAAACCCAAGCAACATCTACCCTGGGCATTTAACAGTACCCAGAAGCATTCATGGAGGAGAAACTCAATTACCTATACTGTGAAACTGCCAGAGGAAGTCAAAACCACCCAGCTCTCTCCCAGACAATTTGGAAGGTAGCATATATCAGGCACATTCCCAAAACGCTCTTTGGATGTAGCTATCTGTTCAGGATAACAAAAATGTTAATAACCAGGACATAGCCACTCCAGCAGTAGGGAGCAGCCCTGGGCATGTCTAGTTTCTTAGTATAGATGTAGTTATCGCTTAGGGACATTCTCCACTGGCAGCTGCCCATTATAAAACAGCAAGAAACCCATGAAAATATGAAGTAATTTAAAATTATTACGTCTCATACAAAGCAAGCATATTAACTTTCAAATGTAAGCTATAGACCCTTTATATTCTATTGATTACACAGATTAAACCTTTTAAATACCACTAATTAGACAGAATGGCTACTCAAGCACTAAGAGGTCTATTGTGTAAATACGCATTAAGGGGTCCTGGGAGCTGTTTCCATCCACTGTAGTGACCTCTACTGAATAGCTTTTTTTTAAGAAAATTAGTATCACACAGAGGCTTGCTCATTTTGCCTGTTGTTTAAACTTCCATGGTCCACTTTCTGTATAGTTTGAAATGCAGACTAGAAACTGCTGCAAAATATAAACATTTCTCCAAGCAAAATACTTTATCATTATTACTCTCCTACATAGCAGGTCTTCGGATCCCAGTTCCTTTTCTACAGGACTGAGCAATGCACTGTATATTTAAGAAAAGTGCTAAGTAAGTAAGTTCTGTCTACATTCCCATTAACTCAATAGATAACTCAAAGGTTTCAACCTTAAAAGACTGGGATCAATAATGAAATTGGTGCTTGGGGAAAGCAAGTGAGCAGAAAGACCCCAGCACTCAGTATCAGCCACAAGTGAGGGACACCAGCGCCTACTGACCAGAGGAGCTGGTGAGAGCACACGGGGATTCTGGAGAAGCTCATCTCCAGCAACATAACTAACTGCCTCTAAGGAGCTAGACTCTGCATCAGACAAAAATCAGGCCCAGTCTGATTACACAATTAATAAATCCAAATTAAATAATAATCCACGTGTAGGTTGTAAATGTTGATAGCAACAGTTTTTTCTGACGGTCTTAAAGAGTAACTCACTCGGGCTGTGAGATTCTCTTTCTTCAAAACAACGTACCTGTCTAGAAACAGTTCCCCACTACTGAGTATCTACTGAATGGTTTTTCTGTGTAAGAGGCTTCATAAGCATAATAATAAAAACAATTTATCCCCTGTCATCAGCAGGGTGAACAGCACAGCCCCAAAGGGAGTAGGAGCTAGGCTAACAGAGAAGCTGAATTCATAGTAAATAAATAATGTGATCGAGATCTTTTCATGGTTTTGTATTTGACTGAAGAAAAATCAGTTTACAAGTATTGTATTTTTTTTAATAAAGCTCTCTCTCATTGTGTTTTTTGACACAAAAGTAAATACAGATGTAGATGCATTCACAAAAAAATAAATAATCTTTTCTAAAGTGCTATTGTTAAACAAGTGGTGACAGATTAATACAACCCAGCACCAATGCAAAAGGCTTGCAGCATGCATTCCACTACAGCAACAAGTTTATAAAATAAAAGCATTGTGGCACGATTAGTAGGCTGTACATAGTCTTATATAGTCCACATAAAATATGATTCTTCCCTGATCTGTGTCTATCATACTGGAGTGTGGTTTTCAGTATTACACAAAGCAGTAAAAATTACAGATGCTATTTACTGTCAAGGCATGTGGACAAGTAAGTGCACCATCTACCACTATTGCAGATGAAAAGTATTCCCAGTGAAGATCATACTGCATTGCCCAGGACATGGCTCCCAGCCAGGCAGAGAAGATATTTTTTCTTCAGATGTGGGATCTGAAATAATGCCTGAAGCAAGAATCAAACCAGAAGTCAAAATTTTGAAATTCAGGAAAGTAACTCTCTGTCCAACCTTGCATGCCTAGCTTTGTTTAAAGCCGCATCAAATTGACACCAGCTCTGGTGACCTCGGTGGACAGGTGACTGCCGCCAGCTCTCCAAAGCTGCAGGGCTTCAGGAGCGCAGGGGGCTGCACCAGAGCACGTAGGAGCCTGCACACGGGTGTAGGGGAAGAGCAAGTGTAAAGACAGATGTCAGACTCAGAAAGACACCGGCATTACAGACAGGAAAGTTCGGACCTCCTGCACTGGAGCATCTTGTCTAGCTCAAGAGGATGGAAAAGGGTGGCAAAGGTTTGGATCACTGTTGGTAAAAGGCACCTGCACGCTCACTGCAGGTAACCTTAGAGCCTTTTCTGCAAGGATGGAAAGCAGCATTCATTACCTTAAATGTGTTAACTAGAAATGTGATTGTTAAAACTAATTAAAGATGTTTAAAAACAGGGTTTGACTCACTGTTATGTAATACTAAGGGAAAAGAGATCTATTTTAGGACTCTGAAAATGAGGACAAAACAAACGGAACACATAAACATGAACCTCTATCTACCCCTGAGTCCCACTCTGCAGCCTGGACCTCACCTCCTCCCTAGTCTCCCCGCTCTATGCAAACTGTCCTCCCCAGGTTTCAGTGCTGTAGGTCTCCTTTCACTATCTTCAAGACTTCAGCCCCTATTGCCTGCTCTCTTCCCACTGAACGTCATCCCTGGAGAACTCCCTTTACCTATACGATTTTCACTGTTATTCCCGTGCCAAAACACTCGTCCCTCCACTCGTTCTGTCTTCTACAGCCAAGCCTCACTCACCATACTACTTGGCTGAAAGCTCACAAACAGCACCGAGCTCAAATTCTCTCTGTTTTGGCTTTCTGTAGTGATGCAGTGATCCCCACAAAGCACTCAGCTGGTAATCTCACATCCTTGGGAATATCTGTAAAACCCTTTTCTCCTCTAACACCACGGCACCCACTGCAAGACCAACACTTACCATGTCGGCCCACACACAGTGGTGTTGGGAACCTGACCCCTTTATCTTTACTAGTCTACTGTCATGCTTTTTGTTACCTAAAAATTATTCAATTTAAGGGTTGGGGTTTTTGGATCAATTTGGTTTTGACGAGTCCAGGGCTGTGAATTTCAGTCTGTGTTGAAAGGATCAAACCCAAGAGAGAAAGCACAAGAACATGTCTTCCACCAGTAAAAGCAGAGAAGGAAAACAGGCTGACACTATTTGGGTGACCAGAACTGCAGTCTATGCGAATCCTGACCGGATCCATCCTTTTCAGCTTTTATTGTGTGTTCAAAAAAAAAAAAATCAAGCGTCTGAACAAGGAGGGGTGAGAAGCAAGCAATGCTAGCCCAATGTGAGGCACTAATAGCAAAAACAATCATTTTGAAACCATCTGCTTTGTAGCAAGACATGACTCCTGCAATACACTACACGAATCAAAGAAGATTATGCCTGGGGTTTGTTGCAGAACACAGAATAAAACAAGTTTTTCCTAAATCAACCTCACTATCAGCCCGTAACCTTGGGAATGCCAAATAGAAAGCCGGACGGCATGCCAGGGCTCCACTTGCTCCATCCGGCCTTACCTCAGGAAGAGGGACAGATGGTGCCAGTGACTCAGAAGAATGTCAAAAGGCTCCCATCTCACAGCAATAACCTATGTCCCAGCCCTGTGACAGTCTGTCATCCATGCAAATTGTGTTTTTCAAGGACATAAGTGTGAACTTGGAGCCGGTAGGAAAACACAACAGAGTGCTCTCCGGGACAACTTCTCTTTTTGTGACTTGGGCAAAGATAATTCTATTCTGCAGTTTTAGCAGTGTGCTTCTACATGTGAGAAGGCAAGGCCTTGGGAAATCATGCTTGGCAACATAAATTACAGTTTAGTGTACCACTTTTGACTAACTAAAAATTGTCAAACACCTTTTGAGGAAGGAAAAGCCTCAGGGAAAGCACAAAAGCTTTTTGAGCAAGCCTTCATGACTTTAAAGGAAATCTATCCCAACTTTAAAATCCACAAAAAAAACCCAAACCCTCCAGATTCTGTTTTTCTATTTTCTGTTTTTTTCAATTAATGTATTTGCAAAATAAAGCAAAGCAGTTGTAGCTCTGTTCCTTACTGCCTCTTTAAAATCTTTTCCATTTCCAAAGTGGAAAATTATGGCATTCCCATTTCTAGTGCAGGAAAACCAATATGAAATTGCAATTGTACTTCTTTTTCCAAAAAGTAGCTACACCACAAAGCAAACAAACATAGGGAAGTACTGGCTCAACATCTGGTCCCAGTTAGGAGCCAGGACTGATTGAGGACGAGGAAACAGAAGGCAGAGCTTTGCATTGGTAGACCACGATCTGGGCAGGAACAAACTGCTGAGAAGACCTGTGCCAATGACAGCTACAGTGGTGGTATTCTTAGACCCATACTGCTGTAATGACATAAGCACATTAAGCTTCACGGGGAAGAAGAATTTTCTCTTACTAGACCAAACAGCACAGAATGAGACAGTTACATATTGACCCTAACTGCTATTTTGGGGCGTTGTTCCACAATGAAAGCTTTAGATGGCACCTTTATGTCCCTTAACAGTGGTATAGATATTTCTACTCTTCCAGTCACAGCTCAGTGCACCAAATGCTCAGAAGCTTGTCAGTCACAATCCGGTTTCCACTTGCCCTCCCAACTCAAGAGTTGTTTCTCAGAAGACCCTCCTAATCCACCCTGCTTCACACGGATCCCGAAGTACTCTGCCTTTAGTCCCTTTCTCTTGTCCTCATGTGTCAGCCTGAGCATATGATTAAACTTCATCTCTGGGCTGGTAGCTCGCATGGAGACTTCTCTTCTCCAGCTCCTTCCGGTACAATAACTTCAAATCACAGCCTGTTGCTCTGAAGAATGTCCAGTTAAAGCCCAGTGTAGCTAGAACAAGAGCTGCTAAGCTTGCCACCCTTACCTCCACTCTCAAACACTGCGCATAACAGAGCTGAGCCATTCATCACATTCAGGCTCCAGTGTCATATCTGATTTTGACCTCTCTCATGCCCCACACATCTCACCTCTGTTTACATCCTACAAATTCTTCTTTCATGGTGTTGCTTAGACGATATATGTGGCTGAGAGGGCGTGCTCACCAATGGAGCAAATCATCTTTTTTTCCAAAAACACAAAAGCGTGCCTGCCTTTTTTTTCTCACAGAAGACATCAGTGCTGCAAATGCATATTTTTTTCATCTCAGTCCTCATGTCTCCTTTCCTAGCCTGTGATTTAATGAAAGATTAAAGACTAGCTTGTGAAAGTTCACCACGGCAACTGCTGATGTCATTGGGAACTGGATTCCCAGTTGGGGCTTAAAGAAGGATGAAGACCATATTGATAATTGACAATATTTCCAACATTATTCATTTAGCTAATTAAGCCACAACTCTGTGCCACTACATATGCTCAAAACTGAATGAACAGAAAATGTAGCATCATTAATATGCTTAGCTATTGGTGTTATATAAATTTAGCCCTCAGAAATTAACTGTTCATGGAAGGTACAGATTATTTACTCCTTTCCCATTCACCAGCAGAAAAATGGAATTATTCATGTAGCTACTTCATGATGCCATGCCTTTGATTATCCTATTGAAAGAAAAAAATGTGCATTCTTCCTCAGAAAATGAACCTAAGCTCTGTATCCCACATTCCGTAAAATGAAGCAAGGTCTTTATCCATTTAATTGCAAGCATATTTTAGCATTGAAGGAAAGAAGACACACATTCCTAGCTTGGACAGCTCTGCATGTAAGACGCAAGTAGTAATATTCCACCTCGCTGTGTTTGCCATCTATTTTAGAAGAGGTGAAAGTTTTGTGTATGTACTAACACATTTAAAGGCATCAAAGCGTACATGCATTCCCCTTTTGGCTCTTTCTGAGGCAAGTTACTGCAAAAATGCCTTTATGGTAGTTTGTTGCCTGGTCCGTCCTCCCACAGCAACCCAAAAGCAATGTACTGAAAGGCAGTCAGCCCTATGGCATGGAGATACACCTAGTAAAGGAGAAAACCTGCCACAAAACCAAAATTCTCGGGGTTCATAGGATCATAGAATCATTAAGGTTGGAAAAGACCTCTAAGATCACCAAGTCCAACCATCAACCCAACACCACCATGCCTGCGAAGATGGAGCATGGAGGGCTGTTCAGGACTTTAGCAGGTATCACGAGCAAAAAATGCAGTTAGAGGAGGAAGCAAAGATCCATTACACAGCTTTAAGAAACATTAGCAATGAGTACAAATAGCTAGGCTTTGTGTATCTACTACGATTACAAGTATTTGGATGACAGGAATGAGAACAGAGGAAGACGGACCACCTTCTCCCTGCATTTAAGTGAAAGCCCTGAGACCTGGGACTGTGCCTGAGTCCCAGACACACAGCCAAGAGGCTGCGCAGTTCTGCTGCACAGTGTGGCTGCCATCCTCAAGGAGGGACATCAGAGCTCATTACAAAAAAAGCATAAGGTTGTCAAAGGGGAGCTCTTAAAAGAAGACACAGCTGTCATATGAAAGTAAAACAATTCATCAGGAAGATTTAATGGGACAATATCAACAGGATGAAGAAGAAAATATAGAGTAAGGCTCACCTTGCAAGTAAAATGCTGCTCAGTGTGATTTAATTTCTAGAACACACATGGCCCATGCTGTTCCCATGGATAATCAAATGGATTCATTCTTAATTGGCTTTCCATGCAGCTCTCTTTAAAGGCTTGAGTGCTACTTTCATTTGATACTGTATTGATTTTCTCTGAAGTTTCCTCCTATCGTGGCTACCCTGATCAATTAGTGTGCTATAAATAGAGCGGTCAGATTCCTTTCACTGGTCTTGTTAAACTGCACCCCTACTGAATTTCTGTGGAGAACAGAAATGGATCATACTGATAGCAATAGCATGACAATGCCCTGAGGTTTTCCAGTGAAAATCAATTGCACAATATTCCTAACAAAAAGCTTTGAAAAGCACAACCCAATAGCACTTAGCTAATGCCCAAAATATATGTCAAACCTTACTTGCAATTCTGCATGTCTAAAGCCCCCAAAGATAAAGGATGGGAAAATAAGTGGTTAAGGGCTCAGCCAGTTCCTCATTGATATATAATCCCTCATCAATCACAACTATTTAACTACATCCCCTCATAACGGAAATATGTTGCTGGAGGTATGCAGCTAACCCATATAATTCTTCTGGAAAGTGGAGTAAGGATTCAAGGAGGAACCTAGTTGTAAGGCACATCTGGTCTGTCAAAGTCACCATGTATAGTGGCGTGTGTGCTTAACGACTAAAACTAGAGGGGTCTGATAGTGTTCACTGGTATGATGTAGGCTAATTATTGCAGGTGTATGTCAGCTATGACTTCAAAAACGTTAATCTTAAGTTTTGTAATGGTATGGCAGTATAGTTTTTAAAAATTTGTTTTAGAAATGACATTTTACTCAACAAGATTGAAAACAGCCATAAAACAGGAAATGGAATTGTCTGCTTCGAAACAATTCAAAATCTAATTTGAAGCGTGGCTTTTAGGTCTCCACTGTGCTACACCCTTCCCTATCATTTCAAAACTATCCTGTCTTCTCCTAACATTCCTTCTGTCCTCTCTTCTCCTCTGCTAAGCACTACCCTTCAATATCTTTTCTGTCTTCCTCCCAAAATGAAGCTACATTTTTCATCACAGACCCTCTTGCAGGTTGAAAATCCCTATTGCAAAGGTTGGATTTTTAACTACTGCACTTGAATTACTGAATATATTCACTGTTTCTATATGCACTCACTGGTGTCCGGAGTAAACTCTATGGGGTTTTTTGTACGAAGGTCTGAAGGATCCATTGGAGACCTCAGAGGACTGGCTGTACCTTGCAAAGACTTTGCCAGAAAAACACTGGAGGACTACCAGTACTTGATGATTTGTCCTGGATCCTTCTTACTTAGCACGGTGGCTCTCAGCCAGAAGATGCAGTGCTCTAAATGATACTTTCAGTCAAATAGCTTAGCGCAGGATGAAGGCACCTCCCCACAAACTCAGAAGATTTTGTGGGCAATAAGGCACACTCAGTGCAGTATCAGGTAAGAATTAATGACAGCTGAAGTTTAAACATACCTTTAGGGAGGTCTTCTCCTGAATCACAGCAGAACCACTTTCTCCTTACAGAAAATGTTTTCAATGGGGGAAGTGCAAAGGGTTGAAATCCAGTTCTTCCCAGACAGAAAGACCTCCCCAAAATAATTCTAACAGATGTAACAGATTCTTAAGAACCAACTTAAAAGAGCAAGAAATTAACAAATACATTTGAAAATATAAGCTTTAATCACCGATTAAAGATTGCATTTTCCAATGCCACTGTGTGGTACTGGAGTCAGTCCCATATATTAGGACTGAATACACATTTTATAGTCAGAACTCAAGCCTGTGTTGCGAGGCACAACATAAAATGTAACCCACGAGAACCAGAAAGCACCCTGACATGGCCAGAACTCTTCTGGGTGAGATGCTGACATGAGACTTTCTCAGTGTCAGACACTAGAGTTGTGTTCAGGTTTTTTGGATTGAACATACACCCAAATTTCCACCAATAGGATGGTATGTACATCCATGTCAGATTTCAGCCCATATCCATATGTTTAATATCCATATGTTTGGATATTAATTCTGTATAGATAAAATATTAGTGCTTGATCCTTTTTACTACAGAAGACACTGGAAAAGATTACAAGCACTATTTTCCCATTCCACATAAGAAGAAGTTAGAAATGTTTTTTAATAACTTCTTCTGATCTTCGCAAAATATACAGGAAATGACTGGAGAAATGCATTTTACCTGGGGTTTGAGGTGGGATTTTTTTTTAAAAATACACTATCCAAGTTGGAGTATGAGATATTTTCAAAAGAGTTTGTACTTAATTTTTCCTTAAGAAATATGATTTTCTTTATGTGTTATAAATCTAAACTTTCAGTTCCTGAACTCCTTTAAATCACCTGTGGCACTTATTTAAACATAGTTATGCCTATCAAAACATATGAGAATTGAATTCTCTTAATTTTTTATGATTGTGAAACATGAGATGAAAGAAACCATCACCAGCCATATAACTTCACATTTTTATGGTGCTTCCCCCTAGAGAAGTTTCCCATGTTTGTTTTTCAACTTTAGTGAAATATTACAGCACTGTTTTTCCTGCATGGCAATCACTTATAACCAAAGTAAAAATTTTGCTTATAACCAAAGTCGGATTGGATTCATAAAAATAATTGCCATAGGAGATGAACACTTGCTAAGGAATATAAACAAAAATAACAAAAAATTGCATTGTATTGTTTTGGGGAACAGGCACTCAAGGCTTAGTGGATATCACAGGGACTATGCGCAAAGGCAGTTTGTACTGAAGGCAATAAGATAAAGCCTACCGTACACAGCCTCATAAGATCGTAGAGGATTTATGAGAATCACAGAAAACAAAGGTTAGACTGATTTCAGAAAATAATTCCAAAAATGATCCAGCATATCCTTATGAGGTAAACCTGAAAGATGTGTATATAAGATGGATTCATAACACAGGCAATTTGGACAATATCAAAAAAGTAAATTTAAGCTCCCCAAATAGAGGATCCCACTGATTTTCACATCTCACCATCTCCAGTGGCAAATAAGACATTTTGAAACAGAAAAATCAGGATTATGCTAAGAGGAAATCTGAAGAGCAAGAAGTCATAGAAAGGTTTCCAAAGGATGTACCAGCCTTTGAGACTTTAAATTAAACTATATGAAGTACTAGAAAATATAATGCATGAGATAATCTTGCATTAGCAGGAAGATAAACTATGATCTTAAAACATGTCTTCTGTCTCTGATGTTACAATTTAGAACAAATTAGTTTTATTTCTGCGTGACCTTACATGGAAGAATACTACTTATTCCCTTCTTGGCTTTAAGATACTGAAGCAAAGAGAAATATTTAGACCTTGACTGCGAAAAATCACTTCCAAAAATAATTATATATTCTGAAGCTGAGGAATGGTCATAACCATACAGTTGTTGAACTGTGGCCTACCAGGGACAAGAGGAAGTCAATCACAGTGCCAAGAGTTAATTTCCTACACCAAGTCTGTGCTACAAGCCCTTCTTTTTTCATGCTGGTGCCACTTTGGCACAATATTAGTTTTTCATCTTAATCAGGGCAATTCAGTTACTGTCTTTATTTAATACAGATAGATTCCGTTCCCTAATAAAATGAAATAAAATAGAAAAGTGGTTAGCATTTAGCAAAAGCTCATGAAAGAGGCAGTCTGCACGTAGAATTTCTTCTAGTCTGCAGAAGAATTTCTTCTATTTTTTTCTCAAGTGCAATAATTTAATTTGATGTTTTTCTCTGTTGATGTTCTGTCAGTTCTTGATGGAAAAATGTCAACTATGAGCATTTTCATTGGCTTTTATGCTAACCATGGCTACTTTGTTGAAGTAGAAGAAAACTTCAGATACAAAAAGTCTTCCCAGATCACGCCATGTCATTCTACTACATCTCCACAAGTTCCCAACATCTCCTGCCCGGCCCTGTAAGCACTGATTTGTATATACCAAGCAGACTGGCTCCAGTCCGAGGAACTACAAGGACGGTTTCATTAACTTACTGGTGGCTAGAGGACTCACTTGATATGTGAACAGACCTGGACTTCCTTTCTAGTGCTGCTTTCCAGAGTGGTACGAAGAGCAATGGGAACACTGGAGAAATGGAGGACATTTGAAGTTGGAGATTTGAAGCTGATTGGAAGCATGCCAGATGTGGAGACCATTTGGACCGTGAGACCACAAAAGGTTGAGATCTCCTAAGGAGCCTAAGATGAACTTAACGTGCCATGCAGTCACTCACGGTGACTGAGGTTTTGGAGCATGACATCAGGACACCGAGACAAAAAAAAACACATCAGTGAAGACTAGTGCAAAGTAAGGCAATGTCAACAGGAGTGGGACAAGGAGCTGGGGAAGCAGCAGGACTGGGGCTGAGGCTGCTCAGATGCAAAAGGGCAGGAGGAACGGGCAGAAGAGTCTATGCCAGTTACATCCCAGGACCTGAACGAAAGCCAAGATCCCCACAGCTCATCATGCCTTGCTTACAGCAAATATCTGCAAAACACTGGCAAAGTGCCCACTCTCTTTCTCGTGCGGGTTCATATGGAAGATGACAACCTACTGCAGGCAGTTACTCCTCTAGGTCCAGCGGCAGTTTTTGGGTGGTGGATATTCAATACCATATTCAACTCCATTAAGCATCCTTGCAGTTTTCAGTAAGATGCCACACGGCAGAGTTTCTGGGTGTAAAAGGGGAGTTCAGTTTACTGCTTCTTACCATTTGTTTCAAAGAGGCTGCAGCCCACACGGAGTTACGTGCTTTCAAAAAGCATCAAATAAGAAGCTCTAAATCTAGGCCATGCTAGAATTCAAGCTTCTGGCTTGGGAGTTCACAGTCAAGATGCCAGAAGTCTTGAATCCTCCTGAACAAAAATAAATGGCAGCTTGACTCCGAACATATAGAAAGTGACTGAAAATCAGACCATGGCCTGTCACAGTGGGCACCCCAAATTAGCAGACACTTTTAATAGTAATCTTTCAGTGGAATAGCTCTCAGCTGGAAAAAAACAAGAGATAATAGTATACCCTCATCTTAAAAATGTGTTTGTGACAATAAATAAATTACTATTTGAACAGCATTCCACAATTTTTTATTGATGAGCATCATAAAAGAATCTGGCAAGCAAATTAATTATTCTGTCTTCAGATAACAGGTTAACAGCTGGAACCACAATGAATAATGTCTGTGTCTATACAGACATGCTCGAGGTCCAGCCATCAAGTCGTTTCTCACCTGGCAGGTTAAGCTCACATAGACAGCAGGTGAGGAGCTAGAACTAACAATCATTTCCAGCCCATCCTGTTTCCACAGTAAATTGCTGGCAAGCCTTTTTGATGGCCTTTTTACAAGTAAAGAAGATCAAATATATGCAAACTCTTGTAAAATAACAAGTTCTTAGGAAAAATATCCCATTCTGTTGCTGCTACAGAACGTAAGTTGAACTGGTACAAACTTGTGCTGTTTACAAGCACATTCCTCCACTCTCTGGACTAGACCCAGGCTCAGGTGACTATAGCATTTACAAACAGCTTAATTCTTTGATAAAAAAAAGAATTAAAGCAGCTACACAATTTACTAGCTCTCCTGAAAGCAGCAGATACTCCCATTAAAAGCGTGAGCCTGCTACTTTTTAATATACTCCCAAGCACTATGTGAAGTGTCAGGACCCTATTCTCAAAAACTGGTGGAAAACTCAAGTACTGAGTGAGTGGTGTTTATGGTTTTAAGCCTGGATGCAAAGACATTTAAAGCTCTTTTTTTGTCGTTTGCTGCTCACTGACACTCCTTGCTAGTATTGAGTAACTGTTCCTTACGCTCATCATAACAATCTTACACACTGCACAGAGCGTGTGACCATGTAATTATATAAAGTCAAAATAGTGTTTTCAGAGGCATCCTTAGTTCTGGAAGTTCCTGACTTACGAAGTCTTGACACTGCAACCTGCTGGCTGTATAGATGATGTAGTCCAGAACTAGGCTGTGAAATTTAAGCACTGTCTGTGGATATCTACATAGAAAGGTGAACCAACCACCAACGTTCAGATAAGATTCCCTGTAAGATACTGATGAAGTTCACCCTAAAAGAAAATGGGAGTAGAAGTTCTGTCCCTTTCATCACTGGACTGTACAGGCTCTGGTCTGTATTACTTCCACCTTACACTGCTGCAGCAAATCTGACTGGGGATACTGTCCTTACAATTCACAAGAACAGCTGTTCAAAAGATGTTTTGGGTAGCAACAGTAGCTGCAAGCATGCTATCTTCATGTTCTTTCCATTTTGCTTTCATGTTCACAGTAACGAGTTTATTTCAGCTTATGAAGCCTTCCTCTGTTACAAAAAAAAAGTGACAATAATTTGAAAGACCTGCCTTGTCCCCCACAACACTATTGCTCTCTCTTTCTGTAAACATCCTCAACCTAAAAGCAAGAGTCTTCTGTCTTCTGCTGACTATCCACATATGTTCAGTTCCTAGTTTAAATGTGTATAATCACCCCTCTTTCCCCAGCTTTTTACCTAGAGGAAAAGCATCAACATTCAGCCACCAATAAATATGCAGTTTGGCAAAGCATTTGGAGGTACAGCCTGCCTGAGTGACAACATGCAAAACAAATCTGTCATGTATGCAACTAGTATTATGAGCTAAACAGAAATCAAGTATTTAAAAAGGATTTAGTGTTCCAGGGTTTAGAATCCTAAATATCAGTTAATCAGTTAAAGTGTCTTATGCATATCCACAACTTTCCATTTTGCAAAGCTCACTTATAATTACCCCCAAAGCTGTCTGTCAGAGTTAATAAAAAAATCCAACTTTCAATATAATTTTCAAATTGAATTTTCAGTCTTTGATACTGTTTTTACCTGATTTGTGAAAACAATGCTTTCATGATACTCAACAAAATGCCCATATAGGTAGCTATAAAAGGACTATCACAAAGAAAAGAACCATATCCAGAACCTGCTCCCTCCTTCTGCCCAAGTGTTCCCAGCTCAGTGTTTGTCCAGAAGGGCCAATGAGAGTGCCAGGAGCAGTAAAATGAAAGAAAAGTTATTAAAAAGTGGGGGGAAAGGGGTGGAATATACACTTGACTTAATTATGTCCCACCAAAAGTCCATCTAACCCCATACCCTGTCCTCAACAGAGGCCAAAAATGAGAGCCTAGAGCAGATATAATGCACACAACATATGTGATATTTCCACTCGGCATTTATCTCATTTCCAACTACGTGCAGCCCAAGGAATTCTGAACTTTGATGTGGTTTTTACGTATTTAGTAATCCTCAGTTCATTTCTCTAGCACAAACTTATCCATCTTCCCTGAATACAATGAAACTTTTAGCATGCAGAATTTCCTATGGCATGGAGTTCCACAGATTACCTGGGTATTGTACAAATAATCATCATGCCATAAAAACAGACATATCTAAATACTAGATCTTGCTAGTATTATCTTAATTTTTGGGATTTTTTGCCCTTCTCCAGTCCTACAGTAGTTTTTCTGAGGGAGAAAATCACAAGCATCCACAACATTCAAGATGGAAATGATGGCACAGATCTTCACAGTGGCTTCATCATGTTCCCTGCTCTCCATTCCTTTCCTTACAATTCCTAACATTTGATCTGCTTTTTCAACTAATTGAGATGACATTTTCAGAGAGCTATATATCCAACCATACCATCAAGTGTCATTTTTGTGTGGTAAGAGCTTAGACTTCATCACTGTCTATGGAAAGTTAGGACTGGTTTTCTTTTGACCTGTCAAGAGTTCTCCATTCTGTGGGAACAGTAGGTGAAGCACGAAGATTGTAACCCCTTGCTGGTGAAAGAGGCAAAATTCTGTGAAGTTTTTCAAAAATTTTGAAAAGGACTTATCCAAGGCACTTGTGTGTTGCAGCACACAATGCTGTAACACTCCCTGCTTTCAGGAACCCAGCTGCTGAGTAACATGAGCTCCATCACAAGCCCAAAATCAGTGCTTGGCTACATAAATCAACAAATGGGGAGAAGTGGGTGCCTAAAGACTGGGATTCACAAACACTTGCACACTGAATACGCTGGGGAGAGGTAAGGTGCTAAATTCAGGGCATGGGTTTCGGTCTCACCTCTCAAAAAATGTTTTCCTTCTGCTCAGGTTTCACAGCTCTGAGCTCTTAGGTACTCCGAGGCACCTAATCCAGTCAGATCCTGTTGTATTTGCTGATGTTCTTACTCTTCACTACAGGAGGTGTAGGGGCTCTAAATACAAATCCTCCTTCTCATTGACTAGGCGCAACATAAATGCTATAGCCACCAGCATTTGCAGGGAAGAGTATTACTACTTCCTTCCAAAAGCACAAAGCCAGTGTATGAGCTAGGACTGGAGCATCGAGAGTCCCACCCAAGTGGCCCAACCTCCACAGGAGATTTTTGCTTCTTGGCTAGCAAAACCATTTGATCTAAAAACCAGCACTGACCTACGCTGCATCAGGTGGTTGGTACAGCACTGCTGGGATGGATATGCTAGAAATTCACATTACTTTACAGAAAATCACTGTCCTTTAACATTAAAAATTCCATGGCCAAAAGGCTCTTTTCCTAAAAACAGCTACCTAGGACGTTTTTCTAATGTATACAATCAGTTAGGGGTATGATTCTTTTCATACTCCCATTTAACATATCTATGCAGACAAAGTGTATAGTAGAACTTCTCTTCAGTAGAACACTCTATATATTTACTTATCTTACTTTCAAAAGCACCTTCCTAAAAAATAAGCAGTTGTGAAAAGCCTAGAAATGCTATAGCTTGTAATCAACTCCCTTTGGTACGTACCATATTGAATATTCTTCTCACCATGGAAGCTAAGCAAATATAATGCAAATTCAGTAGATTTCATTCAGAAGGCAAAGGGATTTGGTTAACATCAAATTCAGTGGTCACTGATCCCACTTTCCCTGTCCCTTTCCACCCAAGTAACACAAATATTTAAATTCCCCAAATGGTAAAGTTCAGCATCTTGAGCCTTGTCAAATCTTATATGCCAAAGTAAATTCCATTTGTCTGATTAAACAGAGACTATTTACAAAGAGCACAAACAAACAGTGTGTGTGAGTTGTTCTTGTACTTTTCATACCATTGACTAAGCACTTCTTACTTTGACATCATTCAGAATGATGTTTCTGCTACGCATTTTTGTCCAAAATGAAAGAAAAGGCAGTTCCTGTTGAAGGTAAGGGAATGTAGCATTCCAGGTATGAAATCTTGCAAGAAGGCGCAAATAAACCTGTGCCTTCCCCAGAGTCTCTCTGTACCACCTTTCCATCATGCTTTCCTCTTATTCCCCTCCTGATTGTAATTGTTTTTGAAGTGAGGTTCTCCCTCCAAGATGCTCAGTACAGTTGTGTTTAGTCCTTTCCACTGATTCTAATAAATCTTTACACAGAAAAGTATCTAAGTAAAAGAAAAGAAGAAGAAAACAAGAAATTAAATACAAACAACCCCCCAAACAGTATAATTACTGGGAAAATACCAGTAGAGAGTCAGTCAGTTTTTCCAGTACAAGAATGTTAGCCTTCATTCCCTCAGTAGTTCTCCACAGAAAATTAAATGATGTATTATGAGAATCCAATTAATTGATTTCTTCAAAAGACCTGCGGTAAAAGGCCTTGTAAAAATTGCTGCTTACAGATAACAATACCTGTCATAGATGAGGACAGATTCCCCAAGCATTAGAAGAGTTTTCTCTCACATTTACCATTTTAGTGGCTTCTCATTCCTTCTTCTGGAGCATTTCATATCCATCCAGTTTTACATCTCTGGAGTCAACAGGACTGAAGACAGTGAGCACAAAATGATGCCCTGGGTGCTGGGCACCATCAGACTCTGGATATTTGAACATACAAAGCTGGGGGCATGGGTAAGTTAAGCCAATGGACTTCGCGTCAACTCGGTAATGAACCAACTGATGGCAGGAGAATACAGAGTCTCCGAGCCTACCTGAAGTTCGAGAGGTCATCCATCAAATTTTCAGATGCAATTACCGATTACAGCTTTCCTCAAAATAATCATCTCTGATTAATATCCAAGAAGAAAAACCACCATTTAAAAACAAAGACTACTAAAGTATTCATTCATGTTCTAAGCAAGAAAACAATGGCTAACTTTGAATAACAGCACAAAAAAGAACGCAACTTTGAAAGCAATAAAAGGAAATGCAGCACTATTAACGTACAGATTGCACTGCTGCCTTCTGATGTAGTTCTCAAGACCATGCAATCACACTGTTGCATAAGGAAACACAACGAAATGAAAAATGAGATTTTTGTCTCATGACTGTCACTATCCTTCTGTGTGCAACAGCAGACTGAATACTGGTTAAGCCACTTCAAGATTTAGATCAAAACTCCATACTACTGCTACATAAGTTTCTTCAAAAACAGCAATATCAAAGTAAAGAAAGTTCAAAGATAAGGCTGTTATTTTGTATTATGAGCAATAAAAATGTATAAATGATAAAAACATCACAGAAAAGGAATATATGTCCTTGTAAAACCAAGGCACACTGCCACAGGAGTGAATTACTGGTGTTTTTAATACAGCAACTCAAGTTTGCACAGCAAACAACTACTTTACAGATTCTAGTTTTTCATTTTAATAAGCATTAAAGATCGTACAAGACAGCCAAGACTTATGTAGTATCCTTTCCACCAATGTGCCTGTGCCATGTAAAGTGCGTTTACAATGAGCAGAAAGAAATTTAAGTCACTGTATACTCAGTCCCAGAAGCTGCTGCTCAAATTAATCTTGAACCAGCAAAAGAGCCAAGCAGATGCTGAACTTTGAGTCAGTAAAGAGTCCAGCTAAACGTCTAATCACAGTGCCCCACACTTTTCAGGACAAATGATGTAGAGCCTGTCTCCAACAGAAACAACGAAAAAGAACAACCTGGCATGGCAGCAGCAGCCCATATTTCATTAGCCCTGTGCAAAATGACAAGACAAACTGATTACTTCTAACTTGCTGCTGCTGCAGAAGCTACGGTCAGAATTTACAGGAAGCCGGTCACTTTGGCATAAAGACAGAAAAGCTACCTCTCATTTATGGCAAAGAAGGAGCCTCCCCACCAGGAGTTACTGCAGTTAGCAGACTGAGCTCATGTTAGCTTGTGCCACTGTAGCTTGACTGTTCATCCATATCTCAGGGTGTTAATAGCCTTGCTATTCAGAAGTTCTTGGATTTTTGTTTTGTTTGGGGTTTTTTAGCCACCCAGATTTGTAATGAACTGCAAAAAGAAGGAGAATTAGGAAAAGAAAGAAAGGAAGAATGTTACCTGAAGGCCCTCGATGGCTAACCTAAGCATGCTTGGTGTGAGCTTGGAGGCCTGCTTGAACGTGAAGTTGCTCCAGTCTATAATCAAAACAAATCCATTCACTTGAAGCTCGGGGTCTTCTATCATGGCTTCTAAAGAAAGCAGTATAGCGCGCAAAATATCCACCAGTGTGTACCTGTGAACGTTAAGGGGAGATTTGTTAGGAAAGGAGCAACAACCACAGATGTGGAGAAGTTCTGAGTGTTCTTCCTTTGTACTGCTTGTCAAAAGTTTAAAACAAAGGAGCACAAATGTATCCTCAGAAGTCATGGGTATATAAAGCTGGGAAAGTCTCAGAAGCTCACTTGGTTGAACTCATCCTCTGGAGCAGGATAATGTACATCTAGACCATCAGCCAGCCAGAAAAAACTACAAGAATATAACACATTTGAACTCCTTTGTAGTCTCCTAATCTGCTTTAATACCTATCCATTTTATTAAATGTCTGTACAAACATATCTATGCAAATTGTATTTTTCTAACACCATAACGATACCAAAACCTGAGTCTAACACCAGAAGCTTAGACCCAAAGTTTCCTCCTATTTTTTTCCAAGGGATTGAAATAACAGCTTCTACAAAATTATCAGCTAATAAAGGGATTTCCACATGCTCCCCTTGTCCCTCTCGCCAGATAATGTTTTCTCTTAAATGTACAAAGGGTATTACAGAAGGCTGACTACTCAAGGATCTTGAAAGCAGAAAGTAACACACACTAGGGCTTTGAGGTGCTTCTGGTTAAGAGCAATAACAACCTTTTAAAAGTTACTTAACTGCCTTCTGAGTACTGAGTACTTTGTGTACCCAAATTATGTGGTTTCAGGAGTAAGTTTGTAATGTGGTACTCATCGGTCCTAGAATTTTCTATATTAAATTTGGGGTTACAAAGATCTCACCTACAATATGTAATTATGTGTTTTACATATATGCGCATAATCTGTTCTTAGACTGATGATCTTGTAAAAGAAGACATAACTCCATACTGCTAAACCCTGTTGAGTACAATCTTTCTTTTCTGAAGTTAAAGCACCTAATAGAGCAGCTGAATGGCTTAAATATATACAGTGATGTCATATTTAGACTGCCATATAACAGAGTTATAAACCAACTTGCAGTTTATCTTACTCGGTTTTTAAAAAAAAGTGAAACACCTGAATTATCTGGGTTTTTTTAAGAGATATGAAAGTAGTATTTTAAGCTTTGATTTTTTTCCAGGCTAACTATGTTTTATATCTAAAAATCTTTTTTGAAAGTAAGATAAATAGTTACTGAAACAGATGTAAATTTGCCAGTCCACACCACAGTATCAGATGCAGCATTAGAATGTTAAATCAGAAAAATATCAGATAAGTAAATACTCCAGGAGCAAAGACAGAGTTAAATCTTCAATGTTTGCGCAGATATTTTTAAATCAAGCCCTTTAAAAGTCTCCCATGATGGCATCAAATATAGAAGTTCTCAAAATTATGAGTCCCCAGAGAAATCCTCACCATACTGCATATGTAGCAAAGAGAATGTGTGTTTATTTAGAAATTACATTAAATTATACTGAATTCTACTTGCTTTAATACAAGTACACTGTTCCATTGTGTACATAACTATATTTTGAAAGCATCTGCAAAAGGAAATAACAAAAATGAAATTAAACTGCTCTAGCTGACTCCTTGCATCTTTCCATCTTTTTTTAGGCAATTAAAACTCTGTGAACTTCCCAACTAAGCATTCCTAGGAAAGGAACTAGAAAAGGACTCTCTTAATGTCAGCCTAAACCAAATGAACAACAGAAAGTGTGTTTTCCCCAGAAAACACTAGGGGAAACATTGTTTTACATGATTCTTCTCTTCATTTTGGAGACCCTTATTTTGTTTTTAATTCACTTTCATTGACTGGGACAAAAGTTTTCATATTCACTCTTCTCCTTTTCACTTTTCTGAGATTTAACTTTTTTCTAAGGCTTTACTTTTCTGAGATCTAAGGTTTACAGGAAGTTTGGCAGGCTCCCTCTTTTTTGTTCAGTTTTTTTCAACTGGGAGAGAAAAGCTCCCAAGAAAAATTTGTCTCTGTAAATTCCCTGTGGAAACCCTCAAAATTCTAAAATTCTCTATTTCCATGTGGCAGAGAAAAAAAAAGACACCATTTCTGTAAATGGAATTTTGTCCATGGGGAAAAAAAGTATATGCCTTAAAACCTATTTTGAAGGAAAATGTTCACAACCTGGATCCTTCAAATTGTTAGCACAATTTGATCATCAAAGAGCTGTGAGACCAGGACCCTGTTTCTGCAGTAGGCACAGAGAAGCAAACCTGGAGAGCCCTGCCTGCCCTGAGCAAACCAATTCATTGGCTCCTCCCCAAATGAGCTTGTGCATGTGAAAATGGGATGTGTGAATGTTTGGCAGCATGAAGACTATAGATGGTTTTACTGGCACTAAAAAGTTTGCCTAGCGTAGCTGCAGACCAGTCTACCTATCCAGTATAACACAGGTGCACGGACCATGAAGGGCACCTAATCAACATGGGAACTAAAAATCCCCTGTACCATCTGCATTTTGTATAACTGCCAGCACTGGGATTAAAACACCGCGCTTAGACTGAGGGAAGGAGGCTTACAGAGTCGTGTTCAGGATCCAGGCTCGGCTCAAAGCATGGCCAACTGCCTTTGAGCCCACTGGTTACCTCCACAGGTGGTGGAAGTCTCAGAAATATTATTTTTTTTATTGCTTCATGAAATTCAATGGAGATACACCCTGTAACAGGCCTTCCCAGGGAAAAGGTTGCAAAGGGATGGAAATTACATCACATGAGACATTGTGAGAGCAGCTAATGCCTCAGTCTCAGGAAGACCATCTACCAGAGCTCATACAAGAAACAGACATGAGAAATACTCAAACCCTAAAGTTAGCCTCAACCCTGCTTGACATTTATGCTGCCCGATTCAGAGGATCTCATTCTGCAGGAGAAGAGCTCCACGAAGCAGAAGGCTGCTGCAAGCACCCTACATCCAGTCCAAGAAGATGGGTCCCAAGTTCCAGATGCAGATCTCTAACGTCCTCCCTAGGGAGTTCAAGAAGACACCACATGCCTTGGATTAATGGCTCCCTGGTGGCACAAGGCTGTTAGAAATCTGGTGCATTAGCCATGACGATTCTTTGTTTATGAGGCCAACCAGGCCTCTAAGACTGGCCATCAAATGCTTTTATATATACATAAGTGACGAATATATAGATGTATATATCTAAACACATATATACCGAATTATGTTCTGAATTCATTCAAGTCAATGGGAAAACTGTCAGGCATCAGTGAGACCAGGATTTCAGCCACCACAGAGAGGAACCAATGGTTGCAGGGCTGGGCTTCCACAAATCTATGGCACATTCACCATCACCGTAACTCCCGTGGCAGATTTGCTTAGTGTAATAAATACAGTCCACAACAACAATGGCAATATTGTACGTTTACCCACTGAAAAAGACAAAAGGTTGTCCTCTCAGTGAAAACAAGTCCTGAAGAACACAGGTCTAGCTAAAAAAAAAGCAAGAACACTTTCTGCCAGAGTAAGTTATCTGAAGTGCTCTTTAAGTCTAAAAAGCCACAATGGGAGTATACAGGGACATGTCACTAACAACCAAGCTTCCCCCCTCAAATACCCTTCGGGGAAATTAGTTGAAGATAGGAGCTATCCTCCATTCTGTAATGGACCTCTTCTCTTGGTTTTGATACCCTACTTAAGTACAGTACAGAAAACCAGGCAAGAAAGACAAATCCATTAGTGGATATTTAAAGCAGCTTTTACTCTAGACACATGCTGAGGCAAGCCAGAAATTTAAACCCAGTGTGACAGATGAAATCTTAGGTGCTGCAAACGGCAAACTGAGTATTGAACGTATCAGCCGAACAGCCCAAGCAAATGAAACATGATTAAAGAAACTATACTGAAGCTTTCACACAGCTTAGAGTTATTCAAATAAAGACTCATCTTTAATGCACTCCAGCTCCATGCTGTCCAACATTTCACCTCCAGGACGCACAGGCTTTGCCATAACATATGCTCCATTCTTAGCTGGACTTTACGGAAACGGAAATCCTACGTAAAACGAAGGTGGGAAAAATTATTCTGGATTGTGTTGCTGAAACTTTTATTCCATGCTGAAAATACTTTCCATATGGATACAGAAATACAACCAATCAAAAGGGGGAAAATGGGATAAGCTAGGGAGCGTGAAATAAATTTGGTCCAAGATGGCTTTAACTGCCTTTCTACTTTAAAGAAGAAAAAAAAGGAGAAAAATCAATATATTAGCCTTTAATATTAAGCGACCATGGTGTTCAGTCTGAGGGGAAGACACTATTATTTAGGTGTTACCAATCTGCGTTAAGTAACAGTGTGTATTTAGGGGACAGCAAGCAACTTATTTCGCCCTGGCCCCAGTTTTACGACGACTGCTCCAGTGCTATCAGGCACTTAGGGTGTGCTGATGACGATTTGCTGCAGTGCATGTTCTGTAGCAGCCTGGAGCTAGGCCGTGGGGAATTAAATCCTTATTTATCTATGGTTAACTTTGGTTGCATTCACTTGTTTAATCAGACTCTTATAGGACATATCGTAGCTAGCAAGGTATTACTGATTGCTAGGATAGTCGAAACTCACAGTTAATTTACATGTATTTAATGTCCTCTAATTATAGAACCACACTTAATTCAACGAAGAGCTTAGACAACTTCTTCAACCTAGTTGTTAGTGTGAGTAACAAGTGCTGGAAATACGTTATCACATATATAATGCACTCTTAATGTTCCTTTTCTGTGTGAGTCCCAGCCTGAGTTCAAATGAGCTGGGGACCGGTGTGCAGACACGCTCTGCTACCTCTTGAAATTTTTCATTCAGGTTGACTTCAAAGCAATGAGCCTGGGAAGGTTTGACAAGTTAATAGCCACACTGACAGTGATTCTTTCAAATGCTTCTGGATGGCTACCATTTCCACCACAACACTGACAGAGCTTTCTAGGGTAATACCTCACTGAGGTCTTGATTTGTCAAGAACAGAACAGCTCAAACAACTAACGGAACATCCTGTTCTTGTAATTTAACAGTGGCAGCAATTTCTCCTTCACAGAAAAGTTCTTTGAGAATTTTTTATGGGACATGAACAGATTCAAAGTATTTCCAAGGATTTCCGGGAAAAACTCTCTGGCAGACACTGCTATCAACTCTTGGTAGTACAACACTACGATCTTTCACATTTACCTCTTGGCTATGTGGTCTATGCATCCTCTTCACTCCCAGAGGCCACTGTGATTTCCATCAGGCCAACAGCAAGAGAAGAAACAGTAAGAATATAGCATACAGATGCCTCATGTCAAACTGAGCTGTGTCAGCTGTTTTCAATATCTTATGTTTTTGATGATGGGCAGCATCCACCGCATCATCTGTTTAATCAGATTCTGGTCCCAGTCGGTTTACATTTGCACTGAATAACATATAATCTGATTTGGCAGAGTCGTCCTACTATCTCTATTGCTATTTGTCATTTCTTCCTGATATCAAGAAATTTGAAGTTATTTTGAGAATTAAGAGTGAGTGACATGAGTCTGCCTCTTGGGATGCAAACTGTTAACTAGACGAGATAAATGATAACTCTTCTGTGTTTGAATTTAAGCCACATGTCTCCTGAAGGTCACAAACATGTAAGGAACACACAGTCTGCATTTTAAGCTCATCACCATTTTGACAAGTAAAGGTTTCTGTCAAATGAGCTCTAGTGCCACTATGGTTTAAAAGAGAAGGCTGGTAAAGTCTCTGAGCCATCATCCCATTTCTAACCTATGGCTCTGGCTTAGTATTTTTGGAATTTCAGTGAAACAAGAGCTCTTAAGATACACAGATGAGTACCTAGAAGTGATGCCTCAGATCTCCTTGGTTTATCAGTCTGGGTACAGATTTGAATACTGAAAAGATGGGGGACTGAAACTTCCCTTACAGCTATTCTGCTTAGATAGTGGCAGCATGCCCTGGGGGCCCTTATTCTCAAAACAAAAAGCACCACCAGTGTTACAAAAATACACAGAAAAACAGGAACTGCTTCAAATATTTTACCCGATTAACTTTTAGATTCAGATGTAACACCATCCATTACTCCTTATGTTAGCCCAGTGTCTAACAGTCACAGCTACGGACGAATATTCAGCTGGTCTAAAATTTACATCAGCATTAATCAAAAAGATCGCTAGGCAAAACACTCACAGTCTAAATACAAGTGACAATAGTCAGATACGGATACCTGGGGGAAAGCTAGGAAACAATAAGACAGCATCAGTCAGCAGCAGAAACCGTAGAAAAAATGACAGTGTTTGCACTAGTTAATAATTATTATTTGAAAGATATTACTTCCAAACAAAAATTGACTCTATTAGCCAGGTATTTTGTTATTATTAATATGTTATTACTGTTAGCATTGCTATTTATTTTGTGACACTGCCTCCATCAGAGCTTGAAAAATACCCTGCCAACTCGCCTGTGGTTAATGGTGAGCTGAGAAGCAGACGAGCCTAATAGCTACAGAATTTACATCTTCGTTTAACAGGAGGAAAAGAAAAGTTTCTAGTACTTCTGCGCATGAAAGCATAGTTTTGAAAGCAAACCAGTGGACTCTGTCTTTGCCGTGCTATACATCATCTGATGCAACAGCAGAGCTAATGGTAAGGTGTGCCGTGGATTCCCACATTCACCAAGGATGGTGGGAGCTGACTGGGTCACTGTGACACAGCCAGGAACCAGGCATTACTGCACTTTTCTACTGCACTTTTCTATTGCACTTTCTAGGAAAAGTTCTGAGATAATTAACGCAGGGAATGATTTCAAATAAACAGCATCAAAATGGACCAATTTTCCTGCACACCTGTGTACAGGTGCCACGAAGCATATAGAAGAACATGCGTAACGACAGATCCCTTCCCGCTGAGAGCTCAAGTTAATTGTACCATTAACTGAAAAAAACTTTACCAGCTGGACACATAAAGAAAAAGGAGTCTTCAAATGCACGTACACACCTCCAAGCCAAATGTAGTTATGAATCAACAACCTGGAAGCTAACAGGGAAGGCTGATCCCTCCCCAAGCGGTATCCAGCCTCCTGTCAGAAATGCCACCCTTCTTCACTTTCCCCACAGTAGAGACAGGGTGGACAGTTAGACAGGGTCCCACTGAAAAGCTGCTGGGCTATTCAATGCGTTATCCTTCACCTTTCCTTCCTTTTTTTGTTTGTTTTAAATACATGTCTGATTTAGTTGTTCAGATGGTAGGACATCTGGTACAGTTTTCAGGCCCTGCTTTAACTTAATGATTTAACATCCACTACACAGGCTTGTTTTACCATAGGAATTTTCTGCCTCCCATGCTTTTCTTTCTAATTGGAACTATGTAAATCATAGGCTGCCGGTGCTATATAAATCATCTATAGTATGTCTGCTATTCATTTAAATAACAAATTGGAACTTTTTATTTCTAATTGTTACATGCTGGCCATAATAAGTCCTACATACATGATAAATTTGGAGGCTTGCTGTGCTATATTAACTTAGTTTATGAAGCATACAAAGAGGTCCTAACAAGACAGGCTTCAAAAAGCAATCCTCCCAGTGTTGCTGTAAGAGGAGCACTGGTTTACGTACTGTAAGATCTCAAGTCAGTTAAGGCATAAGCTTGAGACATACTGCGTAGCAGCTCCAGTATCAGTTCTGTACACAATGCTTCCCAGGTTCAGTTGCTGAACATCAGATAATGGGAGACACTAAATTAACCAGAAAAGAAAGTGACCTAGCTCCATTCCCAGATCTGTCACTGACTTGTCATGTGCCTTGGAGCAAGCCACTCCCCACAGCTGGGCTTCAGCTCTCTCCCCTTTGTCTGAGTGGTCTATCTGAAAACAAGTCCCTCGCTCTGGAGGAGAGTCAGACCGTGGGTGGGCAGCACTGAAGAGCAATAGGCACCCAGTCGCAAACACGGCCATTAGGTACTCTGGTGTACCCCAGTCACTTCACTGTCGGAAAATAAATAATAATAATTGTACCAACAGGACTTCATGAAAAAGATCACAATAAATTTACCATTATGTCAGCTGATCTCATGTAGTTTAAATATCAGCACATCCAAAATTAAGAAGAAAATAAACCTATTCTCTTCACATGGCAATTATTTTTTTAAATACTACTTTATCTCTGAATTCAAATCCTTGGTGTTCTTTTGACTAGGAAAAAATGAGCTGAAAAGTCTCACATAAAGCTTTGGGGGTTTTTTTCATTAATGAGAAATAACAGTACAGAGTAGGTCACACTACCTTTAACAAAGGGAACCCCTTCATGGTAGATGTATGACTCAATAAAAGTTCATTTCTTTGCTAATTCTTCATTTGGGGATTTTTAAGAGTTTGTGGAGCTGTTTTTAAACTAAAGAGTGGACCTGGTCCTTATGTGGGAAATGAAGCCCACCCAGAGAGTCTTTAGCTTCATCACCACTGCGTCCCCACTCAGCTTCTATGGCTCCATCAGCCAGAAAACCGAAGCAGGGAAAGGCCGCTGGCCCCAGCTCTGTGTATGTTCATCCACTTTCTAGTTGTTAGCGTGGTCATGGGCAGTTTTGATTTGTGCCAGACAGCTTCCTCCCAGTCCCTGGGCATGAGTCATGGGTTAGCAAGGGCCAGGAAACTCTCCCTGTCGGCAGCATGGATGTGGCCACCCTGTCTGGAGAGGAGGAAAGCCATGGTGGGCCAGCAGCCCTCCGCGCAGAGACACGTCCCTAGCTGTAACACCCACTGGTGCAGGGAGCTGTGGGATCACTCCCTGCAACAGCTGTTGACACAGCCTGCAAGAAGGCAGCTACACAAACGCTTAAAGGGCAAGCTTAAGCATGCCAGACCCCAAAATTTTGTCCTTTCTATCCACACCGCAAGGTACTGAAACACTCCCCATGTTTCAAATTAGCTGAGCTTGGGATATCTGCACCGAGCACTCAGCACTGCCTGTGCTCAGCCCGTGCAGACTGCACAAAATATGGTTTGGGCTCCTGTGAAGGCAACTAGCAAGATTTTAAGTTGTCTCATTAAGAAGAGCTTCAGATCCTAAACCTGCTCTCAGGTTGGGAGCCTAGGGAAGCCATGCAGTGCTCACAGGAGTAGGCTTTTGAGTTCCCTCTTAATGGATTAATTAATTTACATGTACTGAAAAACAACCAATTTTTGTGGATATAATTTTAGACTGCAGGAGAAACTGGGCATGACACCCAATAAGGTATTTAGAATAACCAGACAGCATCACACAGTATCAAGCCTATTGCTAGAAGAAAGGGCCTTGATGGGAGACAGCTCCTGGGTCAGCCTGCTAAGTCATCTTCAGGCTACAGTAGTCCCAAAAAGGATCAGAAATTGTTCTGGGGGCTGCACTAGCCTCTTTCAATTCGCTACCAAAGCTTTGCGTGCTTGGATCTTATTATGCAGGGAATTCACGCTTGGAGCAGCATGAGCGGTGAAAAGAAGCGGTTACTGTAAATTCCATCCTGGCATTTCCAGGTGGCTCAGGACGAGCTCTCTCCAGCTGAGGGAAAGAATTCAGTGCCTCAGCTTTCTGCACAGGCAAACTTTTCAGCTCAAAAGCCATGATGGATAAGCCTGTTTTACACACAGCGTCTCCCACTTTCTGCTACAGCACCTGAGCTGCTCTGGGTGTGCTGAAGCAGAAGGACCAGCACAGAGAGAGCAACCAGCTTTTGTCTGGGGAATAAGCACATCATCTACCGTGCCAGCTCACTTCGGCTAAGGGGAGGCAGAAGGGTGTAAACCTCTTACCAGCCAGCTGACAAGAGCACCCGAGCATCCTACTTCCCTCCCAAAATTCAGAGCCTAAAGGACGAGATGAGAAGGTTGAAAAGGCCCTAAGCCACCAAATACATTTCTTCTTTCTCTCTCTGCCTTCCAGGCTGCTGCCCAGCCCCCCGTGGGCACGGCTGGCTGTGTCCCTGCCGCCCACCCATCCCCTCTCTGCCCTGGCACGGTCCCACGCACTGCCCCAGGGAAAGCAGGAGTTAAGGCAGGCGGGTGGCTATGCGTTTACCTGCTCTGGTCCCAGTTGGCAGCGAACAGGACGAGGATCTTCCTGCCGTAGTGGTCCAGGTTGGCCAGCCCGCCGGGGAAACCATCCTTCAGCGCCTGCTTGATGCCCGGGTCCGTGGCCTTGAAGCTCTTGAACATGTCCAGGTTCTGCTGGCGATATTCAAAGTACTGGGCCAGGAGGCGAAACGCCTCGAAGTGCTGAAACTTCCTGGCCCGCAGGAACCGCAGGATGAAGGCATCGTCGGTGCGGAGGAAGCCGATGTCCGGCCGGGTGATGACCATGTCCCGCACCTCCTGGATGTCCTGGTGCAAGGTGTCCGGGTTCTCGTTCAGCTCCAGCCGGGCTTTCTCCAGAGTCTCCGGGGAGAGACCTGCCTGCAAATGAGTCATGGCGCTGCCCTCCTCCTTCTCCTCCTCCTCCTCCTCCTCCCCGCCTCTGCCGCCTGCTCTCCTCAGCCTCCCGGGCGCTCGCCTCCCGGAGGCGGGGTGCCCCGGCGCCGCCGCCCGCCGGTCCCCCGCCCCGCCGGGCCTCGCCCCGCCGCTCCCCGGCCCCGCCGCCGCGGCCAGTCCGCCCGCCGAGAAGCCAGCGGCTCCCGGGGGGGGCCGCGCCGAGACCGCCCCGGGCTGCGGGCGGAGGCGCGTTATCTCCCCGACATCGCGCCCTCCCCGCCGCGGGCTCCGGCGCGCCGCATCACCCCCGCCGGGGCCGGGGCCGGGGCCGATCCCGGGCCGGGCTGCGGCGGCAGCGAGGTCGCTAGGCAGGGCAAGCGGCGCCCGGGGGCGCTCCCCCGGCCCGGGGCTGGCGGGGGGGCTGCCCGCCCCGGAGCAGCACCATTCACGTCAGATCAGCCCTTGCCCCGCTGCAGGAGCGTCTCCCCGCATCTGAGGGAGGGTTGATAAAAAACAACAAACCCCCCCCCCCAAAAAAATAACCCCAAAACAAACAAAAATAAAACCCAAAGCCGAGCGAGGAGGAGGGCAGCCTGCCCGCCGGTACCGGCACCGCGGAGCCTGCCGCTCGCCGGCGCGGAGCCCGGGCGGAGCAGCGCAACCCCGGCCTCGAGGATGCTCGTGCGCGCCCCCTCCCCCGCCCGCTCCACGCCCCGGCTCCCTGACGGCACCAGCCGGCGCGGGGATGCGTGCCGCGCGGCCCCGCCTCGCTCGCAGTCGCGCGCGCGCGCACCCGCGCTGCCCAGCCTCGGCGCGGCGGAGGGCAGGTGCCGCTGCGCGCCGCGCCCCGCCCACCCCCGCGCGGCGGCGGAGCCCCGGGGGCCTTGCGCGGAGACGGGCCGCGCCCGCTGCGCGGAACAAGATGGTGGTCGGCCCGCGGCTGAGGCGGCGGCCGGGGAGGGGGCTGGGCGGGCTCGGCCTGCGGAGCGGCGTGCGAGCCCCCGCGGAGCGTCCCGCGGGAGCCGGCCCAGGGCCGGGGCGGTGGCGGTGGCGAAGCGCCGTCTGTGGAGCGGCGGGTTTGCTCGCCAGGCTCTCTCCTGGCTGAATGTCTCGAAGTGAAGCGTTGGGAGCTTGAAAACCCGGGAATGAAATGAAGCGACCCTGGTTTCTGGCCTCGGATCGGATGCAGTGCGTCTTCGATGGCGTTATGTTTGCAAAGGGCAAAAACATCTCGCTTCTCTGCGTTGAGTGTTTCGGTGAGGGAAGACGCCTGTTTTCACGCAGGGAAGTTCGATGCCGCAGTCTGCCTTCGGGAGAAGTTCCCGCTGAGGAACGTTTGGTCTTTGTCTGAGGGACTGGGCCCTTCCAAGGCAAATACGCCCGAAAATCAGGCTTACCAGAAAGATCCGCTGAAAGCCCGGCACACGGACCTCCTCCTCCTCCCCCTATAGCAGCGGTGTCCGTATAGACACATGCAATCCTGGGGCTCGTTTCCTGAGACGGCATAGCCAGAGCACACACGCTGAATTATTGAGAAGGCGCCGAGATCACTGATCCGTATGGAGAGTATACACGGGGGATACGCCAGCAGGAGGTATAGAGTGTGTTCTCAGGCAAATAAAGGTACTCATTAAAGCATTTAAATGGTACCGTGCACTTTCTGCAGGCCATCATCAGTTGAAAGGGATGACCTCGGCAGCAGGAGGGAGCCCTGAGCAACGAGCACGTTCTGAACACATGTCTTTGCAGCAAGCCTGCAGGTTAGGTGATAAAATCATCATTCTTCTGGGGGCTAAAGAGAGTTTTCAGGTTTTAGAGGGTTATAGGGATTTGCAGTTCTTCACCAGATCCCGTCTTCGTGCCAAGTGAGGGTCGGGCTTTACCTATTTCTTCATAGTTGTCTGATCTCAAAATGCGTGGATGGCTGGAAGGGCAGGCAGAAACACCAGTCCTTGATGAGCTGGGTACCAGGCTGCCAGTGGCCGAGCTTCAGGCAGAGGCTGTTGGAAGGACCTGTCCGGTAGTGCTCAGTCATCATGGCCCGGCTTCGTTCCATCTAAATTTCGCTATGTGCTTTGGGACGCCTTGCAAGAGGGAAAGACTTGCAGTTTACCTAAGGGCTAAATCACTCTCTACAAATTCTTATTTCTGTCTGCCTTTAACACGCCTTTAAATTAGTCCCCTTACGTAGATGTGATTCATCTGGGTTGATAACTTTTTCTTAGAGCAGTTATTGATCCAGGAATAGTTTGTGCTTTTTTTTCTATTTTCTGTTATTCTTAAATCTTCATTTTCCTTTGCTCTTGCTGTCTTCCTTTATATTACTTAGGTATTCCTCAGCAGAGACCCTTTGAGAATAGCTGTTTCCATCACCCCTAAGGAACCAACAACCAGACTTTTCCTGCCATCATTTTCCATTTCTGATGCTACTGCTCTGCCTTTTTCACTGCAACTAAGCTAATAAAAGAGAAGGTCATGTGACAAGAGCCTTAAATTCATTCGGTGCAAAGCGAGCTGCGGGCATTCAGTGTCTTGCAAAATCAAGTCCGTGATATATCCTGTCTATGACCTCCAGTAACACATTCCTTAATTTGTTTTATTTTTCTTTTGCAAAATGAAAACATACACACATGTTAGATTTTGTCACGTATTCCAGCATACAGATGCACTGGACAGAGAAGAGAACTCAGCTGGCCAAAATTAAAACATTAACGAATTTGAAACTACAGGAAATATTAATTGTAAAAATTTTAAATTATTTAAAAAAAAAAATTAAGAAAATACATGGAATTTGTCTGAAAACTTTAATTTTCAATATTGCTCCAATTGTTGTTTTTCCCCTTTTTTTATGACATTTAAGCCATTCCTCTTCTTACTCTTTTTAAAGTGGAAAAGCACAGAAAAACACAGGCAAAAATGTGGAGGAAGAGGATAAAAAAATTCTGGAAGCCAAATATGTTAATTAATTTCATCAAAACCAATCCAATTTCTATACATTTCCTTTTCAAAGCAAGGTTCAGTCTCCATAAATTGGCTTTAATAATTGAAAAATTTCTAACCAGTACTTTGCCACATTAATATGAAATTCACCGAATCTTAACAGTATTTCAAGGAAATAATTTTGCAAGGAGTTGTTGAAGCATGACTCAAAATGCTCTCATCGTGAAGGCAATGTTTTACACAGCTCTTTCCTGAACTGATCGGTTTTAGAAGGTTAGCACTACAAAAAGCACACACAGCAAGGCAGCCTGAAGGTAGAGTAGGTCAATGAACAAGATTTTGGTCATGTTCTACCTGAACCCCAGATGAAGCTTATTATGATACGAACATTTCTGCAATATTCTGAGGTCTTGCACACAAACACATAAAAGATTTGTTTTAAATATAAATAACTTGGTAGGAGCAATAAAATATGTTTCTGTCATCTCCGAGCAGATTTGTCAAACCATTTAAACAGTATAATGAAGAAATATGTGTTTTCCAATATGTCATCCTACCTAAGTCATGAGGGGAAAAATGGAACCACTAACGCAGTGAGATGCAACATACTGATGGCACAGTGTAATTTATTTATTGTGCACATGCACTTTTCCCTCTATAAAACAGTAGGGGTGTCAGAATATATCCATTATGTAAATCTCAGCATCTTTTCACTTGCACTTGCAAATTATTATTTTTTCTTTGAGGCTTTGATAGTCACTTTTGCCTGAACTTCATACAATTAAAATCCAAGCACCCTGCAATCCTAGAAGCACTGCAATTAGGCACCTGATTCGAAATAAAAATAAAGAGCAAATAAGACACAAAGGTGTTTGCATAGATGTTTGATATCAGAGATGCTAATTCACATTCAGCATGAAATTGTTTAAAATCAGCAATAGGCCAGGGCATTCAGGAACAAAAATGGAATACAGGAATAGAACTAAACAAAACAAGTACTAGATGGTGGATAAGGTAATAACTGTATTCAAGACCAACACCTCGCTCTCTGGGCAGTGGTTTAAGAATCTGGACGGCTCTTACTGTTTCCTTGTACTTCAGTTCCATTGTCCTCAGCATCCTGCTCTGGATATTCCTTCAGGAGAGCTGTGCATATAGGATCAGATTTCCAGGAGAGTTTGCCTTATTTAGTTGTGATATAGCTAAAGAGATGAGTAATGTGTTTGAAATTACATATAACCACGAATACATGCTCGCACACATTCCTCTTCAGCAGTGTTTACGCAGATGCGTACAGCTAAGCGTATCCTTAAATATTTTGAGAAGGGCTAAATATAACTTTAACAAAAGCACCAAAATGACACCTAAATCAAATGACAACTAAATTGAAAGTCTAGGTCCCATTTTCAGAATTCATTTAGAAATTTTTTAAACATTTTGAGAGCATAAGAACAACCGGAGGAGGTCAGAACAAGCATGTTGTCAGCTTCATAGCATGCCTCCAGAGTGGCTTAACGTGGAGGCCTAAGGAACAGTATCATTTAGTGTTAGGCTCCCGCAGTCCTGAGATATTTTCTTCAGCATGAGCTAATCTTTGAAACTTTGAAGTTGTTCATTGACCACGGTGCTATGACTTAACAAGTTCCCATATGACAGCTGAGACTTAGCAACTGACCTCATGCATGATCCTATCTCACTGCAAGTGGCTGGTGAAACTTCTCAGTTTAAACCTCAATGGAAGCCACATGAGTTTGAGGATTCGGCTCAGATGTTGGTCTGTAACTAGGTGAGTTACAGGGATGCAGTCATGTGTCTGAGCATGATGATGATCTTTACTTAAGTGCATTTGTAGAAAATCTCAGGATGCTTGACCTAGAAAGTCCCATTAAGACTGAAAGAAGGGAACTTCTAGGACTGAGCTCTGTTGGAAATCTGTCTGCAGATTCAGATGCTGACCAGCTGAAAAATTGGCTTCTGAAAGCAAGCTAGTCATCTGTCTTTTATTCATCATCACAGGTCTCTTAACAACATAAGGATAAATAGCCTTACAGTAGACAAGGCATAGCATCAGACCCTAATCAGAGAAATATTTCAGTATGACAAACCTACTCACAGAATCATAAAAAATAAAACTGGAAGGTATTTTAAGAGATTGCCTAGTTTATCTATTCCCCATCCTGATGGATGCTTGTCTGGGTGGTATTTAAAAAGCTCCAGCAACCGACACTCCACAGCTTCTCTAGACAGTCAGTCCCAGAGCTTCAGTATCCATGCAGTGCATTTCTCCCAATGTCTGGCCTATCTATCACTTGCTGCTATTTAGCCCATTGTTTTATATCTTATCTACTGTAGACTGACAGAATAATTTATTTCTGTATTTAGAGACTGGTATAAAGTCTCAGGTAAAAACTCTCTTTTTTTTTTGGCTGTACAACCTATGTTCTCTCCATCTCTGACATTTAAAATACTTTAGACGTTCAATATGAAGGGATGGGTGTGAGCAGGGTGTTAGCATCGTGGGGACAGCATTTTAATAGGCTTTCCTCTTTTATCTACAGGAGGTCTTTACATGCCATTTTTACTGTTGGAATAAACAATCTTCCAGAGGTGAAGTTCTAAGTTGACATAATTAACCTATTATTTAGAAAAGTCAGCATCTCAAACAGATGATACACAAAAGTAGAAGTTTCACCCAGTATTAGTGCCAACACAAAATATCTTAACAGCTCTGTTAATTTGGGGGGGGGGAATAAATCCAAACACAAACTTAGGCAGCTGCAGCACTCTGTCAAGCAAGTACAAATATTAATTTACTGTGAGTAAAAAGGTATCCAGAAATGCAATGAAGTTCATTGTTATATTAATACTACATTAACTGGGAGCAAAGCAGTCAGACATATTTCACTACTATAAAAATCTGCATATCAGAGATATGTAGGAAATAAAAGATAATGAATTCATAACTGAGCCAATAGTTTCAGTAAGCTTAGTCAAATGATGAGTTAGAACATTAAACATTCCAAAATTTCAGTACAGAATTAATACAGAATGCTGAAGAATAGTAAGTTTGGAATAAATGCTCGTTGTATTAAAAACGGATGAATGCAGTCATGGAACAAAATTATTCATTAAATCATTTTTAATGCAAGTAAGAGAAAGACATGTAAGTCTGAAAAGCTCCCAGTGATGATCTGTGCCTTGACTTTCTTGAAGTCAATATCCAGACTTGCATATCTGAGCAGAGGGTGATCAGTTTTGTCCTTGCACACATACCAGCACGTGCAGCAGGTGGATGAAAGCCACATTTGGATGCAGTGTGGAATGGTGAATCTCAGCTGTTTTATGGTACCGGCATTACCTATGCGGGAATAACTGCTAACTTCACGGCACTGCAAACCAGGTGATGTTTGGTTTGGCTTCACAGGGTAAAGGTGCTGGTGACTTCAGTAAGCCTCATCCAGTTTACAGCTCAGGAAGCTGAGCACCATCCAAGCTAGCATCACCTGTTTTCTGCAGATCCTGATGGGAGAGATGCTGTAGAATGGGTTCACTGCTGTGAAAGGTACTTTCGAAACTCCTTTGCCGGATCTGGGGACATGTTTTCATCTTTTTAAGAGTGATTTTTGGAAACCTCAGTCTCTCCAGCTTTAAAATCTCTTGGTGGATTTGCTTACGAATAAGTTGCAGCTTTCATCTGACTGGAAAGACTGCAGTGCTTTGTTTCATAAAGAATGGTCTTCAGTTGCTGAAAATCCAGCCTTTGCAAAGTTTTCTGTGGCTTATTACTCTCGCTGACTTATCTTTCTGTCTGTCTGTGTGTCTTTCTAACTATTTATCACGTTTAGAGCTCATTTTGTACCAAGCAACTGAACATTTCCTATTTCATCTACTATATCCTGTCTTTGAGCTGTCATTTCCTGATATTTCTTTATAAAATTTTTTAACTCCTACTTTTTCCACATGGTCACATAGCTCTATCTTTCTTCACTGGAAATCTGTTTTACTCATTCTGTGACACGGATGCCTCCTTGCACATGCAGCATCACGTGTTTTATCTCTAGATGCGGCACTTCATACCACATCACATTTCTTGATAAGACACATAGGAATTTTTTCTCTTTAACATAGCATCTCCTCTAGGATACTTTTCCCATGATATGTGGTTTCATAAATGGTTTCATGGGTCGTTTTTAGTACAGCATTAGTCAGTGTTCTCTGGGCAAGCTTAATGCCAACCATGCCCACAGCAATAATGATGCATGTGACAGCCAGCTGCAAGCTGGATGCAATGTCTGATATTAATCCTACAATATCACCACACCGTTTCTGGCAGTGTTTGAACCCCACATCTAGACACAGTAACGAATCTTTCATCATTGACTTGGTTACTGCCACTGATCAGATTACTTGGTACAACCTACAGGTGAACTCTTCACGAACATTCATGTCACCTTCCACACACGGCAGCCATAAAACCGCTTGCTCTCTGTGGAGTTGATTATTTTTATCTATCGTATCTAGATAATACTTTCCTGAAATTTGCTCAGAAATATCCATTCTGATCTTAAACAGCATAATTTCTGATCTTAAACATCATAATTTATATCATTCTGCGTGACTGAGCTTGTGGATTTGGCTTGATTCTGTCAGTCATTTTGAAATATCAGAAATCGCCTGAAAGCAAAGCAATTGAATAAAGCTGAAGTCAGCCTGTTCTCCTAAGGCAGCATTTTCAGCTTGTTCAGCAAAATGTACTTGTACTCCATTGCAGTACAAATACTTGTGTGGCTAGATAATGTAACTAACATGGGCTATGTTTGGTGGTATAATTTCATTAGAATCTTCCATTTTTCTCCTTTCTTTGAAAACTTGGCATATCATCCGTATATTTTGTGATTTTTTTTTTTTTTTGAGAATATCATGAAGCATGCAGAAGCTTGCTGCCTTTTGTCTCTACCCTTTTTTTCAATTAAAGAATTCAGGCTGTTTGAGAGCTTCGTCTGTTTACTAAGTCAAAAACAGATTGCACCCAAAAGCTATCAAGTAGCAAAATTGCCTTATGCTTTAACTTGTTTCAAAATAAATGGAACCATTGAACGTCATTAAACCAGAATGGGCAGAAAGGCGGCCTTGTTTTCTAAACTTACACACATGGAGAGCTTGTTGTCACAGTGTTTCACAGACAGTAATGGTAGCAGGCAACAGAAATTCAGTTTTCTTTGAAAGCAATGATGGAAATAGCTCAACAGTAACAAATGCCCACACATTTCTTTTTGGAAATAAAGTTAATTCTGCCACTGCTGGAGGTGATTTGATTTTAACACCTTAAAAATGCTAAGTTTAAACTTCACTTAGTCGCTTGGGATTCAATTCAAATGCCAAAGCACTTGCAGTTAGAGTCTTTTGAGATACCTTCAGTAATTGCACGTGGTCTTCAGCTGCTGCTCTGGAAGACTAGGGTTGCCCATAGCTCTTGTGTTCCACCTGCCAGCCCTATCCAGATGCCATCGGTATCTCCGGGCATCGCACATGGTGCCGGAGACCTGCCTTTTGAAAAGCAAATTAAGCCCTATTAAATGGCAACAGTGTAGGATCACATGTTTACTTTCTGCCCAGGTTAAACATTTAGCTGTTACACTGTTTGGGGAACTGTGGTGTAGCAGGAGACGAAAAGGACACTTACGCTTGATCAGTTAATTGGAGAGGCAAGCAACAGCTTTTACTTTTGCCTGTCTAAGTCTTACTGAATTATCTCACTGAGGCGATGGCGTCAAACCTGGAATGCATTTACTTGTTCCTGCACATCAGTTCAAGGAAAATTTCATACAGACATGAAGTCTTGATGCCCAATGTCAGGGGGAGTTTTCATACTGCCCTTGAGATGTAAGGGAATTTGCTCAGTTCTCAAATGTGTCAGTGAGGAAGAATACTTCTTGCAACACAGGAGGTCAGCTTAGACTAATACAGCAGTCCCTCTGGCCTTAAAAATATATGGATCTATAAAGCATAGTGTTCATGAAAAGGTTAACTGCCTCACTATTAATAGTAAAATAAAAAGAATTAATGATATACCACAGTGCTGAGTAAGAAACCTACTGCCAAGGAATTGGTAAAATTCAGAGAAAGGCAAAATCTGAATCATCAGATGAAATACGTGTGTTCCAAAAGTCTGAATATTTTGTCAGACCTTCACAGAAAATGCAGCTGAATGTATAGAAAATGCTACCAATGAAGCAGCAGGCCTACCTCCACAGGTTCTCTGCTTTCAAGAGAAATACTCTTTAAAAAGAGCATTGTACCTTGTAAAAAGGCACTCTGCTTATTGGACAAAAGGCATTTGACATTACAGCACCATAGAAGCGTTAAGTAAATCTTTGAACATCTCAAGGCAGAATATCATCAGGTTTTAAACCATCAGGACCACATGAAATGAATCCAGGATATGCCCGAGCCTGTTGTAAGATAACTTTGCAAAATGAGTTCTGAAAGCACATTTGGCATTAGCAGTTCCTCAGACTTTCATTATACGGCTTCATAGTCTGTGGCATAGAGGTAAATTTTAGTTCAGCAGAAAAGGATTCAGTTTTTTAATGGCCACAGATGTTAATGAGAATCTTTTGGCTAAACCTCTTCCCACAAATTTGAAAGTTTACATTTAAAGGTCAGAGGGTGCCTGTGGCATTTGAAGATAATGAAATACATTCTTATGGCACTATTTATTCTGCCACACAAAATCTAGTTGTTGAGACTCAGAAGTCCTCCCAGTTACATTTATTATGATTTATAAAGAACAGGAAACTATGTTGGCTGTTAAAATAGCAAGAATCCAGCCAGATTCTCCTGCACTTTACCCTAGACATAACTGCAAAAGCAAACCAAGGCTGTACCAAAAATTACTGATTCAGAAGTATTTCTAAGCTTCCAAGTTTGTGTGAGATACACAGGTGGTTCTGAACAAGTTCTTACCTGCAAAGTTTACTTCTACTGTGAAGCACTGGCAAAAAAACCCACAAAAAGCCAAGAAACCTATGTGCACCTCAATGCTGTTACGTACATGTAAGCAAAAAAAATAAAAATAATGTGTGGACACCACCTAAGTGGTTTTGAGATTTTGGGTTGTACTTTTCGCAAAAATGTCGGTTTTATCCTCCAACACAGTCTGAGATACACTGTTGTAGAGAAAAGGGTGACATACAAATTTCCATACTCTCAGGAGCTGAATGTCTCCTGTAACTTGAAACTCCATGGCCATTTTTCTGGTTTTGAAGGATTTTTGAAAATTGGCTCCAGGAGTTGTGAAAGGCATGTAAGAGGTTACTCTTCAGAGAAATAATTATGTTATGATAGGTAGCTCCTATTTGGTGTCGTTCAATTCACAGCAACCCTCCTAAGACTAGCTGGCTGGTTCAAAAGGATTGGAGCGAGAAATGCAGTACCATATTTTCTATGACTTTTTCACAGTGTTATCCTACAGCGTCTGTCCAGGCACAGAATTAGTGCTGTTTTGTTCAGACAGCTGCAAGAGCAAATTGGTTGTCTTTCACAACTGTTATGAATGAGGGTTACAAAAATATAATTCTCTTAAAGACACCCTACCAACATCTGTATTGTATGGCCAGATGCCATATTAAAAATGGAAACATTTCCTGAAAAAGCAAGAAAGAAAAGTAGATAATTGGATCTTCTTCTGCTTGTCAGGAACATACCGCTCAACACCAGGCAGTGAATGGAAGAGATAGCCCTCCTTAGTAAGTCATGGTAATTTGACAGCTGACCTAAAAGGCCATTTGACTGTGAACAATAGGTATCTGTTAAGGATTTATCATTGCTTCTGGTTATATTACCAGAGCCTTGCTTAGAAAAAGTCGCAAACACTTAACGGGAGCAAGCACTTCCTTCTGTTATCTGGATTTACGTTCATGTAACTCCACTAATCTTCGAAGAATCATCCCTGATTTATAGTAGTGAGAGATAAGAATCAAACCAAAGATTTCTTCTTTAAGCTAGATATTTGCCCCATCTATTACACGAGGCTATTTCAGAGTGAATGTAAGAAAACCCAGTATGTTTTGTTTGGGCATAAATAAGAGAATAAAGACAATCCAAGCACATGTCCTTGTTAAAAACTGACACAAGGGAAGATGAACTGCATTAACTGGAGGTTTGAGATAATAAATGGTGGATAGTGCTGAAAATTATTGCTTCGTTAGCCAGACAAAGCAGAAGTGGAAGAAAACTTGTTCTATCCACTAGCATTCTTGTTCTAAAAAACACATCCTTTCATTTAATTTTGGATATCTAAATAAATTTCCTGGTTAAAAAGCAGTATCCATTCTTGAGTAAACTTATACCAAAGGTGGAGATGAGCAACTTGAAAAATAAATAATTATTTTTTCCGTTATTTGCATTCTGCTGATTTAAAAATAGACAAATTTTTTATTTCTTTGTAATATTATATTTTGTGCTTTTATCGGAGGGTTGATTTTGAGATGTGCTGCTTTCTTGTTTCATATTTCCTCTTATTCTTTCCATATTTTTATCCCATGCTTCTTTCTTTTCTATGTCCCTGTCTCTCACCCTAATTGTCCCTCTCCCCACCCCACCCCTTTTTTTTGGGCTGGAAGCTGGCACAGGAAAAGAAGGAATGAAGGTGAAGGAAAATTAAAAGAATGAGAAAAGGAAAATGGAAAAGACAGAAAAAGCTAGTGCATGAGACAACGCTGTAGTGTAAGTGAAGTTAGGAAAAAAAATAGATCTTTGTAATAAAATGCCTATTATTCTGAAAAGATAGGCCATCTGTATTTTCTCAGGTCATTTAACTCTGGTTTCTTTGCTATGTATGTCACTATAATAAGTATCATAACTATCAACTGCAAAGGGCAGCAAGTGCTGGATTAGGAAAACATGGAAGATCTGGCATTCGCCGGCAGCTCGCCAGGCTACGCTACAGGCCCCATTCCCTGCTTGGCACCATATCTCACACCAAGCCCATGCGAGAGGGCTGCCAGCTTATAACAATTGTCGTCACTGTGATAACTACACTGAAATCTGTAGATCTATAGAGCAGTGGAACTGCTCTATAGGTGACTGAAGTCAGCAGCCACAAGGAAGTCTCCTGTCTCCCGGAGTCCCTGAGCATTAGCCTGAGTGGGTCGTGCCATTTGAATTCAGACTGCACAGAAGGCCAGGTATTCCAGACCTCTCCTTTCCAAAGTGGCCAGTTACCTCGTGAGAGCCACTGCCAAGACTTTTGCAGGGAATCTGACTCACGGCACTCTTTCTTCCTTTGTGCAGTTCCCTGCACAGGCGTAAACTATTAAACTATTAAATATTACATAATATTAAATACTAAACTATTGAATAACGTTAAGCACTTCACATTACTCCCACTGAAAATTTGCGCCTGCTATTCATGGCTGAGAAAAGCTCCCTTTTAAGAATGCTGTGACCACTCCAACCAACTGCTTCTGACTTCCAGGATATGTTAACTCTTTTTACCCGACAGGGACTGTGTTTTCCCCAGTTTTATTCTGAATTCATATCTTCAGTACTGCAAGTTATTTATACGACAAGCTTGTTCAAGTGAATTTTATTTGCTGTTGAAGTGTTGAAAATAAACTTACAGATGTTTGGAAAATTGAACTTGACCTTTCAAATCTGCAGAACATCGTACTTCATACTGCAACTCCTTCCCATGCAAGCTCCAGCTACTGATGATGTGTAAGAAGAAATAACATCAACTCATTTAACACAATGCTCACATTAAAAAGTTAATATTTATCATCAGTTTGTTTATTAGCATCTACCATTATTTCACTTGTTTTGTCTCTGTGACGTATCTGCATAGACAGCAGACAGATCCACATCAGCATTTGTGGCAGGTGGCAGTGAAGGCAAGTAGCCACAACAGGAACATCGAACGGAGTGGATACAGATGCAGAAGATCAGCTCTCTGTTTCCAAAGTGGAGAGTCCCCATTTTAAAAGAAGAACCAATCAGAATGGCAGAAATTCAGAGGGATGTATTAAATAAATGCTGCGGTTTGATTCAGTTTTTATCAAAGTCAGTGGTTTATCTTTGCATAGTTACCCCTTTTTCACAGTGTGCTTATCTTTATTTCCTTTGAACATTACTGCTTGGACTTAATTGGCAATATAACTGCATGATCAGGGTTGGTGACGGCAGTGAACATTTTCTTCAGAAGAGCTGTATACAGCAGTATTGGATCAGTAACAGTAGAAATTACATCACTGTAAAAAGCTTAATTTATTGTTATATAACAACACACATACGAGCTCACATGCTTCTTCCCAGCTTTACTGAACTTGTATTTCTAATATGAAAGACTTCAGAATGTCCCTTGTTGCCTCATTTTTACGTGCTAGTAGAATGAGTTATTTTATATTGATCGTTTACAAATGCACATCAGTAGGTCGTTCTACACAGAACTCCTACGATGGAAACCAAGGTCAACCTTTAACCCACTGAAATCAGTATAAAGAGTCTAATTGATTTCAGTGGACACTGCATCATATCCTAAACGCAGATATTTCCCCAGTGTAGCTACGAAAACACTTGGAAACCCGTTAAGCCTACCAAGACTTAAGGACCTAACACGCCACTTTGCCACAATTTCTATTTTCAGTTTATATAGTAACGGGAGGTCATGAGATGATAGACTTGACACTTGGCATTTGCTTTTCCTTCTCCGTGCCTTGGCAGAATTATGCCTGACGCACTCAGGCTGTCACTGAGGTGCGTGCAGAGGGCAGAGCAGAAGAAATACACAAGGGAAAAATGAAAGGTGATTCCAGCAGACGACAGACTCCTGTTAGGCTGTCAAAAGAATTTGTGCTTTAGGTATTTTTGTCACCATTCTTGTCAGCTTCAGGTTGGCATCTTGGGAGTTTACAGAAGTTCTTGTCAGAATAATACCAGCAAAATTATAGAAACAGAAATGAAGGAGACAATGCAAAAAGCGAGACTTAAGTTTAATTGCGAAACTGTGCTTTTCCATTTAGATGTTTTTTCTGCTAGCCGGTCTCAAGCTGACACTTGACTCTTGTAGGTGTCCTTTAGCACAGCTATAGTAAAACTGAGGGAGGAAAGTTTCAAAGGCATGTAAAGTAGTTAGGCTCTTCCTCTCTGCAGAGAAATTACCTTTCCTTGGACAGTCTTGCTCAAAATGATACAAGCTAGTTAGGGCTTTTTTTTTTTCAGTTCTCTGAGTAAGTCTGGGAAAGATACTTCCCCCACCACCAAGAATGCTGTTTTGTTCATACGTTTAAAAGTACAAATTACAGGCATATGTTGATCAGAGACGGTAATCATCTGAAGGAACCTGAAAGGTGTAAGTACCCAGGAGGAGGAAGGCATGAAAGGGCCCCAAAAAAGAGTTGAAGAGATTTTTAGAACAGGAAAGAAAATGTAGGCTGAGAGCCCAAGAAATGCTCCCTGACACACAGTGAAATGGCAAGGTCCCTGAAAATCTACGGTCTTGGACAAGATGAAAAAAGGCAGCAAAAGCAGATTTTCCAATGATACCAGTTTCTAGGATGAATTTTACAGGTGATCTGTTTTGCTTTTTTATGGTGCTTATCTACAAGGGTTTGTCAGTCATTAATTCCTGCACTCTCACATGTGAAAAAATTGTACTTGTCTCTTCTCTGTACTTACATATCATCCACATACTACCTAGAACAATGGGCTGTATGGAAAAATATTACTACAAAATTCATACTTATAGGTTTCACCTATCTTGTCATGAAGCAGATCACTTAGAAAAAAGGGGACCAAATAACCACATAGCTCTCTGCAATCTATCAGCAATTATTCCATTAACTATCAGAAGTCATTGGATTATCTTTTGAAGATCACCAAGATCTATACTTCATTTGCCTTTTGTTTCTGTAGTTTTGAAAAGTACCTGTTTCCCTCTTGGCAGTGATGTAACAGGAGTAGAAAGATCACTAGCCAGAGCAATTGACCCTGACAACTAGTGATTTTAAAGAATATGTTTCCATATCTATTGACAAAAGATTCAGTTTATAGCAAACTTAAGCCTCAGTCACTTTTGCAAGTCTTACAAGCAATGACTGTTATTAACCGCATCAAGCTGAGATTCAGCTTGTCTGTTAAATAGGAAGAAAGTTAAAGTGATATGAAGAAGAAAATTTTTTTCAAGCTTCTACTTCCTCAGGTAAGAAAGAAAGTGTTTACAAATTGGACATTTAGATTTTATATTTGGCTCATGTTGTCCTATGAGATGCATGAGATCTTTCTTTTCGGATTAGTGCAGGTAATTCCTTTGCAAATCCCAACAGGCAAATTGTGTAGGTTATACTGAGCTCCAGAACATTTGGCATGGAGCAACTGTAACATCTTCCATTCGTATAGGATCCTTGGGATTTTCTCAGCACACACTATTTTGAAGGCAGTACGTGTTGCAAGGGCAAGGGGCTGACACAGTCTGTAATTAAGGTTCTTATCTCTGTATTCAGTGTAAATGGGAGACAATAAACTCTCCTGTAACCAGAGGAGGATGAATGCACAGTATAAAAGTGATTGTAGCAACACTTCCCCACGTTCTTCCAAAATTTTTGTCTCAGACTAGTCAATGGAGCTTTAAATTGGGTTTACTTCAGTCTTTTGCAGGCAATACTGGGGACACTCATTCTATGATTTTGATCAATCTAGGACATGTTTATCCATTTGCGGTTGCAACACCTGAGGATATGTACCATAATATAAAACATCCTTTATGCTCAAAGTGACTCGAGGATACCATACTAGACTGCAGTGCAGTGCAAGAACAGAGAAAATAAGCTGTATTCAAGGAGGTATAGTTATTTTTTTTTATCAGGGCTTTTTAGTAGCGTTTCATCTGGAATCAAATCCTTCTGGTGGTAGAGGCCTGAGGTCTCCTCTCACTTGTCAATATCAGTACGTTTGCCAGCATCAGGATATTGACGTCTCTGAAATACCACTGTAGGGCAGGAAGAAGGAAATTTATTTACCTTCTAGTTACTAGAAATGAAACAGTAAACAAAGTATCTGTCTACATTCCCATTTCAAATGCCTGTGACTCCTCAGGAAGAGAAGTGTGTACAGACCAGCAGCTGTCTTTTGCTCCAGAAAGGGCAGGAAAGGTTACAGCATATTACACTGCAAGTAACTTTACATTAAAACACTTCTCATTTCTAGGAAAGAAGAATTTCCTTTTGGGTGAGTTTTACTGTATCTGCCACAACAGGGGTCTGGCAGACATGAGAGGGGTGCTACCAAGAGGCCTCACTGTTTGTAAAAAGATGTGGGGCAGTTCATTTCATCTGTGCAATATAGAAATAAATGGTAATATAGTCAGGAAGGACAAAGTGGAATGGGCAGGCGTTTAAAACAGAGCTAATAAAGAGGACGATAAAAGCTTTTCAAGAGGGCTGGAGGGCTTCTCTTTTCGCAGGCAATAGCATAGTACAGTGGTATAGCCAACAGTGGTACTCAATGAGACAAACAATAACTCACCAAACTCTCTTCATTAACATGAATAATCACACTTATACGACTAGTGGTAACTAATCCAGAAATGTTTATATAAAAGTACAGGAAGAAAAACTGACGGGATGGCATTGAACTCACATTTAGTTCAAGTTTATTCATTCTGTTTAGATGTCTATGAAACTACATGCCTCATCACCCTGTCGTTTAACTATCTACATCTAGCTGAGACTACAATCTTGACTTTTTTTCTCAAACTAAGCTTATTTGATAGAGACTTTTTGGCCATTTCCTCCATTAAAATTGTAGACATGAAGCTTATGAGTAATGTATCTTATTAACTCACTTCTGAATTTTGTGGGGAAGGTGCTAAAGTTATTTGTCCTGTTCACAAGTGGCCAAACTGTAATTTCAGTATGTTTCCATTTTTCCAACAGTCTAGGCTATATGGGTGAACACAAAGATGGTTGTAATTTTCAACTCACGCCAGCTGGATTAGAATGGGCTAATGCGCACACAGTTGCAGTAGGAGTTATTAATGTGCAAGAATAACATATCTCTATAACAGCTAACAGTGCTAGACTCAGAGCTATCTCCTTTCTCAGGTTAAAGGGTGAGCAAAAGCACCCAGGTCTGTCTGTGGCTAGCCATGTAGACATAGCCCAAGGATTGTGGGTGATATTATGGGAGAATCTGTCATACCTTTTCTGGGAAAACAGCAGAACTGGATGCCTCTCTGAAGGGCCTGTACACTAACACGCACAGCATGGGGAACAGGAAGAACTAGAAGTCCATGTACAGTTACAGGGATACAATCTTATCAGGATCAGAGAGACCTAGTGTGATGACTGGAATGCAGCCGTAGATGGATACAGGCTCTTTAGGAACGACTGGCTGGGTAGGCAAGGAGAGGGAGTTGCCTTTTACATGAGAGAGCAGCAGGAGTGCATGGAGCTCTGCTAGGGCTGGACAATGAGCCAGCTGACAGTTTATGGATCAGGATTAGTGGACAGACCAACGTGGGTGAGGTTGTGGTGGGCAGGGTGCAGATCTGTATCAGTAAGCCTGGTCGGGGAAAAGTAGATGAGGCCTGCAGACAACTGGAAGAGAGAGCAGTGGATCAGAGGAGGTATTTTATCTCAACTTTGGTAATACTTTCCACACCGTCTCCCGTAACGACCTCATAGATTAACTGGTAAACTACAGACTAGAAAAATGGACAGTGAACTGAACTGTGGCTGAACTGCCAGACTCAAAGGATTGTTATCAGTGACACGTAGCCCAGCTGGTGGCAGAGCAGTGATACACCCCAGGGTCAGTGCTGCGTGCTAGACTGTTTAACAACTTCATTAATGACCTGGATCATACAATAGTTTAGGTTGGAAAAAGACCTTTAAGATCATCAAGTCCAACCATTAACCTAGCACTGTCAAGTCCACCACCAAACCATTTCCTTAAGTGCCACATCTACACATCTTTTAAATACCTCCAGGGATGGTGACTCAACCACTTCCCTGGGCAGCCTGTTCCAATTCTTGATAACCCTTTCAGTGAAAATTTTTCCTAATAACCAGTCTAAACCTCCCCTGGCGCGACTTGAGGCCATTGCCTCTTGTTCTATCACTTGTTACTTGAGAGAAGAGACTGACACCCACCTGGTTACAACCTCATTTCACGTAGTTGTAGAGGGCGATAAGGTCTCCTCTGAGCCTCCTTTTCTCCTAGCTAAAAAACTCCACTTCCCTCAGCCGCTTCTCATAAGACTTGTGCTCTATGGCCTTCAAAAGCTTTGTTGCCTGTCTTTGGACATGCTCCAGCACCTCAATGTCCTTCTTGTAGTGAGGGGTCCAAAACTGAACACAGTATTCAAGGTACGGCCTCACCAGTGCCGAGTACAGGGGCACGATCACTTCCCTACTCCTGCTGGTCACCTATTCCTGGTACAAGCCAGGATGCCGTTGGCCTTCTTGGCCACCTGGGCACACTGCTTCCTCATGTTCAGCTGCCTGTCGACCAACATCCCCAGGCCCTTTTCTGCTGGGCAGCTTTCCAGCCACTCTTCTTCAAGCCTGTAGCATTGCATGGGGTTGTTGTGACCAAAGTGCAGGAGCTGGCACTTGGCCATGTAGAACCTCATACAACTGGCCTCAGCCCATCGATCCCTCTATAGACCATTTCTACCCGCAAGCACATCGACACTCCCACCCAAATTGGTGTCGTCTGGATGATGGGACAGAGTGCACCCTCTTGTCAGGAGATGACAAGGGGAAATGAGCACAAATTGAAACAGAGGAAATTCCATTTAAACATAAGAAAAAGCTTTTTTACACTGAGGGTAATCAAATACAGGCACTGATTGTCCAGAGAGGTTGTGGAGTCTCCATCCTTGGAGGTAATCCAAACCCAGCTAGGTGGACATGGCCCTGAGCAATGTGGTCTATCTAGCCCAGATCTGAGCTGAGGGCTTGGAGTAGATGATATGCAGAGGCCTCTTCCAGCATCACTTACTCTGTGATATTTGGCCTTAGGATAGTATTACTTCCCACAAGTTCTCTTTCCTAAAGACAAACCCAACATTCACTGTTCCAGTCTTGTCTTGAAAATCGAAGGGATAATTCTCAGGGGCTGTTTCACCTGGGTAAACTTTAGTTTAATCTTTCACTGAAAGTGTATCTCATAGCTCTATCAGAAGAGATGTAGTGAAATATATTGTCTGAACTCCAATACAGAACCTCCACAAAATCAAATATGAACAGGGAAGAAAAGCAGACAGTAATCAGCAGCTCTACAGGATTCAAGGAAATAAAGACATCCTCTAACCCAGACCAAAATTTTATGATGTCTGGAAATCTCAGAAGATACTCAAATGTCATTAAGAGTGAGACAGCTTGCTGAAATCTACAGATCATGTTCTCTCAGACACGGTTTTTATTCTTATTCATGTGATTCTAGGAGGGAAGTGTAATTTCTGCCTATGATTATTCTCATATTGCCCAGAGACACTATTTTAGTGAGCACAAAATTGGAGACATTTTTTACATACCACTGAGAGAGCAAACTTTCATTATTTCAATCTCATTTCCCTCTAGGTTGCCTTTGGTCTGCATCCATCTCTCCACCCAATGAGATTCAATATTCCAGCTTTTGCGACAATGTCTACAATTACATGATGATGACCCCATGCTCCTACAGTAACCTGGTTCATTCTTTTCTGTCTTCTCCTGCTCATCTGAATTGATATTTGTCTCTAGAGGAAATGAAACATGAACATTAACTTTCCTGAAGCCAAGTGCTTTTTTATACATTTTTTAACTGATCACAGGGATTATTTTATTACTTACACATTCCAAGAATGTAATCACTATACCCCTCTGAGAGTCATAGCTACTATTTCAAAGAGAAAATTCAATACTTGCAGAGGCACCAGTGCTGCTCCTTCTCTCCCCAGTCTTTCCACTGTCAAGGAGAAGATATAGCCAAGTACTCCAGGCACTTTAAAGCCAACAGAGCTGGCATTCTTGGATCAGTTGGATGCTTACAAGAAGTCATGTCTGAGAGAGCTGAGCACAAGACTGGAGACAATCGCATGCGGTAGTCACAGCCCTCAAACTGGAAGTTTGAAAGTCCAGGACTCCATAGTCTTCTATGGAGCATAGATGCTTTCGGTTCAGATGTAGCTTCTACCTCACCACCTCCCTCTCCAAATCTGTAACATGCCTATGGCACTACTGAAGTCTTGAGAGATGTTTTGTGAAGTACCAGTTGCTGAATTAAGTTCTTAAGTTTTAAAATACCTCAAAAATTGTATGATGCAAGCTGACAAGACAGAATTATTGAATGGTCTGAGTTCAAAGGGACTTTATAGATTATCTAGTTCCAATCCTCCTGCCATGGGGCAGGGACACCTTCCACTAGAACAGGTTACTGAAAAGCCCCATCCAACCTGGCCTTGAACACTTCCAGGGAGGGGGCAGCCACAGCTTCTCTGGGCAACCTGTTTCAGTGTCTCACCACCCTCATAGTAAAGAATTTCTTTCTTGTACCTAAATTTACCTTCTTTCAGTTTACATCCAGATACACAGTTAGCCCAGGCCTCCACACGTTAGTACAGACCAACCAGTGCTCCTGCTTGTGGGCTCTCAGGACAGACACTTCCCCTCTGGCCTTCTGAGAGATGGAAACCCCAGCCAAACTGCCAGTACTAGTTTGTTGGACTCTAACCACAGCTTGTTCACTCCACCAGTACCCACTCTATGGAGACTGCTGGCTTACAGCTTGACTTTTTAGAAAGCATAAAAACCACAGAAGTTTAAGCAGGCCTTGCACAGTCTGCACCGGCCTTTGCTTTTTGTTTCTTTGTTCTTTTGCCTTACCAGTTGTTCATCATCTTTCCTAACCATGGCATCATCCAGCAACCAGCTTTACAGTATGTTTTCTTCTCTCCCACTACTTGATCCAGGTATGCATCACTTGCCTCTTTACCTGACTTGATGTGCCAGTACATGACAAGGGAAAGTAAATTTGATTTCATAGGGTTGCATCCCACATTGGGCTGCCTGCCACAAGACCCCCTTCTACATATGGGCTGCTTTTGCTGATTCTCTAGAATTTTGTCCTATTGTGGTTAATGGCAAAACCCACTCAGTACAACACAGTCAGCCTAAGGGAGGATCACACCTAGTTAAAAAAGAAACAGATGGGCTTTGCTGAGAAAAGACAAAAAAAAATTTGGAATCCTATTGCTGTAATGCTTTGTACCCTTTATATTGCTTGTAAAATGCCTGAAGACTTCCAGAGTCTTTGCAATTATTGGAGAAGATGGCAGGAAATAAAAATGTGCTCCTTAGAAAGAGCAATGTTTTTTTTACCTTTATAAATAAACCTTCTGTATCTTTTGACACCCGCAAGCATAATTTGCTTGATTCCACACATCACAATATTTCATGCTTCCAGTTAAGCTTTGATCTGCATGAAAACATACTACATAAGCAAGCTAAGAAGATAAATATAGTTACCAATCAATATCATTATTTTATTCTCTATCATTTTAATTCAAATAATTGACAAAGTGGAAGAATAGTTTTTAAGTATAGTGTGAGCAATAATATAACCAAAATTCAGAGTACAAGAAGTTATTATGCATGCATAACTAGGAAACACCACAAAATATGTTCTGCTGTTTAGACAGAGAGCACAGGGTTCAATTTATTTAACTTTAGCCAATCAGAAATTAAATGACTTGCCTAGAATAGCAGTGTAATCGCTGAAAAAAAGAGAAAGGTACCTCTGGGGCAATTCACCCACCCTGTCCTGCGATGGATGTCTAAGGTTTGTAGGATAGATCACCTTTTGGAGAATGTTCTTTCTCTCGCTGCCTTTTTTGCTGTTAAGAAGGAGCCCAGATAATGAGCTTAGGCCACATACTGACCTTTTAGGTTAGCTAGCATTTGGTGACATTAATCCCCTGTCCACAAGGTCTCACCTTTCCCAGGGTTTTCACGTTACTCCGTGTGATAGTCATTGTGCATGTAAGTACAATATGAAGTCTAAACTGAAACATCTTTTTCCATGGTATTCGTCCCAAAGATTGACTTGGATTTCCATCAAAGTCAGTGGAAAGAGGCCACTGACTCTGAAATCATACTGACTATAGACGTATTCATTCGTCAGCTCCCCCAAGAGCAGCAGGCTCAGACTCTGAACCTTACCACTGCACATCCATCCACATTCACTTTGTGTCCTTTGTCTTCCACAGCTATCACACAGAATCACACAGAATAGTAGGGGATGGAAGGGACCTCTGTGGGTCACCTAGTCCAACCCTCCTGCCGAAGCAGGGTCACCTACAGCAGGCTGCACAGGACCTTTGTCCAGGCGGGTCTTGAATATCTCCAGGGAAGGAGACTCCACAGCCTCCCTGGGCAGCCTGTTCCAGTGCTCCGTCACCCTCAGAGGGAAGAAGTTCTTCCTCATGTTCAGACGGAACTTCCTGTGCTTCTGTTTGTGCCCGTTGCCCCTTGTCCTGTCGCTGGGCACCACTGAAAAGAGCTTGGCCCCATCCTCCTGACACCCACCCTTCAGATGTTTGTAAGCATTTATAAGGTCCCCTCGCAGCCTTCTCTTCTTCAGGCTGAACAAGCCCAGTTCCCTCAACCTCTCCTCGTAGGGCAGATGTTCCAGTCCCCTCATCATCCTCGTAGCCCTCCGCTGGACTCTCTCCAGTAGCTCTTCATCCTTCTTGAACTGGGGAGCCCAGAACTGGACACAGTACTCTAGATGAGGCCTCACCAGGGCAGTGTAGAGGGGAAGGAGAACCTCCCTCGTCCTCCTGGCCATACTCTTCTTGATGCACCCCAGGATCCAATTGGCTTTCTTGGCAGCCAGGGCACACTGCTGGCTCATGGTTAACCTGTCATCCACCAGGACGCCCAGGTCCCTCTCTGCAGAGCTGCTCTCCAGCAGGTCCACCCCAAGCCTGTACTGGTGCATGAGGTTGTTCCTCCCCAGGTGCAGGACCCTGCATTTGCCCTTGTTGAACCTCATCAGGTTCCTCTCTGTCCAGCTTTCCAGCCTATCCAGGTCACGCTGAATGGCAGCACAGCCTTCTGGTGTATCTACCACACCTCCCAGTTTGGTGTCATCAGCAAACTTGCTGAGGGTACATTCTAACTCTTCATCCAGGTTGTTGATGAAGAAGTTAAACAAGACTGGGCCCAGTACTGACCCCTGGGGGACACCACTTGTTACCAGCCTCCAACTAGACTCAGCGCCGCTGATGACAACCCTCTGAGTTCTGCCATTCAGCCAGTTCTCAAAATAGCTGTCAGGATCTTTCACTCCAGGTTATGAATATTGCACACTGCCTCAGGAGAGTCCAGACAAAAATATTCTAAAATCCAAATCCTTATTGATTCTTTTAGGAATTGTGAACAGTAATAATTTTTGTTCCCAGCAAGTGCTTCTTTCATCACCTCAGAAAAAAATAAGGTGCATTTAAATATGGACGAGTACGTCCTCTTTACTCAGGAAAATTTGCCTCTCTGTATGCCAGAAAAGGGGAGCTGATTGAGCTGCTCTTATGGCAGCAAAATTCCTCTTCCCTGATGCTGCAGCCAAAATAGCACACGTTAAGCCAAAGTGGATGTGCCTCGCCTTGCTTGGGGTAAAGCTGGACCCTGAAAACAGTGCTCAGTCTTTAAGTGCTAGTCTTTAAGCATGAGAAGGTCCTAGAAAGAATAAGCGTCTTCTATTACAGACACATGCTTTTTGTCACAGCTAGTACTTGTTAGTCCTGCAAGTTATTAGAGGAGACCCCCCGAGCTCAAGGGTGATTCGGCTCGGCCAGCCTACAGGTCGCTATGCCAGCAGCATGTCCTGTTTTGAATCCCCCAGATTTCACTGAAAACTTAACACATCCATCAGCATGGCTTTGAAAGCAGTGCTCTGAGGTACTTCCCCTTTGCTCTTTCAGTCTGATCCAGCATTTGCTCTGACTGCAATTTTGTGCTTCATTCATAAGGAAAGTCACTTTGCTCTGACGCTGATCTTTGTTTGTGATTGTCAGTCAGGCTGAAGTTCTGAGCTTCTCAAAGACGTTCAACATTTCAATGCAAAGGTCAACGGAAGAAGCAGGGCCCTCAGACTAACAGTGGCTTAACCATTTTTGTAGGCTTTGGTAGTCACCCCTTGCAAAGGAGAGCCTGAAAAAGAACAATGAAGATGCTTTGCAGACAGACCTGGAAAAATAATTTTTAAAAATCCTAATACATTCTAAATTCCCAAAAATTGTATCCATTCAAGAAAAAGGGCAGCATAAGATACTTGTAGGTAAATATAAAAACAAGTTATGTCAGCTGTAATTGTGGGGTTAGCGGAAGCAGTTTTAGACATTGTCAATACAAATAAGGGATGACAAATACATTACACTTTTAAGGGACTGGCTGTAAAGATGAGTAGAGTAAACCTGATGCACAAGAAAAGAAGTAGTACAGCACATGATTTAGTCTAGAGCAAAAATTAAATAGAAAAATTATTGTAAATACACAAAAAATTGATTCATTCTACCTCATTTATTGGCTGCTATTCCATCATACAGAAAAGAATTAGCAAGAACTGAAAACGTAACAGACAAGTTTAAAAGTTAAGCCATGCATGGATATGGCATACACAAATGTATCCCAATATCACTTTCATTTCATCATGTCTTGTAGTTTCAGTAACAAGAAAGACAGTAATTAGAAGGCTCCTGCACTGTTCTTCCTTCTGAAACGTTGTGTAAAAATACAAGTGATTTTAAAATGGAAGTTACAAATTAATATTTAGCCTTTTTCTTTTATCATGAAGTCCACAAATCCTGAAAATTAGGAATGCCTAAAATAATATGGTACAAAAGGAAAGAATTTACATGCAGTATTTGAACTCTCTTTCTTCACAATGCTCTGTATGAGCCAGGAGGGCTTGGAATTTTTCCCGCAGACCAAAAGAGCAAAATAGCTCATGAATCATTTTTTTAATCTAGAAAAAGATTCATGCTCGTTCAGCGTTCCAAATCAAAATCGTAATACTGAAGACATCCAGGTTGGTAGAAATAAATTCCTTCTGAAACAAAGAATAAATCTGGAAATGGTGGAATTGATACTACACTTGTCTTTTTCCCCACTAGGCCAGACAGTGGAAGAAAGTACAGAATTTAAGAGCATATCAGTTTACAGTGGATCTCTTTGTCTGAATCCAATGACATCTTATGGAAAAAACAGACAGTTAGAGAAAGCAGTTTGTTAGAAGTTGTAGCCAATACTACGCAACTAAATGCTTGGTAGGTTGATATATTTTTACGTTATAAATGTCTGGTTTACACTGGGGGTTTTTTCATTAAAAAATGGAAGCCAAAATATTTAGGCAAAATCCACATTTGTAATGTTTTTCATGAATGCTAAGGTACATTTCTATTAGGAAAAGTATTTTTCACAAAATTACCAATTTGAAAATATTACACGTAGTGTCCGTTGTAATGCTATCAATGTAAGGGCATTATTTTGTCTGTGTGGTTGTTTATATAGGTGTCATGATTTTGTTGAAAATCATAATTTATATTTAGGATTTCATTTGAAATGTGCTTTTCCTGAGCGATTTTACATATTATTGTGCTAGGCAGTGGTTTGTTTGTACTTAGGGAAACCTTTCTCACACAGCTATGGTTTTGCAGATCAGAACGATGACAATGGGAGATGTTCTTTTACATACATAAGGATCAAAATACAGGTGTTTTGAGTTTTTTTCTGGAAGATTATAAAGGCAAATGAGCACTGTGACACGTTCAAGTTGCATCCCCCTTTTGCATTTCCTAAAGAACAGTGAGTTCTTGACATTTTCTTCTCTTTATTGTGTCTCAGCTATAAAGCTTCAGTTAAATTATAGTTTGAGACATTAGCATTAATATGTTAATTTCTTGAACATCAGTTTTTAAATGCTACTGAATAGCACAAACTATGTATGTATACTAATGCACTTTTTCTCAGATTCCTGTATCCTTCTAATCTTGCCAATATCTTTGAACAAAAAAAGGTTTATTTTTAGAGAGAACATATTCTTCTACAGGTTCTGCTTGTTTAGGAAGGTTTTGGTATAAATGAAACTCGGAGTCCTTTCAGTTTCAGAGAGGCTTTATTAGAGAGATTTTAGAAATCGTATTTGCCACTCCATAGGTTAAAGATATATCCATTACAAAAGAAAGGTCTGGGCACTTACTGACAAAGCTCTTAGCAAACTCAGGAAAGTTGTACATGGATTTAATTGAACTTTTGCTTTTATATCTGTGCTGAATAGCTTCTAACCCTATCAATGCTGTGTGTATTCTACATGGTCTAAAATAACCCATAGGTATTTTACCAAAAGCATTGCTGGAGTGAACTGTTTTGTCTTGTCCCTGCTGCCATCTTCCTCTGTGTAAAACTACTACTTCTCTCCCTCTCTTCCACCCCTGTAAATCCTGCACTCTTCTTTTCCTCTTTATCACATTATAACTGCTCCTGAATGCAGCAAGCTGTTTCAGACAGAGAAGGAATATAGAAAACAGGAATTCTTGCCCTTCCAGCAATCCCATGGCTTTGGCTCTTGGACAAAGGCAGGAATTAGCCTTCTGAAACCCCCCATCTCCGTGTAACATTAACTTTGGAGGAGGAAAGAAAAACCTTTTCCCTGATACTTGGTGGGAGACAAGTAAAAGAGTTATCTCTGCCTGCTCCACATGTACAGACATTAGACTGTTACAGAGGATAGCCTTTTTTCAAAATCCGGTGCTCGAAGTAAGAGACCTGGGACAAAACAACCACACCGATACAAACATAGTATGATTTACTAGCACTATGTAGGAAAGAGATCCTAGGTGACAGTATAACACTATGAACAGGTCAACTTTGCTCAGCAGTGGTCAAAAAATCCACAGACAAAAGGATCACAGCTCATGATAGACTCACATCTCGGGTACTGAGTGCATCCTGCCTAAAAACTCTTAAAAATATGTAGTTAACTTGAAAAAGGGGACAAAGAATGACAACAAAGATAATGAGAGGCATGGAATGGCTGGTTAGGGGGAAGTCTAAGAGAAGAAACCACATAGACAATGACTATTCAGCTTGGAAAAGTGACAAGTGAAATAAAGCTTCAGTTCACTGCCTGTACAACTGGAAAGACAACTACTAGATCTTTCAACACAACAGGCAAGAACAGACAGTGTACTGATTAGACAACAGTTGCACTCCATGCATAACTAAACTGGGAAAATAACTCCCAATGTCCATTTTTCAATGGGCTTAAAAGTAGATGAATGATGGAGGGCTATTTTAACTTATAGGTGTTAAACATAATGGTCTTAGTAAAACCTCAGGAAAATCCTACACCAAAATCTTCTGGGAACTGGGAGAGACCAAGGGAAGGGACACTGCACATTTGCCCAGCTCCACAGCATCTGCTTCACAGCATTGAAGGAGGAAGGATTTGCAGCTATAGAGCTTTGATCTAAAGGAGCAGGGCAAATATTGCACTCTTATGATAACCCATAACTGACAAAGTGCTTCTGCTGAGACTTGTTTAAATTCAAAACAGCATGTAAAGCAGCCACCTGCTTCCATTTTCACCATAATGGTTCTGGTGACAACTGGAAGACTCAAAATGAGCCAGATTGTGTTTTATGCCTTTCCCCAGAGGCCCTTCCTTCTCAGTGCAATAGTACTCTGCAGCCTATTATGATGTTCCCATCTGTCTTAGTCATCGTGCAGCCAAGCTATTTGTATTTAGCCCCTTAACCTTTCCTCATGAATCAATTTATCTAACTCGGTAATCAAGACTGTCTGACAGGGAGGGAAAGTAAATCTTTGATTTGGATATAGGGCTTCAGACAGTAACCCCTGCAACAAGAGATGTAGATATTCTCTAGGTCCCTTGTGCTACCTTTCTTTGGACAAGTGTATATGCTTACAGGGGGAAACAATGAAGCAAAAAGGATTGACCATGTTTGGAAAAAAGTGCGCACTGGGTAGGAAAGACCATTGAAAAGTCTAAGAGCAAATGGTAGAATTAAGATGTGTTTTGTTCTTTCCTGGTAGATTATGACAAAGCACCCATCCATCCATCCATCCATCCATCCTTCCATCCTTCCATCTGTTCATCCATCCATCCATCCATCCATCCATCCATCCATCAGTCCCTCCTTTCTTCCTCCGTGCTTTCCTTTCTCTTTCCTTTCCTCCCTCATCCATCCTTGTTTGTGCTACGGCTAGTCCGTGCCTTTGAGATGTTTCAGGAGCACTTTGAACCTCTAGAGATTCGTGCCCTAATAGGCAAATGCAGTGAGGCAGAGACAGTGCAAACCTTTGGTTATTCAGAAGAAACTACCTACATTCCAGAATGTTTATTTCAAGACAGTCTTTTACAACTTTCTTGGCTATTCCATCGAAGTCGTATTTCAGTACTGATTTCTAAAAGACATCACTAAAAAAATTATGCACAGCTAGAAGGAATGCAAATCAACCTGTACTCCATCTTTGGAAAAGATTTTCTTTGTGGTCAGTGAAATGGATCTTTTGGTTGCTGGTTCAAACTAGACTGTCACAGCTGCTGAGAAAAAGAATTTCCATGGATCATAGCCCGCATAAACTGCACTTTGTGGTGAACAAGAACCTCTACATATGGCGTTATCGGCATTTGAAGTGCATTTACAGATGTCTTTGATAGCACTCATTTTCATGCTCTGTAGGTTACTGACTGTTTAATGATAACGAATTAGAAACAGCATCAATAGTTTTGTTCAAGGTATGGAGGTGCTGATTCTTATACCATATACATTTTTAGAAAGGTATGCATACTGTATGCATGGCATTATATCTTACCAGTTAATTTTGTCTTTTTAGTTCATTGATTAAATGTGACTTACATTATCCAGGGAAGTTTTCAGTTGCAGAACACCACAATCCTGATCTGAACCTATTTCCCACACATTTTAGGAGGCTAAATTGAAACAAAAGCTTTTTAATTAGGAAGAACATGCTGTTATTAACTTTGATACTGACTTTGATCTAAGCAAAGGTATACTTGGCATATTCAAATTGGTGTTCACTCAGTGAATGTGTACGGTCTAGTCAGTTATAAAGGTTATCCTGCACAGGCTCTTGTTTAGCACCGTGCTGCCTAAAAATATGAGTGGCAGCTTTCAAGAAAATTTTGGAATCAAGTTTAAAGACACAGAGTTCTCACACAAATGAACTAACAAGTATCTGTCATTGCCCAGTAGTGAGAGTAGTCATTAACAAAGCATTAATGAAGCTAAATAACTGTTACAGTTGCTTCTAACTTTGCAGAGTTTTAACCCTCCACATTCATTTGCTTAGTACTTGTCTGCTTGAGGGTTGGTTTTCTAAAGCTGAAGTAAAAAAACCCCACCCTATTCAGTTCCAAAAACAAAAATCAAGACAAAGATACAAAATTGTTCCAAAGCAATTCCTTGGGTTTGAAGCAAGACCTCCTCATGATGACCTCTCCATGGACAGTTTGCCTAGATTAAATTCATGATTGTCTCAACAGTCTTGTTTCAAAACAGTTGTAGATGCCTCAGAGAACGGAGTAACTGAGCCCCCCCTTGCCGCAATAGCTAGTGCCAAAGTAGAAGATTAATGTAACAAGGCTCAGGATGAGAACTTATGGAAGCAGAAGTGATATTCTCTCATGGGTTGCACTTGCTCATCTTTGCAAATCAACAGACTCACAGGCAGCAAGACACATGTGTCCGAGCTGTCTCTCCAGAATTTCTTGTGTGCAGCCCACAGGGCAAGAAACAACAGCTACTGAGTCCTCAATATGTCTTCTGAGTTCCTCTAGCTCAGCAATGACAAGTTGGTGTTTGTGCAGACATTCTAAGTCTCTGTTTAGGAGCCAAACAATTATTGCAGTGAGGTCTTTTCTGAGTCAGCACATCGCTTACCTCATCCTCCATAAATCATAGACAAGGTTGCTGGGCATTGCCTTTGGTTGCTGCTTCTAGGTGTGGCTATCATCTGCCTTTCAATTTGGAAGAGGAGAGCATGTGCAAAGTGACGTACAGCCTGTGTCAAAAACTTGTTCACTGAACAAGTTCAAAAATCATTACCAAAGAATCTCAGCAGGATGAGGAGTAAACAGCACAAGCCTATATAGGGTATTCTCAGCTTCTATTAAATAGTTATCACATTACTGGGACAGAGGGACTTAAGAAAAACTTACAAGTTATGCTGCGAAGTTCATTACCCCCAAACAGAACAGGCATGTAAGAGACTTCATGCCTTGTTTTACTGTCTCTCAGAAGCTCTCACTGAGAAAGAGACTATGAACTGATGATGTTACAGGCAAAATAAAAAAGTTTATCCCAACAGGAGTCCATCTTTATTTATAGAATCTCTTGCCTCCCTTAAAATAGAAATAATCCACAAATTTCAAGAATTTTATCTCACCTCATATAGATTTCAAATCTTTTTGGAATAGGCAAAATTTCCTGCATTCTGAAATGAAAGAATTTTTTATTCTTAAACTTTTTATTTTCCAGGGAAATCAAAGGAGTTTCTTACATGACTAAGACTTAAAATCCCTTTCAGTTATGGAATAGGTTGGGGTTTGGGCTGCAAAAACTAGCTTTTCTCTACAACATGCTATGCTGAAGAGAAAGTTGGTATCTGCACATAAATGAGTGCTGCTGTACTGATGGTCTGTACAGCTGGTCTGCCTCCCTCTCGTCTAATACCATGATCACTGCCATAATCTTGCCAACTTTACCTGGATATTACTGGTATAGTTAGTTCTTCTTTAATGCACAGAATGAGTTTGTAACTGAGTAGCTATTAGTAGGAAGCATACTGTAGACAAGGGTGATTTAGTTTAATGCAGCCCTCTTGAACTGTATTTTCTACCCGTTTCATGTGACTTAAACTGTTCAGTAACTAAAAATCCCTTTATTTTAATATTAGGAAATTTTCCCATTAAGAATGGGTAAGTCTGATGAGAAGAAAAGATCACAGAATCACAGAATCACAAAATGGTAGGGGTTGGAAGGGACCTCTGTGGATCATCTAGTCCAACCCCCCTGCCAAAGCAGGGTCACCTACAGCAGGCTGCACAGGAACTCACACAGAATCACAGAATGGTAGGGGTTGGAAGGGACCTCTGTGGATCATCTAGTCCAACCCTCCTGCCGAAGCAGGGTCACCTACAGTAGGTTGTAGAGGACCTTGTCCAGGTGGGTTTTGAACCCACTCATCCAGGTGGGTTTTGAATATCTCCAGAGAAGGAGAATCCACAATCTCTCTGGGCAGCCTGTTCCAGGGCTCCGTCACCCTCAGAGTGAAGAAGTTCTTCCTCATGTTCAGCTGGAACTTCCTATGCTTGTGGTTATATGAAGGCCAGAAGTGAAATAGAGTAATATTTTCTTGATGATAAAACCAAAATTTAAATAGTAATAAACTCTGATGACACTTTGTGCATAACAAAGGAGGGGAAAAATGTGTATCGTAGCCCAATATGTGAGGGAGTGGGGGAAATTATAATAAATACAGCTTTATACAAGAAAATTTTTGTATTTCAACCTGTGACAAATTACAGCTTTAAAAATCTCTCGATATTCTGCAACAATTGCATTATTTAAACTTTACCTTTGCCACTGAGCAAACTATACTGTACTAATGGGCACATAAGTCTTTTTTCAGAATTCTTTCAAGACACAAGGATTGGAAAAATCATTACATATTTGATGACAGTTGCAATATCTGCCTGATTTAGAAGCAGATCTATTCCCAGAAAAATACAGAGAGAATGATAAGAAGGACATCAATAAAACTTTGCCTGTATGTATCATACGAAGGAAATAAAATGAAGATACAGTAGATACAATGGATTCATAAATGAAACTGCAGATGGAATAAAATTTGTTTGTTTCCCTCATACTTTTCTTTTCATTGAAAGAACAAAATGAAACCAAATTGATTGAAAACATCTATGGTAAGAATTTTACTCCACTAAAGTCAAAGGGCCCTTTATCACTACCTTCAGGTGGGATGGATCATCAGTTATGCTTCGCTCTTTCTACAACTGGGTCTTTATCTTTTTGGATGTAAAAAAATTGGTGACATGAAAGAATTCATCTACTAATCCCTCAACACAGTTTTCAATCACTTAGCTCATGTTCAGAATAGAAAGCACTGCAGCATATTTCACCTGCTTTGCAGTGGCATAGCTGCAGACAATGAAAGTTGTGCTATGGATAGGATGAAGGCATATCTGTTGTTGTTTCATCTCATTCTACTGATGTAGCTAGGTGAGATTAAAATTATTTTAGCCAGAAATGCATGTGCTTCAAATTTGTTAACATTAAGCCTGACACACGATTCATTCCAGTTGTACTGACAGTAAAACCTGAGGTAGGAAAGCAGAATGCCACAGAATAAATTAGAGATGGGAAAGACTTTGAAGTTCCTTTATGCTTCTATGGTAAACCCAAACTACTCATCTCTTTCTTACCTCAAGGCCCCAAGACATCATTTTTGGAGTAGTGCAGGTTTGTTGAGGGTTTTTTTGCATAAGGAAACGTGCTTGTAGTACATGGTTTGAAATGCTACACAATAACTGGCGCATAAGAGGTTTCAGCTGCTTCTTTTCTTCCTCTCTGCTTCCATTTCTCACTAACTGATCCTTCTTCACCATAATATCTGACCATTTTATTATGAACAACCAGAACCACAAAATAAATTTGCTTCCTACCTCTTAAAAATAGCAAGATTCTCTTCTTTCTTAAATATACAAGAAATTTAATTTCTTTTTCAACTTCAGAGTAATTTCATTTGGCTGCTTTGGTTCTCAGATAATTCATAATTGACTTGGAAAAAAATCAAACTCAGCTTGGATCTAATCCATATCACAAGATCCAAAATCACAGCTGACACTCTTGTTAGCACAGTCAGCAGAGAAATCCAGAGCCCGCTCCTATAAACGTTACTCAAGCAGAACTCCTATTCTGAGAAATTTATTGTTAAGGATTTTGCTAGCAAAAGGACACTTCACAGTGGTGGTTGTACTGATTTTAATTCAGTTGCAAATAAAAGCAACCCACTTAGGTAAGCTGAGGCAGGACCACTTCCTTGGTAGAAAGGTTAGTTCTGCCAGGAGAAGGATGATGCTTGGCCTTGTATCTAATCAAGGCACTGATGAGCTCTCATTAGTTTTACTTAACCTATAGGACAAACTGGAAAGCCAGAGTTTGTGGTGTGCCCAGCTGAAAAATTGATTGCTTTCCTTTTGCTTGCTGGTAGCTGGGTTTACCATGCAGTTACACAAGCTCAGCTACGTCAGATGCCACAGGAGCATACGCGCAGCACCAGTTGGTGCTAATGCAACTGGCTTAAGCTCCTTATCTCCCTTCGATCCCTAACCTCAAATCCATGCTGGATTTTTTATCATGCATGTTCCCCACTTCTGAAAAATAAAACAAGCAGGGGTTTTTTAAGTAATATTTCTTCTTACCTCCCTCCTTCTTTGGTTTTAGTACTGTGTCCCTTAGTTGCTGTCTTTCATTGAAGGTTTCCAGACTTCATCATGCCAGTAAATAAATTATTTTTATTTATAACTCCAAATAGTCTGTTCATAGCTGTCAATAGCTAATGTATTCATTTGAATCCTGAAAGAGCCCCTGACTGCAAAACCTAATTAATATTTACTAAGCAGCAGAAAATTGTGTGGAAGAAAGCATTTATTTCTAGCATGTATAATGTGTGCTTGTTAATTCTGCCTTTCCTTTTTCTCTGTCCTTTGCCCGTACTAGAGTGGATTTGTCATGACTCCCTTTTCTTTAGGCACGGCACATGCAGACCCCCTATCCCCTTGCAGATGGCACTGAGTAGACATCCACCTGAGAGCCAGGAGTATACTGGTGGCATGGGAAGGCTTCCCACGGGTGTCAAAGCTCGGCGTGAGCAGATGTGAAGAGCCATGGCCCAAGCTGCATTCCTGTACTGCTCCTGCTGGTCCCACAGTCATTTGTGTGAGGGGCTCTTTTAGGAGACCAAATTTAGCAGTTCAAATTAAGATCCCATTTAGCAGACGAGGAAACCATTCTTTGGTGGTTCAGACCATTTGAAACTGTGTTAATTCCATTCCAGGGGGCACCCCTCTGACTCACTGCAACAGGTATTTTTCTTCTCCCTTGGCAGTGAGTCAGGTTAAACAACTGAACATCCTATTCTAAACACTGCAGAGTTACAGGCTAAGTGGACTGCATCCTATGGCGTAAATGCATCCATCACAATTCAGCATGCCCCCTACTATTCAGCTGAGATCTATCCCATCTGCACCGTTTCTCTGCTTGGGTCCTGGCAGCTGGAAACTTGTCCTCTCCTCACTCCCACCCTGCTAAATCTAATCCTAATAGCACAGATTCTCTCAGCATTCAATCTCGGAACTATGCAGCCAGGCCTTCAATAATTTGGCACTAATTTAATACCATCTCGCTTTGTTGGAGGCGCCTGGAATTTCTGTTGTGATAAAAGCTTTTCCAGACTGAACTTTGTTCTCCTGCCAGGTTTTTTGTTTGGTTTTCCTTTTTGAGAGTGGCTTAGCCAGAGGAATTGATATGTACACACACCCACTCTGCTCTTTCAGAGGCAGAATTCACCCGCATGAGTGAGAAAATTCAGTGATCTCTGTTCGGTTTCCAGCACTAGTACTACCTTGTCTGAAAGTTGTGGATGCACAGCCTACAGGACAACTGCTCACTGTCATCAGTTTAAAAAAAATCAACATAAAGCATTTAAAAAATTAAATAGAGGCTTCCTTTTTACAGCATGGTCTAGTAAAATAGTTTTGCAGAGACATAATCCTCCAAGTGCAAAATGTAAGTAACTGCCTTCCTAGATCCAGGCCCTGGAGACCCATCTGTTGTTACCTACAGAGATTCGTTTGGGACACCGTGATGGAAGGATAGATAATAGGGTAGGAGTCTAGTAAATTGAGGGTGGGAATCTACAAATACTTTATGAAGAAATTAAATTTGTTCTGTGAATTTCAAAGCTGAATTTGGTATGCACAACAGAAAGCAAACATTTTTACTGAAGTGAGTTCATGTTTTTGTCCATTGGAATAAGATAAATAGGATATATTTTTAATTCTGGAAGAAGAATCTATATCAACAAAGGGATTAATCAATTATTTTAGTATTTAAAAATTTCATTATCTTGTCTTGCTTAAACTGGAAGTTCATAACCCATTCGACAGCAAACCACAGCTGAAAAGTCCTTCCTTGCTATTCAGTGAGACTGATCATTGAGTTGTCATGAATCTGTGAAGTGTGGCTCTGCTTTCTTTCTGAACCTTGGACGAATGTTCCTATGGCACAGTTGTGATTCAGGTTTTCATTTGAACATTAAGAAATTAAATTAAAAAAAAAAACGAAAGCTTGCAGCTGATTTATGTCCTTCAAAAGTCTAATCCCAGAGTGATTCTCTTGGTAAATGTTTAGAAATTAACCGCTTGACTATTTCTAAGATGCAAGATTGAAGAAAGAATCTACTATATTTATCAGCTTAAAATATTTTGTCAGATGTTTCGTTCTAAAATAATAGAAATCTAAATGTTACAGGCCATTTTTTTGATTACTGATTTTACTACTGTAATGTAGTGAAGGGGTTCTGTACAGACATAACTTAAAAAAACCCCAACATTTCTCATGCTTCATCTAAATAACTCAAAGCCGCCTCAGGCCTGAATCATCAGTCTGCAGATCACAGGGCTGGCCATCAGGCACACGCTGACTTTGTGGGGCTGTTGTAACAAGTGTAATTCTGGCTTGTGTTGTAAACTGTTGTTTTAATTTGTAAGCTTAGACACCCTTGCCTTAGTAATCGCTATGTACAGCATAAGCAGAAAGGCATTTTCTCAGAGAAACATGGCAATACCCTAGAAACAAATGTTCAGTGTATGAGGCATTGTGCAGTCAACAAAAGCTTGTTTTAAAATTGATTTAATTTTTTAAGTGTGTGTTTACAAGAACAGTTTACATATTTTCTTGAAGACCTACATTTTAATAGCACACTTGAGTAGAGAAAATTGTATCAAATGGATTTCAGTGAGGAGGATAAGGTACAGAGAAAGAAGCCACTGAAACAGAAGGGAATACGGTACTTGGGAAAACTCTGGGCGAACTGATTAAAACTGAGATTCTTTTTACCTACTTTGTCAGACACTAGCCAAACTGGTTGTCTAGACTCCCTGTGTATGGGAAGAATACCCAGAGGGCAATTCATCTCAATTAACTTAGATACCTGTCTTAGACTGGGAAGAAATAAATGTGCTCTGAAGGTATCCTTTCTCTCCACTAATTATAGGGGAACTTAAGCACCTGGTTTGGAGTAGACATTTAGCTCTTAGACAGCAAAGTTAGGTGAGATGTATTGCAAGCGAAGTGAAAACGGTAGCAACGGAGCTTCAACAGCTGAGGAATAGAAGGAGGGTGAACTGCAAAGAGCCTTTGGGGTAACAGAAAGGAATACGGAAGATGGGAAGTAACATAGTGAGGTAATCAAGTGGGGCCACACAAAAGGGTTTGAAGAGCAGGACAAAATGATTTTGGAGCAACCAGGTAAATCTGACTGTGCTGTCATGTGGTATGGGAGAAAATAGAAAAGGTAGCTAGGGGAAAGGTTTGCAATAATCAGTGCAAAAGTCGCTCAATGCATGAATACACGAGTCTCCTGTAGGAGTGCAAAAGAATCGCCAATCTTTGGAATATTGTGAAAATACAAAGGGCACTCAACCACAGTATCTGCAAAAGATGAGAAAGGCACTGAAGGTGAAAATAGGTCGCATTTTCACTGTAGTGGAGATAAAAGACATGATATGCAAAATGTAGTGAGCAAATATATTTTTTCTCTTTTAACTGGATCTAGACCTCACAATGAGAAATAGCCTATTGCATGTTAGCATAGATTTTTTCTGGTTGCCTATTGTAGCAGAATTGCTGACTGAGATACTAGAAAGGTTTAAGAGTGAAATCTTTACTCGTACATTATCAAGGGGAATCTATTTTATTGAAGGAATAGATAAAATTGACATGATCAAACTAATAAATCTGCTCCCTGATTATGCATTATACCACCTAGTCTTAACAGTCTGTCTACACATTTAATACTATCAGTCTGTAATATAAGTATTACATAATAATAAGAAGAAAGAGCAGAAGATTTGATTCAACCAAAACTTAATTATGATCTGATAAATATCAAGTGACGGCAATGGCTTCCAAGGCTGGCTCATTTGGATATTTTGGGAAATTGTGCTAAAGTATTCTAAAAGCCTGTGGTGATCATCAATACCCTGTGTTGTTTGAAACCAATCACAGGGTAATTGAAGGCACTATTAAAGTGAATTACTGGTTTCTAACTCTCATTTAATTAAAATATTTCTATATTTTTCTTGCCCATGCTCCCAGCTCAAAATCTGAACTATACTTGTATTTCTCTAGGAATTAACCTAGGAATCCTATTTTTCTCTGTGATGTTTTGACTGTATTTTAAGCATAAATATTATGAATCTTTTCCTGTCAACTTTTGATTTACCAAGCATTTAGCCAAGTCAATGAACAGATTAAGCTCACTACATAATACCAGATGGCTTTATGGTTTTGTGTCCTCTCCTGGGCAAGTGCTGCTGTCATCTCTGAGCATCTGCACGGAGCCACGAGGGATGTGTGCACTTTTCATTCATTCAGCTGGGTCACTCATCATTAATATTCGGAGGAGGAAAGGAGGTGTCAGACAAGAGAATTGGTTCTGGCTTCTGTTAGCACATTGACATGTCAATCATTCACCCTAGAGGCTGCCAGGCCCAATTTAGAACAAAAGTAACTGCTGGGCTGAGCACATCACAAAAGGAGATGAGATTTCTTTGTGTTAACCAGTCCCTTCACGGGGTGGAAACATAATTAGAGTCTTCCTCACAACCAATAACACATGAAACCCAGTGATTAGCGGGACCTACTTCGAGATAAAATCGCTGACCTCAATCACGTTATGAATGATTCTGCTGCAGTTGTAGGGTGTTCTTGAAATGGAATTGTATTTAAAACACCTCTCTTCGGAAAGCCGTTCAACCCAGCACAGTGATAGCTTGAATATGTTAAGTTTCCTGCAATTTCTTACATGACAGCTTTGATCATTCATAAAAGGTACTGTTGTTTTTCAAATTAGTGTAGCCACCTTCTAAAGAAAAAGCAGCAGAAACAAATTAATCCCCAAGCCGTTTGATCTCAGTGCAATTTCCCAGCAGCTGCCTGCGTGATGGCCTCCTGGTGCTCCCTGCCGGGCTCCCGAAGGAATGCCCACCGCTGCTTCCCTGGAGCAACTTCCCTGGGACAAGGTGGTCACGGTGGCAAAGGCCACATGGGCTGAGCTGCTCAGGCTAGAAAGCAGGAATTCCAGCTCCATAAACCCTTCAACCTTTTCTTGCAACATTTTGATCCTTTCGGCACCTCGAATTAATTGAAACAAGCATCGGCAAGAAGAGCATTTGCGATCACAGTCCATACCCGCACTACCAAGTGGTAAAAGTTGCATTGTGCTCTGGTAGGCAGCTTCTCTCATCAGCCACGCTAACATAGGGCAGCTCTCAGGTGTCTACCGTTGTAATAGCAGACTCAAACCTCTCAGACGCCAGGATCTGAACATTAAAGCTAGCTGTGTCTCTGGCATAAATTGAACCAACAGCCAGGCTGCAAATATTCTGAGGAAGGTTAAATATTTATTCTATTGATCAGCTCCATCTCTGTTGTGTAAAATCTCCTACCACTCAGTGATACTCAAAGAAACATTTTCTCACAGCAAGCCACATGTAAACTAGTAAATCTCTATCAGAATCAATAGCTAGACACCTTTCTATACCGGGTGAAGAACTGGTGTATGCAGTTTTAATATAAGGTTGTCAAATACGTGTTTTCTTCCATTCTGCTTGCGGTTATCTGCTGTATACTACATGTGACACAAGCAATCTGTGCTGAACTTCTGTCTTGGCCACAAGGCTGGAAACCTTTCAGCTCTAGCATTTCTCATAACATATAGTAATTGTTTCACATACTTAATTTATTTCTTCAGTGAAAGAAAAGTATATCAGTGTCCCACTGTCTATATCTGACTGCATCATGAAAGAAGTATTCTTACCACGGCCTGGTTTTGTAATGAAGTTTTATGACCAGTCAAATTTAACCCAAAGTATGAACCCTACATCTCTATTTCACATTCAGCAGAACAAACACATGACATCATCAGCCAAAGGTTGTAGCTAAACTGCAGGAGTAAGAAACAATGACAGTGGGAAATAATAAACCACTTCTCTTTTAGCTCTTATAGATATATATTACTAATGCTGTTAAGTGTTAAATGTATTTCAACGGCCGCAACTCCTGGGCAGGTGAGAGGAAAGCTAGATCTCCCTGGTCACATAGCCATCCTGGGTACAAGCAGTGAAATACCACAAAATATTTTGCTTTGGCTGTTATTTATCCTGCTACTGTAGTCATACAGTTATTTTAGTATTCAAGTACCTGAAGACTGATTGTATGGCTGACTACACCAATTATTCTGCATCTCAAAAACCTGGTATCATGACGACGAAAATGAAGACTACAAACCAGTTTGATGAACTTTTAAGAGAGCATTCTGATCACTAGCATAAGACCATTTCCCTTTTATATTCTAAGAGACTAAAGAGGCAACACAGTGGCATTTTTACATCCCTTAATGAATGTTACTATTACACAAATTATATTATTCCTGTTAATAATACCACCTTCAAATAACATATTTTTGCCTGTTTTATGTAGGGCTGCAAGTTTACTGAAAGGATACAGCACACAAGCTCTGGCCTAAGTATTCGGCAACATGAGCAGAGCATATGTCCTGGCTAAAGAAAGAGGCGCAGAAGAGATTTTGTGGTCTGTCACAAGCAGCTAGAAGTCGCTGTGTGTCACTCCAGCATCATCGCTGAAGCTGTCTCCTCTAAATTATGTGAGGGGCCAAGAAGCTGATATTCCCCCTTTTTTTAAAGGTACCTCCTCAGCAAAATGCTGATCCTTCAATACTTCAGACAAAACTATCGTGCAAAGGATCTATGTACAGCTTAAGTCATTCTAAAGCCCGATTTCCTCACCACCTGTCACAACATGAAGCAACAGAGGCTACGATTCTGGGTAAGCACCATTGCTGATAATGTGATCCATTTGCATGGTAAGTAACTCCAAGTGCAGTTATGTCAATATATGTCAAAACTATGCTACAGAGAAGTGCATATTTAGATGGCGTATCAGAGAGGAAGAGCAAATCAGTGGTAACCTGTCAGAAAAGACAGGTTCAATTGTTTGCTCAGCAGAGATTTTGTGTGTTCCCATTTGTCCTCTTCAGTTCCTCATCTCTAAAATTGTAATGACTGTATTTTCTTTTTTACACATCACAGAGACATGTGAGGTTCTTAGAAACAATGTTCACAGTATTGGCATAAATATCTTTGGTATATTGATTTTTCAGGGGTTTTAATTGAAATTGTTTTTCCACAAGGAATGCTGTTGTATCAGTATAAAGATGCTCCAATTTTCAACGGGCTTTCAATATTTTGATTAGTAGTATTTTCTTGCACTTGTTTCCATCAGCATGATTTTTACATAAGGCGCAACTGGTGCCTCTGTAATTTTCTCCATAAATCGCTTTTTCATAAATAAATTTATGAATTCAGAGACAAGTAGTTTGAGAAGGCTGTCTGCTTTCATTTGCATCATTCTCCTGCTGCTCTGAGGTATGTTATGTTTAGCAGCTGCTTAAATACTAATCCCAAGACTGAATTGTGTCTATCACTTTAAAGGAGGATAAGAAATCTTTTTATTAGGAAACATTATTTCTGTTGCAATACAGGAGATTGGCAAATATACACATGGCAGGCAATGAGCTTGCATTATTGTTGGCTCAAAGGTTTAAAGAGTTATTTTCATATTTAAAGAAATTGCATGTGTAAAGTAACTGTATCAGAGTGCTGAAACAAGCAAGATTTCTGAGACAAATTTTAAAGAATGGAGTATTACCTCAGAAAACTTAGACCACAGCTTCAAAGAGAGTATGCAGTATTTATACAATGTTGTAGACAGGTTTAAGAAAACATCCAATGGAGACTTATCAGTCATCAAACAGAACTTATATTGAAAACTCTAGGAAATAAAGTTAATAAATTGAAGAAAATTTATACAATATATTGATTGCCAGATCACAACAAACTAACTAAAATCCCAATATTGAAACAACATTGAAAATAAATATAAAGTACTTACTGTTTCTAAAATCAGTTAAAAGTCATCTATGGGGTGAGAAAAAACACAGTTTCTTTCAGTGGTGGTTTAAGAGAAAACTGTCTCTGAGAAGACTGTGCCTTCTAATTTTTTGTTAAAGGCAAAGTCACAGCAAAATGCAGCTCCTTAACATCCAGGGTGTATTAATACTCCTCATTGTACTGGCTAATGCACATGCTGAGGTTAAAAGAGCTTCAGCTGGTGTAAAACCCAGCAATCTCTTTTAATGGTACTAGCCACCAAGAACATGACCCCCTAGCACTCTGCTCTGTAGCGTGACTCCAAAGCGAACAAAGCAGCCAACTGGCCTTCTGTGGTACAGGGCTGGGCTATCTGGTGAGCTTTCTCAGCAGATGGTCTAAGAGCTCCTTGTTGGAAGAGGTGTTCCTCATATTGGCAGAACTGGAGGCTATATTCACAGAGGGATCTAAGATCAGAAATTCCTCTTCAGGTCCTTAAGTCATTGGACTTCATCACCACCAAGATTCACATCCAAGACTAACACTAGGTTCAAGCTCCTCACAAACAGATTTTCCTGTAACACTGTGGGTGGACTTCTTGGGGTGATTGCTGTAAAAAAACCTAACCTCAATTGGTATCTCTAAAAGAAATGCATGGTATTAAGATTGTCCTTAGTCCCAGCTGTGCTTACTATAGCATGATCCTTACTATCCTGAATAACTTTTCCTCAATCCTACTCTTTCCTTTTTAAACAAGGAGGGGCAGGGGATGGGTTGTAGCACTAGTAAAACCCTTCAGACCTTACAGCGGTGAGCCTGTGCAATGCCAGTACCGCTGGTGACACACACTCCAAAGCCGTACAGGAATCCCAGCCCAGCCGTCTCATCCCCGCAGTGAGGTTCATCCCACCAGTCTGGTGACCAGCTCAGACAGCATTGGCCTCCTCGTAAGACAGGGTGGAGGGCAGAGCAGGCTGCTCCCTCATGCCCACCACCGCTAGGGTTGCAGTAGTCCTCTGCGACGGGCATCCGTCCCTCCCAGCTAGGGCCTCAGCTCTGGGTGAGGGTCTCACAGTCCTTCCCATGCAGGTTGCATCTGCAGGCCTCCAGGGTTTGGTGTACGTGGACAAGGCAGGATAAGAAACTCGGATCTCAAGTGGAGAAAGAGAGGTGGCAGCTGCTGGCAGAAAGCCTGGAGAGCTGTCGCGAAGGGAAGGCCAAACGCAGGCTGAATGGGGAACAATTTCTGGAGGCCAGGCCAAAAGAAAAGGCGTTGTGAGAGAAGAGGTGGGAAAGACTGTTGCAGGAAGAAGAAACCAAGTGTAAGGCAAAACTTGAAAGATCAAAGCTCTAAGGTGAGTACAGGAAATATTTTCATGAAAAACAGCTGAGAGAGAAGCAGATCATGGAGATCTATCTTGAATCACAGTCTCCTCAGAGGCAATGTTGCACCAGCTTTTGAGAAAAGGTGTTTGAAAGAAACGGAAGGGAAGAAGAGAAAAGAGCTGATCCAGTACAAAAAGACAAGACACAGACACCTGAAGTAAGTTAATCAGCAGGTCAAAGTTAATGAGCCTTAGCAAAAGACTTGCTGTGGAACAAAACCTTCAAAGATCTCAAGAAATCCTTGATCAGCTGATGGAGGAAATGATTAGGGAATCAAAAGACAAAGCTCTAAAGGAAGAAGAATGAAGTTTTATGGCCAAATTTAGAGCAAAAGAGAAAGAGGAAGAGAAAAGAAGACATAAAAGTATGTTGCTAAATGTAGCTGAGAGGAAAATTCAACAAGCTGAAATTCACCAAGATGCTGGCCAAAAATATTGAATGGAAAATAAAACCCATCAAGGAAATTAACTGTTTGAAAGAAAGAAACCACCAGTCTCAAAAACAAAACTTGATGATGATGAAAAATGGCAACTATAGGAAACAGAAGTAGCAATCAGAAGAAGAGCTCAGAGAAGCAATTTATGTTGAAAGGTAAGGAATCTGTTGCAGAAAAAGCTAGAAAAAATACACAGAGCATCTTATGGCCTGAGACAAAAAGTGAGAGAACTGATGAATAGCCAAGCAAATGACTAGACATCTTCAGATGCCTCTAACAGTGCAGACATTCTTAAGACTTCAAAGATTTCAGCCATTTTTGTGCCCCAAAAATGGCAAGCAATTTATTATTTGTGGTTAGGCACGAGCTCTGGGTTGTATCACACTAAAATGGTTTCATTTTAACCTTGCTGCATCCAATGAATATGCCAGTTACCACCTGAGCCACTTCAGTTCTGGCAGCCTGGTCTAGCTGCTGGTTGTTCTGATGTTCCTCAGCAGCACAGCACTTGGGCATGAGCGTCTGTATGACATACCTCTACAGTAATGTTCTCTACCCAGGTAACAATGTCTTGCCACGATGCTGCAGCTCAGGTGAGTTTACTTCTGCACTGCCAGTTGGCCTGTTTCTATTGCCATCTCCTGCCCCCGCAGGGCATTTGCCACCATCTGGGGGTCGGTATAGATACAGAGTACCGGCCACTTTTCTCATTCAGCAGTCCCTAGAGCCAGATGGATGGCTTTCAAGTCTGCAGACTGACTTGATTCACCTTTTCCTTCAGTGGCTTCTGTGACCCATCATGTGAGTCTCCGCACAGCAGCTTCTTTCCATTTCTGATAGTTTCCCACAACATGACAGAATCCATTGGTAGGTGTAGCACATTGCTTCTCGTGTTGTGGGCCCTCAGCACAAGCCACCTCCTTGGGCAGTTCTCTGAAATCTCTGCTTTCTGATCAGTCCATGATCTCTTCCAGGACTCTTGAGTAGCTGGGTTTACTCATCTGGGCCTGTTACATGATCAGCACTACCCACTTACTCCACATAGCTTCGGCTGCGTGGTGTGTAGAGGGGACCGTCTCTTTGAAAGTCCAGTGCAGCACAGGCAATCGTGATGCCAAGAGGGACTGTGCTTCTGTACTATCTACTTCCAAAGTGGCTCAAACCCCCTCATATGCTGCTAGTATCTCTGTTTTAGACAGATGTATTTTGTATTACATTCCCATGAAATATAAATTAATTTTCAAATCATTTATAATTAAATATATATTAAGTATATGTCATGAAAATACATTTCAAATATATTTAGTGAAATTGTACTAGATAACCTAGCTTATGTATGTAATAAATAGATATCTTTTCACAAGTAATTCTTACACCTCATTAACTTCTGCAGCTTTGAGGAGAATGAATTGCTTATCTGTCATGTAGGTGGGCTGGTTTTGCCTCGGTAATGGATATATACTACTAATGCAGCTTTAACGTAATACAGAAATATGTTCAAGTTCTTTCTCAAACTAGAAGAATTAGTAGTCCTAAAACAAAAATGCAATTATATTTAATCTAATGTGTAGCTAGCTAATAGATAATCTGAAGTGCAATTTAGTTTTATAAACTGTTGAGTCAGTAAATTAGATGACCCATTGCAATGATATTTTCTTATTGTATGAACTATATTGACTTTCAGTAAATTACTTTTTGCAGTATGTTTAATTTTCATTTTGAAAAGTTGAATTACTGTATCACTCACAGCATGCTAGATACAAAATACAGCTTTTAGTTTTTGAGAAAAAAATCAATCCCTTTGGTATGGGACTTTAAATACAAAGAAAAAATACTTTGAAGGGGGGGAATTCTGTGCATTTCACTGAGAAAAATATACTCCAATTCAAAGGCTTCGACGTAGACTTACGTGCTTGAACTCTTTTTTTAATCTATATATACATTGTTGAATATGCCATTAGTCAAAAACCCAGGACAAGCAGCAGTGTCATTTGAAAAAGTAAAGCGCTTTCTTTCCTAGGAAAGGAAGGCTGAAACAAAGTTAGTGGCATTAGGCTCTACACCTTTGTGAGGAAGAGCAACTGAAGATCCCAAAGAGCTGGCAGTTTCAGCTGACGCCAGCTACACAAGTAACAAGTAATGAATGGCAAATAACAGACAAAATTTGAGGGCAAGCCTTGATCTGAATGTCATCAGAGATCTTCAGGGGATTCTGCCTCGTGAAACCAAGATTGGGTTTTCCCAAGCACATGGCTCAAAAATAATGTCTCTTTTCTGGAAAATAAAAAATCTGAGCAAACCGGAAAAATCTAGCAACTGATAGAGCCTCGCCCTTTCACAGCCACTGCTGAAATGTCATTGAATTAGATTTAAGAGCCTGTCTGAAATTTCCTAGCTTCAGGCTGCAGCCCAACAATTCAAAAGCATTTCTTGCCAGAAAATCATGGAAAACTGTATTTTGCCAATATAAATCAACTGCGATTTGAAAACTTGTTCTTGCTGAAAATTCAAAAAGAGATTATAGAAGTGAGATAACCTGTCTAAGAACCCTATGGTTGGAAATATGTCTGCTCTCAGCAGAACGGAGGAATCTAATTTGTAAATCACAACAGCAAGATATTTTCAAACTTAGAAATCTACGGTATCTCTACACTTCTTCAGAATACATTGTAGTCATCTGCTGGGAGATTTTGGTTAATCTTTCCTACATGCCGTTGGAATCAGAAAGGATAATAGTGGTGATTCTGATTTCTGTATGGGGAGTCTCTAGTGAGGCACAGGCAAAGGACTTGTTTGTTTCTTGCCACCCGCTTCGCATGCAGTGCAGAAACTCACTCCAGCTCAGTAAGGAACATTCTAATACCTTGCAATCCATGGTGTTTCATGATATTCAAGACCTGCCTGGACGCAGTCCTGTGCAGCCTTCTGTAGGTGCCCCTGCTTCGTCAGGGGGGTTGGACTAGACGACCCACAGAGGTCCCTTCCAACCCCTACCATTCTGCGATTCTGTGATTCTGTGATAAATGCAGCATTATAACTGATCTCTCTCTTTTGAAGAAAAGATGATGTTACCTCTTTCTAACCTGAGTAGGTAGCCAAGAGTCTAGGGTCTTGTCAGTTATTTCAAATGGAGGTAAACTGGCAGAGTTCAGCGTATCTTAGATACAAATTAGTTTATTACAAAAAGTGTTCAGAGTCACCTTTTCTGAATGCAAGGGAAATTAAACAGCAAGGGCAAGTTTCTCAGCACACAAGTCAACATCCCTTTCTGAACAACACTTAGACCAAAAATTCTCTCTCCTTTTTCACCCATGCCTGTTTGTAATTGCCTCTTGCAGACTTTTCGCTCAGCTATTTCAGTCATTCTGCATCCCACAGATCTGAAAACCATCATACAGCAAAACCCATTCATGCTGTGTCTTTATTAAAGATGGAAGCTGTTTTCGTTTCAGCTCTCTGAATACCTACGGAAGCGTAACCATTTCTTACCTTTATCCCTCACAAAGACCTATTGTTAAACCCAGAATCTTTTAACGACATTTAGCCAACTAGAACAACATCTTGGTTTTGAACACTTAGCAACAGCTACAAAATTTTGCAGTGCTGCAAACAGCAGCCATATATGGCCCTGTGTCCCAAGACCTATCTTCAGCAAAAGGCAGATAAAGATAAATTATCTTGGTCTTTGGAGATAAAGAAACAGAAGCATAAGAGTTCTCACATGTTCTAGTGCTTCAGCTTCCCAGTGGTGTGGTCATAAAATAGGAATTGGTTGGGAGCGGCCCCAGGCAGACAGCAGGACCTGACGATTCAGGTGCTGGAGGCAGGTGAGCTCACTAGTGATGCTGTCTTTGGAAACCCTGGCTGAATCCTGCCTGAATACTATAAAATATACAACAAATAATTGTATTGATTCATGCTTAGCAAAACCTTGAAACATTATATTATTACTTGTCTTTCACATTGCTGGAATACTGTTTTCTCTCTTCTGTAATAAAAAATAGCCTTATCTGAGAAGGGAAACCACTGGTCCTTCTAGTTTTGAACTCCTATGGGCAGACATCTATCCAGATGGCTTGTGAGTATGTCTGCGTTGCATGTGCATATCCTGAAGCCTTGATCTTACAGTGAACTCTGCACAGATTCACCTGTAGAGATGGTCGTGATATACTCAATGCCAAAATACCAACTAGCTCCTGGTTGTTTTGGATGTTCTGACAAATGCTGCAAATCTTCAATTCGGGCTTGGCACAGTCAATCCACATACTTGGAGACAGAACATTTTCACACCACCATTTGAAAACATCCACTTCCAGTAGCCAACAAACAAGCTATGTATTTTTGTTGTTTGGTTTTGTTTTTTTAAATGAGATATGTAATATTTACAAACATATTTTGAAATATAAAATAAAATCCATGAGGGATTTTGAAGCAATGTTTATAATTGATTTGGATAAGCTCAGCTTTTAGGATTACTTTCTGCTTCTTTTTAAAATAACTGGATTATCTGAAGGATGAAGAAATCTTTGACCTATATATTCTAGTTGCTGTCTGTCTTTCTTCCATTTACTTGCCTTTATAGCATATTAAGACAAGCTAACCCATATAAATGTCTTGCGGGATATAAGATCCAATTTCAGTCATGCAAAAAGTACCTGTGTACCAAAGGAAGACAGATGGACAGATTCTTATTTTAGCACATACTGCATGGCAGAAGGAAACCAGCAGAAAGCAGGACTTAAATTTCTCTCTACCCTAGAAAATTACAATCACATAGTTATCCCAGAAAATTACAGTGGAATAAGAAAGAGACAAAACAAAACAAAACAAAACAAAAAACCCTCATGCTGCTTATACTGATACATGTCCTATCAGTGTTGGTTACAATGCTCATTAAAGCTATGAACTTAACATATTATCAAGGAGAAAGGACAGACCAGAATGTGGCAGCTTAACTGATCAGCGAATTCTGCTTCCTGTAGGGAGGATGTGGCAGGCAGATGAGGGAGTAACACGTGGGGAAATCGTTCTTTACTAGGAAGGAAATGAGATGGATGTTGTGTAAGTAAATATTATTGAAGCACTGGTCCAAGGATGTGAAGTAATAATCCTTTTGCAACCAAGGACCATAGAATCATAGAATGCTTTGCATTGGAAGGGACCTTTAGAGGTCATCTAGCCCACACCCCCTGCAACGCGCAGGAACATCTTCAGCTAGACCAGGTTGCTCAGAGCCCCATCCAACCTGGCCTTGAATGTTTCCACAGATGAGGCCTCCACTACCTCTCCGGGCAACCCATTCCAGTGTTTCACCACCCTCATGGTAAAAAACTTCTTCCTTCTATCTAGTCTAAATCTACCCTCCCTTAGCTTAAAGCCATTACTGCTTGTCCTATTGCAACAATCCCTGCTGAAAATATTTTCCCCATCCCCCCTTGAGGTACTGGAAGGCTGCTCTATGGTCTCCCCACCGCCCTCTCTTCTCCAGGCTGAACAGCCCCAACTCTCTCAGCCTTTCCTCACACTAGAGGTGTTCCATCCCTCTGAGCATCTTTGTGGCCCTCCTCTGGACCTGCCCCAACAGTTCCATGTCTTTCCTGTGCTGAGGGCTCCAGAGCTGGACACAGGACTCCAGGTGGGGGTCTCACCACAGCGGAGTAGTGGGGCAGAATCACCTCCCTCAACTTGCTGGCCACGCTTCTCTTAATGCAGCCCAGGATATGGTTGGCCTTCTGGGCTGCGAGTGCACATTGGTGGCTCATGTCCAGCTTTTCATCCACCAGTACCCCCAAGTCCTTCCCAGCAGAGCTGCTCGCAAGCCCTTCATCCCCCAGCGTGTATTGATAGTAGGGGTTGCCCTGACCCAGATGCAGAACCCTGCACTTGGCCTTGTTTAACCTCCTGAGGTTCACACTGGCCCACTTCTCCAGTTTGTCCAGGTCCCTCTGAATGGCATCCCGTCCTTCTGGTGTGTCAACTGCACCACTCAGCTTGGTGTCATCTGCAAACTTGCTGAGGGTGCACTCGATCTCGCTGTCTAAGTTATTGATGAAAATATTAAATAGCACTGGTCCCAGTATGGACCCCTGAGGGACACCACTTGTCACTGGCATCCATTTGGACATTGAGCCGTTGACCACTACCCTCTGGCTGTGTCCTTCCAGCCAGTTCCTCAGCCACCAAACAGTCTACCCATCAAATCCATATTTCTTCAATTTAGAGAGAAAGACATTGCAAGGGACAGTGTTGAAGGCTTTACAGAAGTCCAGATAGATCACATCCCTAGCTCTTCCCTTGTCCACTGATCTAGTCACGCCATCATAGAAAGCCACTAAGTTGGTCAGGCAGGACTTGCCCTTGGTGAAGCCATGCTGGCTGTCTTGAATCACCTCCCTGGCCTCCATGTGCCTTAGCATAGCTTCTAGGAGGATCTGTTCCATGATCTTCCCAGGCAGAGAGATGAGGCTCACAGATAATTCCCTGGCAATTCCCAGGGTCCTGCTTCCTACCCTTTATAAAAATGGGCTCAAGCTAGCTCAGATAACCTCTCCCAAAAGTCTAAAGAAATCTGAGTCTCTTGACTGTGCATCAGACCTTCTTGACCTTGCGCGGGACTGACGTGCAGTGACATGAGGTGAGGCTGCAGGGGTACGGTCCGAGGGCAGAAGGGCAATGGAGACGGTGCCCTGGCTGTCCAGAGTGCCAGTGAAGCCATCCTGAAGTACCGATGAGGTGAGTCTCCTGCATCTGCAAACCCAATAGATCTTTTTCTTCATTCTCCTGTGTCTTGCCTCCATCACCTTTATATTCCTTCGTTCTTTGATTAATGCATCGATTTAGATAGCACACTTAGCACACCCATCCTCTCTCATCCACGTGAAATGCACGGCATGTTCAGGGCTAAATGACCCAGATGGAAGAATTTCTCACTGTCCTAGAGAGCAGTGAGCTTAACCGTTCACTTGAAGGTTTCTTCCGCTTTCCATTCTCGGACGTGGGTCACTGAGAAATCACTAGCATTATGAGCACCAGAAAAAAATGTGCAAAACAGAAAGACCGTGCACACACACTCCTTTAGTGCTCTTGATTTCTCTTCCTCCAAATGGCTTAAATGCCCCGTGCCCCAATTCTGAAACAAATATATTGAGCTTGAAGAATAAACAGCCAACAGTAATGTTTCATTTTAGAAATTAAGTCAGAATTTTATTTTCTTAACCACAGATCACACATTTATTTTCTTAACCAGAGGACAGTCTCCCTACCAGACGCGGGCATTTCCAAACTGGGACAGGGGAGGGCACTAAAGAGTTACACATGGATCTGAAAGCTGCAGAAATGCTTCGTCCAACATGTAAGTTGGCTCTAAAATTATTTCAGGCTCATCATGTATACTTCTTGAATGGAAAAGAGGCTTTGATGCAGCCTGTGTTAGCTGACTGAACCACTTCCTCAACCTTTGAGAAAAGCTGCTGAAGCCAAGCCTTGCTTTTGTGTTTTAGCATCTTTCAGCCAAGTAGAAAAATACATCCTCATCAATAGCTCTCTAAGAGCACGTCGGTCTCTGAGAGAAACAGAAACATGGTGTGAACCAGAGTGTAGTATGTTTAGGCATTAGTTTTATTTGTCCGTAGTTCAGTCAAATTCAGTTTTAGGGTAATAAAATATGTTTCTAAGGCCTTTGCTTTAGCTGGGCTAGCAACACTAAAGAACTGACACGTTTAGGTAATGGACTGCGACCCTCTTTGCACTTCCAAGAAATCTACCACAAGGTTATTTGCCATTTACTACGCTTGCTCCGGACTTTTCTCCTTATGGGAAGCAACTATTCACCTTCATATGCAAAGGGAGTGTCAACAGAGACGAACAATGCACAACTATTTCCATAATTAATTACCGTCAAGCTCACAGTAGTGTAAGAAGCTGAGACAATTCTTCCCATTTTCTGCCTGTCAGAGTGTACTATCACAACTGAGAACGTGCACTGAGGTCCTTCTTTGTAAAAGCACATCTGAAAGAAGACTCTGTTTTAATTACAGCAACTCTTTCTTTTAAGCAGTGGATAATTCTGTAACCAGTGGTAACATTTGTACTGGTGCAGGCTATAATCAGATCTCATGCATTAGTGGAAAAATGTATCACTGCAGAGATCAGGAATGCTTTATGAATAGATATTCAATGGATGTACAAAGTTCTGTATTTCTCTGGAGACGTTTTATGCTGTCTTTCACACTACACAACAGGTAACAAAGATAGAGTAAACCTGGGTGCATTGGTCATTCACAGGATGGTTATGAGGCAATGGTATGCAGTGCCTGCTCGCTTTGGGCACCTGAGGAAACACAATTGTAACAGAGATGGAGAGGTCTGAATGCCACTTGACAGGCCACTGATACAGTTCTGGTCCACGGTCCTGGTCAGCCCTGATCAAAACGATGAGATGAAAGTGGAGCCGATCAGAGGAAGGCTATCAAGGAGCCCTGAAACACTTGTGCTGCTGGACATCTTGTATGCAATGAACACATACATATACTCCATCCTTGGGCCTGATCTTGATGTGCATCCAACTCTTCTCCACATTGCAGTCTTCTCTAAAAGGAAGCCCATGTGCCTAGGCTAGACAAGAACCATGTCACATGGTGCTTCGGGAAGAAGTTGGCATTTTGGATGTCTCCAAGACAAGTCTGGGAAGGAGTGATTTCCTCCTATAAATACAGCAGAAGGCTAAATAACTGGAAAAGGGAAAGACTAATTCAACTTACACAAAAATGTTGTCACAAAAACATAAAAGATGGATGATAAAGAAAATGTGGCTGCAAATTAGAAGACATTTTCTCATAATTCTCAGGAGCATGCAGCATGAGATCTCAGTTCCGAAATAAATGTTTACGCTGTCACTGTCACTAGCACAACTGCATGTCAGGAACAGCAGATAGTCTAGGGTAGACGGGGTTCCTCCTAGCCACCCAGATGACATCGTCCTTATCAACGTTTTAGAAGAAATATCATATGAAGCCGAAACAGAGCTAGGGAACAAAGTGAGGCACATTTTTGTGCATGCCTGCCTGGAAAGTCCTAGAAGACCCCAGCCCATGCAAAGGTGTGGTGGAACACAGCCCAATAGTACAAGCCTTCCAAGAGCTCACTGCTCCATGGCCAAGTTCTGCTCTGGTTTCCGGAGGAGTACAAGGTTTCTTCCTGTGTTCGTGGTATAGACAGACAAGTTCCCTAATTGCTCACGGAACTTGTTTCTCTCCATGATCACCGTCTCCCATGACAACAGTGTTTCTCCATAGGGACGCTACGCCTGGCTGCCAAGAGATGGATGTTTGGGAGTGCAGAAATTTCAGAGGAGCTGGACCTGCCCCCAGCAGATATGGGAATGCTTCGGGTGCTCATGGTGTCCAAAGTACACACAATGCCTTCACTTTCCCCAGGCCATTTTTCCACTTTTGAAAGAGTCAGCAACGAAGACCCATCACAAACAGAAAAATTAAACTTCTTTTGAATTTCAAAACAGAACAAACAAGATATCACTTTCACTGAAGATGATATCAGGAGCTTGCAAAAACAAAGACGAGCTGTGCGTGTGTACCCATCTTGAATTTGCGGGTGGGACAGAAAACCAGAATCACAAGCACGCACTGTGCGTTACAATAAATATTTTGAAAGAGATGCGGCTGCTGTGTTACCGCACGGATGCGGACTCCCCAGGTCAATTGTAAGGACGTCGCCACGAAAAGCAGGGGCGAGGGCAGCGTGCTGGCCACTCGGCCTTCCCAGGAGCCGCAGCAGGCGCTGCGGGGGGACCCTTCCGACCGCACACCCCGCTTTCCTGCGCCCCGGCTCGCGGGGGGGAGCGAGCCACGCGTGTGCTGGGTGGTTTTGTTCCCTTCATTACCATGCAGACAATATCCGGCTGTTCTCAGGGAAGGCCTGGGATCCCGGCTCTTTTCCCAGGCTTTCTTCTTGCCTGTGAAAAGAGGAAAAACAACGAGGAGCCTGTCTGGCTCTGTCTGGCGGAGCCGTGGGCTGACAGTGATGCAACGCCGAGCCCGGCGGTGAGTGGCTGCGGCCAAACTGGTCATGCTCTGTCCACGCATGGGGCGGCCATCGCCGCTGGCCGCCTCACACCCCGGCCCCCGCTGCTGCACAAAGGCTCCGAGGGGGGAGCATTCAGCGGTGAACAAAGCCCCAGCCAAGCGTGAAGCTGGAGGGGATCTCCCCCTCAGCACGGAGACGGCTGCCAGCCCACGCCGCAGTGCTGGCCTGGGGCTTGCGCGGTGATGGCGGCGGCGGCGATTGTCATTAGCTGGCGGAACAGGATTTTGTGAAACTGGGGCTGGCAGGGGAGTGAGGGCAGAAGGAAGAAACTTAAACTCGTTTTCTTTCACAGAACACGAGGCCAGATCTCAGCCGATGTAAATCAGCGTAGTCTCCATGCCTTCAGTGGCAGGTATATTCAAACACGTGTCAGTACAAAGGTGGTCCATGATGTCGGATAACTGAGAGCTGTTTAACTCTGCAGCCATTGCACAGTTCCTTGTTGGACACTTAGTAAGCAAAATGCCTATTAATATCTATTTCAACAGAAACATTTAGGCAGTGGGTTTAAAACCAGTTTGCAGATTTTTGTCATCTTATGATATTTCATTTTGCCTAAAAAATATTCATTATTCTCAAAAGAAAAAAGCAAAATATCCTTAGTCAAAATTTGGTGATTGCTTATGATCAACTTTTCAGTTTTAATTTAGAAAATGAGTTACATTCTTATAATTACAGATAGGTCACCACAGAAAGACACTTACTAGTTCTCACCTTTGTTGTCTGATCTCTCCAGACACCTAAGACAGAAAGGTCTTACTAAATATTTGAGGTTCCTTCACAGTAGAAGGTAGTAAATACAGGATTTGCATTTGTTAACTAACTTGTTAACTAGCTTTACATTTTCAGCCTTCATTCTGCCTTCACTCACCCCATCAAAGACTGACTCCCGGGCTGACACATCCAGACGCTTTGTTGCTCACAATAGTTACAGCCTCTTGACAGATCCGTGCGGAATGAAAAGCAAGGGATGCTTGCAGCTTGTTTTCAGAGGGGCAAGAGAGTGAAAGCATATAATCAGATTTTTCCAAGAAAATATTAGACCTTAAATGAAAGGGTAGGGGCATGAATGGAAAGGATTAAGCTTTCCATGTTATCTGAAACATCTCTCACCTTAAAACTGGATCACGTCCAAAGTACCAGCAAACTGACCTTTCAGATGCAACTTGCCAAGACATGGTGTCATTTAAACTTGCATAATAGGTGTCTGGCAGCATGCAGTTTCATACTTTTAAATGCCTTCCAGAGTCTTGAGTACGAAATGTGCTGTATTTAAATTCAGTCTAATTAAAGGTTGGAAATTAATTCATTAATTGTTAATTATAATGGAAATAAGTACCCAGATACTTGATCTGCACGCCTTTATACTCATTAAAACATAGAGTCAAAGTACAAATAAACGGTAAAGCCCTACTAAGTAAACCCATGCTTATCACCCAGCAACACAAATATTCATTGAAAAAAGCCCTCCTCTCCACTTTTTCATCAGCCTTTTTAAGTGCTTCCAAATACATTTGTAATCTTCTTTCTGTTACAGGTCATTTCCCCAGAGTATGCAGGTGCTGCCTATTTCTGCAGCTTAATGCCACAAAGTGCATGCACATAAAGTGCAATGAACATTTTCATTCAGGAGGTCAGAAGTTGCCTTCTGGGCGGTTCAGTCTCTCATTTCCAGGTAGTGGCATTTGGAGATTGTCACATAAAAAATGATGAAGCCAAAACTGAGATATTACAGCAAACCCGTGAATCCACCGGTCCATTCAGTGTCTGTCTCTCCCTACTTTGGTATGTCTTACACATGCACACGCACACGTGTTTATGACAGCAAGAAATGTATGCAGTAGGGGGACTGCAATTGCACTAGTAAAACCAGAAATTATAAGTGGTTGGAAAATGGAAAGGATTTCTCTATTAAAAAGTAAAGCTAAAAATAAGATAGCTGGATTTTTGTGAGCCTGCCATTGTATGTTTTTACACAAAATGGAGCTGGGGAGACAAAAGTTTAGGGTTGATTTGTTACTGACAGGAAATAAAAAATTAAAAAACCTAGAAAACTGGAGAGTCTTCCCCCAAGCAGTTTTCTTTGCTAATTAATTTGTCTTCATCATTAGACTTTTTTCTTTTCCTATAATAACAAGCTGTGTTATAAGACCTCTCCGTTTTTGTCCATGGTACTTCTAATCTCAGGGGTCTGCTCCTCACTACCGCTAGCCAGCAAAGACTACAATTAGCACAAGGCGTTACCTGCAGCCCTGTGCTGTTAGCATCCTCATTAAGACTTAGCAACTCACAGTTCAACCTGATGTTACCTTACTGCCAGTAATTCCTTGCCAAAGCCACCTTCCAGCCATGAAATCTGAAAACTCAACAGCAACTTCTTCAAGGCTTGAATCGCTAGCCCTGTTCGGGGGGTTATCCGAAGCAATGGCATCACTTGTATTTCTTCCACAACTCCCAGTTTTTCACTGGGTCCCCTATTTACAAAGTCAAGAATTGCTTGAGCTATGATTTTTAACAGCTAAACACTTCAAGCAGAACAGAAAATGTGTCCAGAGAGGAGGAAGATGAGGCCCGTGAGGTGCCACGCAGCTTTGTTTTTATCTACTTTGTTATCGTGCTTACATTTGATTTCTGTATTGTAACAATCTCTCCTATGCCAAAACTACCCAGTTCTGACTCTGATAGTGACTGAAGAGCAGCAGAACAAACAATCTTGAGAACAGATTACATTCAAAGAAACCACAAAAGACTTAAGTAGGGCACTATGCCACTTGTGAATCCTGGTTTGCTCTGGTAAAACTTGTAAATGATACTAAAAAAAAAAGAGAAAACAGTAAAACCTTCATAGGCCTCCAGAGAAAAAAAGAAGGCACTTATCCGTACTTGTACAAATATGTGTTTGGTTGTTTTTGACAACAGTGGTTTCTATTGCCGGGGAATAAATATTTCCAGCTCCAGAGAAGAAACCTTCACACTTCAGAAAGGCAGAAGGAAGAAGAGGCTTTTCATTCTGCTGCGAGATTCTGGGTTTTGTACTTGTTTTGTGTGTGGGGACCCAGGCTTTCATGCCGATGGGGAAGTAAAATAGTTCTTTATGGAGTATTTTATAAAGGACTATCAATCATTCCAGTATGAGTCTGAAGCAGAAGGGGAGCAAAGGAGAGGTCACGCACAAAAAAGGTTGTGTTTCAAGCCACACAAGGAATGGAGATTTGACTGTGGGAAAGGAGATGTACATTCATGCAGACCCTGAACTTGGCCTTACAGAGCAGAGAAGTGCTGCCTGTGCCTGCAGCATCCCCTCACTGAGGTCTACCACCTATAAAATAAATCCTGTAATGAAAGCAGATCACCTCATAATGCAGTCCTGGAAGGGGCTGATTCATCTAATATCTCTTGCTTACAAATGTACTGCGGGGTTACCATAGTTCAGGCAGCCTCATTAAAAGCAGTGCAAAACACGCAGAGCCTGAATGGAGATGAAATAAAAGCCCTATAGATGGCTGTTACACATAATCCATTTGTTACTATGCTTCAGGCAAACAAAGGAGCACATTGTTGATGGAGCTGCTCTCTGCCAGCAGCAGAACAAATTCTTATATGATTCTAGTGAATATTTTACAACACGCAACGAAACGAAGAGTGAGCCTTCTCCATAATGCTAGTAATTCATAACCGGGAGAGGGATGAAGGCAGAATAGAGGGAGTGAGAGTGAAAAAGCGAGATTGGGTAATTAGTAACCGTTGTACAGGGAAACAAAAATTCGTACGGATTCTGAGCACCCGGAGACCTGCACTGGAAAAGAGAAGGAATTTTTCATGATTCACATGCATTACATATAGTATCTATAAAGTTTAGAATCTATCCCCTAACCACTAAATTCAAGTGGGTTATAATTTTGCATACCAGTGGGTGACAACATCTCACTATAGTTTGTATAGACAAAAATAAGAGGATATGCTTGAAATAAAAGTTGGCCAGACACTAAAAACCACAACGGCAGGCACTGAATGAAGCAATGAATTTAATGAGTATAGGACCTGTCTAGTTACACAATGAAAAAGTTCAAAATAAAATTGCTATTTCTAGCTCTACATTTGGCATATATGCGAAGGCTTTTTTTCACCCTAACAAAAGGACGGAAAATGTAGTTTGCTGTCTATGTATTATTCGCTTTCTCGCACCCTGGGTTAAATGATGTAGGTGCAGACTTCGCCCTGACCTCTCTGGAGCTGCACCAGGCTCACAGCGTGCCAGCCTAGGTGTCAACCCAGCCAATTAGCACCCGATCATTCACATTTTTCACCACACCTTGCTTTCTCTTCCAGGAACAATGCCTTCAAGAGCACACTCTCGTCGCTCATGTATGTGAACAAAATTCCTGCAGTCGGATTTTTAAAAGGACACTAACCACTCCTTAGGTTGGCGGAAATGCGCGGAGATTCTCCTTGCAAGCTGAACAGGCAATGCACTACACAGAGCTAAACCGCTGGTCTGTCACCCCGCCTGCAATCATACAAGGTGTCAGAAAAGTTTATCAGTTGAAATCAGACGTAAGAAGAGGGGGTTCGGAGACAAAGTCCAAAAAACCTATTATGAGGTTTTGCTTAGCAGCAGTGTAACAACCGTCATCTAACTGCAGCCGAAGCAAGAGCTTTTCACCTCCCCTGGTCACGATACAACTTACCCCAGCTTAGAGGCGGAGGGGCAGGGTCTCCCTCAACTAGCCCCAGCTCTCCGGCGGGAGGGAAAGCAGAGCCAAGAGACCCTGAATGCAGTTAGGGGCCTCGAGAGGGAATCAACATATCTGCAAAGGAAACGGCGCAGTGTGAGGCCCCGACTGTTAATCTTATCTTTGTCCCACCAAGAGCAGTGTCGGCAAAACACGGCCTGGTGTGAAGACGTGAAGACAGCGCTAGAGCAGATATGCAAATGCCTGTGGGAAAACATCCCCGCCGAGGCATTGAAAAGCACTGACATGTTTTCACATAAATCATTAGGTAAGATGGGATCCTGTTTTCCACCCAAACGGCACTCCAGAAGCCGGGGGGAGCTGAGGGCCACCCCTCTTTCATGCACAAACAGCCGCTTTTGCCTCTACCCGGCTGGTCACACAGCAATTGCTTTTCCGTAGAATTACATGGAAGTAGCGAATGAGATTAGGGTATAGAAATACTTTCTGTTGTAAGGCATTTATTATTTGGGTATCTGGGGTAAATACTGACAATCACGACAGAGGAAGAGTCACGTTTACATTTCCTAATTATTCATTTCTCTTGACTCTAAGTTCCCAAAATTATTTCAGGCACTGTTTGTGTTGTAGGCGGCTGGTATGGTCAGGAAAACAAAGCTCCAGTGGGCTGGATCTCTGCTGCAGCTGGGAGGTGTGACGGGCTCAGTCAGCAAACGCAGTGAGCGAGTGGGAACATTTGGACTGCTTTGATGGGTCAAAGCTTAATTGCCGGCATATTCTCAATGATGGACTCCACTGAAAACCGGATACTACGGATACTACGCGAAAACAAACAAGCAATAGCTGACATTTAGCCTTTAAATAAAAGAGGAAATACGATTTGGTGACAGGGAAAGGAAGAACCCTGGGCCTTAGAGAGGTAACTTAAAAACCCTGAGCAGAGTGACGGGCCAAGGAGGAGGGGTGGCCACCGAGCTAGCTGCTGGGAGCGGGGGGCTGGCGTGGCTGCGACAGGCAGGGGCATCTGCTGAGCAGGTCTCCAGCGCATGTCCTGATAGAAACCTGCCCTGAGGAGCCCACGGACAATGTTCCACTCTCCCTGCTGATCTGCCGGCCGCCCACCCCCTCCCCAGGCAAGCTCCTGGCTCCTCCGTCCCCTGACAGTGGGGACCAAAAATCCCCATCTCCCGGTAGCGAGAACCCCTCCTTCCCTGAAGACTCACACGGCCACACACGCTACAAATAACGCCGTGGGCTTCCCCCGTGGGTCGCTCTGAGGGGAACGCTTCACCCATGCAAATATTTAGCAGCAGTTTTCAGCAGAAAATTCCCAGAATTGCATTGGATGGGACTGTGGGCTGGCGCAATACAAGTGATTAATGGGTCCTTTGCAGAACAAAACCTCCTCAGCTCTGTCACAAGATGGTTGCCATGGTTTTTTGACACCGCTTAGCAGAAATTTGCTTTGGCTGGGGGGATTGGAGGAGGGGAGAAACACAAAAAATACTATACAGAAGTCCTCCATTGTACACTGACAATTATTCTGAGCAAAATCCTGCGCCTGTCTAGAATTTCAAGCTCTGCATAAATACTTTCAATTATATTTGGAAAAAAAAAAAGAGGAGACTTTGTTAAGAACAGACAGCTTGAAACATGTCTCGTTAGCTATCAACCAAGTCTGTCAGAAATGTTGGAAGGTTTCAGCTAGGTTGATGTAAAAACAACATCAAATATCCCCTCCTGTGAGACTAAGTTAAATGTTCATTGCAGTGATTCAATGAAGGCTAGGTAAAATGCACGCTTCATTGCCATCAGCTGCAACAACATCAGAATCTTTTAGGGGGGATATTTTACCAAAGTCTCAAGTTTCGACTCATTTAAAATGCTTTGTGGCAGACAGCAGTTTTCATAGGTGCAAAATATTCTAATATATGGGACAAGTTCTGCCTGAAACATCCAATAAAACAGAAATGAGAAGTTGGCCAGGGAAGGCTTTTGAAAGTTCCTAAAAATGGATGCTTCCCATTTTATAAGGCATAAAAAAGCCAGAGCAGCATGCAAGAGTTTTAAGGTACCCTACCCTACCCTTCTCTCTGGAAGGAGAGTCTTTCTGTTAAGTATTTTGAGCGACACAACTACAGGCTTTTATCACCACCCCCACTTGACGGAAGACCCTGCTAGACTGAACACTAGAGATTTTGGGACGTTCAGTGCTTATACAAGAGCCCAGAGAAATTGCCATCCTTTAGCAGCCTCAGGCGTTTCTAAATCATCTTGTAAACTCCAAAATCCACAAAATCTCACCTCCCTAGAAACACTGTATAAGGGCTGGCTGTCCATCTACAGTCAACAAACATCAAACCAGAAGACCCAGGAGCACCATTCATTTGGGTTGGTGTCTGTCGGTCTGTATTTATGAGCCATAAACCAATGCTATACAGGCAAATATCCAGGATAGATTGGAAGGGGAAGCAGGATAGCTGCGTTATCACGTAGCTCTGGGCTACAGGGGGAATTATTCCAGGAAAAGCAGTATGCTGATACAGCTACTCCACTCCTGCTACCTGAGTCTGCTTGTTCAGTTCCAGGTGGGGTGCATGATGTCACACAGAAATATTTTTTAGGTATTTTTGAAAACCCATTCCTGTATCTCAAGTAGGATTATTCATTACTTTATAATTTAGTTCATTGCTTCACTAATTTCAGTGCTCCAAAGTCAGTTTTTAGCAGCTGATCATCTGGCCCACACAAGCTATCAAAAATCGTAGATTATATAAGACAAAAAAGGCTGCTGCAGGGTAACCATTGGCATGTACTGTGTTGGACAGGCAAGGTGTCAGACTCTAATGCGTGTGGGAGAAGTTCTTGAGAATTGCTTAACAGTTTTCAGTGGAAAATGCTGTGTCAATATCAGAAGTTTTTATATAATATTTCCAGTGAAAATTTTAATTTAGAAAGTTGTTCCGGGGTAGAAGGAGAAAGCATGGTCAACACCACGACAGATGCACAGCAAGTGCTTGCGGGGAAAAGTGGCAGGCTGAGGTGCAAATCCCCACTTTGCCTATCTCCCTGCCTAAAACCTCAACAAGGCCTTGGTTTTATTCCAGCGGGAAATCTTGAAATCTCAGGATGCTTTTCAGGACGGGAAAAACTTTTTTTGCCCAGCCCCACGTTTTACACTTCTCCAGCTTAATCATTCCTGATGCCCGAGTGGTTGCTTTAAAATTCAACAAAGAGTTTATAAGGTGCAAGAACAGAGTGTCCAATTTTCTTACCCAGTGCAAGCTGGAAGACATGATGGAGGAATATTTCAGTAATTAGCTATAACATATTTGACAAGTAGATTCAGATCATAACTGAATAGAAATGCAGATAATAGAAGGAATTTTCCAGTCTTTCAATATAGCTTTACCACTGAAGGCAATGTAAATTGCGCTTGAAAAGCTGTAATTTGGCCACATCTGTAAGCGCATCAGTGCTCTTTCCACTGCTTCACCAAGTGCTCGGGGCTGGGGTTTGCCACATTCCCAGTGGTTTTGCTTTCAATGTTTTTGGTTTTAAGTGATTCCCTTGTTACAATTTCAGTTATCCACCTACTGCATATTCCGTCCTACTTGTGACCACTCTCCTGATACCTGCCTTTGCAGGAATTGATGTACGGTGTTCAGTAGCACACTGGCAATGTTCGTTCAGTACAGTCTCTTTGGCATTCCCACAACCATCAGAAACTAATTAAGCATACATACAATGGTTAACATTTTTGGTTATTTATTATCTATGTGTTTTCTTTGAATTTCTACAGCTGTGATATTTCACACACACTATGAAAACAACATTCATTTTACACTAGGCTTCTTTGCAGACCAGCAAATAACAACACTGGTAGAATTCCTAGGTGGGATGTTCCTCCAGCAGAACAAGCAAGCTCGGGCTGACAGATGACAAGTGAATTACCTAAAGCAATATTTTCTTGTTGAAAGCTGTAGTGGTAAGCAGATAAAAGCTAGCTTTCAGCTTCTGGAAAATAAGGAAGGAAAGCAACTAGCATTGTTTAGACAGTTACAGTCCTTTTCTTCATTGACATTGCCATAGCGTTGTCTCCCAAACGGAGTTCGTTACCCGGTGTGCAACACCCAATATGCACACAGAGCCGAGATACCAGTTTATGACTTACCCCTTTTTCTGTATATTCTGGAAAGTGAGTATGTACCCAGTAGTCGGTTTTATTTGCAATTTTTGTAGTTCTTTCTGTTAATCCCAGATGGAGATTAAAGTTCCATGGATTTGGACAGCGTTCCTGGATCCCTTTGGTGGCATGTAAAAATATTGCTTGACAGAAGAGAGGTATCATTCCCATCTGTTTCTTTCACTCCTTAAAGAAATCGGTATATCTACAAATATATGTTAGTAACACTATTGTTCCTAATAATGTGAGAAAATACAAGAATAATTCCCCTTGAATACAATCTATGTGAGCTATAGATTCTATCTGAGTCCAAGTACAGTTCACTTAATTCCGAGTCAGCTTCAAATTCAATGGTGCTGTTTCTCTCCATGTCCAGTCTTTCAGAGGGGCACTTTTCACCCATGTGTAGTGAATCCAAGAATCTACTCCTTTTACCTTGACATCTGCAGGGGTAATCAGTAATATCAAATACAGTCCCTTCCAGCATTCTTTCAGAGGTTTGTCTTTCCAGGTTCGGATGCAGACTTGTTCTCCCGGTTGAAAGGTATGTACCAGAGTATCTAGCAGAACAGCTGCTTTCTCATTCAGGTGCCTGTGAAGGGAAGACAGTGTATGCTCTAACAACAGCAAATACTCAGTATCTGGTCTCTATTAACATACATTTGATCACTCTTTCCTGTGAGCTTATTTACAGGATACAGTTTACCATACAGAATTTCAAAAGGGCTAACCCCTTCCCTGACTCTGGGAGTAATTCTCATTCTTAACAGTGCCATAGGTAGAATTTCTAGCCATTTCATTTGGGTTTCCAGGCATAATTTTGAAATTTGTCTCTTTAAAGTTTGATTCATCCATTCTACTTTGCCACTGGATTGCGGCCTCCAAGGAGTACATAAATCCCATTCAAATTGCAAGAACTTAGCAATTTCCTGCACAATTTTAACAATAAAGTGGGGCCCATTAACTGAGGCTATTCCTTCAGTGATACCAAATCTAGAAATTCTTTCTTTCAACACTAGCACTCTGACTACCTCCCTAGCTTTGTTGGTTCAGCACAAAAAAGCCTCTGGCCATCCAGAAAATTTATCTACCAATACCAATAAGTATTTAAATTGATGACATCTGGGTAATTCAGAGAAATCTATTTGCCAGTACTCCCCTGGAGTCTGTTCCCTTTTAACTTGTCCCAGAGGAGGTCTTTTTTGTATTTTTGGATTGTTCTTGCAGCATATTAAGCACTGTCTCACAATAACATTTGCTAGTTCTCGCATTCTCAACCCTACAGCATATCGTCTGATGCTTGCTACTACCTCATCTACCCCCATACGAGTTTCTTGATGAGTCTTTTTTCTTAATTCAGTTCCCTCATTAGTGGGGCTGTGACTGTTATTTGTCCAGCATCGGTTGTCCACCATCCATCCTTGGTTTTAGTACAATTTAAAAGTTTTGCTAATTTATTGTCCTTTTCTGAATATGCTGGCGGCTCCAGTAAAATTCTTGCAGTCAGAATGAAAGCCCCCACCAAAAACTCTGTCAAAGCTGCCCTTTTTGCTGTCTCATCAGCTTTTCGATTTCCACTAATAATATCTGTGTGTCCTTTCTGATGGGCTTTACAGTGCATTACGGACACTTCCTTTGACTTAAGAGTGGCCTGCAACAAATTTAAAATTGCCTTTCCATGTTTAATTGGAGTTTCTTGGGAGCATAACAGTCCTCTTTCTTTCGATGCGGCTCCATAGGCATGTATCACTCCGAAGGCATGTTTTGAGTCTGTATATATGCAGCCCTAACACTGGCGCTCACATCAATTCAGTCTGTACAGTATCAAAGCTTTTCCAGAGGTCCATTCTAGTATCTCTTCAGAACCTTTGAGAGCAGCATACTCTGTAACCAGCAGGTCCCAGGAGATTTAACAGATCAATGGTGGCTCTTTTGCATTCTTCTTCTGAAGTGGTCCTACTAATATATCATTTACATATTGTAGTAAAGTAACAGAAGGATGCTTACCTTGCCAGTCTTCTAATTCTTTGGCTAGTAAGTTACCAGATGGGGTAGGGCTGTTCTTAAATCCTTGGGGTAGCACGGTCCAGCAGAGTAGGACTTTTCTTCCTGAAGTTGGACTTTCTCATTCAAACGCGAACAATTTCTGACTTTCTTCTTCCAGAGGTATACGAAAAAAAGCATCCTTCAGGTCCCGTACTGTAAAATAAACATTATTCTCAAGTACTGATGATAATAAAGTGTATGGATTAGCAACTACCGGATGCACATCAACTGATACCCAGTTAATATCTCTTAAATCCTGTATTGACCGATACCCCTGTGTCCAGGGCTTTCTGACTGGCAAAATTGGAGTATTATATTCAGATTGACATTATCTTAATAGTCCATACTAAGTAAAGTCGTTTGTCAACAGCTCCAAACATACTCTGGCTTCCAATCTAATAGGATACTGTCTCTTTCTTACCAGTTGTGCTCCATGTTTCAATTCAGTTTTTACCAGTACAGCATTTTTCACTCTTCCTGGTCTCCTGGGTGCCCATATTGTAGGTATCACAGCAGTCAGGATCTCCCCTGGGATGTTGATACTCTCTTGTTGCTTCATAGTCAAGAACAAAATTGTGCTTTCCAAGCAGTTTCTTTTGGCAGATGTAACTGTATCGATTTATCAGAAAAGGTTATTTGTGCTCTGAATTTACAAAGCAAATCTCGCCTGAGAAGAGGAATGGGGCACTCTAGCATATAGAGAAACTCATGAGATACCACTATATCTCCAATTTTACGTTGCATCAGTTTCAGAAACGGTTTCAAAGCTTGCTTTCCCGTGAGCCCAACAACAGGCATATATATATATATTACTTAAAGGTCCCTTACAAATAGTCACTACAGAATGGGTGGCCCCCTGTCTACCAGAAAATCTGTAATTTTGTTCCCCAGCTGAACTGGAACCAGGGGATCAGCTGGGGAAATTTTAATGTTCTCCCCCAGTCCTCATCAGTCTGAATCTTAAGTTCCCAACATAATCAGATCAGCCTCCTGTTTAGATCCCCCTCTGGTAATCAGTTTCTTTGGGCATTCGTTTTTCCACTGTTCTTCCTCCCTGCAATATGCACATGGATTTAATCCTACTGGGTGATTTACAACGGGGATAGACCCAGGGTTCCAACCCCGGCCTCCATCTCTGCCAAATTCCCTGCAATTGCTGCGGCTAATAATGTATCCTGCAGCTTTCTATCTTTTAATTTCTCCTTTTGTTTTTCCCTTTTCTCTGTTTCATCCCAATTAAGCTATTTCTATCAGTTGAGATATAGACATTCCTCCTACTCCATCCAGTTGCTGCAAGTTCTTCCTCCTGCTCATCCCCTGCACAACATACAGATACTTGCTTTTCCCTCTTTTTCTTCTTCCAACACATAAATACAAAATTTATCCCAGAAATGCCTTGTGGACACAAACTGCACAACTTTCCTACCAAAGGTCTAAACTGAAAGAAAGCTCTACTGCAAATCTTTAAAGCCTGGCTTTGTTACCCTTATGATATCCCAAATTTTGTACACAAAGTACAAACACCACAGACTACCAATCTTCTCCTCCTCGCAACAAGCAGAAGAACAAAACTGAAGTTTACTCTGAGGAGAACATGAAAAACATATGGCTGGTTCAAATTCCTTGGACCAGACTGTAAAAGTAGAGACAGACTAATTATCAAATTACTGTGGCAGCGATGAACAGTAACTTACCCGATATAGTCTTATCACACTTTACCTTCCCTAGCTCCAGTAAATCAAAACAGCTGAAGAGGCAGAATTAAAGCAATCTTAGAAGCAGGCTGCCACTGCTGACACACGTCTTTGCATATCTCTTCAATACACGGCATCAACATACCTCCTTCTAATTTACACTTATTTCTGAATACTTGGATTTCTATACAACATACAAAAGCATCAACATACAAAAGCATCAACACTTTCCAAGCTGACGACAACACAACATCAACTGCAATATGGTATTAAACTGCAACGACCCGTCTTCCAGCCACCGTACCCTATCATCCCATTTGTAATTTGGCCACCACTGATAACAATATTTATGGAGTTTTTCTCTAGTTAGGGGATCCCCTCCAAATTTTTGCCAGTTCTTCAGGATGCATCCTAAATGAGTGCAGGAAGATATCTCGGTAGAGAGATTATTTCCTAGGAAAAATTTCATTAACCAGGACTTCATGTACTCTGCAATCGGAGAATATTCCTCTATTCCTCTCATGCAGCCACGTACAGAAGTCTAAGCTCCTGCTGCATTCCCTTTATGGGGTGTCTTACGCAGAGCATTCCCAAAACAGAAACCGATACAGAACCAGAACCAGATTTCCCACTCACTGAGATGTCTTTCTGCAGTCCCCTGATGATATCTCGTTAAACTCGCCTTGCACCATTGCGTCGCTTACCGTCTGATCACAGAGGGGAGGCAGAAGGGAATCCCCAATCAACAGGTCGGTGCGTGCCGGAATCCATTCGGACCGCCACTTCCCATCAGGACAGCAAGACAATCCGGGCAAGGCTTGGTCCCACCTGGGGACCTGTATCACCCATCTGGGATCCTGTATCAGCCACTCTTGTCAACATCTTGGCCTTCTGTTAACCCTAGAGTACATACTCTCACTAAATAATTAGGTCAGCCTGACCTTCTGGGCATACTTGTATAACACTGAGTTCAACCGGCTACAATTGTTCCTCTTGACTGGGCATGAGGGGGACTTCCAATAAGTTTTAATCTTAGACCGATGTGGCAAATCATCTTCTTGAGACTGCTGTTTCTACAGAGGAAACTTACCTGAGAGTGTTGAACTAGATACTTATCCTTGAAGATACTACGTGCTCATCATTTGTCCACACAGGAAATGGACCACAAGGGACTACATGTACGGAGTTACCTATTTCTGTCTTTAGACAACTTAAGTTCATCACTTCAGTTTTACTAACAGTATGTTCACTCACAGCCCATCTCCTCCAGTCATTTTAATTTCTTCAGGCTGGCAAGTGAAAAACAACAGAAATGACGAGATCACATCCAGAGACTACTGACTGCCCCCATCTAAAGCAATTAACATTTGCCTCCTCCGGGTGCACCTTCACTTTAGTTTGGATCAGCAGCACACCTTGGAACTGTTTACTGACCATCCCCACCTACCGTGCTTTTATTCATGTTGCAGAGTGCTGTTAAGAGTGCTCTTTGAGATGCAAAGCCCTTGGCAACTGCACTTCAAGGGTACATCTAACAGTCCTCCAACTGCTAATGAAATGTACAGCAGTCACATCAGCTTCTCAGGACCAACTCTCCCTGTTTAAGCAGGCACCAGCTTGCTTAGGGCTAGATCTTTGGTTTCCATTGCATCCCTTTTCTGCTGGCTAGCTGAGCTGGCCTCTGCAGATCTCTTCCACAGGCTCTAGTTCCTCCCTGGACATGGGCTAAGACCTGCACCAACTGCAGGATTCAGGATTCATCATGGGACATGGCCTTTAGGAGCCAGCAACCATTTAATACCCAGAGGAAGTGTGCTACATAGCAATACTGCTACAAAGAAGTAGCAGTACTTCCTTCAAATACTTCTTACCTTCAAAATCTAGAAGTTAAATCCTAGAATATTTGAGAAATTACTCTCCTTGTTTATATGCCTCATTTAATTGCAGATAAATGAAAAAGTTTTTATTCCACTAGGTGGTGTAATTTGTCTTTCTGTCAAACGTGGCCTTACAAATATTCCCCGTAATCCTTCATTCAAGATGGGGCCACAAAATATCATACAGACAGTGAAATGGGAATCTGGTCTATAGGAGTCAGCAGCTTTATCAGGTCATCCCTCTTTGGTGTCCTCTATGATTCCTTTAAAAAGCTTCTGCTGGAAAAGGTACCTTTAGAACATTCCTAAATCCATGAAGGAACAAAGTAGGAACCTGAAACAAAATTATCACGGTTGTCCCCTATTTCCCACTACACTGATGCCTGTGAATGGAACAAATGTAACATGTAGGGGATGTTATCACTTCAGGTGGTCAGGATCATTGCACAACCAAAACAAGTCTCATTCTTTGTTGTAAGATAAGGGACTCCTAAATAATCCCTTTAGGCCTTGGGAGAACAAGTATGAAAACTACAGAGATAAGGAGGCTGCAAGATGATCTCAAGACCCCCAACGATGGAAGGACATTAACACCTACCAATGAGTTCTCGGGGGGGGGGGGGGGGGGGGGGGGGGGGGGGGGGGGGGGGGGGGGGGGAAGACAAGACATCAGTATGATAATCATTTCTTGGAAATGTAATTAATATGTATGTTAACATAGCATAAATACCTAGTAACTGTGTCTCTTCCGTGCACACGTTTGGAGGAGAGATCCTCCGTGTGCCCGGCACCGTAAGAAAGAATAACTGCTTAATAGTCTTCCAACTATTGAGTCTTCAATTCCAGCTTTTTACGGCATCAACACCCAGGTGCCACCTAAGCTGTTCATGTGATTTATCTCATGGTTTTTACAGTGTAACATTCCTACAAGGTCTCTCCTTGGTCTATGTCAGTTACAAGACGATGCAGACAAACATACTCCTGGATCTTTCTTGGCCAGTTATATTCGCACTTGCATGAGTACAGTTACATACAGAAGCAGCAGAGAATGCCAGCCTGCATAATGGGGTGTATCTTGGAGGATATACCCTTGCTAAATGTAACCCCGGTGGATATATCCCTCTCTCTGACAGAAAAACAACCTCTGTGGCTGATGCCACCCAACTCTTGGCTTCAATTGAAGTCCAGATTAACAAAAAAGTATGTCTGGATCATAGCTTGCTTTTTAGACATTTGTAGGCACTTATTTGTTCATGCTCCCTAAGTAACTTCTACTGACATATGTATAAAAAAAGGAAATCTAGGAAGCAAGATGCCCAGCAACCCATCCTAGGGTTCTGTAGCTACTCATCCGCTACGTGGTTCAGCTCTCCCTAAAGTTCAGCAATAAAGAACTCCTTAATGGAAGAAAACAACTAGGTAATGTTTATAGTGTTTCCAGGATGTCTTGTAGGTATTAACCTTAAACAGAAGTCACAGAACTCACAGAAGCAAACCAGTACAAGAAAAGAGACAGTTGTTCGAAGCACAGTTTGAACTGCACAAAACCCATCTGGCAAGTTGGAGGAAGCTCAGCTGCAACTGCCCTTATGCTATCCGCCCACAACCTTGCTTGCTTGCTCTTGAAGAACAGATGCTGGTAACACAGGCATTTTTTAATGAACAAACCCATGAGAAATCTGGTCAAGAAACATATCCAACACAGAAGGAATCATCAGCTTTCAGGACTGAAACTTTCTGATACTTCCTCCCAGTCACAGTCTGAACAGAACCCCAGTTAATTCAGGTTATTTACATGTCCAGGTACATTCAAGATCAGCCAGCGCAGATAGCTCTAAAGAGTTTACATGCCCACCATACCTTCTCCAAGCACAGAATTTAAAACATAGGACTGCCCACTGTGCATCATTAATGGCATTTCTAAACATTAGTGCCACTGGAGGATTTGTTTCTGAATGCAAATTTGGCAAACCAGCCATTTCCTCTGTGGATGACTGATGCATGACAAATCTGAGGTATCTGCATCTACAGTTGTGAATACTGCAGACTTAGAAGTTGTCCGGAAATATTCTGTTAAATATTTCAAGCTTGGGTGGAAACAAAACCAGAAAGTTCCTCAACAGCTATAGTAAAGTCTTTAATCTCCTGACAATAAAGACTCAGCAACTGGAATTGCCTCATAATCACTTCTACAACTCCAGTTACTCTGGAATAATATAATCCAGAGTAGGGTCTGTATAGTATTATATTGACCAAAGGTTCCAAAGGCATAGCTCTTGATGTGACAGAAAAATGGGTAAAGGTCCTTCTTGATTATACACACTAGATTAATGGCCTTCTTAATATTATCATCTTGTGCACATATTTAATCACAAGAGGAGGAAGAAGTGTTCTGTGCAATTGTAAATTCATACATGTGATAACCTTCACATTAAGTACTAGACTGCACTATGAAAAAAGAAACCTGAGAAACACCACAAGTGCATGTTTATCTGTGCTGCACAGAGAATGTATATGCTATGGCTAATTAGTGATGTTGATCAATTTAAACCTGATTTATGATCTGCTGCAAAATTTCATACCAGGAGACTACTTGATAGCAGTACTAATGTAGATAGCTCTGTCATAAGAAAAAAGAAAACACTTTGTGCTGGGCAAACACACACATTCTGAAAAAATGCATTAAGTATTTACAGGATGGAGGTTTGTGTTCCACTAAGTCACTTCCATGCTGTAATTAGAATATGCCCCTGGACAGAGGTGGTTTCAAGGGGTTAAGAAGGAAAAGGAAACTTGGCACAGGGAGATAGCTAATACTGGCATCACATCAACAACATAACTGCACTCTAGTCTCAGCAAATGAGGGTTTTGCAGATTTCAGATTGCAAATTGTGACAGCAGATGGTTGAAACCTGCCCCCATACAAATCCCATGCCTGAAATGGTATTGCCTACGTTTACACACCCTGAGAAAAGAGACTTGGATTTCCAAAGAACTGAGTAACTCCTCCTCCCACATACTGGGATGCCTGTTACAGAGGGCACAGGACACTTGAAACAACAGCAACGTATCTGGCTACTATTACATAGCCAATAAACTTTTATTTAGATGTGGAAGGAAAAGATGTTTATAGGAAGAAAGATCTAGGGAGATTTATTGCTCCCCTGAAACTCAGAGAAGTGCCACAGGCTCCTTGTCAGCATGCCAGTGCTTGAGCGAAAGGATGAGCAGGTTCTTTAAATCACAGGCTAAAGTCAGTATCAGCACAAATTGCACGGAGACTTCATCTCCACACTGCTTCCCGATTGATGCAATCTGTGTATGAGGAGTAATCCAAATATTGGATTGCACATATTTGGCAGGTCTTGCACCCCTCTTCACAGACAATGGTTTTGTCATAACTCACAATGAAATTACTGTAATACTGCTCAAACAGTGCGCTGTGTGGCACAGAGAACTGCTTGGCCATTTCATATAGGCTTTCTGGCTTCAAGTCTTCAATGCCGTAAGCTTTAGTCAGGATGTATTCTAATTTCCAGTTTGATTCATTGTTCTTGTTGGCGTCTCTGAGGTCCAAGTAAAACTGCCAAAGATCCTACAGTTGAAAAAAAAAAAAAAAGAATGAAAAAATAGGCACGGCTGTATTGCTTTCTTCCCTGGTTCATTAAGTCTGTGGAGTGATATATTGATTAGGAAGCTGTCGCTCCTCATTATTCACAAGTGAACAGAAGGTCACGTCCCACCCCAAGAGCTGGGCTTACACCCAAAGCTGGGACTCGCAGTGCGGTAATGGCGGGGGGATGGGGAGGCGAAGGAAGAGGAGCCACAAAAGGCAGCAGTGGCAGCGTTAGAGGTCTTTCCCGGCCAAACCGTAAACCAAACTCCACTGTCCTCACATCTGCTTTAGGAGTGGGGCAAAATGGCGAGAACCATCTTTTCTGCAGGCATTGCTTGAGGGGCAGAACGGACAGAAAAAGAACAGCCGAGGGAGAATTTAAGGGAAAGGGAGAGAAGAAGATGCAGGAGTGAAATCTGCACAAGAAAGGAGCAGTCTGTATTAGCATAGGTCTCCACAGAGAAACCCCAGTCCCAGTAAAGCTGCAGGATGCGCTGTCACGGAACTTCACCAGGTCAAGATTTTACCCTAAATGACAGAGAGAATATCCGAGTCATTTAAAGACAAATAATTATACAGGATTCACTTTATCTCCAAAAATCACATAAGACTAAAGAACAGAAGTATTCTACTTTTTTCCTTCTAAATTTATCTATAATTTCCTATAAAAGGTATAAACTCTATATAGGAAGGTGCAAGATTATGAAAGATATCACATGGTTAAAAGTGCTTTTCTTCATCTGCTCTTCTACACCCTTTAGAAGCATTTCATGGACTGCATCCCAAAGCTCAGGCTTTCACCAGCAAAAAACATTGGTATGTAAACAAGACAAGGATTTAGGTGAATCTTCTTCACGGTTGCAGAGCTCCCTGCAAATAGTTTCAGGATTCTGCCCAGCAAATTTCTGACGGTCTCTGACTCTACAGCGTAAGAATATTCCATAGAGAACAGGAAGTACTGGGTAGTCCTGAGGCACAGAAAGACTGAGCAAGATCACTCTCAGATTTCCTTTCCTTTGCCCACGAAGAAAAATAAGGGTAAGCACCAAAGTTCCACCAATAGCCATAATACTACAAAGGCTGACACCTCGCTGTAATTTTTAACGACACTATATTTAAAGTCTTGAACAATGCTTTAAAATTTTTACTTACCAGCAAGCTATAATCAAGAAGATCATATTGATACAATCTGACACCAGGGTTATTGGACTCCATTTGCCATACATTCTTCACTGGGGTTACAGCAGGTGCCACAAACAAGGAATTTACTGGCTTTTCTGGAGGGAGAAGGAAGGTGAGGGAACGGTTTCCTTTCAATCATTTCTTTCTCAAATAAATGTTTTCGCGGGGAACCAACACAGCAAGAACCAAAGTGACTGGCTTAGCTATATTAGCGGTTTTTTGCCCCTGGATTAACTGTATCACTGTGACCTCCTTCTATATACTTCCACTGGACAGACCAAAACCTGTGTAAAATACCGTGGTACACATTCCAGTGTGTACCAGTTAAGTTTGTCTATACTAAAGGCTTCCCACCAATTCAACTACCTGGTCTTGCCCCTTTGTAAGGTCTCTGTATTTTGCATGTTTCTACTGAAGAAATATTCAAAGCTTTTAGTTGCTGTCTCCATGCTACATTTTACATGTATGTATTTTTTGCTTTATGTATTTATGATGTTGTTAGAAACACCAGGGTATCACCACCTAACACTGACTTCACTCATCTAGACTAGCCCAGCACCCAGTATGTGAACACCAATCTTTACAGCAACTGAAACATGAGGATATACACGGGTTTTAATTACAATATGCAGGTAAGTATACTGAGAGCTTCTCTGCAGAACATAAAAGAAGCCCAAACTATTCCTTTCTCTGACAACTTTACAGCAGTGAAATCACAAGGCCAGTCTCCACGTAAGAGCAGAAGCTTTGAAAGCTTGGAAATCAGTACATAAACAGATAAACACAAACTGTATTCAGCTACATTTCACTATTTAAATATTGTCAAAAGACGCAAAATTATTAAAATAATTTGGAAGCAGTTACTTGCACATGCAAACTGTAATGACAAGGCACCAAGATCAGTCTGTCCTCAGTGAAAACTGCAGTAGAGGTGATGATTTCATGCACAAAAGGGACAAGGTACAAAAATATGTAGGTATAAGACTGCCTTGAATACCATTTAAAAAAAAAAAAAAAAAAAAGCCAGTTCTTTCACTAGGGCTGGATTCCTTTTTACTGGAGATTAATTCCATGATAATGCCATGTAAAAAGGTAAATGATTTAGAATACTGTTACCCCAGTCAGCATCCTGGGCATTGCTTTTCTGAGTTCATATAAAACATAGATAAAAAGCCAATTGATATTTGGCTATTTTACATACACCAAAGCAACGGACCTCTCACTGTTTTATGGTACAGACACAAATATTTAATCAGTTACTTCTTAGAAATCTTACGTTACATTGCTCCACACGGCCATGCCCATGCTTAAAACTAAAGGATTTCAAAGCAATGAACAAACTTTTCAAACCCGGGTGCTTTTCTTGAAGGAAAATTAGCTGATCTCAGAGATGCAACAGGCAGAGACTTTCTTTCCCCTGCCTCCTGCTTACCCTTATCTTAATTAACTTTGAAGCAGCAGGGAACTCAGCAGAGAGGCACAGTAATGATGCAGGAAACACAAGAACATAGAGCATGTCTAGTTGGCTTGAGAACATTCTCTTTGACACATTACACAATAGCAACTGGCCAGTATAATTTGCCCGTGTCACTGAGAGAGTAGAGAGGAAAGACTAGAAATTCTTGTCTAGGCATAAGCACTCATTAAAAAAAAAAAATAGGAAGTCTGGTAAGTCTCTTCTGACTTCAACAAAAAAAGACAGTCTGCCTTGCAAGGTTCTCTTTAGAAAAAAAATCAGAGCGTGTGAGGCTTCAATTCTTGTAGATAAATAGCAATATTTCCCAATTTCCTTTTTCAATTATTTTGTAACAGAGGCTGACTAGTAAGAACATACAAGAAAGTACTAATTTGTTTCTAATCAAGAAGAAAAAGATGATGGATTCAACAAGCATCATTACCTTCTTCATCCAGGAGGACCATGATACTATCTCTATGTGTATGTCCAAAAAACTGCCCTGCAATAACACTACTGTATTTGCGAAAAATCTTTACCAGTCTCTCATTGTAATACTCTCTGATAGCTGTAGTATTCCTTGCATACGGCAAGTATCCTACTGGTACATGTCCTATTATATATACCTAAGGAATTAGATACAGAAAGCACAATTAGCACCTTCATTTGAAACTTATGCTTTTAGCTGTAACTTGGAAATGATTACGACAATTTAATAGCAATGCTTAGAAATGGCATTCTGAAACCTATAAATCATGACAGTTACATTATACAAAATACAAAGAGTAACAATATTTAAATTCATAGTGAGAAAAAATAAATAGTTGGGGATTTTTTTAGTGAATTCGGTATATCCCGGGGAAAAAAGTTCCAATAAATCTATATGTGACTTTAGGCCAATGGAAAATTTGATCAATTATTTCAAATGAAAAAATAAGTTACCAGGGCAAGACTTGTGATTTGGCATCTCAAGGGGGTAGTAAGGAAAACTGATGTTAGACTATTACAGAGTCCGTATGGTCAGAGAGTCACCAGAAACATGAAAGAACTGGTTTAAACCCCTCTTTCTGAGGTCCAGACTTGGTTCCAACCGCACATACCAACTAATATGCTGCAGGGTTTTATGAAGAAGGGAAAACTCTCCTTTCTCCCAACTGTAACATAATATTTTTTAAATTACAACACTGTAGCAAAATGTAAACATGTTTCAAACTAAATACTTCTTCTGGTCACATGCTGATCCAGTCCCTGCACTAATCAATCAAACGTGAGTCAACCATTTACAACCTCACTGCACAACTTAAGTATTATTAGACAATTTATTATAACACTCAAATCATAGAAATTGCTGCAACTTGGCTAAGTTTTGTGGTTGACAAACTCTTTTCTGATTTCTATTTTTGATACTTTTAATTATGTAAAAATGTAAATGAAATATGCTAGCTTTTATCTCAGGTCAAGGGTGCACATTTTAAAATTAAAGGCTATAAGTAAAACAAGTCAGAAACAAAAGTGAAAGTATTAAGTATTCTCATCCTGGCTTCTACAGTATTTTACACAGTAGGAAAGAAAAGGTGTTTCACTGTATAATTTGAGAAACTGCATTCAACTATTTTATTAATTGTTGTAGTATAATGTGCATATTCAAGGAAGAATTATTAAAAAACCACAAAATTTTGCAGTATCTTTGGCAGTATCAATATTCTTCTAGAATCATGTTTATATTTTCATTGTCTCTACTTTTTACTTTTTTTTTCTTTCTTTACAAAGTTTAAACAATAATGTTGATGTGTTCTGTTCGCAGCCCCTACCTTTTCCTCCTTTTGTGAAGAGGTTTCTAGTATTCCCTCCAGCCAGACAAACTGGTTGGCTGGGTCAGTGATATTCACAGTTACACTGTTGGGGCTGTAATATAAATTTGTGTTCAGACTGATTATCCTGAGTGGTTGAGAGCTATCACTGGATTCAAACAGCTGTGTGTAGAAGCCACCTGTGAAAATAACACCAATGTCATCTGAAAAATGAAAGGCTTCAAAGCACGACTTTAGAATGAAAGTACAGCACTGACAAAATACCCAGCCTTACTCAGAATCACAGAATCACAGAATAGTAGGGGTTGGAAGGGACCTCTGTGGGTCATCTAGTCCACCCTCCTGCCGAAGCAGGGTCACCTACAGCAGGCTGCACCATGCATCACCTTATCACAACAGAACATCTTAAGAATCTGTTTTCAGCAACATTTTAGTAGCAGAAGTTGACACTGAATTTTTTACGAATTCTTGCCTGTAATTGCCTTTCTGTTTATTTGACAGTTTTCAGATGCAATTATCCAAGTGACATACACAAAGTGCCCCGTAACATTTCTTCCACACTGAGAGATGCAGTAACTATTAAAAAGTCCGCACTTCTTGAAATACTGCAAACATAGAGGTTCCTCCAGAAATAACTGAGTTGAGTAACCTTGTACTTTGAAAGTCATTTAACTTCAGACTGGAATATGATGAAAAACAAAGATGATGTTTTTCAGTCCAAGCTCCTAAAACCCTCCATGGCATGCAGAGCTTCTTCAATGGGTGCAGTTTCATAGTTCATGGACTTCAGTGGAGCCATGACAACAGAGCTGTAACAATATAGCTTAGCTTAATGTCTGCCTCTTTGAGTTTCATTTTTCCTGTCAGAGTTTCTACTTCCACTCTTATCCAGAGTTCCTGCTCATTCAGGACACAAAAACACCAATTAAACTGCCAAATCCCTAACGTTTTTGGAAATTGAGTTGAACTTGTCAGTCCTTTGCTAAAAAGAAAAACAGTAGTTAGGATACCAGTATTCTCCCAGTTTAGTAAGTTCAACACAAATATGATGCAATTAATAGTACAATCACCAAGACTACACGCTATCATAACTTCCACAAATATGTGCCTATTCAATATGCTCTGAAATACATATAGTATCAAAACAGAAACAACATTTAATCAGTTTTTTTTACAACCATATTTAAATCTTCTCATCTATCATGCATCTTAATCTAAAAAGTATTATGATTCACATGCATTGCTACAAAGCCAGTAAGACTGTACGTGTTACAAGAAGCAATAATTATTGCATCAGAAGAGAATAAATGTACCTTGAAGATAAGCATTGCTATTCAAAAAGACAAGTAACTTCTTCCAGGAGAAGTATTACACATAATCCATTGTGCTGATTCACCCTATGAGACTTAGCTAAACAAACAAGACAAGTCTATAGAAACATTAGTTCTCTAAGCCCTAGCTTTACAATGCATTACTGTCGTATTTTACCTTTTCTGAAGGTATTGATTGCTTCATCAGTTAGCCAAGGTTTCCAGAAATCTGCTACAGCATTGTAAACTTCACTGGTAGTTACAGGAAGCTGATCCTGTGAGAGAGCAGAACCTGCCTAAGCCTTAGCATTCAGATACACAGACCAAACTAAAAAAAACTACTAAATTATCCCACCTGCCCTCTCATGTAACACTTAAGTGTATCCAGTCATTACCAAGAGGAATTCAAGAAAGGAAAAAAAACCTGAACATCCAGTACTGCTGATCAGGAACAAATGCCTGAACTTCATCAGAATTGACTGCGTGGCCTTGTTAACGCATTGATAAACTAATGCCAGAAATATTTCAGGCCTTAGGAGCACAGCAGAGTGGAAAACCATATACTCTGCAAAATTAATAAACACATAAACTGAAGACTCAAAGTCTAAAAGTAAAGTCTCCTGGAGGAAAAGCTTGAACATAAGCTTCTTCTATAGGAGGTGAATTTTTCAAGCAATTTGGGGTTCACAGCAGCTCTGCAAAACTCCACCAAGGCCCTCAGAAACACTCTGGTGAAATTCACAAATACTTCCATGATATCCTGTAGTTCTAGTAACAAAGCACTTACAACAGAAAGAAAAGTTTTGCCAGTGTTTTCTCCCACTGGCTCTAATTAGGACTCCTCAGTCTGAGCCAAGCAATGCCCAAGCACCACAGCCTGATAAGAGCCATGCTCGCATCTAACCCTGACAGCAAGACCCCAGGCTGTCCTTGCCTCTCCTAAAATATCTGCTTGGATTCTTGGTGCTAAAACTAAAGAACAGAGGTCGAAAAATAGGAACAGTCTTACAGTGCATGTTTTCTTAAACATAAAATTTGACCTTTCTAGGATCTTTGAAACTGAACCTACGTTATTAAAGGCTTAGGCACTAAGTCTCTGTCTAGGAGCAGTGCAATCAGAAGACTGTTCAGACATTTGTTGTTCACAGCGCACAGATACGAGTTATTAAGAAAGCTTTGAGCAGTACCAGATCAGCCAGAGCTAACAGTCACTAACAGACAGAGCAAAACCTGATCTCAGATAAGAGGCCATGTAACGGACTCAAGGTGGTTTGGACCCAGACAAGTCAGTGCTCTGTGAACTTGCGGATTAGACAGCAGTTCGGGAATTTGTTTTAAGCAGGGGCAAGCATGTGAAACAAGTAAGACTGTGCAGAAAGACCAAGGTCACAATACACGATCTGAAAGGTACCCCAATGGTTGATTAACCCGAGTAGTATTTTGAATAGGCTTTGCAAGAGAAATCACCCAAGACTGTTAAATTGTTAAGACGGACAGGTCAAAACACAATAGCAAGCAATAAAATTCTTCTATGCATGGTGAGCGCGCGGCTTTCACACTTGCTCTGGAACAGCCTACAGTGTATGGCTTCCAGTCTATGGGACGTTTGCCAAGCAAGTCCACATGAAAAACAGAAGTGTCACAACAACAACAACAAAAAAATCCAACAACCTGAAATGACCCCGGAGTGGGGAATTTCTGATCCCACGGTCTTTTTCAAACAGTAACAGAAAAGTATGTCAGCTCTGCGCACTGGTGAAGCTTGCCGTCCCAAAGCAAAGCATCACAGAAACACTCCTGTACAGTTTTGTGCAGAGGGAGCTACAACAGTCACTCCAATCACCAGCCTGCTTCAAAACAGTATTTGCTGCCCATCTGCCCCTCCTGACCATCTTTCTTCTATCTTCAGATTTAATTTCACAAACAAAACTCTTTATTCATTGGAAAAGTCACTACATTCTTTGTCTACAAGGTTACTGTATACAGGTTTTTCCTTCTGTATCAGAGGAGACTGCTGAATGACAACTATTCTCTGTTACAACTTTTTAAAAAACAAAACAAAATGAAAACAAATCACTGAGTGAGACTTCAGTTAAGGTGTTATTTCTCAAATTACTTTACCAGTGGTCTCTGGTCAACCAACCTGGCTGCCTGTCAGTGCATATGACAAGCTGAAGCTATGCTACCAGAGTAAGAACACAAGAGACTGAAGTCCCAGCTTGGTTTGTCCACTCGCATTTCCAAGACATGTTTAGCTCTTATTTTGCCCCTCACATTTCCCTTTCCCCTCTCTAAGCACCTCTGTTACTCCCTGGTTTGGGAATCACTAACTCCAGCAATGATACAGGCAAGGACACAATCACCTACTACACCAAGATACACCCTGATCAGCCTAATCAATAACACAGAAAGCTGGAATAAAACTCCTTTGGGGTGTGAAGGGCTGTTACTGAACTCCCATTAGGGATTTCAAACAAAACATTTCAGCTGACCTGCTCCATGCCCCTTCCGATCCCCTCAGCTCCAATGACAGAATTTGCTTCTCAGTTCTGCGTGCTGCCAGATCAACCCGCAACATGCTTTAAAAGACACATGAAGCAACTGTTTACTTTTGAGCTATGCCAAGAACAATATTCAACAGAACACTGAAAGTAAAAAAGCACTGTCCTCAGCTGCAATGGCACACATATCCAGTAAGTCATCAACGCAAATATTTCTCAGTGTCCAATAAAGAAAGAAAAAAAAGACATATTTTTAATAATATTGGCAAAACTATGGGAACACTACAAAAATTCTGCCATTAGTCTGATTAAAAAAACCCAGTGATGTCAGCAGGCAGATTTCCAGTAGGCCTTTCAGTAAGCCTTGAATCTCTCCATGGTCTCCCAGATCCATTAAGGACGTCATTTCCGTTAGATTAAGTTATCGTATACACACGCATGACTTCACAAGACAAAAAGAAGCGTGTATTAACTACGATGAGACCTGGTGGTTCTAAGCCATGAGGAACGATTAGCAGTAAATTTGCACGACCTCAGGCAATGTACAGATTTCACCTGGCATCAATGTTTCCTTAGGTAACTTCACGCACACACAGAGATGTACTTTCTGTTCTCGACTGGAACTATTTATAATTTTAAATGCTAACTGGAGAACTGTAGAATACTGTTTCCAGAATAATTAGTTACACAAGTTTTTCTTATTATTTTTCATATTTTTCACACCTTCTTTCTGAGGGGTTAGGATCATGCTCAATATGACACAGAAACAAATTCCTAACTTGTTTTACCTGTGGCCAGTAGTCGTGATTGCCCAAGGCCGGGAAAACCTGAAGGTCCGGAAAGAAATCACGAATTGTAGAACTCATATTGCCAATGATGCTAATGACCAACTTTGTGGAGAGTTCTTTTACAGGAACGTGAGGAGGGCTATCTCTGCAAAAAGGAAAAGGCTTTATCAACAAAGGTTTATCAGCCCCATAAGGAAAGGCAAAAAATTCTGCAAACAGATCGACGCTGTAGCATGTAAAACTACTATAGACTCTTTAATTAAAATCACAGAATTGCCTGAAAGACTCTCTGCAAAAGCTTTTTTAAAAAAAAAACACACGGGTAGACTAATGTTTATCCTATGATTCACTTTTATCATAACTAAGGTTTCTTAGAAATTAAATTAAATCAACTCCATCATTTTGAGCTACTGTGCAGTTTGGGTTATATATCTTCTGTCATCTGCACAACCTTATAAGTCTATTGTTCTCCTTTTAACAACATCCTGTTGAAAATTAAGTACAGTAAGTGACATAAATTGATCATTCGTCTTTACATATTCATAGTATGTAAAGACAAGTGATATATAAATATTTCCCCCAGCAAAATTAAGTGACGTAACATATATGACCTTTCCAGGAAAAAAGACCCCGTCACTGATAAACAAACTAGTTCTCACAAACACTCACTAATCTCTCTGATAAATTATCCATTGATGTATAGCACAAAACATTATGTGATTGTAGAACGCAGAATTTTGCTATGGCAGAAGGGTAAATTCATGCTATCTTTTATGAATACCTAGAAAGTAACGGTACCAAGGGCATGGTACCATTGAGCTACTCATCTGCCTCCCTTTCACACTTCCTTCCCCACTCCCACTGCTAAGGCGCACAAAGCCTCAGAGATAACGTCTGTGTGAGAGAGAGGGTATTATTATGCCCTTTTTCTAATAAGGAACATCAGCACAGAAGAAGTAAACGTTTTACTTAAGAGGGGACTGCACACATCCAAAATACTCCAATGAAGGACTGTGAAACCACACTTTCTTTATACGCACATGCAGCTATGAGTGATAGTAATGGAGCGAGACAGCATCTACGACACTGCTATCCTTCCCCTGCCAGCCCCTGATCTAGAATTCATACAGGCACTGAACCTGAATGGTAACTTTCTACACTTAAAAAAAAAATACATACATATTGCTTGATTCTAGTTACCTCTTACAGAACTAAATAAAAAGCGTTATCTTCTAAAAACAGATGCACTTTCCACTTAATGACCTTAAGACCTACAAAATCCAATACCTCCCATAGTAATTCATTCCAGTCCATTATTCCTCTGACATTTTTTTGCTCTTTCCACTTCCCACCCCTCCCTGCACCATTTCTATCAACTTCCACTAATACAGTCATGTGGTAAATGTCCCAATGCACGGTCCAACAATATCCAGAAATGATTACAGAGATCAAAATCTGCTCCTGAGGCCTTATATTCTCAGTCTTCCACCAACTCGCCATTTGAACAACTAAAGGAAGTGGCATTTGTGAGATACTGAACTCACATCTGTTGGTGCAAACATAAACTTGTGAATTACTGCACTACATGGTTATCCAGCTGTTAAAAGCTTTAACCGCAGAGTGACCTGAACACTTACCCTGTCCAAATCATGAATGAAACCTGCTGTTCTGAATCCTTCATGAATGCAAATGCTGACAAAATCAGTTGATATGGAGAATCGCATAAAAAGTCTCCAAAAGGGCCTGGGTTAGAGGCATTGGCTCCTTTGGAAGAAGCACAAACTTTGGTGCGATCAGGGGTAATGTGGTAAGTCGGATCTAAATGTAGGTCAGATACATGCCAGAACTGCCCTGTTTTCAGAAAACAAAGATTAAAGAAAATGCATTATTTGCATTTGAAATGGATATACATGGGTAACCCCAAGTTTGCTCCAGTTTGTCTATTGCTATTCCTCTTTCAAGTCTTGAAGAGGAGAATAAATTTAACAAATTGTCGATTAGCCTGTCTGATAAGTGTGGGCGAGTTCTGCATTCCTGACAAGAGTCCTTCACATAGTCTGCTCAGAAAAACTGAAAACAGAAGCAGAGGCACAGGTTTAAGCTACTCAGCAGAAAATGAAAGGAGGTTGGCAGGGAGTGGAAAATCAGCTCCTTTTCATTAATAGCAATCTGGAAACTGGAGAGCAGAAGAGACGACAGGAGGACTTCTCCACTCCACCTGAAAAGAGAGGGAGTTGAATTTTAATTATTTTTCCCAACCTTCCCTGGCTGGAAGCTCCTGTAAAAGATCACAGCCTAGGAAGAAACGCAAGAAACAGCATGCATGCAAAAATTTCCAAGCTCCTCTTCTCCCCAGCAGGCAGGGCAGCAGAGCCTGGGCTTTTCACCAGAGAGAGGTGTGTCAGCCTGGCCTACTCACTGCTTTCCAGGCTGACAGGTTCTCTGCCACTGTTGCTTTGCACTGCACAGAAAAAAGTGGCCAAGAAGTATAGGAAGATGGTGAACAAGATGAATTAAGCCTGTGCGAGACTACCAGCCTTCAAGTTTCACGTGAAGTATGAGTAACTTCTTTCTCCCCGTTTCAAAGCGCTTGGGAAAGGCACACACATATCTGGGGTAGTGGTTGTGAAACCGGGACAGACAGAAATCGACCTTTCCCAAGGCCACAGGCTCGCTCTCTGGCAGTGCAGGCACCACACGGCTGGACGCTGTCGAGTTCTGTTTCGGGAAGCGAAGACCAGCAGCAAGCTCCGACATCCGTGGAACGACTGAGTCCCGCTCAGGGGAGACGGCCAAATGCCCGGACGCCGCTGCGGGCTGGGTCCGAGGCCCGGGCGGTCACCGGGAACGCCAACCCGCGGAGGCCGCGCCGGGCTGACCACGCGTGTCTGCTGGCGGTGCGTGGGCTGAGCCAGCCGGGACAGGCAGCGGCCCCGCAGCAGCCCGCAGAAGGGGAGGGACCGAAGGCGCAAGACCGAAGCGCATACGCCGGCCTGGCCGGGAGTGCGGAGGGGCGGGCGGCGCCCCCCGGCCGGGCCTCCCTCCGCCGGGGCCGCGCTGCCCCTCACGCCCCCCCGGCGGACTCACCCACAGCGGAGCGGGGCCGCGGGCCGCGGGCCGGCGCCGCCTCCAGCGCGGAGCAGAGCAGTGCCAGGCCCAGGGCCAAGCGGCCGGCGCGTCCCCCCCGCCGCTCCATGTCGGCCGTGCCGGGAGCGCCCTGCCCGCCGACGGCTGCTGCTCATGTGACCGCCCCGGCGCGGAGGGAAGGGGCGAGCCCGGGGCGGCTTGGGCGAGCCCGGGCCCTTCGTTGCCTCACCGGGGCTGCCGGAAGCCGCCGCCGCGCCCCGCCCGCACGGACGGGGGACGAAAGCCGCCCCGGGCCGGGGTCCCCCGCTCGCTGCCCGGGGCTGGGGTGACCTTCGGGAGGTGCTGCCTGAGGAGGTCAGCACCGAGACGCCGAGGACCTCGCAGGAGCCAGCCCGGCCGCGGGCAGGTCTGAGGGGGCCTCGAAGGAAGGTAGGGCGGCAGGGCGGCAGCCCCCTCCCCGCCCGGCCGGCGTTGCCCGCCGAGCCCCGGGCTCCCGGCGAGGGGTTACGGCTCTCGGAAGCGGCTCAGACCTGCGGCTGGAAGTCCTTGCCCCCTCCCAGAGCCTGCCGCGGCCCCGCCGGTGCTGCCGAGCGGGGGGGCTGGGCCGTGAGCCCCGGGCCGCGTCCCCTGGGCCGGGCCGGCAGCCCTGCGGCACGGCCTCACCCTACCCCGAGCAGCCGCGCTGCGATGCCCGACGGGAGATTCCCGCATCTTTTGGAAGGAAGGTTTCTTACAGTATACACGTAAAAATGGATCCTGGTCACTTAACACGATTTAAAAATCGAAAAAGCTGGTGAAATACGCCGTGGAGTATGCCTCTAGTACAGCTTAAGGAAAGTGCTGAAGTGTGTTGTAAATGGGAGCCTCCATGGCCAAGGCTTTACGGCAGCGGATCTGCTGCTCGTTGCCAAAGTCAGAGTAGTTTCTGGTGAGGAAGAGTACCCGGTGTCAGTTCCAGGAGCAGACCAGAACAGCGATGTCGCGGGTCCCGTAGCTGCCTCCAAACGTTCCGCTGCGCTGGTCTATTCAGATCCGCATCCCCAGGCCTTGCGAAGCCGTCTCGCCGGCAGCTGGAAGTCCTGTGTGTCGGTATTCCCTCACCTTTCCACTCCCCTGAGCAGTGCCACAGGCACTTTGCAGGTACCGCTTCCCAGTGTTTCTCTCCCTTATTTAATCTGACATTAAACTGTTCCTCTTTAGCAGAACAAAAGACTTCACCACTAAGCTTTGTGATGGTTTCATGTGCCTTATAGAACATACGCATGTAGGGAAGAGTAACCTTTGTTTAAAAGTGACTGTAATGTAAAATCTTTACTGTTCAGTGTTTATTTGTAAACCAAGTCTTAACAATCTATCTCTGCATTCCTTTCCTTGTATTCAATAAAAACCTTGTTCTTTTAATTCACGACCCTACAAATCACTTGTCACAAAGATGAGTGCCAGCACTGGAGACCCAAGTGTTTTCCCCTGCGACGAAGAAGCAGCTGCCGCCACCTTTCTGAGAAGGGGTGGCTGGAGGGCCAGTCGTGTGGCGAGTGCACCCGTGGGCAAAGGGGCAGCAACGGATGCGGGGCAGAAGAAAGCTGTATTCGGTACTGAAGCTGAGGATTAAATGAGCAAGTAACACCGAAGGGCAGATTATGTTTAAACCTGACTCGCACTATAGCAGCTGAAGCAGCCCAAAGCAGAGACTGCAGCTCTTGATACCACTGGAACAAGTTCTATTTTTCCTTTCTCTGAAGAAAGTTAGCGTCTAGATTTTGAAATCGATCAATATCCACCAAATAAAACAATACTTATAATGGTTCATAATTAAGGACTCTTAGTGTTCCCCAGGAGAGAAAACAGACTTGGATGGCTGAAGGGTTGTAGGCAGCTACACCTCCATGATGTGGTCCACCGAGTCAGTGTGTCATAAAACATGGGTGCTCCAAACAATCATCTCCTCCATGCTGCCTGCAGCAACCTGTTTCAATTTTCCTAACAGTCTGAAGTGTAAGGCAGTTTTTCCCACCCTAATCTTTTAGGGAAATACTCTTCAGGAATAAGGTTTTCATTTATCTCTTTTAAGCAGCATTTTATTTTAAATTGCTTACAGTGCAAATTGTTATCTCCTGTACATACGAGCTATGAAACTACAGCTCCAGGAGGGGAATCTCAGGAAGTCTGTCCTGTACTGTTTTCCCCCACGCCTGTGGAGCTTTGTACTTCAGGTTCCCCCCACCCTGCCCTTTATCAAGTCAGTCCTTTCCTCCCACCCTGTGAAACACTTCAATCTGCACTTTGATTTAATTCAATCTTTTGCATATTAGCAGAAAAACCCACCAAAATAAGTGAAAAACTCTCATAACTATTAAAACTGAAACTACAGGATTCCCCCCCCCCCCCCCCTCCCGACACCAAAGGCTGCCAATAGACATTGGCCTTAACATGCACTGGAAAGCAAGTTCCCAATGAAGAGCGGAGCTGAAACCAGCCTAAGCCTCTCACTTCTCTGCCTACATATATGAAGACAGGGGCTTTAGATTTCTCCAGCAAAGATAAGCCACTGAAGTAGAGTGAAGGCAATTTTTCATTTCCCATGTAGTCTACATCACGTAGAGAGGCTGCTGCAGCATTGTGTACCACATGCTTTTCTGTTAACTCAGAAAAATGAACTTCCAAATAATCCAGTGTTCTGGAGGGAGTTTTAGCTTATTAAATGCAAAAGGAACACAGGTTTAAAAAACTTTTTAATTTGTTTGATCTGCATTCCAAAACAATTCAAATATGTTCCATTTAGTGTAAAAAAAGAGGCAAGTGTTTCAGAAATTTAATGCCGAGTTTAACCTGTTTCACTATACAGCACAAGCTTGCCAATTTGATGGCATAAAGGTGTTGGTTTTGTTGTTTGTTTTTTTTTTAAACACACCCCCAAAAACTCTTTATTAACCTTTCATGCCAGAAATGTGCATTTTAGCTACGTTCAGTTATGGACGGTACATTAATCCATCCAGCAGAAGTCACATCTGGACAGAGGTCAGGTAAACTCTACGCTTTCTCATAGTGGCGAACAGCAACCACATCACCAAAGGTGAGAGTCTGCAAGTCCAAGGAAGAGACAGACACGTTAGATGCTGGACCATTTTCTGTAATGACTTAACACATATTAAGAAGCCCGTGCTAGAGCAAGGTTGGTTTACATTATGTAATTTATAGAAAAACAAACTGGTCTAGATTATTGATATTTTAAATGAACAAGAGGCAAAACCTGAGTTATAGTTCCCATAATAAACGTAACTTTCTCCTTTCTACTTTCAAACCCAAGAAGCACATAATGTGTACATTTACAAGGCAACTACAGTGAGGCTAGAGCTGTTTAATTTTTCTAATTTTCATTAATGTAATTTCTTAAATACAGCATTGTTTTAATACAGATTTAACACTTACTTTCACAAAGCTGACCACACTACAAGATGTGCAATCTAAAAACCCAAGTCCTCTTTACCCACATTCTGTAGTATTATGCATAGGCACATACTTAAGGAGAACCTTGGATTAAAATAAATGCATTCTGTGCACTTATGTAGCTAGAGCTACCAATTATTTTAGCTGCTGCAGTGGTTCAGAACACCAACTACAGTGTGCCAGTTTTGGAGGCGTTTCCTCAAGTGGAACAGGGCATCTCACCATGTTCAAATTCCAAAGGAAAAGCTTTTCTGTATATGCGTGTAGCTGTTTCCAAAAACAAAGCACGTATTTTCCCTTGAATCGCTTGTCACACTGTATTGCACTGTCTGTATGCTTTAAGGTTTTAATCATTTGGAAGTCTCTATCCATACAGATAGTCTCTGAAGTATTTGGAAAACAAGTTAACTGGTTCTCTCCAACAGCCAAGTCACATAGATTAGCATAGCTGAAGAGGTTTTATTTCTGAAAGTTGCATCTCTGTGCCAAAAATAAGCATGAGAAGTGCCACCCTGAACATTATATATAGCAACTTACATCATTTATTCACCCCATACGCCTGTTGCTGAAAAGTCAGGAAAAGAACGTGAATTTAAAACAAGACTTCTCTTCACACAATTGCTGTTTATTGTAGTTTTTAACAAGATAGGAGGAATAAACTCTTTATTATTAAATATGAAAATGCTGTTACCTCCTGCAATATTGTAATTTTATTTTCCTAAGGAAATACTTGTTCTGTGCAATTAAATATTATTTACACGTGCATATATAAAAAAAGTTTTTGAAGAAATCTGCATTAGTACTGGCAACAGATTATTGCCTATATAATCAAAGACGTTGTATCTTTTCCAGCTCACCGGGACTTTGTTTTTTTGCTTGGGCATTTACACGAACTCTAGAAAGAACATATATGCTCTGGAAATCCACAGGCTGGCCTGCCTAAAACCACTAGCAATTTTTTAGTTGTCAATAAAACAAGACTCAAAGAAAACAAAATAAATATTTGAAAAATCCCTGCTAGCTTTCCCCACCAATTAGTTCAAGGGTTTGTATGTAAGTAACACTATCTGTTCGTGAAGCTTGAGATAAATGTACGTGAGGAGCGTTAGCGGTGTATGTGAATGCTCAGCGAGCTTTATACTTACCATTACCATTTTGCCATCCTTTATTTCTCTCACGAAGTTTGTCTCTTTGCCATCCCACTTCTGTACATGCACCAGCTTGTCTCCATCCAGGCTCACAACTGACTGCGAGATAGCATGAAACAAAGACATTCACTCGGAGTATTTGGGATTCTGCTCACACATTCAGCATCCACTATTCTAGTGAATTCTCTTCAAAAGAGGGATGTGGATGTAGAATGGTAAAGTAGTCCCAGCCATTTTAAAGCCAAGCCCGTTTCAAGCAGGAACCCCGTACAATTCTTGTTTGGGTCAAAGGATGAAAAAAGTTGTTTCCTTTGAGTTCCAGCCTCATGAGAGCCACAGTTTTGGATGTGCTTTGGGATAATGTTTACGTTAAGCCCCCAAAGATGCAGGGAAGAAGCCATTTCCCCATTTCGTTACCCCAAATGATACTCGGGCTGAACGAGAAGCGGGCAGCTGATGCAGTTCTTCCATGCTGGAAGGCAGACAGGGGCTGGCCATGTAACACCTTGCTTCGGACAAGACATGGCGTAAGCGGGTAGGGAAGATGCCATCTTGTCTTTTCTTCCCTGCCCTTCACAGGGCTACAACTGGCAAAAGTTACCATTTTTTCCTTTGACCCTACCAGAGATACAGCAGGGGCGGGGAGGAAGAAGAGGAAAAAGCAGGCACAGCAGCCCGAGAGTTCACTTACTTTGCAGTTCCTGTCGTCGGGCGTAGTTTCATCAAATTCCTCTCCGAGTTTAAAGCTGATTTCTGTGTTTTTGAAAGTGCTCTGAGTCTTGATCACCACTTTGTCCCCCTCGCTGCCGATGATCACCGTGGGCTTGGTCACGTTCCCCACCTGCCGCGTTGCAAATCCCACTCCTAGACCGCCACGGGGAAAGAGAAACCCATCAGACGCTGGGGTATGGCGGTCTCCTCCCCGCCCCGCGGCCTCACGCCATGGCGGTGACACGCCGCGCTCCGCTCCGCCGCTGCCCTCGGGCCCGGGGAACCCGCGGCCCCGCGGCCCCGCACACGGAGCCCGCAGCAGCCCGCCGCGCCCCAGGCCCTGCTCGCCCGGGCGGAACGGCTTCTCCTTCGCCGGTCTCTGTCCCGGCCGCCTGTCCCGCGCCTCCCCCGACCCGGCGGCACCGGAGCCGGCACCCCCCCCTCCCCGCTGAACGCCCCGCACCGGAGTCAACCCTGTTGGTAGAGCCTGCCCGAACGCCTCACCGACACCCCTGGCGCGGCGGGGGGGGGGGGGGGGGGCCGCACCTACCCAGCGCCTTCATGTACTCGTCGAAGTTGTGGCTGTCCACCAGCTTCCAGGTGCCGCAGAAAGCCTCGACCATGGCGGCCGGCTGCGGGGGCCGGTGGCGGTGGTAGACGGGGAGCGCCGCTGCCGCCGCGCCGCCCCGCATTTAAAGCCGGCGCCCAGCGGGGGGCCGGGAGGCGGGGGGCAGCCGCGGTCCGCCCCCGCCGCCTCCCCGCCCGCCGCCGGGAAGGGGCCCGGGCTCCCCCCCCCGGCGGGGACGCGGAGCGGGGGAGGGAGAGGGCAGCCCCGGGGCGGGGCGAGTGGGGGGCGGCAGGGCGGTGCGTGACAGCACCGCTGAAAGCCCTCCTGTGGGGGTCTCCAGGCCCGAGCGTTCCGCAGCAAGCAGCCTGTCCCCGCGGGACCCACGGCGTCGGGCTGGGTGGCTTCCAGAGCCGTGAACCTTGCTCTTGTGACAAAACTTGGGGACTAAGTGAAAGAGACTTTCAGTGGTTTAGGAACAAAACCTCAGCGATTTTCTACATGGTCCAGCCATAGGAAATACAAATAATTATGAATAGTTCCCTAGTAATCATAGATTAGTTTTTGACTGTCATTTGCATTTCTTTCAGGCTCTTCTAGTATGGCATATCCTTTGGGTGTAGGGCAAGTGATGCTTCTGATGGTTTTTTAATTTAATTTGCCACTTTTTCACTTGTCCTGGGAAAGAATTAACCGTTTTCTGCATTAACCCCAGGGATAGAATCCCAATTCCTTTTACCACACAACACAATTTTCATTAGCCTTGATAACCTAAGGGTGGGAACTAGTGCACCTATTCCTCTTAATCCTTCCCTCCGCTTCCTTTGAAGTACAGAGAGCGACGCAAAGTGCCCTCCTGCAGCTGCTCAGTTTATGTCTGACCCCCTCTTCTGACCTGCACTCCGGAGACTTCTCAGCTAGCAGCCAGAAAGCCGGGGAGAGTAAGAGCATCACTTGAAACAACGGACCACCAGTCGTTGTTCATGGGGCCGGAAGGAAACAAGTCCCTTGTCGAAAAATGCTGTGTCCCCAAAGTCTGCACAGAACACCAGCCTTACCGGCGTGTCTCATACAGATGTCCACTAGCCTCACGTGTGGAGCCAGCCAAACCCTCCATAATGAATGAGGGGTGTCCATTGCGATTGTCGTGGCGTGGGGCACACGGGGTTGGTGCTGTGCCTGGGCATCATCTGTGACTCCCGTCCAGTCTGGGAGTTGTGCTTCCTCCATGCAGTCAGGTATTCAGCAGTGTTTGCCACCCGCAGCCAGACTCTGCAGCCATGGTCTCACAGAGCTTCGTGGCCGGCACCCAGGCAGCTGGCAGGCAAGTACATGCAAACTGGCCTTGCTACTCACCTACTTCATCTGAGATGCATCGTATTAAATCTTAAATGATTTTACCAATATCTTCATGAACTGACAGTGTCTCCTTTCCCAGCAATGACAAGAGGGGAGTTATCTGCTCATATAGATTCTGTTTGTGGAAGCCCTGAAGCCTTTGCTGATCCTTCCGGTGCAGATGCGTGCACAGAGCCCGGGGAGAGCTCCTTGTGCTCTGCACTCACCGAGGCTTGCTGTGTAGCACCAGCCTCATGGACGTGGTGTGATATAAAACTCCTGCAAGCAATTCAGTAGCACTGCTGGTAGCTGGACTCTTTGAGGACACTTCTGCCTTGCATCTTCCTCCATGCAGCACTGTGACCTAGCCCTTGGGAGGTAGCCACTGCAAGAGCCTTCATCATTTAAGCAATCATACCTACGCTGAAGGCTCAGTTCTACCAGGATTTCTCAACATACTTAGCTAAGACAAGTACCTAGTCTTAAGAAAAATATATTCTTTAACACGTTGCACCACGCTTTGGATGTAAAGCAGGATCTGCTTAAAATGTTGACGTTCTTTCTGCTGCTTGGATAGATTGCCAAAGTCATCACACCAGGTTTTATGATGGTGAGATCCCACCTGTCTGTGTTAGTGATGATTTGGGAGCAGGATAAATCAACAGTAGGAAATGTTACATTATTGACACCTTGTGGGGTGAGAAGCCACAGCCAAAAATGTTTTCCATGGCATCTCATACCCTGTATTTGCTTGTGGATCCTTATGTGAGGGTTGTGTTAATGTCAACAGCTCGTACAAGTCACCTTGATCTATATAAATGCTTTGCTGCTGCTGGAACGGAGATAGCAGTGTGAAATACACCGACCTGGTGTGCATTTTAGGTTGCTGCACAAGAGACCAGCTTGGAGTTTCTTTTATGCTGTCAGCAGAGTTTGAAGCTTTGAACAGACTGCATACTCCCTTGTAAGAAGCCTGTGTGACCAAAGATGTCTCTGGAGATTCCTCTCTGAACACACAGGGACTCATTTTTTTTTACACTAAGGTCTTTACACCACCCCAGCAGTGTAAGTAGGCACATCTGCATTCTCTGTGCGAGACCTGCTTGAAACATGAAAATGCTGTGGCAAGACATCACTGTGTAATAAGTAATCTTTGCTTCCAAAGGCCATCCAGGGTGAATGTGGGACTGCTCTAACCTTCAGCCTTTGAATACAGGACACAAAACGTACTTTTGGCTACCTTTCCCCCCTGTTACATCCCTGCTCCACATGCCCTCAGGCATTCCAAGAATGAGGCTCTCAGCCTGTTCAGCCTTCATTTCATTCAGTCCTTGAAAAAAAAAATCCACTTGTTCAGAAAAACAAAAAAATGGAGCACCACAAGATGGCCACCAGGCTTCTGTGTTCGGGGCAACGAAGGCCCTGGAACTGCGGAGCATCTTGTACCCATGTGTGCAGCAAAGGGCAGCAGTGGCACCGGGCCCTAGCCCGCCTGGTACAAAAGCAGATGTAGGCACTCGAAGGCCTTCTAGGTATTGAATCCCATTGAAAGCCAACGTCCTTCAGGGTCCTAACTCACCTAGGCATTTTGGTAATCGTAGAGTTCTGAAACATATGCGGGGCTACGTTTGAATTAAGGAAATTGAAAATAACATGTAGCTGAAGATAGAAGAGATTTCCTCCATTTAGGGACAGCAGACTAGGGTATTCTCAGCACATTTTAACCTTGTTTGAAGCCCTGCTGTGAATCTGTGTGCAGCTTCGGTCTCAGTGTAATACCAAAATGACCAGATTTTAGTAGCTATTGTGTCAGACGGGATGGTGTTGCTTCAGGGCTGAGTGTGATTTGATTTTTGGTACTACAGAAAATCCTAATGTCAAATTGGGCAGTAGAATGTTCTAAACTAAAATAATCTCATGCGTCCTCTAGCTCTCTGAGAGATTTGCTGATCCCCCTAATAAACATAAACTATCTCAGTGCTGTCGGTGAGTCACAGAAAATCACTAGGTTTACTCTATTGATGGGCAGCTCTTTAGAAATCCCAGTTTGAACAAAAGCGATAAATGCCTTATGGAGAAGACACCCAAGCATGCAGCTGCGCAAGCCAGCTGTGACAGAATGGTCCCTGGCACAAAGCACCTGTACGGACCTGGTCTCGTGCTGCGCGAACGCCATGGCAAGGGCTTTGCTGGAGCTGCAGCACAGGAGATAGGCAAGGTGCAAGGTAGTGCAAGCAGGAGTGGGGAAGATGTGTTTATACCGTGTCTCTTCTCAGAGCACAGCATAGCTTAGGCAGAGCTCAGGAGCACATTCAGCGGACTTCCTGCCCCTGTAAAAGCTCAACCAGAAGAACGCCAGGACAGGCTAACATTAGGGCACAAGTCACGTTAAGGTCTGGTTCTGGTGTCTCTTGCTAATTGGCGGAAACGAAGCGGTCTGTGATCATGCATTTCATTCTTGTAGACTCTCTCTTAGGTTACAAATTGGTGTGACGTGAGATTAGGAGAGTCCTGGAAAGTAAATACTCGCTAATACCTCATTATGAACTATTAGACATTTATTTGGATTGGTTTAAGCTGAGAGGACAGCTGGTCTACAATGGTTTGAAGAAAGAAGCAAATGCTACTAAATATCTCCAGGGTCTTCTCTGCTTCTTAAAGGCATTTGGGGGGGTTGTGATCCATTGTCTGATATTACTGTATCTGCCATTTAGAGGACTCAAGTCAGAGGCTCTCCTCAAAGAATTAGCCTGCGCTAGAGCCAGCCACCTTCCTGCCTCCCAGTTCTGTTTATTGAAGATGCAGTTATTTTAACTTCCTACCATTAGGCCTTTGGTTATTTTAATATTTGTCTTTGCTTTCTTTTGTGTTTAAGAGGAGAAAAACTATTTAAAAGCCTCTAAAATGTAACAGAAATATCTGATAATGGGTGTCACTTACAATAGCTGCCTAGTTATTGTCAAATCAATACAAGGAATCAGCTTTCCGGACTGTTAAAATTTCAGCATGCCGAAATGTAAGGTCATACACTGAGGAAGAAAGAAATACAGTCTTATAAGTAAGCAACTGACTATTTCAGGGGTAGCAATGAGAGAAATTTAGAAGGCACATGAATAAGCATATGTGCATAAATGGAGAAACGGCACATAGGTTTAAGGAGATTAGATGACTTGCATTTGACTTGTTGCAACTGATTCTGGAAGACGTGTCTAGATTTGGTGTTCAGAGCAGCCCAGTGAGAATGTTAGCGGAGCAGAAACACATTCTGCATTAAGGTCCAAGGATTCCATATTATAACAAAGGTAGAGAACGTTTTTTTATTATCACCAATACATTTTTTTTCAGTACTAAAGGTACAGGTGATCTCTAAATGTTGTATTCTCTTTCTGTAGCTCTAGTATACACCATGGAGGCTGTCTTAACAGTTAGTGCGACTGTCTGGAGTTCAGCATAATCAGTCTCAAACTTAATTCTTGCAGCATAACAAAAGACAACTTTGCAGTCTGCAGGGCTGGATTTAGGAAACTTTTGGAATAGCTCAATGTACCTTCGTTCTGTTTGTCCGTACTGAAGCACTCCATCTGCTGCGATATCCTGAAATCGCTCCCAATACCAGCTGAGATTTAGCCGAAAAGTAAAATCAGTTTTATTTGGCTGAATTACAAATAAAAAAAAAAAAAAAACTACCAAGTTTGGAAAACAGATACAAAGTAATAACTCAGCTCATTTACTACCTGTGTTTGGGTATTCCCAGGGTCCTCCTCTTTTCCACTCAGCTACGGGCTGGCAGGACAGAGTCCCAGCCTGCTGGAGCCAGAAGTGATCCCTTGGATGCAGCTGGAGCCACACTTCTCTGGGTTTGTCTCCTCTAAATCGGAACCTCTCACCTGGAGCAAACCGTTTCCTCCAAAGTTCTAAACTAGCAGTGGAGTGTTAATGAACTCCTGAGAAATGTCTGAATTCCACAGTCTTGATAAGTAATTTAATTAGGTTGTCAGTTTATGGGCCTGTCATCGATGAAAAAATGCCTGACACAGATGAGCCAGAGGTGCTTTCGACACGAAATCTCATGCTGGGTGACCTAGAGAGAATTACGCACCGAACAATCCATTCAAGGGTGCAACCATATCCCTGCTACAAGTACTGGTTTGTGACCAAGCATTGAGTCGTTTCTGAGTTTTCATGGGTCTAAATATGTAAACTTCCTGGAACACAAAATTCTAGAGCAACCTCAAGCACTGCAGGGTTAAGATAGCTCATTACCAGCTTTAAATAGGGACTAGTACGAAGGCAAACTCGGGGAAAACTTCGGTCATCCCGGCTGTTTGGAGACAGTCCCAGGGAAACAAGTAAGAGGGGTCTCTTCAGTCTGGTATACAAAACTCCGGTCACTGGAAGATAAGCCTAGAGAAATTTACATTAAAAATGAAGCGCGTATTGGCTCTGAGGAAACTTAACCCCTTGACCAACTTTCAAACTGCCTTACTAGTCTTTTTGTCCCTGCAAGTTGTAAACTATGCTAACAACCACAGCTATTAGGCATGATGCAGGAAGTAATTCAGAGAAGTTCCATATCCTGGATTATGCAAGAAATCACATGAGATGGTCACAATGGGCAAGTCTAAACCAGGAAACTGACAAACACATCACACTTGCTGAGCGTAGGTTCCAACCTTGCCAAATCCAGAGTCTGCTATGGGAAAAGATGTAGATATGCACAGGAAGGAAAACAAGCATGTAGTCCCTGCCTGGATAATCACAGGACTCACTTTCTGGACTGTACTGCAGCAAGGGGCCAGTGGGGAAGTACAGACACACACACTATTCCTTTCATTCTGTATCTCCATTTGTACCCTTTTCAAAAGTTTTCCCCTTCAGTGTGGCAGTGGTAAACATAACCCAGACTCTCTACGTATCACAAGATCCTTAACTAATCTTGTGATAGTTAACCAAGGCTTCTAACAGCATCTTCCTCCAGACCTTTGAAACTTTCTCGAGCGGGTGATCAGCTCTGCAGCTAGAACTCAGAACAGCCAGAGTCCAGAGGCAGCGGAGGGTGCAGGAGCGGGCTGGCTTGCACGCACCACAGCTGGCTCAGCTGTTCTGCTAAAAGCAGGGCTATGGAGAGGACACATGGCACAACTGTCACACCTTGAACCCCAACTCATCGTCCTTTGTCTCCCCTGCCCTTAAATATACTCCTTCTTACATGTCAGCATTTCATTTTATCCTTTATAAATTTACCTAGAAAAGTCTGCTCATAACGGCCCCATTAAAAAAAAAAAAAGTCAAGAGTTCAAAGGCTGTCTGAAAGAAACTGATTGCAACAATTTCTTACATTGCAACACCATATCTATTTGCATAATCACATGCTAGTTTTTGTCTAGAGAAGCTTTCCCTCTCTGAGTGCTCAGGAGAAAGACTATTCAGAGACTGGCTCAAGGCTCTTTAATGAGCCTGTCTGGTATATAAGGACTCTACCCGGTACTTGCTGGAAGGAATATGGAATTATTACTTACTGAATATGGAGGCAATTAAAGAGATTAGTTTCTTATATTGGGGATTTAAAGTACTAACGGCTGGTGCTGGGCGTAAGGAGGTGTGAGCAAACCAAGGGGTGAGCACTGAGGAAAGGAAGCGATGAGAGCTTTGAATGGAGCCGGGTGAGAGATTCAGAGGGATGGAAGGAATGGGGTGGCATTGTTGAGCAATTCAAGCAGAAGATGGGTACAGACTTGGCGGGAGGAACAGCCAGGTTCAAAACCTGCAGCTCTCCCGCGAACGCACGTACGGCCGTTTTCTTCTTCACGTCGAGGGCGTTTTTCTTCCACGGCACGCAGGGCACCATCGCTCAGCCCCCGTTGCCTGCGGGAAGCCGGCGGAGGCCGGGGCGGCTGCGGGGACGGCCGCGGGGACGGCCGGGCTCCCTGGGCTAGGCCGGGGGGCAAGAAGTAATGGTTAATGCGAACAAGCTGCTTGTTTGGCCGGTCAGATGCGGGTGCGACCTGCGTGGCAGGCGCCTCTGAGGGGGACCACAGCTCCGCGGCTCGGCTGGCACCGAGAGGGTCCGAAGCCTGCCGCTTGCGAGGCGCGGCGAGCCGCGGGGCGGGGAGGGGGCACGGCTGTGAGGAAGGGGAAGGCCCGGCCGTGCGCCTGGCGCGGGCTCGGGCGCCATCTTGCGCCCGCCGGGCGGGACGCGTTCGGCTGCCGCCTGCCGCCGGCACTGCCCGGGGCCGGCCCGCGTCCCTGCCGGCCCGGCGGCTGCGGGGCCCTCGGGCTAAAGGTGCCCCTGTCCCCTCAGAAAACTTGTAGAAAGCTACTTCTGGAACACTGCCGGGGGCTAACAGCGGTTTACATGCCCCTTCTTTTTACTTACCCCGCTGATGTGTCATTTACAAACGTGCCCAAGGAATCTGGAAAAAATGGCAGTATGTGGAAAGGTTAAACCAGTCTCTCACAGGTTGGCTTCTCTGCACATTGTACGGCAAGCGCTGGGTTTACAGCATCAGTCACTGCACAGCAGAGTCCCAGGAATAAAGCACTGGCAAGGATTGTCTAAACTCTCGCATCAGGGCCCTTTACATTGCAGGGAGTGCTGCATGGATGTTTAATCCAGAACAGCCCACAGGACCCAGGCTTTGTATCAACTGCCAGAAAAAAACATTTCCATCAAACAGAAGTCTTGCATTAAAATCCGGAGACTTGGCGTTAGGACATGGCACAGGATGGGGCAGAGCAGTGGCCTCCAGGCCTCCTGTCGCTCCCGGCTATCTTGGGATGTGAACCGGTCCCTGCTGGGCTGAACAGGGCAGTGAACAAAAACAATAAAATAACAGCTCTCATCATTTATTGCTAATTACTTTCCGGAGCAGAACAGCTTCCGTTGGGGAAGATGAAACAGAGTTCTCCCTAAAAAAGTTCAAAACCAGCCCCTCTGCGGCAGAATTGGCACCCTGGCCCAAATCGCAGGGTGGCCACCTCAAGCCGGGTAGGCTGCAAGCCCAACTCGGACACCTGTTCTGTGATGGGGCTTATGGGCTGAAAATGCTTTTGGCTAGTTTGCTCTCGGTGCCCAAGGCTGGCATCATCCCTTCGCCCGTGCGGCGTGAGTGAGTTCCCAGCGAGAGGCCTGGCCCTGCAGAGCGGCGCGACGCGCTCCCGCCCTCAGCACGAGGCAGCTGCGCGGGGCAGCGGCGGCGAGGAGAAGGAGCACTGCATGGTGCCGAGCGGCAGCCCCGGGCAGCAGGGAGGCTTCAGCTGGTGCGGCTGTCCCGAGCCGCTGGGGCCATGTCCTCAGCGACACGAAACACCACCTGTTTGCCGTCACCCAACTTTCTGAAGGTGCAGGGACACCGAGGTGCCAGACCCTTAGCGAAGCCCTTGAAGTGAAGGTCTGGGGTTAGCTGGAGACAGCCTGTACCGCTCATCGGGCCAGCTCGCATGCTCTTCGCACTTCTGCTCTCAAGCAGCTGCCACCCAGCTGGGTCTGAGGTCTCTGAAACTGTCTCCCCTGCTTGCTTGCACAGACCACCTGGCAGGGTGAGGGTCCCACTAGATGGCAGGACAGTTTAAGCCATTGCTACTTCTGCCCAAACCACCCTGGAGCAAGCGCCCTGGGACCCCAGTGGGCTCAGCCCCACAGGCCTGTCCTGTGTGGACCCTGGAGGACACACACACCCCCCATGGTGGGTGTGGGGCTTACGCTTACTGAGCACAGCAAATACAGCCTGTGCCAAACCGGTGGGCGAATCCGTGCTGAAACCTCTGTTCAATTCCTTTTCATTGGCTTTATCACACATACAGCACGAGCAAATAGAAGGAATACGAAGCAGTCCTAAGTAATCTGCTAAATCTTGAAATATTCCTCTTTGTACACATGATACATAAAGGATATTTGGAATACATGGTGGTAAAGTGTAGTTTAAACCTCTTCTAGCCACTGCTGTTGTCATTTTTAGCTAATGCAAGTGCAGTTGCATTATTTTTTATGATCTCTGTTGTTTGAAAGCTGCACAACAGAGAAGTGGCCACTGTGGGTCAGATCGTAGGTCCATATAACTAAATACGATGTCTTGGATAGTGCAAACATATATGATGTTCACACTGGCTAGTCTCCTGGCCTCCAAGCATGGCCTTTCTGAGTTGGGAGAAATTTTCTGTATGGTTAGTAACTCATGACTTAGAACTAAAATTAGTTATAATTCACACTGTAGTTAGTGTAAAACCAATCTTTGTCTCCAGTGACAACTAGATCTGGCCTGAACATTGCTGTACTATCAATGATTGGAAATTTCTTTTAAAATATACCACCTTGCAAACTGGTTTGCCTCTCATTTCAGCCATCCAAGCTCAGCCTATGCAGTATTATACCAGAATGATGGTATATGGCACAGGTGGAGATAGCTGTATGAGGAATCATAGCAAATAAGCTTCATTTTAAAAAATGCTTAATTATTTCTCTTAATCTTTCTGAAAGAGAACATTCTAATAATCAGTCTCCTACCTCAAAACCTATTTAGTCCTTTACTGCCTTCCAGATAACAAACTGAACTTTGCTATTCTATAGCAACAAAAATATGCACCTCAGCATGTTCATCCACCTCTTACATGGAGCTTCTGATGGAGGGCTGACCCAAAGAAAATTACCTTCTTAATCCCAGCTGGAAAAGATTGAGGCTAGTTTTTGGTATATTCAAAGTACCTGAACTGTTTTATATATGCTTAATGAAGTTAAAGGGGTATTTCCTGTCTTTTTTTTTTTTTCAATATGCAGAGTGGCAAAGAACGTATAACACTCCATTAAATTCTAAAATTTGGAGACAACAGTTACCTTTTTTGCTTGGTACTAAAATGAATTTCTTTGCTCTGTGAAAGCCCAGGATAGTGCTGTAAACTGATGAAAAAGATGCTATTACCTGTGCCACACTTGCTAGAATGGAAATTGGGATTAATGCATTATAATACCAGATTAGCCTTAATAGAAGTTTGCCATCTAATTTATCAAGGTAATTAAGTGTGTACCTAATTTTAGGCCCTAAGTAGTTCTATTGACTTCTGTGAGACTAGTCTGTATTTGAAGTTAAGCATGTTTAAAACACTGCTGATTCAGGGCCGTAACTTTGTTATCCTGTGGATTAAGAGAATGCATTGTCATCAATTACCCATTACCTGAGCTAATGGAAGGGTAGTACTGCCTGGACAATGCTTGAACCTAGATAAACTGACTCAGCGAGAAAAGTATTCAGAAGCACTTAATTTGCTCTTTACAGGCTCAGCCAAAGTTTAGCAGGACTATTACCTGTCCTCAAGATACTAACAAGAAAATGAACCAGAGCTTTCCCAACTTTAGCTGTGCTTAAGATTGTAGCCCTGCCTAAACCCCAGACTACTGGACAGCACAGCATAGACACCCCCAGACAGCTCTAAAGGAGCTCCTGTCTGCCTGAGTCAAGCGTAATACAGAACTAATGAATTCTTCTGCACACAAGGTTTACATGGCACAATGTGTCCAGCACAAACCAGTGTTTGTGGTTCTGTTTATACTGATCAGAAATATGCAGCTGGCTCAGAACTGGAAAGGTTTATGTGACAAAATCCAGGGCATAATCAGATATTCATCTTCTATATCGGAACTGACTACAAATGAGCTCTCTCATGCAGCCTGGACTAATAATTGTCTAGACACAAATTGTACATGCGTGTGGCAAAGAAGTATTTCTGCATCTGTAACTCGGTTAATCTACAATTAGGTAATACACAGGCAAATGAGGGCTGTATAATACGTGACCCACATATTATAATCAAAAACATTCATCCTGCTTTTAATTGAGTTGCATTTTAAATCTTGCTGTTAGTCTTCACTTCTTATGCAGCTTTTCTAATTTTCTGTTTAAATTCTTCTTTCTTTGCAGCGTTTTCTCAGTGACAGGTTCATACAGCTCAAGTACAAAGCAAGCGCCAATTTTCCTGAGTGTTGAGAGCCCTCTGGCTAGTTCTAAGCTGTACATCTGTGAGCAGTTAACTCCGTGTTTGTATATAGCCGTGGAATGGTTTTCATACAGAGTTTAGCACATTAATAATTTGCTAAATTCAGCTGGTTCATAATTGGTCTTTTAATAGTGAGAAACTTCAAAGCATCTTAGGCTACCAAAATACTTACTTTAAGTATCTATTTCTGTAACCCCAATTTCAGTGTCTATATTCTGTAAGAGAAGAATCTAAATATATCCAGTGCTGCAACTGTGAAGGAAGAGGAGAATTCCATGTGAGCCATGACCCAGTAGAGCACTTCATCATATGCTCCACTTAAAAGCATATAAGGAAATCTGTTTCAGTAATACTCAGCTACTTGATTTCCGTGCGATCATTTTAGCTTCTTAAAATTGAACAATTTCATGTACTGTGATGCTATAAAGGAGGTTGGTGTGTGAGAGTGGGACTGCAACCCACGACAAGAGTGTGCACCACAAATATAGTTAGCTCCGAGTCCCTGTCCACTGCAGTTTTCAGCTCTGGTCCACCAGTGTCAGCTAGTTCAGTCTCTCAGACTTTAAGCCACTTGTTCTGCTCCAGTGGAGTAAGTTATCTTACCTTTCCAAACCTGAAAGTAATTCTGGGATATTATACTTGTTAAATGAACACAGGTAAGTGGAGGGAACTAAGTGTCAGTTCAGTTGGATGAAACTGAATCCTTTACTGAATGGTCCCCAAAAGACAGTGCGTGAGTAAATGCACAATAGGAGTGGTCGGTGTGCAGAGAGGCCTCTTACAAGCTCTCTGCCAGCTATAAAATACAGAAATATTTTATAGATGGAATACCAGTCAAAAGTGGAATGTACCCATCAGAGATGTTTCCTCCACCTGGCTACTGTCCAGCAGAGAGACTGTGTGAGCAAACAGGAGCATTCGATCCTCAGGTCAGGTTTGAAGAAGTACATTAATGGCTGCCGCCCGACGCTGCAGTAAAGGTACATGCCTGTACCTGAATTTTAGGTCTCCTACAATAAGGGAATGAATGCTAAGTGTTTTCAGGAGCGTGACCTCCATAACAAAACAATTCCTTTCAGCAGAGAAAAACGTTTGCTTAAAAATCTTTGTAACCATCTTTGTAACCATGACAGTGGTTGAAACATCTTAATTGTCAGCAAACAATAAAGCAAAAACCAGATGAAATCAAAGAAATATGTATTATGGGGTTTTAAGTCTTGTCATACAGAAGAAACATCAAGGAATCAACACAAGACAGAAAAGATGATAGCTATTTAATTTCCACAGTTAAACAATTTTAATCACTTACAAACATGGCTACTTTATTTTAGATACACATGAACAGCGACAATATTCTATCTGAAAAGAGAAATGACAGAATGGCAAGACTTCTAAGAGTGGGAGAACCAAGATGATCTGCCATAATCAAATAGAATTTAAAGAGAGTTTCAAAACAAACACTGGTGTTCAAGTAGTTTACAAAACCTTCTAGAGACAGGAGGAAGTGAGAAAAAAAATGTTTGTTTTTTTATTTCTCACACCCATCTACACATGCCTAATGAGAAAAAAAATCTCAGGAGATAAATTACAGATAATGTCTGTAATCTAATGTATACTTAATATCATTTTAAGGTGGGGAAAGTGAATGCACCTCTGTGTCAAGAGAGAAAGAAGCTATTCTGGGAAATAAACAAGCTTTTTACTTTGAAGTAATTATTAGTTGGTTGTACATCTGCTAGGTATATTAACTGAAGCTGTCAAAGAAGATTAGTTAGGATGAATACTATAGCCATGAGAAAACCCAAAACAAGAGATACATTCTTTAGTTCTCTTCCCACTTGGACGTGTAGAACATTGGTTTTGAAGGACGACAGTAGAAAAAACAGTAGTTCCACGTTAATGTCATCTAGGTGCAAGTGTGTTGCAAAATCTTGTCTGTGCTGCTAAAGTTGCTACCACACTTCGGAAGGGGTGACACAGGGAAACCGGAAAGTCTGTCGACGGGTTTCATTAATCCAGCAGTCCTTAGGTGTTAGGAATCCTTGCTCTTTCCTTCTGCCTCTTGACTTTCCAGCAAGGCTTTGGATGATGGCACTTCTCCGCCCTCTGCTCCTTCATCTAAAAAAAGACAGAATTAAACATTTATATGACACACATTCTCACAGCTTTTTTTAATGCAGCCAAATATTTGGGTTTACTTATCATCTCTGTTTGGACTGGCTCTTTATAACCACACTCACGCGTGCTGTAGAAAGAGAGATTAACTTGAAAGATAAAGAACTTGCAGAGGCATCTTCCAAAAGCAATGGCCTATTGGTGTTGGATCTGCCAGCTCCTTGCATATGCTGATCAATGTGCAATTGGTTGTAAAAAACAGACTGAAGATAACTTTTTGTTATTGTTATTTCTTTTTTGTGGGTCATTTCCCACATCAAGTTAGAATATTGCATTCCTCTGAGCACTGCTTGGTTTCAGGTAACTAATATTACAGTTTATGAACATGCCAGTTATCTGGGTGACCGTCTTAGCCAAGAAATACATAGGAGAATTCACCCTGTCTTCACAAGATGAGGGGATTTTTTCATTACTCTGATTTGGAAGCTCACTCTTCCATAGGTTAGAGTTGAATGCTTATATGACCAGTGTAAGTAAAAGCTCCCCAGCACGCGTGGCCGTTAGATGAAGAGTTCCACCCTGTCGCTTTTGATGCTCAAATTCTCTCACTGAGAACAGGAACTCCTCTTGCCTGGATTTCCTTGCAAAGCATAATCATTTTCACACTACCCTCAACTCCCACATCGCAGTGCTAACAGAACTGTTTGTATGCCCAGATCTAAGACAGCCCATAGCTTTTGGGGGCAAGGAGGGGTCTGCTCAGCATATCTGGCTGTACCATCTTCCAAGCCCTATCCACTTCAACTCATAATCTAAGGGGCACATTTTCAGCTATTTGCCCTGCAGACTTGCCACAAAATATCACAGTCAAGAGTTACGTATCTTGGTCTCTACACTGCCCTGGTGAGGCCTCATCTAGAGTACTGTGTCCAGTTCTGGGCTCCCCAGTTCAAGAAGGATGAAGAGCTACTGGAGAGAGTCCAGCGGAGGGCTACAAGGATGGTGAGGGGACTGGAGCATCTCCACTACGAGGAGAGGTTGAGGGAACTGGGCTTGTTCAGCCTGAAGAAGAGAAGGCTGCGAGGGGACCTTATAAATGCCTACAAATATCTGAAGGGTGGGTGTCAGGAGGATGGGGCCAAGCTCTTTTCAGTGGTGCCCAGTGACAGGACAAGGGGCAATGGGCACAAACTGAGGCACAGGAAGTTCCGTCTGAACATGAGGAAGAACTTCTTCCCTCTGAGGGTGACGGAGCACTGGAACAGGCTGCCCAGGGAGGTTGTGGAGTCTCCTTCTCTGGAGATATTCAAGACCTGCCTGGACAAGATCCTGTGCAGCCTGCTGTAGGTGACCCTGCTTCGGCAGGGGGGTTGGACTAGATGACCCACAGAGGTCCCTTCCAACCCCTACTATTCTGTGATTCTGTGATTCTGTGATTCTCTACAAGCCACAGCAAACAGATACCACTGCACACAGTGCATCAGCTAAAGGTCTTGGCAGAAACCACTTGATGCTGTAAGTCTGCTCAGAGTTTTGGAGGCTTCGGAGTTTTATACCGGTAGATGAAGACCCGAGTCATTTGACACCCTGCAGTATTACACAGCACAGCGCTGCTGAGGAAGGGGAGACAGAACCACCTCCTCTACTGGCTGTTTCTGCATGGGGCTGGATGCGGAGTCTTGCAGACAGGGTAGAGGCAAATGGTTTGTTAGAGGAAATCTAACCTCACAGTTGGTAGCACTTAGGTGTGCAACAGGTGCCAAGCTGCTGAGTGTATCGAGATAGTTATACACTGTCACCTAGAAAAAATTCAGCAAACAACAAAAGTTACTGGCAGCACAGTGCCCTGAAGCAGATTACCAAATATGAGAGACCGGTATTGCCTCTTTGCTCTCAAACCTCTTGCAGACTCCTCTTCAACCTTTGGACCACCAGTGACACCAATTAATTGTTTAATGTGCTTCCAGAATGGCCTCCCACCGGAGCACCTGTGGAAAGCCTCAGCCCTCCAAAACTTAGGCGTCATCAGAGGATGATCAGACAGCATACAGACGGTCTTCATTTCAGAGTTAGGCTCTGAGACACACAGCTGGTGCCAAAATTTCTCCTGTACATCTCATGAGAACATTAACTCGGTGCGGCTTGCAGAGTACATGGAAATTCGTATCACACAGCTACGATCCCTGTATATTCGTAAGGAATATATGCAAAGTCTCTTTTCTCTTCTAAGCCAGACAAAAGGTATTAGCACACCCTGTTCCTGACCTTTCACCATGACAGCAGCTGACAGCATTTTAGAAAGAGAGGAAATGTATGATCCAATGAGCATTAGCTAAATTTGAAGCAAGATGGAGAGGTTCCTCCTCACCATTTCTCAAAATCTTCACTGAATCTTTCAGAATAGAAAAAAAATAGGGCATGCTTTATATAGCCACATATTCCATCTTCTCCACTTTTCTCATTTATCCAACCTCTTTGTTCCGAGATGGAAATGGCTTGGGTTTTTTTAACAACGTATTGTTAAAACCAGAAACAGGCAAAAAGATACGTCTGTTAGAGCCCCAAAGGTTTCACAAACAAACTGCTTCCCTGTCACAGCATTTGAGCTTCCAAACTTTCTTCCCATTTTGATGAATTCTCCTCGTTTTGCTTGCTGTCTCGTTGGAGTTGGAAGTTTAACTTGCAACACAATGAGGCTGTAATTCCCACCTGATACTTGTGGAATTCCCAACCCGAAAAAGCATCCAAGCAGTCAGAGTGGACCTAACTGTATCCTGTATTCATTTCCTGTTACCACTACTGCAAACTGCTGATAACTGAAACTGCTCCTTCCAGGCACGCTCTGGCACAGCTATCTTCCAGTGACAAAAGCAAAGGATAATTCCATGCTCTTAATTGTTCTTCAAATCCTGGCAGTGATGGTCCTTGTATTTGTAAGAAAGCATCAGTGCATCTCGCTAAAATTAATGTATCTGTGTTTCATTTCTTCTTCTTAATGCACTGGATGGGCAGCAGGAGAGGAAGATTATTCTGTCTGGAGGGCTAAGTACTTATTTTACGCTGCTCTTTAAATTTCTTTTAACAAGACTTTCACTCTTTCATGTTTATTTTTAGCCAGGGAAAAAAAAATATTGAAAAGAGAAATTTTGCATGCTTTAAAAAGTATATTCTTTCCAACTACTAAACTTTCCAGAGGCCAAAATAAACAAACATGAGGAACTTATCTACAGCTGTTGTATTCTTTTGTGCTTTGTTTAACATGGTTTTGTGCATGTCCCTCAAGGTTCAATGCTCTAAACAATACAAAGGTTAGTTACACATAATGTAGCAATGAGTATTTCAGCGGGCAGGACTGGTCACTTCCACAGCTCCTGACACTTACAACAATACAAATTCCCATGTACCTCCCCTGTGATAAGGGCAACAGTTGTCTCCTGCTGCAGCCTGACCCCTGGTCACGATGCACAAACAGTACCAGGCAGAAGAGCTGTTTCCAATAAAAACCCCTGTAATATTTGAAAACCAAAGGATTAAATGTTAGGTGACTGTCTGCACTTTGGAATAGATTTCCAGCGTTCCAGCTGCACATACCAGGGGGAGAAAATCTGTAGGGACATACTTTTCACATTCCTAGGGGAAAATAAAATCTCTCCTCGACACAAAGGGAGTTTTACCTGGGGCTTACCTGTCATCGTTGCCCCTGGACTCACAGGGCTCCCAGCATTGCTTTGAATGTACTCTGACACGGTGCCCCTTGCTCTTTCCACTTGCTCTTCCAGATTCCCCCCCATTCCCCTCGCTGCCGCCCTGCAGCCTGAGGGAATCTGACCTTGTTGTCTTTCCCTTTTTTTCTTTATGTCCACCTTTGCGCCTTCATAAATCTTTGCCCTTTCCTTTTGCAAAAGTAACGCCTCCTCCAGCATCCGTTCAGATTCTTATTTTCCTCTCTTTCCCATGTTCAAGCCAGGGTGTGGTCATCTGGTCCCTTCTCACTCCTCCTGAAGTGCTGTTTCTACCTGCCCGCTTCTTCACCAACAGTCCTTCGACGGGCCCATGTTGGGTCTGGATTACAGAACCCCAAATACACGGATGTAAATTAAATCATCAAAGCAAGAGCAGCTGGTAATCAAAGGCATCCTCGCCCCCTGCCCCCCCAGCCTTTATGGTGCTGTAGGAGGCTGTAAACTCCAACACCCTGTAATCGCTTCGGGCTACATACAAGCAGGACTTGCATCCTTGGAGCCTGGGAATCCCTCCTGCAAGCTACTGCAGTTCGATTTCATGGGCCCTCCACTCCTCAGCACAGGCCTGCCTCCCCCTGTGCTGCCCCCACACCATAGCTGCTCCTGGAAGTGGGACCACCACTCACGGTGGCATTGGTCGTGGCAGCGACAGTGACGGGCATGAGAAGAAAGTTACTTCCAAATCAGAACCTAAAATTGTAGGGGTCAGTCTGTAATTCTCACTTCATAGGCATTAGAATCCAGATTTTTTCTGAATCTGAAAATTCCCCCCGAAAGTAAAAAGAACTCAAATGTAAAGCTGGTGTTGATTAGACCTATTAACGGAGCACCTTCTCAAACTACAGGACAGGCCAAAATATGACACTGGTCTCAGAGAGCAAAGCTGAAAGCCAAACAACAGGAGTAAATCACTGTAAACCCTACTCTTCATGTATACAGCTGAGTTAGGATGATAGCTGTAATAGGATTAACAACACAGCTTGCTGTCCTGTGCTAAGTTATCTCCGTGCAGGAGCAGACCCTAATTTATAGCTGAAGTGCTGGTTTTCCAAGCTGCCCAGCAACGCAACTGTGTTTGCTCTTCCTCAGGGGAACTGGAATTCAGTCCCCAGCACCTTTCCCCACGCTACCAAACGCCGAGTCTGTGGGTGGATATGGCAGACTCAGTCCGGGTTAAAATTAATTCGTCTCATCAGGAGGTACAAGCGGTAACTGCTTTGGAAGGCTGAATTTAATCATAAACGAAGAAAGAAATATTAGTATTGACATCACAAACTGCATGGTAGCAGAAGTCTTAAGGAGAAAGCAAAGGATGGCCACATAAAAATGTCTGTTTCTGGAATGTGCAGGCATTACCTTCTGAAACGGAGAGCTCAGCCAGTTTGTGCGGCAGGTCTGAAGTCCCAGCACCAGCAGGAGAGCCCAGAATATCTGGTAAGGCGTTCCGGCGGCCTGCCCGTCCCGACGCTGCAAAATCTGTGACCACAGGCTCTACATCAGTCATTGCTGACTCCTGTCCTCATAGCAACATCTGCATATGGAACAAACGTAAGAAGAAAACAGCTGTAGCCAGGATGGATGCTAAATCGCCTGCTCAACAATACAACAGCTGTAGGCTTTGCCCAATGGGTCTTTTGTTATTAAAAGCCGTATATTTCAGTACTGAGTGCTTAAGCTTTATTTGTGCTCCAGAAGATAAAAGAATCTCTGTGCATTTCCTTAGGTTGCCATTTGCACATCAGACTAGCACAATGAATGGCTCTGTACCTACAAGAAACCTGTGGACAGGATCAGCAACAGCCCTTTCTGCCAGCCACTTCTATGTCTTTTTATGACCTGACCCCTCTTTTTAAGTGGCTTTGCCCCATTTTTTTTCCCTTTTAAAGGGAACTGAAACTCTATTTTGTCATACTACCTCTGTGAAGCAAAGAATGTTTTCTTTATTACGAACCTTGTTTAGACTCTTATTTAGAATCCTGTTATAACAAATACCTTTCACAGAGGAGCAAATGATACAAAAAAGACCTCTCAAAAAGCAAACTAAAACTCTTCATAAAATTTATCCTTCAGATGTCAAACCATTTGTTTTTCTCTGCTCCTTGTCAGCTTGCACATGTGACTTTTATCTAACAAATAATTGAATCCTGGAGATAACAGAACCAACAGTGCTCTGCTCCCTCGATCCCTGTCTCAAAGCCCATTGAATTGAAGGGGAGAACGCCTGCTGCCCAGAATGGGCTCTGGAGCAGGCACAGAGGTGTTTGCAGGTCACACCCCAGGGCACCACCTGAGGTGAGAACACCTGGAGCAGAAGGAGGGGATGCTTAGCTGCAAGTGGCACACGGGGACAGTGCAGGGAAAACTGCCATTAGCAACTGCATTACTAAGAATCACAAAAGACTATCGTACCAGAATTGTACACAATCATTTCTGATAATTAAAAGAGTAATTTCTAATAATTAGACATGAATTGTTCAATTAAAGATAGTATTTACTTGCTCTATATGAGTGCTGTTCTATGTGCAGCGTGGGAACAGGAATGGTGTCTCTGTATTAATGTGGTCAGTGCTTTGTGTAGGAAGGGCTACAGATGGGGCTGGAGACCAATTTGATGGAAGGCTGTTGGCTTTCAGTCGACAACCGGCTGTATTTAGAATAAGAACTGGATAAGGAAAGTCTCAGTCACTTTAGTGTTGTTCATATAAGAAGCAAAGCATCACAGTCCCCTTTCTAAAATTCAGCTAAGGTTGGGGAATATCAGTGTTCTTATTTCACAGATAGAGAACCTGAGACAGACAGGGATCAGTCCCGAGTCTCTCCGATGCACAGGAAGGGAGGGGCAGAAATTTGATTACTGATGCTGACCTGGTGTTTCCACCACAAAGAGCATTTTCCTTTTCTCCCTCAAAGTGCCTTTCAGCTCTGTCACTCCAAAAGAAGAACAAATATATTTAATCTTCTTTGAAATACTTCGTAATAAAAGAAATTAATCCTTCTTGGCAAGAAAAGAAGGCATGAGTACAATTTGCAAGTCTGAAAGCCAACTTGAACATGCAAATAAGCCACTTTCTTTAACCAAAGTCAGTAACTGTAAGTTCTGATCTGGAGATTTAGCAGAAAGTCCCTGTCTTGCATGAAAACAGTCAGGTCAAGTTCAAATGGCTCTTTTCCCTAAATAGGAAATATAAAAACTGTACGTGGACACTCAAGAATGCAACTTCGAGAAAATATACAAAGTATGTGTATCAACATTCTTGGTTAGATACAGCATTATACTATGTATTCATTAAAATGGGTGAGGTCAGCCCTTGACAAGAAATGTCAAAATAAGGAGAATTAATCCGTATTTGCAGACACAGTCTCACAACTTTTTGTGGTGTTCGTATTTACTTAACTGTAGGTGTCCTAAATATATTTCTCCACATGCTCATCAGAGCAAGTAAAGAGACTAAATTACACTTCAGAACTGAAAATACCCAGAATCTCCTTTGGCTTGCTAAAGCAGTTAAAATTTGTTCCCAGCGACAAAATACCAGCGCTGCTGCAGTTCCTGCCCATTTCAGTTCAGCCATTTAGTTGGTGAGACAACTAATACTATTGTGAGCTGAACTGCTGTTCACATAAAGATCTACAGAATGACATTAACATCAAAACACACCAGAGACTTTCTCAAACCTGTCTCGTAGACTTGTTTTTTTCTCTTTTCTCTCCTGCACAGATGTTTTTGTCCATAAATAGCTACTGTTTAAATGGAGAAAATCTGCTCTACAACTCATGCTATATGAAACCACTCTCTTCTATAGTACAGTTGCATCTTACCCACCTTGTGCACTTGTTTCAAATCCCTCCCTTTCCTCTCCAGCTCATCTCTTTCTCCTCTGGTGTAGCCTTCCGTCGCTGTGTAATACTAGACAACCCAGGAAGATGGTGAAGGACACAGTGTGACACGCTGTCATGTACGTGAATTTTAATTTATGTGCTTGACTAAAAAAGTGCACAGAGACAAATTGGGAACATCTGTCAGACAAAATCAGCTGATAGTTACCCATCAGTCCGGTGGCTGTAACTCAAACGCAGCTATCTAGAAATAATAAAAGTACTCCATCCTTTATATATGTAGCAGTTACCCTTATGTTTTCACCTTTGTTTTTTCCATACTACACTTAAGGTATTAGAGGCTGAGAAGAAGACTAAGTTGTTAAGTTAAGGGTTACCCACTGTGCTAGCACAGGATGTTTTCTAAGTATATTTAAAAGATGAGGGACTACCCCAGCAGGCTCAGTATTGACCTTACAAATAAAAACTTAAGTCCATTTAGGTCCATATATACATCAAAATTTAAGTCTCCCTCCAAACATATGACAGACCACATTCAAAACAGCTTGCTGCTGTACTTTAGATAAGTGGCATTCCATTCTTTAATGTTCTAAGGAGTTTCTTCAATTTCATTCTGATGCTCTCTTATAACAGTATTTTCTAAGGCCTATGTCCAAGTAAGGATGTAGATTTTCTCCACTACATCCGTTTCTACCTTTAATTTTTTTAACACTTCCATCAGGAAATAACTATCTTGTTATTGTCTTGGCATCTTGTTGAATCTGTTATGTGTAGTATTTTTCATGCTTCCTCACAGGGTAAATAATAATCACAGCGTGCACCACATCTATTTTCCCAGTTCTACTCCTCCTCCTGCTGGCAACATCTACTTCAGCTTCAGCGAACTCATTTTGCTGTAGCCTTACCCAAGTTAAAGATACTTAGATCTTGCCAATGCCTGCATGCAGTTGTTTCAGCTTCCAAATGACTGTTGCCATTTTTCTCCCATGTCACTGCTCACCAGACTAATGGCCTTCAGCCCTAGAAGAATAATGACAGATTTCCAGGGCAGAAGGTTCTCTACTTGCCTGGCTCCCTCTTTTCCCTAGCAAAAACCAGGCCACTCAAAAGCAGAAGGGGACTGGGTGGGAAACAGAGTTGAGCATGGAAGCAGGCTGTTTGCAGAGAGTCAACAGAAGAAAGGCAGGTGGACCTCCCAGAAAAGCTCTCCCGCTAAAACTGGAGGCCAAAGGCTTTGACCAGCATGATAAATAATGAAAAATTATCACAACCAGTACTCCATCTGTACTCCATGGCACCAGACCAACTTTGCAGCTCACTACTGGACCGTGACACAGTGCTGAGGGGTTTTTGGGAGTACTGGTTAATCTTCTCCTACCCACCTTTGAATCCCCGCAGGAGCACACAGAACACAGCAGACCACTTAGGTGTGCACGGGGGAAGGAAACGCTCTGCTTGGTCAAACTGGCTACAACCAAAAGTAAAACTCCATCACTGTATCTATCAGACATTCAAGCAAGTGATCTCAGACAAAGCAATGGCAGGTAAACTACCAGTGGGTTTTCTGTAAGTGAGACAGCAAGTTTGCTATAATCTTTGAATCTTCTTTTGTTGCCAGCACAGCCAGCCCCATGGGGGGAAATGAGTCACAGAAGCTGGTGAGAATGTATTTAAATAAATGACAAAGGAAGAGAACAAATCAGTCTCCTGAAATAACTTGTGTTAAGGATCAAAGGAAAAAATGCTTTACAGTGCTCTGTTGTAGCAGGTGCCAGGTCCACATTAAAGGTCAGTGCTGTCTCTTACTCACCCTATCTGTTAGGAAGTAGATAAATCACCATCACAGGTATTTGTGAAAGCTCCTTTTTTTTTTCCTGATCTTTTTACTGCCTTACATAAAGACAAAATACTGTTTTTGTTCTGCTTGGAAGGACAAACTATTCCTCAGGAAATGTCAAAAGGTTCCTGACACTGGTATTGTTGCAACTCCATCCAGGAGACTGAAAGACCAAACAAATCACTCCTTGCCACTCAGACACTTCTCCTCTCAAAACCTTTTCTCTTAGGTCTTATGAATAGTCTCTGTCTGTACTATCAGAGAAAGTTACACTTCCCAAACACTGCTCCTTCTGAATTCGCCTTAATAGGAACAAACTGCAAAGCATGACATTCTCTCACAAACACCTGAAAAATACAATAGCCAAGTAGGACTTTCAGAGACAGATTGATTGATTTTGTGTCTTGATGGTCTCTTACTGTAAGATGCATTTCAGCATCTTACTTTAGTCCCTGTAGTTGTGTTTAGTTGGTTTTTATTTACTTGTAAGTAATGAGTGTTCTCCAAGCACCTTTACCCCCGAAGCCTGTAGGTTCAAAAGTTTCTAAGTAAGGAGAACAGAAATGAAGTGCTTCCCACTGTGCAACTGAGATGGAAACCACATCTCCTTGCTGTGCAGTTGCCGTGCTTTCACATCCTCTTCTGCTGCAGCTGCATCCTCATGGCTTTGCTTCCTCTTCCCAAAGAGCTCAGAACAGGAACATTCTCATTGTATGCGCTCATGTGACCCTTATGCTTTGTCCTGCAGGACTACTGGACCACAGAAAAGAAAAAAAGCTAGGAACATTCATGCTTTTAAGGAAGACAGTCCAGGGATTATGATGATGACTAACAGTAACCTGGGCACTCCCATAACATTTTTTGTGAGAAAAATTTCTGTTCTGTGTTTTTCACATCAATAACATTTGTAACATACTCGTAAGCCTAGTGCTGGGGAGCAAGCAGAAAAATAAGCAAGTGGTCTTTACCACATCTGTATCAAACATAGGAGTCTCGATTCTGTTTGGGGCTTAGGGCAAGAGACCACACATTTCTTAACACACAAAAGCAATATATGAAAGTTAGAAGTTAATCACTTGGGGGAAAAAAGTAAATTTGTTAGCTTTCAGGTTTTTTAATACACCACTAAAGTTGAAACAAGAGATCCTTTTGTTGTTTCATGTTTGAAAGACGATTTGAGTTTCCTGTACCACTGGAGATGGCCTCTCTAGTGCGTGTTCTTTGAAAAATTCATGAGTTGTCTTCCCATACAGAGAAACTAAATTATATCCCATCTCAGTAAATCTACAGTGCAGAAACACATCTGAGTCCTCCTACATCTTCTGCCTCAGTCTGGATGTTCCAGCCCATATAACACATGATATTTTAGGGATGATATTCGAAAGTCTGGTATACTGTATGAAAGGTTTTCACTTTTGGTTCTTTGCAGTGTACACAGCTGGACAGACATTTAACACAAATGTCTCCCTGGCTGCCAAGAAAGCTAATGGGATCCTGGGATGCATTAAGAAGAGTGTGGCCAGCAGGACGAGGGAGGTTCTCCTTCCCCTCTACTCTGCCCTAGTGAGGCCACATCTGGAGTACTCTGTCCAGTTCTGGGCTCCCCAGTTCAAGAAAGATGAGGCGCTACTGGAGAGAGTCCAGCGGAGGGCTACAAGGATGATGAGGGGACTGGAGCATCTCTCCTAGGAGGAGAGGCTGAGGGAGCTGGGCTTGTTCAGCCTGAAGAAGAGACGGCTGCAAGGGGACCTAATAAATGTTTATAAATATATCAAGGGTGGGTGTCAGGAGGATTGGGACAGATTCTTTGCAGTGGTGCGCAGCGACAGGACAAGGGGCAACGGGCACAAACTGAAGCACAGGAAGTTCCGTCTGAACATGAGGAAGAACTTCTTCCCTCTGAGGGTGACGGAGCACTGGAACAGGCTGCCCAGGGAGGTTGTGGAGTCTCCTTCTCTGGAGATATTCAAGACCTGCCTGGACGAGGTCCTGTGCAGCCTGCTGTAGGTGACCCTGCTTCGGCAGGAGGGTTGGACTAGATGACCCACAGAGGTCCCTTCCAACCCCTACCATTCTGTGATTCTGTGTTTCTTCTGCTCTGGATAGATGACCTACTCTACATTCTTGCACCAGGGGCAACATCCTTACTAATAATGTGCAAAAATGGCTTCCATACATGATTTTCCCAGTCCCAGACTGGTCAGCCTGGGACACTGAGTTTACGCTATTGCTCCATTTCCCACTTCAGTGCTCTCGGAGGTGTTGAATGAAGGTCCAATATCTCGATGATGTTGTTCAGATGTTCATCAGTCTGGGGCACAGAATCTGAAAACCTTGGCCAAAGCTGTAGGATGAAGACAGGAGCTGACGAATTTTTCCCCTTGGTGAGTCCGATTTCTAGATAAATCTTGTCTATGCTTTTATGAGGAATGGTTGAAGATGGGGAACTAATTTTATTAAGTAATAAGGACCACTACAAACCTCAGCAATCTTCAGCTCAAAATGTAATACGTGTCTTAACTTTCGCTACCTCCTGTATACAGTACCATAGATCCCGCAGTGGGAGGACTGGTGTAAGCCAAGTATGCCACACCAGCATTACAAGGTATGTATGGCATGAAACCGCTTTTTGTACAAATGAAATAGGATGGGCTTTTTTCTTCCTCAGACTGGTACTTCGAAACCTTCAGCTGAATTTTCTGATCACTTCCATCAAGCAGTATTATGCTCATAGAAAAGACAAGAGAAAAAAAAACCACGTAACTTACTAGTCATGCTGTTTTCACACTTCTGGAGAACGCACAGATACCACGGTGCAGTTCACCCTCTACAAACCCGTACAGACTAGAACAGCTTCACTGTAAGCTGTGTTTGACCCTGAGTACGCACAGTGCTCTGATGCACGGAAGAACACATTACAAAGATAACAGCAGTTCTAAGCAATGGTACAATTTTCCCGTTGTGAAAGAAAATAAGGAAGAGAGGGGAAGGGGTCATGATACTGACAGCTGAATCAGAAGTTATCTGCAGCAAGTGATAAATGGAGTGACATTAGCTGAAGGCAGTCAATACGAAGCAAGTGAGCAAGACACTTTCCAAACGTCTCTGAGTAACCAAAAGCAATGACAGACATAAGCCTTAGTCAACTACATGGGAAACACAATTCAACAGGGAAGAAACTCCAATGCATCAGCCATGCTGGAAAGAAATCAAACACATCCCCTACTATGGAATAAGAAATCAAGCTCAATGGAAACAAACAAACCAACCAGACTAATTGTTCCTCTGTATTTTGGCCGTTTATCCTCACAGTTTTCATTTCCTGTTGCAGAATGTATAAATATAGCCTGTCTCACATAGACACATATACACAGTACCCTTTCAGAGTTCAGCCTCAGAACTCCACCCTTCCAAATCCTTTCTTAAGATTTGCATCTGGCCTGAAATCCAAGAGAAGTTTGCCCACCCACAGACACATACCTGAGGAGTAATTCAAGAATTATTTAGAAATCATTTTTAAGGCTAATTTTGCAGAGGCCCTGCAACTACAACATTGTAGTTAACTTTTTTTTTTTTTTTTGCATTGCCAGAGGCACAGAAGGAAATTAGTATCCTTACTGTACTACTAAGTTTTGTTACTAGTCATACACGCACCACACCCTCCCTCCAACCTCTTGGATCTCCTCGTTCCTCAGCCTTAGAACTGGGAATTCTTCAGGGCAGAATCAAGGGACTGTTTCCCCCTGCTTTGCTGCCTGCTGCCCCAGAATCCCATGAACGCGTCCTGCAACACAGACAAGTCAACAGCGACCTAAGCCAGCATCCGCCTGTATCGGTACTGTATTCTTTATTAGAAGCAGTGAGGGGTTTGTTTCTCTGTTTGCCAGCGCTGTGGAAGAAAACTACTCTGACAAAACCACTGGGAAAGGCTGAAGCAGCAAACAGCTCGTGGCATACTGGACTCCACTTACTCAACACACTCTCATAAAGCAATTAACACAGTACAGTATAAAATGCAATTGACATCAGATGAATTTGCAGTTTAGCAGATACATGAGAACGCAACAATCCTATGCACATAACCAACGCACCTAGGTACCCAAATGCTCTTACTAGAGAAGGCCCAAGTCTCCCCGAGATCTTACTGACATGAATGAGGAATGTTTCCAGCCAGCTCAGAGTGACCCAAAGGGTACCAGTATGTACAGGAGGCTCCCAGGAACAAGATCCTTGTGGAAGCGCTAACAGAGGAGGAGCTGCAAAGAGAGAGGAGGAGTGGCTTGGTAGCAACATGTGGGCACAGAGGGCTGAAAGTCAGGAGCACAAGGATGACGGAGAAGTGAGAGGCACAGGGAGCCTGTAACTGCACGCATGTACACAGAAAGCAGGGGAGATTAACTGAGGGTCTGTCTGAGGTAAAGAAATGACATGGCAAGATAAAGGGATACAGAAAGAAAGGAGAGCCCTGGAACCTTGCTGAGGAAAAGGGGTGAAATCAGTAATGAGGAGCTGCTTTGGAGGGCAAGCGGGAAGGGAGCACAGAGGGAGAGAGGCTTGGTGAAGTTCAGGGAGCATTTCAGGAGCCCAACTCTGCTGCAGGAGGTGCACAGAGATGGGCACAACAGAGAACCTACGGATTAGCAGCAAACTAGCTAGGTAGCAGTAAAACAAGCATTTTGTTTTGCTTAAAAGAGTATGAGTGTAATTATCCCATTATGCCCGCATGTAGGAAACCTGAAGAGTCTGCACGAGAAATACAAGGACATTTTACTACACCAAGGAATTTTTTTTTTTTTTTGAGGGGGATAAATTATTTTGTTAACACGATAGGTGCCTCAACATCTTGTTAACTGCATATGCCGTGTGTGTGATGACCCTTACAGAGTGATGGAGCCCTCAAGAGAACAAGCAGCTGCAATGTGAGATTCCATGCACACGTGCCTCTTTTTTGCCTGGCTAGCAGCTCCCTTCCAGGGAGAAAAGTCCCGGTTTATTTCATATTCAGACCTCCAGAGGGTCTCCCTGAGGCAGAAGTGCTTCTGGCAAAATGGTTATCTTGCCATTGTGAAACTCAGAAAGGACACAGCCCAGGGCTTCTCTCCATCAGGCTGTCAGGTGGGAACAGTCTGGCAGCGACCAGGAACTGTGTATGAACAGCAGCAGACACCTTGCTAAGTCCCTAAGCCTTCAAAGCATGAGACTATTTCCATTAGAAAGCAAGGACAAGCTCTCAGAAGCACTTTATTTAGTTATGCAAATGAAAGCTGACTTTTGATTTTATTATCTTTGTCAAGGCCAGATTATATTCCATAATTCTATATAAAAACAGATTAACCCCATTTTACTTGGTATGATTCTTCCTCCTTCCAACCTATGACGTGTCATTTTTATGGCCCGGATCAGACCTGGAGAGCATCCCACACTACGTGTAGACTTCTTCCCTGGCCAGCTTCAGTTGCACCTCACTGATGTGGAAGTAACTTGTGTTTAGCCAGTTTTGCAGTCACACCCCTTAGTGCTTCTCTGTCTGAAGATAGGAAAGGATACTCTCTCTCTTGTAATGATACGGTTCATGTCTGATAAACCCTTTGGAAAAGCTAAAGCGTAACCAAATCCAAGTACCATTCTTCTCCTTAACTTGGGGTAAAACTTTATATTTTTCATTTCTGCATTCTGATTTCATAGTGCCAAAGACACACAAGGAGAAGTCACTGTTTCCAGACCAAGAATTACTCATAGCAGTCTGTTCTATTAAAAAAATAAAAAAATACACCAAAACCCAACACAAACCAAACGAAAAAAAAACCTGAAGTGAAACCTGGTAAATAACTGCTACTTACTCACAGAGGTCTGGATATAGTATTTAAAGCAAAGTCAGCTTAATCCTCAACTCTTTATTGGGCAATCAAAGGAGTAATGTACTATTAAAAGCTAATTTCATTTTCTTTGGGACAGCCTGCTTGTCTTTGTCATGAGTGAGTTTGTAAATCTAACACTCCAAGTTTTTATTATTCAACTAGCTTCCTTCAGCACCAGCCTGAAAGGTAAAGCAGTTTACAGCTTCAGCTATTTCACTGGTATTTAGTGTTGATGCTAGCATCTCTTCCACTCTGTTCACAAAGGGCAAATACCAGTCTGAGAGCCACTAAGATATCCTGTAGACATCACCTCAACACTTCACTCAAACATGGTTCTCAGGGTCTCAGTGTTCCTTGCTTTGACCATGAAGCTCTGCATAACTATTCCCTCCCCTCCCCCAATTATTTCTTCTGTCTCTCGCTTCAGTTGCTTCTTCTACTCCACAAATGATCTGGGTTTCCTGAACTATTCTTCTGGCCCATCCACCCACACTTCTGGAAAGTCAATCCAAAATACTTCCTTTGGCATTCTTCACTGGATAGGATGTTGGAAAGAAAATCATGTTTGCTCAACTCAATAAATGTTTTAGTTAGTTAATAAAATATTATTTTATTAACTCGGTTCAGAGGTAGTAAAAGGTCTTTGATTTTTGCAAATATAAGTGAACTATTGTAGGATAACGCTATAAAGCCATCTCAGCTTGAAGGGGAGCTGCTCTACCCGGAAGTTTTTCCAGTGACATTTTTCTAATTAATAAAGGATATTTTCTCTCCTTAAATCTTTGTCTCGACCATGTCGTTAGGCCACCACAGGTGCTGGAAAGTTCTACCAAATCAATTTGGTTCAGTTTGCTCTCAGGGGAAGATGAACCAAGAGAGATCACTGTGCTTTTCACAGTAATCTGATGACTTTGCCCAGGCAGAAAACAGCCACTTGGGAGGTGAAGTCTAATACAAACAAAATGGAGCTAACTCCCAACTGCAAGTCACCCTGGTGCACTGAAGCACCCTTTAATGAGTTACTGAAGTTTCCTACTGCTGTGCTTGACATGTCAGTGAGTTTAGCATTCACAAAGATGAAAACTCAATAGGACATAAAGCTACATTTTGAGAAGTCATGTTCTATAGCTTCTCTGCGCTGTCTTCTAAAATTGCATTTTAAATCTGGACCCTCAGTTCCCTGCTCTGTGTGTTCCACCTATATTTTATTTATGCTTCAGCATATATTTTTGCTTCATATACAGTATTTCCTCAATATTAAATTAATGATTTTCATTTTTATTTCATTCTCCAATATACATCAAGTCCTCTCTAATACAATTCCACTCAGGTCATATCCTCTAGACCATACCCGTTCAATCTTGGTAGTAGTCCCATTTAGTGATTTTAATGAAATTACAGGTAGAAAAATCTGCCTCATCCCATAGTGACTCACCAAGAAAATAGACTGAGATTCAAGAAATGTGTCTTCCTTTAGTCTTATAATTTAAATAATGACTTTGATTCACAAGACTTCCCAATTATATTTACAATAGACTTTAACTTACAAATAAAAACATAAATTCAATAAATTACAATTCACTGAAACATATCCTGATAGTATAGGCTTATATTTTGATCCTGCAGTTATGCAGGTACTTAACTTTATCTATCTGAAAGGCTTCTGTTCCTTCCATCGAAATTTGATAATACAGACAGGACACAGCACTAGGAATGTGCTCTTGAATGTTCCGGAGCAGATCACTGGGTTGGATTTGTCCCTCTCAGGTTTGGAGATAAGAGTTGTCTCCAGTGGATCAGAGATGTGGCGATACAGTCCCTGGTTATTTCCTGCACCACAACATCTGTGACTGCACCTTAACGGTCAGAGACCGCAGGGTGTTTACATGCATGGGCAGGCACAGACGATCAGAACAAGGCAAGTCTCAGATTTACTCTTCTGCCAGAAAATTTTGAGACTGTGGGAAAAACTTGACAAAGTTCTCCACAGAACAGGGAATGTGGGGGCACAAATATCTGAGAGCATCTTGTCCTCAAATTTTCTGGGAATGAGCCAGCTACACCCTGCTCCACTGAACAGCACCAATGAAATCTAATTTCAAAGAAATGAAAAAAATAACCCCAAACCCACAATCTCTTGAGGACTAATGATGGAAACAAACAGGCTATTTGATTAGCCACAGCATACACTAAGAACTTTTTCCTTGCAACTTATTTTGGATTAATTTTATGCTTCAAGTGAAGGGTTTATCTGCAGTATTACACTTGCTTCTGCCTTCCTATTTTTAGATGAGTCCTTTTGTTTCTTCCCCATCTCTGCTGAAAGGATACGATTGATCACAGCGATTTATCAATCTCCCTGACTTCATGCTATTTCAGAGTCTCTCTTTTTCCTATGAGAATAGGTCTAATAGGTGAAATTCATACTAGTTATAAGCCTAAACAAGTCAGTTGTATTACACCTGGGATTCATTTGGTATAATCTCTTTAGCCTTTCAATATACTTCTATTTTATGAAAGTATGAATCATCTCTATTACCTTCCAATGCCCTTAGAATAAGACACTAAAACAGCCTTCCTATCTTTGAGCTTCACGGTTATAGACTAGTTTGGTAAAATAGACCTACTTCAATCAAAATTCTGGGAAAATATACTAAGGAAATGATTTTATGGTCTCCCTGAGCTTACTCGGCAATTGAGGAAAATTATTATCTCTCAAAAAAGTAAGCCCTAAAAGCAGATCCCTACATCCAAATATTATAGCCTATCTGTTGTTCAAGAACAAACACCAGTCATTTCCAAGGCACGTACTGAGCCGGCAGTCAGATAATTTCCATACAGTTGAATTAATGTATTTTAAATTGGTTCAATTTAAATGACTCTAATTTAGACAGATGGCTTTAGAAGTCATTTAAAAATGGCGTTTCCATTTTGGTAAATGATCTTTCAGTAAACACACTCTGCTATCGAAACACCTGGATTAAGTGCTTCAAACAAGGACCAAAAAGTGTATTTATATCCCAAATTATAACGAGGCTGTGAGAACAACCAGTAGATATAGGACCATTTAAGAGATGACAGAGTAGAAAGTTAAAGTGTGCTTTTTATGAATGACTTGAATGAAGTACGGCTGGAAGATATTTTAGGTAGAATGCCACCAGGCACAGAACTTTTACTAAACTTTCTTATTCTACATGGGCCATTGACACGTAAGGAAAAGTGGAGGATGGAAACCAAAATACAAGCAAGCCATCAAGTCTTGTTCCTATTTGTCAAAAACGCAGCTTTAGTTGGGAGGTCCACATACTGAATCTTTTTGAGTTAAAAGTTTATCAACCAGCTTTCTTCTTCCTCGTCTTTATTATTTTTAATTTAACATTTAGCCTGCTACATTCCGAGTGAGAGGTGGGTTTAATTTTGACATGTCAGCCCAGAGCCATTCTCCCACAAGGAGCCGCAAAAGCAACAAGCAAGATCTGCCCGAGGAAATGGTTTTACTTTCCTTTCTTTTGGAGCAGAATTGGATAGGATTTTCCTACTGAAACCCCTTTTCCGTTATAAAGGAATCTGCACTTCCACTGCACAGGGGTCTGAACCACATCAAATTTAAGAAAGCTTATTTACTAGGTCCAGGCAAGAGAGAGCCCGCTGACTGCTGCCAAAGAGTTTCTTGCCTGCAGTCAGGGGCTGGCACGGGGTGGGAGGACAGTCACCTTGAGCTACTGCGGATTAGGTGAGTGCTTTAATTGCTAGGCTCTCCGTTACCTCTGAAGTTCCCCCTTGCTGGTTTCATCCCTGCAAGCACACAAACACGACCTCACTGCGTTTCCTCACCCTGGAAAGAGCCTGTGTACAGCCTCGGTGGTCAGGGCATCTCCTAAAATGTCAGGAGGCAGGGAAAGCCCAGACCTTGCTCGGCATTATCACAGAAGGGTCGTTCCTCTGGACTCTTGCTTCACACTGGGACCAAGACAGTCAAACCCTGGCAGCCCCACAGGCCACGCAGGAGACTGGGCATCCTCCACCTCAACTCCTCCCTCCCTTACCCTGACAGATGCGGCCCCAGCCCTGCCTCCCCTCTTCCTACCCTCACAGGGCAGCAAAGACCTTCCCTCCTCTTTCTCTGTCCTTCTACAGCAGCAAATTTACACACACCACCGCCAGGACGCTCTCACTCCACACAGAAAAGTCCCCAGCAGCACTGTGCATGAGCCTCCCCGCAGACGGGCAGGAGGAGGAGTGATGCAGCCCAGAGAGGGGCCGTTAATCTCATCCGCCACTCTGCTTGCCCGCTGAAGGCACCCCAATCCCAAGGAACGAGGCGCCTGACAGAACCCATCTCCAGTTGGTTAAAGGTGACTGCTCAGCACGGACACTTTGTAGCCTTCGGATTTTATGTTTAATTGGAAATAGCAGCCTCGCAAGTAGGATTCTGCACCCTCCATGGCTTTTGGCCAGTGCATACAGGTACCTGAGTAACATGTTGTGTGAGTTCAGGAACTGCTGAATGCTCAGAAGCAAATTTTTTCCCATCTGCTAAGCTAATGACCTCTTCTAAAATGTCTGTGAGCTCTGAACATTTCCCTTTTTAGCTTTGCCAGCATAATCATATTACAGCCTGACACCCAGCAGTGTAAATTAATCTCTCTTCTTTTTCCCCCATGCAAATTCCTCAGAAGTGGATTTTTTCTCCATTTTATCTTATTAAGCAGACCGGGAGAGAAGGAGGGAAACAGTTAGGCATTATCACTGAGTGAATCTTTATGCAAACTGATACTTCTGTTTCTAGACAGACAGGAAAGAATACTAAGACCATTTTGGAGGACACATTGTACAGACCTGCATCTTTCCCAGAAACACACAGACCTAATTGCATCGCCTAATGGAAACTCCAAGCAAGTTCTGTTTGTGGAAGTATGGAGCTGAGGTTTTCAAAACAAAAACCGGGAAATAATACTGAGAGACAAATGCAGATCTTCATGGGGTTATGCTGACGTTGCTGTGGTACTCAGAACACTACTCTTTGTTTTATACACTGGCATTTACTTGTGTGTTAAGACCTATATCTTTCAAAGGTCAAAAATAAGGATGCTTGTCATGCTTCCCTGATGAGCAGATATCCTTAGAGATGGTGGATTCCCTTTTTCTAAACTCCACTGCACACTGGGGGAGAGTAGAGCCTGCACCTTCTCCCTGGAGACTTGCATGAGTCCGGGTGGCAAACTGCAGATAGTGTGATTTCAAAGGACTCTCTTTTTCTGCAGGTGACCTCTTGTTCTTGAAGAGCTATGAAAGACTACAGGCACCATGGGAAACATTTTTCTCTGGTCTTCTCTGCTACATTTTTATGGCTCACTTTAAAATGAGCAGTTGAAACGTCTATTTATATCTTGCGTTTTTCTCAAAAAAAAATGCAGAATTAATTCTGCATTTTCTCGGTTGCAGACAAAAAGCCACAACCTTTCACTGAACAGATCTGTATGCTACACTCATTTTTAAACCATGGGTCACATACTTTTCCTTATCACACCAACCAAACCACTACAGAATTGTTGAATTAAACAGAGGTTTAGTAGAGAGCTGACAGAAAACAGATCTCTACAGATATGCCTCCACAAAAGCCCTGCTCACTTATTCTGATGGGGAAGAACACAAGAGCAAGATTTGTTCCTGCCTTAGAAGTTGTAGCACTCCTCCCTAAACTATAAAGAGTCCCTCAAATTTGTGAGGACTGGATGCAGACCAGTAGGCCAGGTCCAAGCACAAGCAGCTCCTTGTGCTCAGTTCAGAGCTGTTGGTGGCCTGTGCTCCATCTCAGACTCCTCGCAGTCACAGCTTCAGAAACCCGGCTGTGATACAGATGTCTCTACAGGACCGACATGGCAGTTGGCGTTCGAAGGGCCACATTTCGCCTGATGAACCCCTCTTCCTCTCTGAAGAAGGAAGAGATGTGCCCACAGAGAAACCGAACCCACCGCTGTACTTCTCAGCAGGGAACTCCCTAAAGCACCGACAGTCACAGCCAAAGAACAGCATTTGAAGATATGATCTATAGAGTCTTTAACCTAACTACGTTTATCATACCGAACAAGATTCTTATTCTAGTGTTTCAGCGGAGAGCCTAGAAAGACAAAGACGACTTCTGAGGTGAGTAAAGCCCAGTGAGCAGAATACCAGCAAGACCACTAGCACTTAAATAATAGGGAACGTTTCTGTTTGCTTAGTTTGTAACTTTGATAAAATAGTTTAAAAACAGCCTAAAAGTAGAGAACACAAATGGTAGAATACAACAGACAAGAGCATAAGAAAAAAAACCTACTTACAGGACAGCAAGAAGGGGTTGATGAATACCAGAGACACCCAGAAACAACTGGAACGTGATCTCAGTGTCTGGCTTTCAGCTGACTACAGCAAAACGCCAAGGGACAGCTGAACTGTTGCCAAGAAGGAAATGAAACTTGAATACATTTAAAATAAATAAACAGACCTCAAATCCACATACAGGAGCACATATCTTATAGGTAGACTTCTGGACTTCAGCCCTTCTGTTCAGGGCATTTCTGGTACAAAAATAAGTTGTTAACAACCATGTCCGAAACGAATTCTCCATCCTCCTGTAAAGGAGAGAGAATCTCTCTGCACCAGTAGCGCTGCTACAGTCACCCCAAAGGCAGCAACTGGTGCCTGGACACCATGTGAGACAGCAAGCCCTGTCTGTTCCATGGCATTCTGCCAGCCAAAGCGATAACACGCTAACTATGGCACAAAAACTGCTTTCACACAGGTATAAAGATAAATAATACCTTCCCACCACATTTTAAGCAAATGTCTACAACGGAGTTAATATTTCAGCATCTACACAAAGAGAGTTTCACAGCAGACATGAAAGCTACCTGGAAATAAGCATGCAGCTTAACTTGGTATTGGCTGTCAGCTGATTTGCATGGAGAACCGACCGACTCGCAGGGAAGAGGGTCATCTAGTATGGTTTCTTAGCAATCTGCCCAATTCTGCCCCCCAAAATTCCAGGTACCTTAAAATTCATGTTTCAGGTATGCCTTCAGCCCCACAGCTTGGTCCTTCTTGAAGAGGGGCTGGGCGTGAGCTACAGAAGCAAGCCACAGCTCGAGCTGTGGGCAATCACACAGGGGAACATCCAGGAAGGTGCCAGCAGCTCAGGCTTCTACTGTCTCCTCAAAAATAACCTGCCGTCACACAACTACTAGAGAAGCAAATCAACACTGGAAAAGCCTCCGTGCTTTTAAAAATCAGAAAGGTTGAAACAATTTGAAGCTATACAAACACAAAAAGCTTCTTGTGTGCCGAGTACGTCAGCAGGGGAAAAAAAGGAAAGGAACACTGAAGAAAAATTAACTTCTCAGTTGAGGAAATGACTCAACCTTTTGTACAAAGTCAAGATAGTCTCCACCTGGCATTTTTCAAGGGTCAGTCACCCACAGGTGGGGGACTCAGGGGAAGGTGGGGTTTTATTTACCACTGTATAGATTTCTTCTAATGTAGAGGACCCAAGCTGAGTAAAACTCAACTGCTGTAAATCTATAGCAATCCCGCAGGAGTTCTGTTCCTCTGGATGTACACCGGGGCAACTGACATTGGGGTCTTCCCACAAACTGTTCACATCAGCCAATTACTTAGCTACTAAAGTGAAAATGGGACATTTCAGTGGATGTCAGCGGGATCATAAAGTCAGGTAGCAGAAATAGAAATTAATTTGCCTAGATACATATTCCTTTTTTGTACGGTGTCATCTCTATTTCAAATGCTTAACCTAGACATAAAAAGAAGAGAAAAAGGGAAACAATATGTTTAAATGGTTATTTGAAGCTAGCCTTCAAATCACTAATGTATTTATTTGGGCACAGTATGAAACCACACTAAAGTCTACACTGATCTATTCAACAATTCAGTACTTGTCAAGTATAACCTTTTCTGCCCCATACTCTCTCTTGGATGAACATTATTCCCTCTGCGCTTTCATATTAAGTGATAATACTTCACAAAACCCAGTACAAACTTTGCACAGGGCTCAGAGAACCCCTGCCTTTTCCACAGGTGCTAGTTATTAAAAATGCCACTCCAGAAATTTATTAGAGTAACAATATAAACATCAGCATTTTGAAGTAGACAGGGGTTTGTCATGGAGAGATTACTGGATTTCAAAATACTGCAAAATACATTGCACCACTTTTCAACCTCCACCTCAACATTTCTGCAACAGTAGCTGATACAATAGAGAGCCTAAATTTACAGGAAAATCTGCAATCTTCCTTGCAGCTTTTAGCACTCTGTAGAATTGGTTTTCTTCTTATGCTTGTCAATTACACCAATTTCATTGGTTTTGCTTAAGTAACACTGTCCACAAGAAACTTCCATGACGTAACTGTCCTTGGCCGTTGGTTATAAGATAAGGTTTGTTTATTTTACAAGTATCGTTAGCAAGGCAAAGCAAGAATGGGTTTCTAATTAAGAACCAGGATCTGAAGACAGTAGTGTGAATAAAAGGAGACAGAAAATGTTACCAGGGTCACAGGTAGCAGTGCTGCAGCAGCGGAAAGGAAGACTGTGGTCGCCACCATGCTGATGCACACGCACAACCCAGCTGGGGTAATGCGGCAGCCAGAGCCCCATTCACCCCCTTCCCATCCTATTTTCTTTCCTTCTGTTCCTCCTCCCTTCAATCAACCGTGCCTGGTATCAGCAGGGAAGCACAAAACTGTGAATGTAATCTCAAGTTAAAATGCTCTCTTGTTCCAAATCTGTTGCTCACCTGAATACCCCAAACCCAGGCTTTTACTTCAGCCAATATATTACTGGCCAACCCACTGGTACAGTCAGTGCTCTGAACCACATCCTCAGCCTGAAATGCTTTCTTTGCACACATGCCCTGCCAAGCCTGACATTTCATGTGTTGATTTTAGCTGCTTCGTAGTTACCGAAGTGCTGAGGAGAGGAAGAAAACACCACGCGCATAGTAAAGGTCTGCTGATGGGTTCTCTCATTCCTACTTTAATGTTCAAAAGCATATATATTATCCATCTTTGCAGCAATCCAGGGTTTCTACCAGCTGAAGGATAGGTTTTTCGGAACTGTTAGTGCAGCTTCCAAAGCTGTGAGTCAGCAACTGTACCTTCACACCTAGAAGTTTGGCAAGTGGCTTAGTGCCAGATAAACTAATGATCTAACAGCTTCCTAATATGCAGCAGGGTGCTTTAATGAAAGCATGCCCATTACATACATAGGGGCATTATTTTCTGTAAACTCACATAAACTTTGTTGGTCTTGCAGTACTGAAAGCGTTCAGAATCTCCCAAACAACATAAGGTTTGGGTTGTGGAAAGTCTATTCTGGCATGTCATAATTTATTAAGCAACAACTTCTGCATTTCTCATTTCAAGAAATTTATTTTCCAAATAATATTGCTGAGACCTTTACTTGCTGACTTTTTCTACAATAAGAAGTTCTGTTTATTCATTTTTTAACAGATGAAGAAACTCTTCTTGAGTTCAGCGCACTTGAGAGCCTCAGTTAAGGCTGAACCATTCCTTTTATAGACCAAGTTATCTTGTATAAAGTTTTTACAGAAATGAGAATTAGACCATGAGATATGTTATTGGCTTGATGTCCAGAATACTCTTAGGTTTATAAATAAAATGCTTACCTATACATATAAAGGCATTTCAGGTTATTTGTAATTTCCATTTATTTTGCATTCTTAGGTATGGATATCTTCACATCTCCTACACTGAAGTCTAAGGACATATGTCATCCAAATTCTTTTTTCTCTAAATGCTGTTGCCATAGCCATTAAGGTGAGATGACTTCACTGCACAGGGAACTGTTCAGGCTCACACCACAGCTGATGAAAAAACCTCTTCTCTCTAAAGTGAATAAAGGTGGAGTCAAGCCTGCTGCAAGCAGCCATATGCAAAGTCAAGCTTTTTGTGGACTGTCAAGATGAAGGCCCACTGCTGTCCCTGGACCTCATCTTGCCTCTTTTCTTGTTCCACACAAGCCAAGAGCATGTGTATAGATAAGGCAGGTGCTTTGCTTGAGGTACCAGACCTACAGAGTAGAAAGAAGCCAAATCACCGAACTAGATGCCAATGTTTCCTTCACCAAGTTGGATGCTTCAGAAAACTGCTTCAACCTACAAATCTCATACATGAAAGGAGAGCCGCCTGGAACTAACCAACAGGGAACACCTGGGAGAAGGGCATGTGAGGGATCCTACCCATCACAGACTTCGCCTTGGTCTGGGTTGCCAGGAAGCACCCGCATCTACTCATTGCTTGCTTCAGCTGATGAAGAAATCATCACCTTTGCAACGACTCCTTCAAATCACCAGGCAGGGTTCATTCCTCCTTTTGAAAACATGCCCAGAGGAGAATACCTAGTGATTTGAAGCAAAACTGCCTTGAGCTTCTGTCTCCTAGGTGAATGCTTTGATCCCTAGGGAAGAGATTAAGTTGAGCAATAGCACTTTCCACTGTGCAGAAGTACTGCAACTGAAATTCTGCTCTTTTGATGTCAGTGTATGCTTTGCCCTAGTCTTTACACTTTAACCTCTAATACAATGCTTTCTTTGAGGAGGAAAAAAGCATGTCACAGAAGTTGGTGGTCAGGACTGGCATTCATCAGGCCACCATTTGAAATGCAGAGGAAAAATATTATGCTTGAAACCTAAAGATTGCTTCTGTAATTTATGCAGTGACTATTTCTTATACAAGAAGAAAGAGGCCTTGGAGTCAGTCCAACATTCACAACTTCCACATTTCCAGCTGAGTACCGTAATGACTGTGCTCATTTTGTCCCCACGAACCACTTTACGTGTTCTCTTCTCTAATTAACTCCCAACTGGCTAGACAAAAGGTGTCTGCAGAACTGAGCTGTTAGAAAGGGGTGAAGCCAACCATGAGTAAAATCAAAACAAAATTAAACCAAAACATTTCATGTTTATTTAGTAAGACTTGACACTAAAAACATTGACCACGCCACAAGGAACTGCTGCGTATTTCTCTGAAAGAGTATTTTCCTTGCACTGCTAGTGTTCCGTTAGCAAAATACTGACAAAGAAAGCACTAAAGAGGACCCCGACAAGACGCTGTTCTCTTGGAGACAACAGTTGAAAAAATTCTTAGGACATTGACACGCTTCTCGTAACTGAAAGTAAATGAGATCAATCACAACACAGACGCGTTAATCTGAGGATGGGACAGTTGTAATTGCCTCTGTTGCTACACGCTATGTTGACTCACCGCAACTAATAGTTTGACTTTTCTTACCTCCCTAGAGGAATGGTTATTCGAATTTGTCCCTGCCAGTGAGAAGTTACCACACCTACAAAGAAAGGAACAGGATTAAAAGAAAGGTGAAAAGTCAGTTTTCAATTATATGTATTATTTGCATGTACCAAGCTCAAACAGTGATTATTTACTCTGGAAAGACTTTTCAGACAGTTTTAATACAACTAAACCCAGGAAAAAATTATGCCTCTTGCCAGCTTTAGGTGAAGTTTAAATGCATTACATACATTAGTTTGTCACGAACGCTGGAGTTGAGTCCTGAAAAAAGTAAAGGAGGTCAGTGCAAACTTAAACACAGAGTACTTCAGCAAAATGGACCACTAAAATGCCCAAAATAAATAGAAGATAATTATGTAACTGTTTTGGCAGCTCTGAGCATCAGTTTCTGTGTTTATCATTTCTACATCACTTGTGTGTCTCCATCTCAATACCCAAACACTGACAAGCCGCACTGAGTTCAAGAGCTGGATCACCACATCGTGAAGTCCGAACTGATGCCAGCACGTACTTCTGCACACATCAGAAAAGGCCCCTCGTTTTGGTCCTCTCACCACACAGAAAGCCTGTTTACGCAAGCTCTCCAAAGGCTTGTTCACATTGCATTTTTGCAATGAGAAGTTCTCAGGCACATCCCAAGTTAATCACTGAATTTGAAGTTGGTGAACTCTTAGCAACTGCCAAGTAAACAAAGATGACCAGCTGCCAAGGCAGCGTAACTGGATGAAATGAAGTGACTTTTAATACACAAACTGATGATCCTACCTCACTGTCAACCCGAGGCCCTGCTTTCTGGGAACAGCTCTTTGTTCTCCTTATTGTCAGCCAATCTAGCAATTTTCAGCTCCAAAAGTAACATTTTTTGGGAAAAGATGCAATACCAAACATTCAAAGTGGCCCAAAAAGAAAGTGTCCTTTTTATATACTTTGTTATATACTTTACTTCACAATTTTAGAAACTTTAGGCGTCAGTAATCCACATAAGAAATATGAACTTTGAGTCCCTTTAATTTTAGGAAAGAAAAACAAATTCTGCAATTTTCCTAACTTTACTTCACATTTATTATTAAGTCATTATTTCAGACTAGCCATGGGCACATCTTAGATTATGTCTTTGCATCTGCCCATTCTGTATGGATTCTGACTATGCTGCTAAAGAAAAGCACAAGCTTTCTGAGTTTTTCTCAAAGTCAGCTGAGGTGAAGGGAACAAGTAACATAATTAGGAAGAGTACAAACTAGTTCAACTTTATTCTGTCCAGTCTTCTAAAATAAAAGAGTTCTGCATATGAAAAGGAATTGGGGTCACTGCTCCTGGGACAACTAAAAAAACTAACTAAATCAAACCAAGGTATCCTACTTGACTTTGCCGAATACTTTACAAACAGAAGGGGTGCATGAGACATGAAGAAAAGTCTGAGGGGAAGCAGACTCTGGTGGTTTCTCAGACACTATGGTCCGCTGATGCTTCCTTCAGAATCACAGAACCACAAAGAACCACACAGACTGGTCGGGGTTGGAAGGGACCTCTGTGGGTCATCTAGTCCAACCTCCCCTGCCAAAGCAGGGTCACCTACAGTAGGCTGCACAGGACCTCGTCCAGGCAGGTCTTGAATATCTCCAGAGAAGGAGATTCCACAACCTCTCTGGGCAACCTGTTCCAGGGCTCCGTCACCCTCAGAGTAAAGAAGTTCTTCCTCATGTTCAGATAGAACTCCTTATGCTTCAATTTGTGCCCATTGCCCCTTGTCCTGTCGCTGGGCACCACTGAAAAGAGTCTGGCCCCATCCTCCTGACACCCACCCTTCACATATTATAAGATTCCCTCTCAGTCTTCGTCAGGCTGAACAAGGCCAGCTCTCTCAGCCTTTCCTCCTAGGAGAGATGCTCCAGTCCCCTCATCATCCTCGTAGCCCTCCGCTGGACTCTCTCCAGTAGCTCCTCATCTTTCTTGAACTGGGGAGCCCAGAACTGGACACAGTTCTCCAGATGGGGCCTCACTAGGACAGAGTAGAAGGAGAATTTCCCTCGACCTGCTGGCCACACTCTTCTTAATGCACCCCAGAATAGCATAGGCCTTCTTGGCAACCAGGGCACACTCCTGGCTCCTGGTCAACTTGTCATCTACCAGCACACCCAGGTCCCTCTCCACAGAGCTGCTCTCCAGCAGGTCTGCCCCAAGCCTGTACTGGTGCATGGGGTTGTTCCTCCCCAGGTGCAGGACCCTGCATTTGCCCTTGTTGAACTTCATCAGGTTCCTCTGCACCCAACTCTCCAATATCAAACAAAATAAATTTAGAGAAATCCTGAACTGTCAGTCTCCTGAAAAAGAAAAAGGGGCAATCATCTCTTTCACAGTGAAAACAATTTAACAAAATGAAGTTCTTCTGTTCAGATGGGAGTAAATGGATGAGGCAGCCAGGTGGAAATCAGTAAGTTACACTTCCAGCATCGGTCAGAACTGCCTTCCTCACCGAGCAGATTTACAAGCCCACAGGGATAGACTGGCATAGGCTTGAACTCCCGTACAGAATCAGTCAAGGTGATGACTGGGTGTGAAACATGTTTTACACTTCCCTGCTGCAGCAAGTCACTCAGTCTCTTGCCAATGACTACTGCTTTACTGTGTGGGGCTGAACTTTTTTTTTCATCTGTCTTTTTGCCTAAATGAACATGTACCCACGGTCTTTGGCTCACTTCCTGCTCCTGCACCCAGAAATTGCTCCACTTTATTTTGGACCCTGAATACAAGTTCTCTGAACTTATTTGAAGCTAGAACACCAGACAGTATTATTTCTTCATTTGCTGAAGCAGAAATAAAACTTCCTTTTTGTTATACTAAACTACCTCAGCTGAGTGTTTGTTGGAATGCAGTTCCGCCTTCCTGCTAATTATTGCTATAGCTTCTTTCCAGCCGTCATCTGAAGAAGTTAAATACTAGCCTCCAGATGAGCAGCAATGCTAAAGACAACAGAACATTATTCTAAATAAAATAGATGGCAGCATGAAAGGAAAGCAAACATTTTCCTGCTGGGACAGTTGCCTACAGGTCCTGGCTGAGCAACTCCCTTCTGAAGACAAAGTACAGTTTTGTCAAAATAGGAGTTTGTCAACATCTCAAAACCAGCACACTCTTCATCATGTCAGGGCTCATTTGGTGGAGAACAGCAGTGATATCCTGCATTACTTGTAGGCCTTTGAGAGTGGGACAGGCTATGCAGCGAGGAGGAGGTGTCTGGGGCAGAGGCAGAAGTAGAGGATAAACCAAGGCTGAAAAATCATTGGTATAAAATCATTAAGTAATTCAGGTTGGAAGTTACCTCAGGAGGTCATCTACTCCAACCTCCTGCTCAAAGTATGGTAAATAATTAATTCAGACCACACTACTCAGGGATTTTTCCAGTCAGGTTTTTAACCTCTCCAAAGATGGAGACTCCACAACATCTCTGGGCAACCTGTATCACGGCTTGACTGCCCTCATGAAGAAAACGTTTTCCTCACCTCAAGTCCGAACCTGCCCTGTTCTAGTTCATGACCATAGTCTCTTGTTCTCCTGCCGTGCAACTCTGTAAAAAGCCTGGCTCCATCTTCTCAGTAACACCTTATAGGTATGGGAAGGCTGCTCTTAGGTTCCTCCAAGTCTTCTCCAAGCTGAACAAGCCCCAGCCCCTCAGCCTCCCTTCACAGGGCAAGTGTTCTTTCCCCAATCAACATGGTGGTCTCCTGCTCCAGTTTATCAACATCCTTCTGGTAAGGCAGGGGCAAAACTGGACACAGTCTTCCAGACATGGTCCGACAAGTGTGCTTTCCTCAGTGGGTAGTGTTTAGCTTGCTGCAGGCAATGCACAAAGCAGGATAAGATGGCCACAGTTACCAAGAGCTTTCAGGCTGAGCGGCTCACCCCAACAGGTGTGCAAAAGATGGGGAACTACCAAGTGATCCAGCAGGACTTCGTATTCTAAGCGCCTCCATCTTTCAGAAACTGGGCATGGTGACAGACTTCCAGTTCGGCTGTGAGACATGTAGGGCAGAGCATGTGGTACTCCAAATCAGGCACCAAAAATCAGCTTTTTTGTTCTGAATGGGGCTGGCACTGAGTCTGCTTTCCAGATGGTTTTCTGTTGTGTGTTTCTGTTGCTTAGAGGAGTACAGCAAAATCAGAAGGGAAAGCCCTTTCCCATATGGAAGCAAGGAATCAGGGCCACAGAAGTAAAAACGTGAAGAATAAGGCAATAATTGGTAAGTTAAGTCACTTCCTGTGTCACAGTTTTCTCAAGTAAGGAATCCAAGTGGGAAGCTCTCACTTCTATGCCAAACAACTCTGTGTTTGACTGTCCTGTCTGTAGTAGTTTTGGCTGGCATTTTCCAGTCTTCTTTATATAGTTAGATGCAAAGCAGCCAATTAACATGCTTGTTATTTCTTTATTAACAAACATGGTCTTTGAAAGGACAGATGCTCTTGTTTACCATCCCCTCAGATTTCAGTCAGCCTCCATATCAATGTTTGAGCTCTATGCTATACAAAGCCTGACTTCTTTTGCTCTTTATCTGCTTTTGATATTTAATTTTTCAAACTGCTTGATGACTGTATTAGGGTTTGTTTCAATTTTTTCCATATTTGGAAATGTTTCTTACAGCTCACTGATCTCAAATTCATTCATGAATATCATTAAAAGTCAGTGGGAAAATTCAGCTTAAGGATTTGACCCCTGGAGTAACTCTGCCTTCTAAAAGACTCCCAGCACAGCTGAAGGGCACGTACTTAATACAGTAGGGACATGACAAAGTGGACTTAAAGGACTGCTACCCACACTCACCTTTAACTATTTGACTATATTCCATTTATTTATTGTATTAGAGCCCACTTGTTACCTAGCAAAAGACAACTCAAATACAACAGGAGATAATGTCAAATCAATAAACCGAAGCGCAACATACAATCAAATGCCACTTTAACTCCAAGTTGTAGCACTATACACCGTTGCTCTGCATAGCTCCAGTACATAGGAGCACTTCTAATTTTCATAGCTGCATGCTTAAAAACACATGCTTAAGCACCCTGTACAACTGGGGCCATAATTGCTTATTTTATCTTATTTTCTAATTTTGCCTTTCAAAATAGCAGTTGCAGGCTTAAGAGAGACCACCAGGACACATCAAGTCCAAATGTTCAACCTTCTAGTCTTAATTCTGAAGAGTACCAAGTCTTGTTGACTTCCACAGATACTGGGGAGAGCTGAAGTTATTTAGCAACTTAAAGGATCAAGCGCTATTAAAACTGCAGGAATTCGATGCAAGACTTCATCAGAAAGGTTTTTTCATCGGGGGAATTTTCTGTTGGAACACTAGACCTTTCCCTGACATCCAATCTCCTGCAACAGTCCGATACACTGACACATATTCTTGTAGGTCTGTTGTGCTGCAGTGGCCTCAGGCCCAGCCCTCTGAGGAGACCAAAAGAGTGAAGATGCAGCAAGTGACGGGAAGCAGGCTTCCCTTTGCTGCTCACGCCGTCCTGCCTAAGGGCAACCACAGGAGCCTGAGCCTGGAGCTCCTCGCTGCTGCTGCTGAGAAGCAGTAGCTGCGACAGAAGAATCGGGGCAGGAAGGCACGTTACCCTTTACCTCTGCTGCTCCTTCAGCCCTCGCCTCTTGACCTTGAACCCACGCCATCGCTTCCTTGCTCCTTACCAATGTTTCTCTTTTCCTTTCATCTTACTGATGCAGAATTCAAGCTAATGAGCTTTGTGAGCTTGTTACTTTTCATGTCAGCTACAACTTCCTTGGCCTGAAGCAGAAACCCAGGAATCTACAGGCTTTGGCAGCCAAAAGGTCAAACCACCTCTGCACAGACATAAGCGGTGCATGGACAGAGGGGCCAATTAACCCGTGCCCCTAACCCTGCAGATGTTAATGAACAAGCGTAAAAGGCAAACATGTGGTTGCAGTGCTAGGACCCATGAAATACAAAGGGTGAGCAAGCGGCATTTTCAAGGGTAATTTAATTTAATTTCAACCCCTGGTCAGAGATTTACGGAAGGCAGAGAAAGTGTTTTGGGCTTGCTGCTGCCCACAGTCTGACCATGCAGATGCCAGCATGGCACTAAAACCCCTTTTTTCATGTGCCCTAGCACAAGGTAGACACCAGCAGAGCCACGTGGACATCAGCAGAGCATTGACCCGGCGTATCTGCATGCCTGAGGCGCAGAAAGAGCCACAGACTCAAAAGGGGCTGGGGAGGGATGGTGGTTGAAAGGACCTAGTCTTTTCCTCTTCCACCGTAGAGCCAATCCTGCCTGTTTGTCACACAGAAAGGGAGAAGGGAGAGAAATCTCCCCCAAACATCAGTACGCAATCCCCGGTGGCTAGCAGTCAAGAACCAGCAAATTCACACAGATAGACCGAGGTCTGAGTGAGGCGACAGCTTATTTCCGTGCAGGTTATCATACCATGCGCAGGATTTTTTAAGCGCAATTATAGTCTCTGACAACCTATCTAAAAAGAGTGGTCACCATAGTAACGCCCAAATCACATGGCACCGCACACCTGATACCAATCAATCTTGAAAACATCTTTTTAAAGCAACAGACTCCAGGAAAACTGCAGGTGGAGGTTTTTTGTTGAGACTAAGAAGCTAGTCTCTTGCAAGAAAAATGGAAATTTTACCTTATAGTCTTCTTGTTTGGCTCTCCCTCCACACAATCCCATTCTCTAGCAGCTTATAAAAGCGATAGAAAATAAGAAAGGACAATGGTTCTGTGCTGAAAAGAGTGGCAAACAACAAAGTACAGCTGGGATGTAAACGATACGTTACATTCTTCCCCCAGAGCATTAACTGTGACTTCTGAGAATACAGCCATGCTCTGACTGCTGACACAAAACACACAAATGCCCACCACAGTGCCTCTCCACCTTCCCAGGACACCTGATTTCCCCTCAAATGTTAAAAACCAGAAATTTCATCAGCTTCTTTTTCCCTTTTTGCTTTCCCGGACTGCAACTCAATTTACTTGATTAAGAGCTGTGTTCCTCTGTGTGGGTAAAAGAAGAAGCAGCAGAATGTGCAGGGAAATGCTGTTTGCAGTTAGCGTGGCACCGTGCCTTTCTGAGGTGCATTCTGCCACCAGCCCTCCAGACGCATCCAGCAGCCAAAGAGATGATGAAGTTGCGGATGTCTCCGGGGTTTTCGGTGGGTTGCTTTTTTTTTTTTTTTTTTTTTTTACAGCTCAGCTCCACCCCGGCAGCCTTTGGGCTACCTGTGCTGTGCCTGCTGCTGGACCTGTTTCAACAGCATGCTGCCTCCCCTTACCCCAGCAAGGGCACTGCTACAGGCTGATGAAAATAAGCCAAGCAAATAACTCATGCACAAAGCTCAACCAGCCTCAGCAGTATTTCCAAGATAGTCTTGATATTTCCTATTTGATTCTATCCCAAATTTACGCTTCTTTTCATTATTTGAAAATCTACCACTTCTCAATTTTCCTTTGAAAAAGACTGTTTCTGTTCAGATGGCTTCCATCTTTGTCATCTTCCATTCCCTCTATACTTGATTTTTCAAATAGTTCACAGCTATAATCTTTCATTCTGACAGTGCCTCTCATGAGGTTCTGACGTGATTTCAGAACAGGAGAGCCACTGAACTTGTAAATGCCATCGACTGACAGAAGTCGGATATCCAGCTGCCGTAATGCTAATAACAAAGTTGGTTAGAAATTCTCCCAGCATCCCAGAGATGCGTGTAAAAACAACAGGAGTAGACACTCTATGAGTCAAGCAGGTAATGAGACATCCTTTACTAAGCTCACTGAAGTCACTAGAATCTGTCCCCCCTTTGCCATGCCCTCACTGGTGACCACCAGAACAGATTACGTGCACAGGATTTCCTACAACAGGTTGTTTAAGCTCATCTGCGTGACTGTACACTAAAATTGATTACCAAAATGCTCCCACAACTCACTCCCAGAGAGACGGTCATATCCAGGACTGGATAACTACTTAAATCATTAGATGACCACTGCAACTACTGCGGTTCAAGAAGAGCACGACCAAGCTTTTTGTAGTAAATTAAGTGCAGTAATTGGGTGGTTATGATATATATGTGTCACTTTGCATGTGTCACAACTGCAATGTCAAATCATACTTGCTTTGCTTCTGTAGGAAAAAAATTCCAGTTTCCTCTAGTTTTACTATAATTTTGGCCTCTATCATACAGGTGTGCTGCAGGAGCAAAGCGAGCGGCAGAGATAGAACTAAGATGCGTGTTGCTTTGAAGCTAGAAACATAAAGGGAATGGATGACATGTGAACATTTCTGGCAGTTGTCTTCTGCCCTCAATATGTTGTCGTCGCGCAATACAGATACCTCCCAGCAGCTGTACGAAGTATTTGTAGCGTCCGTAACGTTTTAGAAGTCAGTGCTAGCAGTCATGGAGTCCTGTTACACATAAGGAAGTCGGGCTTTAAACCTGCTTTCACAGTATGGAAGTTACATTTATTCAGCTGTGATTCTGACATGTGCCTCACAGTAAATGGCATTATCGTTCGACAGGGCAACAGACCCCAACGACAGAAATGTGATGTTCCAAAATCAAAATGAAGAAGTTAGTAAGTTTATTGAGTTTTAAGCTATGCCAGGGCCCAGTTAGGGTGTTCAAACTGCATAGGAATTGATAGCTGTAGAGAGCCATTGTTTCTGGCGAGGATCAGAGACCACACCTGGACTATATCCACTATCTTTTGTGAAGGTAAGGGGCGGGGGAAGATCGGGAAAGCGCAAGTGAGCTGTGAGAGCAACTGAAAAAGCTGCCTGTGGCCTCCTGTGCTTTATCATCAGCCTGTAGGAAAGAACTCAAAATCCGCCCTTCCCGAATCCTTAGTTTAAAGACAACAACGTAATCCATGCAGTGAAACACACAAAACCAGTCTACCCTCACCCTGAAAGAGCTTTGTTGTAAATAACTACTTAACCACGCAGTTCAACCTGGGAGGCATTCAGACACAGGCACCCAGGAAAAACTCAGTTAAAGGAACAGAACAACACGTTATACTCACCACTGGAAAATCACGATTCATTTGCTTTCCATATCCATTTATAAATTAAGGGTCATTGTAAAAAAAAAAAAAGCAGCGAGGGTCAAAAACGTCACAAATATTCATTACCTTCCCTAGCAGGTCTTCATATGCTTTTGCTGACAGTAAGGTCACAAATCTTTCACCGTCATGCAGCTGACTCCGCAATGCTGTACAAGCTGTCAATACTGCGAGTTTTGAAAGGTATGCTAAACCGATGCTTCTGTTAAGGTTGCTTTCTTTTACTACTGTCCTTATGCGTATGAACTTCAAATACAGAACGCTGGACTGTGGACATGGCATGTGCCTTTTTGGCTGGGAGGCGTTCTTTGTGCTCCCTTAGAAACACAATCTTTATGTAAGCACATCTACACTGTAACTCTTCTTTATCCCCTGATGCTATACAGAAGAAATAACTAATAAATAGCTTGCTAAAGAGTTATTTATACAACTGCAAACACAAACCCACTATATCTGATAATATATTTTCCTTTCATACTAGTGTAAAATAGTAGTGAAATAAAATCAGCATGATAAAAATTTGGTCCGTAAAAAGCCAACAGAATCAGAACAGCAGAACTAGTGAGCAAAACAAGTCAGAAAGTCTGCCTTCTGAGTTTCCCTTTCAGATTCAGACTTCCATCCCTGGCAACTATGGTAAGGATTTTTCTCCCCTAGCCCAGTTTTAATTTCCAAGTCTCAGTACTATCACCTAGAAGCATAACAGCTTTTTTCCCCTCCTCTTTCTGTGACTCAGAGAAGAGCAAAAAGCAAAGATAAAGCCGGGATTCTCGGACGGGGTTTGTCTTCACACTGTGATTGATGAGGCTGATGCTGTACTGAATTTAAACTTGGAAACGTCAAAAAGCACAACAGCCCTCTGAAGCAGCGAAGAAGAAGGGCACAGTCTCAGCCCACTGCTGTAGGTAGCAGAGCCTGAAGTTGCTTGAATAGGCTCAAAACCCTAAGAAGGCAGAGGCCTGTCGCCGAAAGGAGGACTCATGGTGCTCATCTACGTGGAATTCGGACTGAACGAACATTAGTTTCTAGCTGTGAAATGCAAAAGGAGTTGCTGCCTGCTGCAGCTCCGCGCTCCACTCCTTCAGCAACAGGACCCCGGCCAGCAGGACAGGGTCACACCATGGAGGGGCTGGGAGAGGACGCTCCCTGCCCGCCCTTTGTCCACCAAGGCTCCACTGGAGAGGCCTGACCCTCACCCGTGTCCTTCCCACCCGTGAAACACGTGAGCAGGAGCCCCATGCAGAAGCCTCCAGCCAGCCGGCTGCTGAAACCAGGGGGTGGCCGACCCACCCTGGGGTGGGGGCACCCCTTCTCACCAGGCCTGAGTCTTTCTTCAGATCTTTGAGCCACACACTTCAGATGTCCACCTCCCCACTCCATCCTCACTTCTGTCTGTGCTCAAATAATACGACCTATTTGGAGAAAAATTAAAGTCCTGGGGGATGCAAATGCGATTTTTACCAAGAACTGCTAAATGACAAATACTTTTGAGCACAGCCTTAAGGACCCAGACGTCTGATCTACGCATCACAGAAAGTCATGGCAAATACCAGTGCACTCTCCAGACGCTCACCTGCCACAGTCTTCTCAAGGTGGCCATGCCTTTCTCAATCACTCTTAAGATAAAAATGTAAAAGGCAACTGGCATGTCAACAGAGAAGAAAGAAATGGCATTTTATAGTTGCTCTTTTGATTTTTGTTGATGTTCTGTTTCCAGTGAAGGCATAACCACTCCTAGCTCCTGCTTGTTTTGCAATGAGGGGTGAAGGCACCTCCAAACCCTTATCTGCAAGCGCATCTGGTCCTTGTACATACCATGGACTGGAGGAAGGTAACCCAGAGGACACAGCTCTGTCCCATCACACACAGAAGGAGGCAGCCTACAGACACTGCTCAAGAAGTGCTTTTTATACACGGAGGCCCTCACAATTAGGCTCTTGATGTGCTCACCAGCTGCCTCACCATGCCCTTCAGGTGAGTTTGCATCTTTGTTAGGAGCAGCCCCCAAAGCGCTGACCTCTGCTGAAAGGCATTTTATGCCAACCACTGAAACACACAGGCTTACCAGCTGAGCACAGCTCCACAGCATGGGAGGGACCAGAGCCAGAACTCCAGCCGAGGAACAAACCATTCTCCTTAGACTTCCTATCTTTCCCCATGACTGCAATTACAGCAGAGCTTTGGCCGTAAGAGACCAACTTGCTCTTTCTTCTGAAATATATAAATACGGCATCAGTTTAGACTGTGCAGCACTTTTATAGGACATCCTTAACGTGCATGCAGAGTAGCTTTAGAGATCATCCTGTCCTTTTTGTGAGAGGTTTAGACATGGTCTCTTCAAAGAAAAAAATCCTTTATCACAATTCCTCCTGTATAATTATGTTGACCTGGGTGACTGGTCCCCACTTCAGTGTGGTGCCTATGCAGTCGTTGGAGGCTTTGAAGGAAAAAAACGTGTTTATACTCAAGAAATAAGGATGTGAAGTTAACATAGATTGCATACTTGATCTGACTCATGCTGAAGGCAGGGGGAGCACTTCCAGGATCTCAGAAGCACGACAGGGCTCAAAGAGGGGGATTTCGTACAGGCTTGGACCAGCAGGGCGGAATTCTGCCTTCTGTGAAGCGTCTTTGAACCATGAGAGGATGCACAATGACTTAATCCTCCTCATACAGCCTATGCTGAGCATGAAGGATATTGGCAGGCATGATTTCCACACTGTAAACTCATATTTGAGGAGTTTATCTTTCAAAAATGGATGGAGCTTATCAATTTGCGCATTTTTACCATTCTCAGACACAGAGATATGTGGGCTTTACGTCTGAACAGATAAAACAGGTCAATTTAATTTCTGATCCCATGTTGTAAAGTGTTAAGGTACGTAACTTGTGTTATGAGCATTATCTGCAGTGAAATACGCAAAAAAATGATGTTTCATGAGTTCTTTTATCAAGTTTAAAAAAATGTCTATAGCTGATCAGTAGGTTAATCTCATGCTTAAGCCACATCTACTTACAGCTGTAGCTCTTTCCTCTACCAGTAACTTGCATAAGCAAGGACATTCTACTACTTTCAAAAGAAATTTCACAGATGCAGAGAGAAAAAAAAAACTTTACCATACCCAGTGTAATTAATATTATTAATAAGCATTTCAAACTCAAAATCTGTTCTAAGCATTCAGGAATGAGCACCCCAAAGAAGCTTGTTTTCAGCAACAGGAAAAACAATTTTTCAAAACCAAGTCTGTCTATATTAATGAGGCTTAATTAAGCATCTTTCCCTCAACAGCCCTGGCTGTAACTACCTACTGAATTACTTACTGATTTGCAGAACTGCTGAGTATCTGCACTTCTCAAGTGGGATCTCTAAGAACTTCAGTTAAACGATACAGTGTAAAAATCATCTAATGTGATTAGGCTTTAGTTTTAATTACACAAGTTCAGATGTTTTGTTAACATATATTTTCTCCAGATCTTCAAACACAACATTAAGGAGCTCTGCTCTCCTTCTCAATAGGATCTTAAAAATCACCAGAACTCTTTCTGTTTCTTCCACATCTGTGACTAGTTCCTGTTTCATTCTCTTCTTCTGGGACATCCCAATGTATACCTTCTGAAATGAGAAGAGTAGGTAGACAATCTGAAGGGTGTTCGCTGCACACAACACCCTGTCTTCCCTCAATATTTCTTTGTGTGTGGAGAGGTAATGCTTCTGTCTTCAAAACTGCTTCCCCTGCAAAACACTGACAACATCCCTATATACCTGAAGTGGACAAGAAAGCAATGGCTACAGCTGGGGTCAGGACCAGCAACAACTACACCAGCTGGCAGAGGGCGATGAGGAGGCAGCAGTGACATCCAACAAACTATGCAGCAGTGAGGCTTGGCTTTGAGAACACTGGGGCTATCGTGCTGGATGTCCTGTTGCTTGGCCAGGACCTCTGTCAGAAACCTGTAACACTCTGCAGATTCCCACACCTCCACAGATTTATGGTTTTCTTTCCATTACACACAATCTTAGCATTTCAAATGTCAACAATCAACAGGCAACAAATCTCAATTGTTTCTAAGACAGAACCTGCTTGATGCCGTGCAGCCATTCAGGGAGCAATTTCTGGATGTCTGTGGCAAATCTATGCTGGATCTGAAGACTAGGCTCAATCTAAAGAGATGATTGAGAGGTTCAGGAGATAATTAATAATGTTGAGAAGGTCATTCAAAATTGATGACAGTAAAATCTATCAACAGTTATCAAAGACAAAGATACTGCATCTGGCTCAAGTAACCCATGAGCTGCTTAGCACTAGACACATGGAGAATATACAGGGGGAAGTACTTTCATGTGTTCATAGTGTTTCTCCTAGGTACTTATTTTTGACCTCTCAGCAGCAAGACACTGTGCGCTAGACAGTCATTTTATCTGAACCAGTTCAACTATTTTTATGCTCTGGAGGAAAATATAAAAATAACCCCCCCTCAAATGAAATCCCCATTACATCAGTTCAAAGCAAACGGAAAACTTCTTTTCCTTTCCTTACCAAAAAGCAGTTCAAGTCATTTTGTCAATGATGATTTAAGAAAACCCACTCCTTTCTGGACACCCAAGCAGTGGAACAGCACAAGCACACTGATATTTCTAGTCTGGTGTGCGCTTCCCAGTGCAGTGGCAAGACAGAACATCAAGTTTCTAATGAAGAGAAGACCACAAAAAACATTTTCACTTTTCATTTCTACCCCCAGAACTTGGTGTGTGAGACCACCTCCAACTAGCCCCACAGCAATCCCCTGCAGAGGGGAAGAAGGACCAGTCCCTCCTGTGGCAAGAAGTCAAACGTATCTGCTGATTTTGGAGAGGCAGAAAGCAGAATCTGAAAGTGGAAAATTACAAGGGTATTTTGGGCTAATAAGATATTACAGCTTTCTGATGAAAATGGGAAAGGATCCTATTAACTGTTCATCCAGTTTAGTTTTTTGATTTCAAAGAAGCATTAGAGAATGAAAAAGCACTCTAAAGATTAAAAGACCTCAATCAGAGAAGAACATATGATTATCAGTTTTGTTTTTCTATTGAAACTGTGTGACCCCTCCGCTTGGGCTGAACTCTGCTTGAATGGTAAAATGGGCAGTTTCACAGCGCACAAAGAGATGAACATACAGGTTTTTCCATATTGATCATCCCTGAAGCCCAACAACTCTCCGCTGGTGGCTGCAGAGGCAGCCCTGCAGTGCTGCAGGTTGCCCTTCTGAAAGGGCAGCAACAGCAGCAATCAATCCCTGAAGCAGTGCTCTTCAAAGCAAGGTGATGCTGAGGAAATTTAAAAGTCAAATGCCCCAAAGAATCAACACCTGCTCTCCTGTCTACAGAGACATTCCTGACATTGGGCAGTCAGGAGATGACAATTTATGTGCTGTATCTGCCGTAAATAAAGCCATCAGCGTAGACACGAGAGCTGAAGTCAGCAGTTCCAAAACTAAATCCCTCTTTAAAACCTATGATTAGAAGGAAAAGGATGTCAGAAGCCCAGACCTGCCCTGCCAGCAGCTTGTGGTCACTTGCCAATGTTCAGCTGAAGCAGTCTGCTGGCACACCAGGGCTTGCCAAAGGTTGAATGGCACTTGGAGGTGACGGGAAGGCGGTCCCAAGGAAGACAATAAATCATATCTGATCCCTAAAGAGGTGGAGAGGGCAGCAGAGGTGGAAAAAGTTTTTCTTCAGTTTTTGTTCTTACACTCTGCAGCCCAGACACAGCTGCAGCCCAAGGGGTCCCCTGAGGGTTAGGACTGCACCTCTTAGCTCTCCCTGGAACAGCAGCATCTCTGCAAGGAGCAGGAGAGGGAAAGCAGGAATCGTTAAACCCCAACCCTAACCTCTGCACACTCTGTTACAGCTTCATCCATCAAACGGGGATTTTTACAAGTGCTTTGCAAGCCCTGCTGCAAGACTCCATGGTGCTATCAGTATGGGGATGCAATTTTACACACCGTGAAAACACAGTATTTATATTTGCATGTAGCAAATAACAACAACAACAACAAAAGATGCATAACTGATGTCAATGGCAGAAGGATGATAAGCCTGAATCCTTGATGATAAGCCTGAAGAGAAGCAAGTGTTTGAAAACTACTGTCCTATGTCCAGAGTCACTCCTGAATCCACCATTCATTTTCCTCTCCCCCATTTCATGTCACTTTATCATTGCGCTTTCTCCTCCCTTTCCCCCACCCAAACTGTTTTGCACAAGAACCTATTGCATTTGTTAGCGTAAGGGTCTCCATCATGCAGCCTCTATAACGGCATTTGCTAACATTTCTTTTAACCTAACAGGCTGTGACTGACCACATGTTACTCCATGTCCGGTATTGGTGAGATCAGACCTGAAACAAAACAACAGAAGGAAGCCTTGGCACACTGCGTATCCAAGGATATGACACCGACGATAACTGAAGGTCACCTCCGGATTCAGTGTGCTGTGAAACCAAACCTCAGGCAATCTGGTGGAGTTCTTGCTCTTCTCTCTGCTACGTGTACCACTTAAATGATGAGAAACTACTTACGCAGCATTTAGCAGCCTGTGATTGAAGACGGTTCTGATGCCAGTTCCCCAGCTGTTATTCCTGGTCCACCTCTCTCTCGGGTACGCACAGCAACAGCATTCCCTCTGCTCATTCCAGGAATGAAATCTTTCGTTTCCCCATACGGAGGAAAAGGACGAATGCACTGGCTTATTCCGACTGCAGTCCACATGTCAATGCTCTACACAACGGTACGCTTGGGCCACACATCAATCAACCATGCAGCTTCACAGAAACAAGCAGGCAGACCTACAGTTTTTTTAATTGCCCTTGGTACGGAGGATGACACCAAAGAAAAAGCAGAGCCAGCGTACCACTGTGCTGCACAGATCCATCTGAGAGGCTAATGCGGCTGGGCACAGTTTATAACAGATGTTCTGAATTATGTCAGAAGCCAAGTTCACCGACAAGGCCAACAAGGCACCAATACAAGACTCTGCCCTTCAAGGCCTGGGTGGCCCATTCCTTAGACCTTGATGAGCTCTGGGTCTCAGATGCCTAAAGCACCTCTTGAGTCAGGAAACTCTTCCTAAAAGAGCTGCTAAAAAGTTCATCTAAACATGCTCTGCTTCCAAAGAAATGCATAAAAACCAAATAGAAATAGCGCTGCACAGGGTAGAATACATCTCACAGAAATGAAGTGGGCACAGGCCTCAAGGTTTCATGTATTCAGCCAAGTTCCTTTCAGGGTTTTATTCAACACCATTCTTGTACAACGTGCTGAGTTTTCTCTCACTGTTTGTCCTTAGTGATCTTTTGCTTCTCCAAAGAATTCGGAGGGCAGCATGAAGGAGAGGAGACAGCAGGTATTTAGCTGTAGCTGTAGTATCATGTCTGGTAAAAGCATAGAAGCTACCCTGCCACAAATACCACTCGTGAGGGGTTGGTGCCTAACACCCAGGCTCTTCCTACCACGTGTTCTTCCTAGGATGCATCTGTCAGCCAGTCCTACACTGTCCTCTCAGGTTGTGTGCTCACTGTTTCATGAGCTAATATTTGATTCTTCAGAGATGTGCGTTTTGAACACATCTGGGACCTGACTGTCAAAATAATATATGTATGAAAACTGTATCCGTATGAAGAAAAATTGAGCAATATCTACAAATAAACTACTCTTCTGGAATTGTGGTCTTTCAACTACACAATTGGAGGCTGGAAAACGGGTACCAGATATCCAAAACTGACGCAGACAAAATAACTTGGTCAAAGGAGAATGAGCTGCAAGTTCACACTAAGTCCTTTACCAGTGCAAGTGGAAATTTTCTTTGAAGCTGTAAATGACTATAAAAAGAAAAATCAAAGTCAGGATATACCAATAGCCTTTCTAAGATTTCATGCAGCAAGAAAATATGCTGAACGTACATATCCAGGAAAGCTCTATTTAAAAGAGTCTGGTTTCAGGTTGCTGCTAAGTGACCCAGAATAGTTCAATGGAACTGGAGTAGTTCAGTGCCTGTAGAGAAAAATGAGTGAAACAACGGTGCCCAGTCAGTGTGTGGGCAGAATGCTTGCATTGCGCAGCATGTTTTACACACGTGCCAATAAATGGGATCATAAACTTTTTCACAAACTATGAATTTCCATTATCGCCCGCTCAGCACCACCAAATGCAGGGTACGTCACTCATCTGCCTCGTTAGACGAACATAAACTCCTCAGTCTTTCAAGAAACTTCTCTGGTGACACAGTTGTCTGTTCTGTGTTTTGAAGGCTTCATCTCACAACACAGGTGACATTTTCCCATTTCAGCAAGGACAAGCTGGAGATCCATGAGAAAACCCATGCCTACCTCACAGATCCCACAACTGAACCATGGCCGCCAGCCACGGGAGAACACTCCCGGTGCACGATGCCCCACAACCAGCTGGGAGGAGCTTCACCGCCAAACCACAGGGTGGAAGGATCTGTGGGGTGCCACAACCCAGACCCCAGGACAGATCAGCTCCAACAGCCAGATATGGCTCATCAGCAGGCTGGAAAAAAGGCTGAAGAACAGTGCAGCGACAGGGGCCACAAAAGGCCACGAAACCACCAAGCCGAGGAGGGGGCGTGAAGCTGAAGCCAACACTGTGAACGCTCAACAGATGATAAAACAAGCAGTAGACAAACACCTGCAGACCTTTCTCCCCTTCCCCATGTCCCACGCTCCTGGATGTGGAAAAGGAGGTACTCGCTACGTTGCTGGGAGGTACTGCTATGCCACACACCAGCATCTGGGATTTGTTGAAGCCCATTCTGGATTAATTGTATAGCTTCCCTCACTACTCAATCCCAGCGAAAAAAACACAAATAAAAAATCAAGTTTTACATAGTAAAAATGCCTTTCCAAAATCAAGTAGTGAAAGATAAAAAGAAAGGTTTAAATGAATTTCTGAATTAGAAGTAATCAATTTGGTGGTGTAGTAGAAAAGCTCTTTTGATCTGTTTGGTTTTTTAGTTGATTGGTTGGTTTAATCTGAACCATCCATCAGTCTAAAGCTCTGTACAATTCCTACATTATCCAAGTAGGCACTGCTGATTCATAGCAAGGATTAGTAACAAATCTGTGCCACCCCAGATCCATTAAAACTGCAAGTTAGTGGATGGAAAAAAGGCAGTTGCATCTGATAATTAAAATGACCTTTCCCACAGACTTCTATTTTTCATTACCGGTATCTTTTCCAGTTATACAGATCCACTGGTACACGGTAACATCAGGGCTCTGCCTGAACTGTGGAGATGAGAAGAAGATAGTCTTTACCACCAAAACAGGAGAAGCCTCACACAGTGCAATTCAGTACTGCATATACAGTGCACAATAGTGCAAAACCACTGGTACAATTTTATTCTTCTGAATCGTGAAGATACTTTAATGAACCCTATTAAACCCAAGCATCAGTACCAGTCCTAGCATTAAATTGTTGGATACCGAGCAGTCTTTCCGTGGAAAATTTATGACCAGAGGAAATGATCTAGCCTTGATTTTTTAACAGCATCCATCCATTTTTTAATGGAAGAGGGGGTGATCCAAGATTTCAAAGGCTATTCAAAGCGTCCTCTACCTAGAAGAGGGAAAGTAACCTGCATCGGGACACCTGCCACAGCTCCCGAAACACAAGATGACAACTGGGTACAGCTGCTGCTGCCAGGGCCCATTCACTTCATCAGCCACTGTTCTCCTCAGTAGACCAGGAAAGTACTCGCAAGGTCTCATCAGAGCCATCCTGCCCATTTTGGTTATAAAACCAAACCATCCTGACCTTTTACCTCACCCCTCCACCCAGTATCATCAGCGCCCGTTGCCAAAGCCACGGTGCAGAGCCCCAGGGCTGATGGGCAGGTGGACAGGGATGCCCAAGCCCCTTCCACGCGCCGCAGACCTCGCTCCCCAAGCTGCCCACCGGCCTGTCACCCCACAGGATCAATCACAGAATGGCAGGGGTTGGAAGGACCTCTGGGGATCACCTAGTCCACCGCCTCTGCCAAAGCAGGGTCACCCCAGCCCTGCCCTCCCCCAAGGCGCTCAAGCGAACGTCCCGCAAACTCAGCAGCCCGGACGAGAAGTACAGACAGCTCATGAGCTATTTTCCGGCAATTTATTACCAAATGCAGCATGATCCGAGGAAAAAAAAAAAACTAACTGATATTTTTGTTTCTCTAATTTAGAAAATGAGGGCGCAGTCTCCTCCAGAACGCGGATGCCACAGAATCAGTGGTGGGTTTTTCCTGGTATTTTGTTCACAGTTCAAACATTCAAATCACAGTCTCAATAACTCTTTGTTGAATGTTTAGCACAGTTAAGCTCTATTTTTATCTATAGAAATATCATTTCAGATGTCACAGGTCACCAGCGAATGCTGAGCACCACATTCGTGCAAGGTGGCATTTCTCCTCGGATCTACAACTCCAGACCGGCTGCTGGAAATGCCTTTTTCTCCCGAGTGGCAGCGTTTCCACCAAAACACAATTAACAATGTAACACATCACTGCAGCTTCTCCGCAGCTTCCATTTGCAAACCGGTGCTAATCTCTGTCGGATCCCAGCACCGCGCTCTCCTCAGCTTCCTTTCCTCTTCACCCTCCCCCCTGAAATTCAGAGTCGCAAATCTACAGGAAAACGTGTGAAGACACTTTCTGAAGAGATGTAAAATGGAGAACCGAGCGTCTGCTATGTTCCTCGCTCAAAATAAGCCTGTGTGCCTTTTGTACAGTCCATATGCTTATTTTCTTAACAATTTTTGAAATTCCCATACTGATACCAGACATGACCATGCTGTAATGCTCCTTCCTCAGCTTCAGGCTTTTTTCCCCTGAAGGTTTGCTCCGCTGAACAAACCCAGAACAGCTCCAGCCGTTCCCAAGTTAGGTACTGGCTGTGCTGGCGCTGAGCAAGCGCAGCTCCACCACCACCGAGCTGCTTTTAGCTCCCATGCTGCCTGAGGCTGAGCATCTTCCCCCTCCCTCATCACATCCCATTTAGTGATGAGCCATCTATCCTTACACGCTTTCGAACCCTAAAAGCCTTAACAAGGTCTCCATCAAAAGAGCGTGTCTCTGTGTGTGCTTCTATCAAGGCCTTTGCCCCAAAACAGAGGAGATGTCAACACAGGCAACAGAAAATCAGAACTAGGTCTTACCCTGCACACGTTTCGTTCAGCTGTCTGGACTGGCTCGGTGCCTGCTGGAGCAGTTCAGACTGGCACAGGAGACGTGGAGCCAGATTCCCCTGCCAGCTCCTGGTAAGACATCTGAACAGATACCCCCATTTTGGGAGAAGTTTAATTGCAAATGGTAATTACGTCCTGCCTTCGGTGGGCTCCTGCTCTTCTAAGCCTGAACTGCTGGACTGCCTCACCTGTTACGGACACAACTAACCAGCCCGCTGCCAGCTACACATCAAATGCAACCCCCGTCAGGTGGTAGCTCGGTCTGTCAGCCCCACTTTTCTTCCTCTGTGAGATACTGACAACATTGGAAAGTCTTAACAAAGAAGCTGAGACCATGGGAAAAGTCCTTCGCTCCAGAGAGAGCAGTGCCGGCTGTTATCTCTGCTCTCCAGTTCTCAACCAGCAATACAGCAGGAACAAATGCATTCATTCCTACCCTGAATGGTAGCTTTACAGAAAAGTCTGGACTGGAACCCCAGTTTTTTGGTGGCTTTAATCAAATGGAACCAAGGCACACAATTGGAGTGGGGCGAGTGGGTAGTTCACCATCCAAAATTTGAAATTGACCTTTTTTAATCTGCTTTGATTCACCTCTAATCTCACACATTTTTTCCTAAATTCTGAAAAGGTATAGAAATGAGGCCATGATACAATTTTAAATAAATATGTTACCATTTCATTTCAAAATGTATGCTTAGAAAACTTACATAATTAAAATATTTACAGTAAGAGCTGATTAAGTGATTAAGTATGCATAGTTTCCTTTTTTAAAAAAAATATGTCTGACTCTTATCTCTGAGTTCTTCTACAGCATATATTTTCATTTAATTTTAAGCAATAGAAATTCAGGTTTTAAGTTTTACACAGATTTACAGAACAAGTAACTTTTAAGATCATTATGGTGTGAAGTTTTAACTGATTTTTTTTGGTAGTCAGAATCAAGTGGCAGATATCACTCCACCGGGACCTGCAAAATTGGTCAGCCGGGTAAATTTGTTTGGCTTTCTTCTACGCTCTTTAGACACCTCACCAATTACTACTTCTTTCCAAAGAGGCCTCCAAACTTGTTTGTGCTCTCCTTATATATATGATTTAACACTTTACAAAGGCTAGCTTGTTAACCAGTCACTTAATTAACACAGTGAATATACATTTGAATGTCTGATTGTTTCTGTTCAAGATAGCGAAGTTTCTGTAATAACATTCGATTTCCACAGTAAGATGCAGGAATTGTTGTAGTCTACTCAAAGCAATAAATTCTCTCTCCTTAGATGTGATTATAGCAAGGAGGTTTCCATTTGGAATTATTTTAATAATCATTAAAGGTAAATGATTAGTACTATGAATTTGTATTTATTTCTTTTATTTTCAAAACTTGGTAGAACAGAAACAATACACTCACTCTATTGGGAAATCTATTTGTGAAACACATTGTCCCATCTATTCTGTTTTACTTCAAAGTGCTGCTTCCAGCTACCTGTAAGTAATGAGAATCTGGAGGAGAAAAGGTACATAAAAGTGAGTTAGTCATTAATAAGAGGAACTGCATGGACAGCATGTATGCTTTCTTCAAAGTATAAGTAATAAAACTACAAATACAGAACAGAAAAAGCTAGCATTGCCTTTGCAATAATTCTTCTTCCTAAAAGCATCGTGTGCTGGCTTTATGCGATACGCCTTCCACGTTCAAGTGGAGAGCTTCCAGCCACAGCAATAACAGGATGTTTCCATCAATAATCAGCTGAGGTTTATTTTTATTCAGTTCAATTCCTTCCACATTTCTGGCTTTTCCAGCAAACAAATGAAAGTTCAAGGGGAAAGAAAACAAATATTCCTCCAACCCTCACACGCTCATCTTCTTAAGCTTTTTTTAAGCTCTCTGAGGTAAACAGCAAGCACTTGTAGTGACAGTTTCTGAGTAATGATGGGGAAGAGCGAGGAGGTGGTTGAAAGCACCACTGGCTTCTTAATGCACACTCTTTTATACTACTCCGGGAACACATGTTCAATCACTGCTTATGAAACAGCTTTGACAACACGGAGAGGAGCTTTTTGCTTGATGTTTGTTTAAGTGAGACTATATCTATTTTAGAAGCAATTGCTTCTATGTTTTTTTCTTTTTGTATTTTTTTGTTAAACAGAAACAACCCACGGTCTTAATAACAGACTAGTGAGTGGCTGTCTTCTCTGGAGACTTCATTATCATGAGGTTTCACTGCACTCCAGCTCCTCTGAGAAGACATATAAAGAGAACATAAGAAGGGTAGTGTAGAATTTCTAATACTTGAGCTTCTCAAGAAGAAAAACAAGCGAGACATTAGAAAAACCCTATCCCCACTGATGGACCTTTCTTCAAAATGTCAAAATCACACCATTGCACATGATGCCTACTTCCAAGAAAGCAACAGGATCAGCTTTTCATTTTTGAACACAGAACATAAGTATCACGTTAATACTTCAACAAAACATGTTTACAGACATCCCTGCATATGTACGGTACTATTTTGTGCCTTGGAGAAAGCTTTTCTTAGGTGAACAAAAGCAGCAGCAAACTGAATTAGACTTGAAGCCTGAAACGGAGCACGTGCAGCACATTTGAAATGATTTTGCAACATCGAATTTAACCCTGTTTGAGACAGATTATATTGGCAAGATACTTAAGGCAGGGACTGCAAACCACTGTGCTGTTGTAAGCACCTACTTCTTATTTCTTATTAAAGGCACTGTCACTGGCCTTCTTTCAGTCCGGGAAATAAGGGTCCCTCTTCCCTGCTACGCTTTTCATGCATGGATGGCCACAAGGACTGTGTAGCAGCTCTTCAGAGGCTCAGCTGCGAACCTGGGATTACAGGGTCGCAGGCAGCTCAGGCTGGACGGGAGCTGGGGTGTCCCTGGCCCGGCCGTGCCACAGCAGGCTCAGCGCTGAGATTGAACTGGGCTGCTCTGGGCTGCGACCCCTCGGGGCTGGAACCCCCCAGAGCCAGCTGGCACAGCCTCCCTGGGCAGCCTGCGCCTCTGACCCCCTGGCCCAGGGACAGCCTTTTCCTTCTGCAGCACCCGAACCTGTTTCGCTTGGTCCGGCCGATGGCCCTTGTCTCTCTGGCTCCCTCTTCTCGACCACCTCCCCATGGGTACCGGGCATATGGACCATCACGCTCTTGATACTCCAGAAAATGGTTCCTTCCCTGGAGGAAAGTGCATCCTATTTTACAGGGGAACAGGTAAGGTGAATTGCACCGACAGCCCATGCCAAGTCCACAGCACCACCTGACTCCTCGCGTCAGGGGTGAAGCCGCGTTCCTGCGTCTGAGCCCGGCTCTGCTACAGGCAGGATCGGAGCTAGGCCAGTGTCTTCTCTTCCAGGCACAAGCTGTCCCCGTAAGAGCATCCCATTCATGCTCTGGAAGAAGTGGCAACAGAAACACAGAGATCTGCTCCTCAGTTCCAGGGCGGCTTCCCTTTTTTGCAGAACAGTTTATAAAGCCAATCCTCCAAATTTTTACTCATACTACAGCAGAAAAGCTCCAGCACTCCCACTGTATCCTGGATTTAAATTAAGATGAAGTGCCATATGATTGCTTAACACCTTGTTACAGCATCTGCCAAAGCTAACAACGCTATGCACAACCGGCTAAGCCCTAAGAAATGTAGATACACTTCAAGTGTTAGGCAAACCACAGCCTTCTACTTCATACCATGGGGGAAATTCTGGTTACATTTCAAATACTATTTTCAGAACTGGTTGTCCACTCAGAGGCAGAATTTCTAGACACCATCTTCCTATCTTCTGCTTCCTTTAGTCCTCCTGTCTAACCAAACCCCATCCACAACAGACAGAAGAGACCTTCCAAGGTCTCTATATAAATACTTACAGGACAAATCTTACCAACACTATTTAATAGAAACTCTCTTAGCTAGGGACTGTAAAATCCACGTTTGTAGATACAGGTTGCTTATGAACAAAGCATACCACATATTGCCCAAGAATTAAAGCTATTTTTGATGAGGCAAAGGGAGGGCATAGACTCACCTCAATGATAACCTCTCTGGCATCACAGAGTGATATGTCACAGAGCACTTTCATTAGTTAGTATGAAATATCTAACAGCTGCCAACGCTTCTGCTTCCGTCTGAGAAAAAGCAAGACACCTTGTAATGAAGAAATTATAAATATTGATGGGTGAGGTGTTCAGCTAGAGCATACAGATGACACAAGATCCACAATTAAGCAAAGCAAAACCTAAAGGAGGTGTCAAGCCTGAGCAAAAGGGAATATTTTATCCAGACAGAACACATAGTTGCGTGAATTTTTTGTCAAGTATCTCAGCCTCAGTCATTAGACATGGTACAGAGATCGTGAAATACCACACTCCCAGGTGTTTTCTGTAGTGCACATGAATAGACACACAGCCACAGAGCTCCCACATAAACACTCCCAAGGATATAGGATAACTCCAAGACGTTTCCTAATCAGAGTATGTTTTGTCGTGGGGAAAATGTGCTTGCTTTAATGCACTACTGTCTTGAAAGTATGAAGAAGTTGCACTATTAAAAGCTCTGGGCAGACAAACTGGAACTTTCTTCCTCTCTGGTTCTCCGCATTTTCATTTTTGTTAGTTCCTTTTCTTTTAAGGCCTATTACAGAGGTACTGCTAACCATTTTGTATTCACAACTAACTCAAAATACTGTGAAGAGTATCCTAGTGACATTCCCCTTCAATAAGTCAGCCTGCTCCATCAGGAATAATAACCACAAAGACCAGACCCAAAGATCTGAAGGCATTTGGGATGGCCTTGTAAAAACGGCTTGCGTACTTCAGTGATGTCCATTTTAATACTTCTTTTTATTGACCTGTTGGCTTCTCTTTATGCAAACTGAGTCGCAGGACGTCGATCCGACCCAAGGATGACTCTGAAGGATTGATTGCAGAGGAGGAAGCTGTACCTACCCAAGAGGTGCTGAATGCAGCACCTCTTCCAAGGGCACTTCAACAACTCTGCAGCTGGGTTACTAAACACAGTCACAAGTTACTCAGGAACCCATGGACAAACTTGTGCATTTCCCAAATAATTTTGTAAACTGGTTTCAAAGGTAATCGCAAAATGCTACAATAAAAGGCTGCCCATTCGCCCATGAGGACTGGAAAGCAGAACACATCATTCCCCCGTCCTGCATCAGCAGGTGTTCAGATCTGCAAACACATACAGTGTACTGCGTACTACAAACCCACTTCACCTTCCTCCATCTGATGGAATATGTGGACAGGATGGGAAAGCCAACAGAGAGGAAAATAACGCACTGCTATCATTATGCATGCAGCAAATACTGCTTAATCTGGATTAAAGAAGAAAAAAGCAAAAAGGGCTCCCTGATCTGCAATTGCTTCTCTGGGATCTTCCTAAGGACACCACAGAAAATTGAAGGTTTTTAATCAAGAGCTGCAGCCTTGCAGCACAACCTAGCTCAGACCTGCCCCCACCTCTGCTTCTTCTCCTTTTCAGAAGAAAAGCTTCCGCCGTGTGTACTCAGCGCTGGCTGAACACCCCCTGCCCAAACGCCTCAGCCCGGCCACCCCTGACCCAGCCCCACGCTCGAAGGCAGCTCAGGGCACGCGTCTTCCCATGAGCAGTGCAGACCTGAACCAGCTGGTGAAACCACCACCTCCCTTCGCTGACACCGGTTCCCAGGCTGCAGGCAGGCTCGCGGTCTCGGCCGCAGCTGAACCACGCTCGGGGCTCCCGCTTCCAGCCCCACCGCCGGCCATCCCACCCCAGCCACGCTCCCGGCCTCCGGGCAGGGACCACCATCCCCTCCCCGCCCTCGCCAGGGCAGGGGTTTACACACCCTGCCCCGTCTGTCAAAGTGGCTCAAGCTGAACGCTTCTGCTGGCAGGGGTCCGAGATCCCTTGGACGCACCTTAACCGGGACAGACCTACGGATGCTGCCACATCCCGCGCTTCTGGGAGCGATGCGGCTGCTGGTGCAGGGTGGGGGGTGAGACCCCGCTGTGGGAGCTGCCTTTAAAGCAGCGGGGAGGCCCCCAACGCGACGCACGGGGCCCGGCGGCAGCTCCTCGGGGCGCAGGGAGAGCCCTGCAGGGCTGCCCAGGGGGCCAGGTCCATCCGTCGGGGACAGAAGGACGCCTGGCTCCATCGGAGCCCAGGACGACGAGGCAGGGCAAGACATTAACGACAGCGTACGGGCTTGCTCCCAGAGAAACAGATGTTCTCACGCACCTCGTTCCTCCTCTCGCTAATATAAACCAGGAGAATAAAGTCAAATGTCATCGCTATACAAGCACGGCGCTCTCTCTTTAGCACGGAATGGAGGCTTTTATAATATATAAATGATTTCTAAAAGATGTAAAGGAGACCTTAGTGCAACTGGAATGAAGATGAATATTTAAAAAGAAATTAACATTATCCACTAAGCACTTTACTAAATTGGTTTGATTTATATATGTACGTGCATGCCCAGACGGCAAGTCCAGTTGATAGGATTTCTACCATTGGAAAAAAACTAGCAAATCAACTTACTACACTATTAAAGCTTTCTAAAACACAAACCAAACCAAAACAAATACCCAAAGCGATTTTTTAGGGAGGTAATGAAAGAGAGAAGAAAGGGAGTATTGTGATGGTATTAATGTTGGAAAGACAATGAAGGAGAAAATGGGCAATTACCCATAAATACAGCTCTTTAGTTAAGTAACAAAAATCAGAACAATAACCACCACTTCAAAGTCAATAAAACCATCATGTATTTATAAAGGTGTTGTTAGATAAACTCACAATACCTTTTTGCATTTCTCCTCCATTACCCTTCTCCTGTCATGACACGGGGAGAGCGCTACAGCATCCCGCTATGCAGAGAAAGCAGAAGAGGACATCTGGATGCAGACACAACCAGAAGAAACAGCAGCGGCAGTGGGAAGCAAATTAAAGGCTAATCAAAAACTTGTAAGCAATTTAGAGAGACTGACTGTGGAAGAAAGTGGGGTTACTGTAACCACAGTAATCAAGTGTTTGGACTGAGTCAAGATAACAAAAGAAAATCACTGCACTATCGGCTATCAACCCTGTATCTAGAAGTATTAAATTATGGGCCAGGAAAGCAACAGGTCAGTTTATGAAATTGAGGAGCAACAGCATTTATATGTACCTCATTACCAGAAACATCTCCGACAAATAGAGCTTATTTTGAGCTGACTATGGAGGAGCAAAGGCATGATCAAAACTTCAAAGGCTCTGCACTCCCAAGGAGCAGAGAAATCGAAAAATATAATCACCAACCCTTGAGTAACAGAAGCTATGAAGCTCAGTGTCCTCTGGAGCACCCACGTGAATTTTCTGATGTCTAATAAGCTGAATGCTTGCTACAGCTCTTCCCTCAGTGGGGGCATCAACCTCATCTCTCTCATCTCCCTGGTCACCAGCCGTCTGGAGGTTTGTAAGAATTTCACCCCTTTGAAATCTCTACTCTTCTACTTTTATTGGTTGAAATCGATCCCCACAGGTAAAAAATTACTGCGGGGCAATGAGAAGAGCTATCAGTCAGACGGCATTATTATTATTATTTTAGCTTCATCTCCTTAGGAAACCAGGTTGAAAAGAATATAGTCAGGACAGATAGGAAGAAATAACGAACCGAAATCTCAAATGGGAAAAACTTCTAAAACCAGAATTATTAAGTCAAGTACAGAAGACATTATTTCACGTGAGGAAAGACAGATTTGGGAGCTTTTCAAAAACAGATCACCATTGCTGACTTTCTAGGATTTCTGCTAAGCCATAGTCTTAGGCTGCAATGAAAATCTGGATGATCCCCTTGTAAAAATGTAAATGCCAGAATCTTAGTCCATTCTAACACAGATGTCGCACTGTCCAAATACTTCTACCAGATAAGATTGCTTGGGTTCATTTTTGTAATTCTCCCCTCTCAGTGCTGCTGGCGATCCCGTGGGTCTGAGTGGCCGGTCTGGATGCCTGGATGTCTGTTTGCGGAACAAACGAAGCCATCAATCCGAGATCCTGCGCTGTGTCACCGCTCACAAAACCGCGAGAACAAGGAGCACACTGGGGAGAGAGACTCTGCAGTGCAGGCAGGCTCTCTGGCCATCAAGATACGGGGAGAGCACAGAAATTCCCCTCACCTTTCCCCCAAAGCCAGTCGGGAGGGAGCCATGCCCAGAGAAGCGAGCAAGGCCCTGGAGCATCTTCACCGGAAAGATCAACCAGTGAAGCCCAGCAACAGCCCGGCAGGAGTTTGGGGAACGTACGATCTCCCACAAGAGTGACCTTCAGCTGACGGGGAAAACTACACACAGAATCCTCACAGATTTTCATCCCAGGTTTAGAAATCGAAGGAAACAGTTACATTCTGAACGATTCATTAAAACCACCATTGTACTAAACCAAAATATTATTTGAACAGGACAGATCAATAAAGGGACACAAGGGAACAATTTTGCACTTCCAGACAGATTAACAACATGACCTGACTGAATTTCTCTCTCTCTGCATTACATGATTTGCATCAGTATTTTTTAAATTTGCCATGATTTTGAAGCTCATGTATACTTTTACAACATTCTGATGTACGTTATGCTGTTTTGCTTAAATTTATTACTGTCCTGACACATCCAAGCCAAAATAAAGTAGACTGGTCTCTATTCCAACAAGGTGTATTTCAAAACCAATCTACAGAACCAAACCTTCACTCCAACAGTACAGTAAAGTGACTGCTTTTAGAAGTTACTTGTGTATTTCTATTGAAGTTTCAATTTATCTTACTTCCATATAAGTAGTTTTTATCAACCACAACGTAACATTTCATGAACATCATAGGACAAAAATTTAAGTTCATCATTTCAAAGGGAATATTAACAATCGGAGCAAAAAAAAAAACCAACCCAGACCATTCTCATCCCCACGACTTCTTCAGTGAGAAAAGTAAACAAAGTGTCACAGTCTCTCCTTCAGTTGTTTTCAAAGTCTCTGTTCTGACCCAATGTTTCATCCACACTATGTTGTTGCTAGCTACAAAAGGTCATGAAGTTATACTGGCTATGTCAATATGACTTGTGAATTCTCACATTCATAATTCCTAATCACAAGGCCCCCAAAGACAGCTAGGATTTTCTGGGAATCACCAAAGCCTCATGACTTTTCAAATTTCAAATCTTTAAAAACTGAGTGTATCTGCACCTACCAGACAAACAGTAAGCTGTAGATCGTTTTGTCTGTCGCTTCAGGAGTGTTTTGAATACTCTTATGTTTCTCCCTTTGCTAAGAGCACCTGCCTGCTCTTCAGAGTCCACAAATAACTTTTAATAAATGCAGAGGAGTGCCATTTATAACTGAATTAAGAAAAAAAATCTCCTACTGCAAACATTTTGTTGCAATCAGAAAGGAAAACTCCTGCCTCGCGAGTGATGGAAGCACAAGGACCCTCCCGGCAATCAGGGCGCGATGAAAGTCCGTGATGGATTTCAGCTGATTTTCCAGGCACACCTTTCGCCCCCACCAGCCGCGCGTTCGCCGCTCGCCCGTGCGGCTTCAGCTGCGGGCTCCAGGCGCGCCGGTGGTTTCTCAGAGACGTGTTTCAGCGTCATGAAGCCGTGTCGCCCCGTAAATAACGCCGGCATTTTTACCCTCCGCTCCTGATGTTTTCACCGCTGGTCACCCCGACCTCAGAACCACCACGGCAGTACCAGGAGACGGGGACGGGAACTGCACCTGGAGCCCTCCCGACTGCTTTTCTGCCGGAGGAAAACTCTGCTTCGCCTTCCCCCCCCGGTTTCTGACGCCCGTTACCGGCTGCGCTCCCCCCGCAGCACCCGGGGCAGGGCGGGCTCCCCCACCGCAGGCCCGCGGCCGGACGCGGGACTTCGCGTCCCCCGCAGCAGCTGCTTCGCCTCCCCCCTCCCGGGCACCGGGGCTGCGCGGCCTCCGCCGGGACCGCTCCCCGGACCCCCCCCCCCCCCCCGCCGCCCGCTGCCGGGGTCCCGCGCCTCACCTGGACGCTCCGCTCCGCCGGGGCCGGCAGCGCTCCCGTTCACAGGAGCGGGACGCGGCCCCGCCCGCCCGCCCGCCTGCCTTCACCCTTACCGGGCGCCGGCGGTGCCGCTCCGTCTCTGCCCTCGGGCCGCGCCGCGGCGGGAGGCGGCGGGATGCCGCACCCGCCCCGCGGCCGCGCCGCCCTTCCGCCGGCCCGCCCGGCCCCGCCGCCCGGCCCGGCCCGTCGGGGAGCACCGCCGGGGGCTGCCGAGCCCGGAGGGGCGCGGCCGGCAGCCTGAGCCGGCCCTCGGCGCTGGCACGGGGCACCGCTCCTGAAACACCGAGCGTGGGCCGGCCCGGTCCCCTTCCCCCTCCCCGCCGCTTGCCTCTGCAGCCGGGAGAGGGGACCCGGCCGGCGACCCCCCCCACCTCCGTGACACGTGGAGGGCCGTGTGCCTCCTGAGGGTCCCTGTCCGCCCGTGGCCCGTCCCTCTGCAAACTGGCGAGGAGGGCAGGTCGCGGTGCCCGGTCACCCAAACGCGGCAGGGAAGTGCAGAGCTCTCACCTGGAGCCCTGCTCGTTTCGGTCTCAGCTCTTCGCCTTAGCGCGGAGGTTTTGGCTGCAGCCTCTCGAACTGCCCCAGCAAGGCGACACGGGACATCCGTGTCGCCTGACAAGTCCTGGAGTGAAGACAAGGCCAAAAGCTGGCAGCCGGGTGTAGCCGTGTGCGTGTGCCCCTTCTTGGCAGCGAGCTGGATGGTGCGGCGCGGGCAGAGGCCATGGCGCGGCTGCACGCGCCTGTTGGAAGGCTTCTGGCCCCCGGGACATCCCGTGACGCACGGCCTTGAAATAATCCAACCCGGGCCTGAAATCAGCAGTCTTTGCATTTTGCCGCTTAAAATGTTGCCCTGTGAAGAACACTGCAAGTTCCCTGTCTGAGTTGTGGTGTTGCTTCAGTGGAGGCACAGAAGTTGACACCTGGCATCTAAAAGTGTATCACGGCACAGCCACGCTCCCCACAGCTGGATGCGTAGGACCGCATCATACCAAACTGGCTTTGAAAGCTTTTTAAAAGATCTAGAAATTTCAGGCACTGATTTTTAATCCTTTTTTTTTCTTTTTAATATTGTACCAAAAAGACTCTTCTACTGAAATCCCTCTAAACTGTTTTGAAAAGCTCACTACAGGCAGCCCGTATTTACCCCGGCATTGCCCCAGACCCAGTCACAGCCGCGTGAGAAGGGAACGGGCACAGAGGTTTCCCATTTACACCTGACATTCTGAGAACTGGACCGATTCAGCTAAAGATGGGTATCATCATACCTGGGTTTTTCAGTGCTTACACTGCAAACTGTGTCCAGCTTTTCGTCAGTTATTTATGATAACAAAGAAAGGGAGCCAGGGCGTTAAAATTTTGTTCTATTTCGAAGCTGAAGTCGGCATTCCTGAACATAAAATCCCTTGGTCTTTCTTTTTACATTTTTCTGGTGTGACCTAGAATTCTTGGGATCTATTGTTCAGACTACTTAAGCCATAGTATTACAGTAATCCAATTTACAATGGGAACTTTAAATACCTACTAACTCAGGTGATAGCTTCGAATTGGTTGATTATCTTGCATTTTTATTAGATCTTTCTCAATGTCGTCTCAAAGTATGAGAGCTCTAGTTTGGAGTCATTCCACTACTCGCTCTGAAATATTTTTCTTCAATAATTAGTGTCTTTGTAATTTATTTCATTATTAGAGGCAGATGGTTTGATTTCTCAAAAAGCCCCTTACGACTACTATTTTTAACTTAATGATGAAAATAAATAGCAGATATCTCTCATTTTCTGGGTTATAAGACAAGTTACTTTCCCGTAAAGCTAGTGTTCATGCTATAGATTTACATTCAGCAGCTCATTTTTCCTGCAGAAAATGGAAGTCAGGGTGGTGATCACCTACCGTGCTTCATTTGTGTGAGGGCACAGGAGGAAAGAACAATACACCCAACCACCATATCTATTGCCACGGCAGACACTAGTGCCGAAATGCAGCCCTGGACTTAGTCCTGCTAATACTGCGTGAAGACCTTGACATCTTTCTAGCCCATCGGGGTGTCTTCTGTGGGAAAACCCAGCCTGCGTCTTCCTTCGGGCCGGTGTAGTGGTGCTGTTTCTTCTGCGGCGGTACGCGACGCTGCCCGCCTTTCCTCATGCCACCCGTGCCTGCTGCACACAGGCAGGATTCCACGTGCGGTGTTCAGTACGGAGCACTTCAGACACCTACTGTAAACCAGCCCCAAACCGAACGCGTGGAAGAACTGTCAATGCCAGAAAGTGGGATGGTTACTGTACGGCAGGAAGTTCTTCTCCAGGGACGTGCATGGTCACGCTGTGGCACCGGGAGAAAAGTCCTTTCTGCAGACCTGTCACGAGTTACCTTAGCAATACTCGGTAGTGGAAAGCTGTTTCGAAGCAGCTGGCATTGACTTATTTTCTGCTGTGGGCATGCCTGGACAGAAACACGGAGCATCCCATGCAGTGCCACAACAGGGTTTCTCTTCCCTTTCTTTATCGTAAGCTGCTGTTTCTTTGATCTATTTTCATTTTTCCCTCTTTATGGCAAAATCAATGTCACTTGAAAAACACATTTTGTATCGGTAAGGCTTGCTGAGAAACTTCTGATGCTGTAGCTCTGTGCAGTTTCCATTTTTTTAGATATCTAGAGGATTAGGAAAAAAGCCTAGTGTACTTTAATAATATTCATATGAAGCCTTTCTTTCTTTATACTATATTGTACGTATTGTTGGATGTTTCTGATAGAAAACAACACAAGATTAAACTCTAGAGAAGCTTCTAATGAAATTGATTGTTATCACGGGAAACAACCCGTGAGGAAAATACCGTAGACGACTATTTTTGAATTCCAGCTGAGAAAGTTGTGAAGAAGATTGTGCCTAGAAGCTGGGGAATGAATTCAGTGGCCCAGATCCTTGCTAGTCCTGTGACCATGTTCCATGTTTCACCTAGCATCGAAATTTTTTAAGATAAATGGGATGTAAATAAAGTAAAAATTAAACAAAAGCAAAATGCAGACTTGCACAAAGCTCCTGCCAATGGCCCTTCCCTGAGCTGGGGGTAGACCTTTGCTGAGCTGGGTTTTCAGGGGAGCTGAGCAGCTACAGTACTGCAGGCAGAGTCTCGCCTCAGTAAAGGCTTCTGAACTCTTCTTCTAGAGACCTGGCTTTAGAAAGCTGACATTTTGCCCTCCTTAAAAAGCATCATCTTAAGAGACGCATAATAAGTGAATATTCCTTGAAAAAAAAATATTCTTAGAGGGCTATAACTAAGATGACAGAGCTAAATAGAAGAAGAGGCCTTATCTGAAGGTAAAAAGGCATTTTTCAAAAAGTGGAAGTTGTGTGCCAACAAGGGAGCTTGCATAGATATTACGCAGATCATAAACCCACACAAACTGGGCTTAAATCTATAAACAAAGATTTCAAAGAACAACTTGCTAAAGGCAAGTATAAAAGTTACTAATACAGTCTTAGACCGCAAGAAATAGGAAGTTTTGCAGAGCTGAGAGATGATTTTGCAGTAGAAGGGTCACGAAACAGGCCATGGAAGAGGTGCTAACACAACGCTTCGTTGCAATGTTCACTACCAAAGAGCTTGGAGATGTTCATATCCGTACTCTTTCTTCACAAAAATCAGGTCTGAAGAGTTCTCTCACATTGAACGGTTGGAAGAAAAAAAAATAGCTCAGATAAGTAAAATGGATCATAAAACCAGCTGACCTAAGTCCTATTCACCCAGAAGTCCCTAGAGAGGCTGGATACTGAATAGCTGTTCCGCTAACTGAAGTGCAAACGTACCATACAAATAGGTTTTGAAGTCAGCCAAACACAAGGGACCAAATCTTGAAAAGGGCTCCAGAGGGTATTTGTATTTGAGGCAATCCACTTTAAAATATCCTAAAGAATAGTATCAGTTGGCATAGGAATAACTCTGAACTAATGGGGAAGCATCAACCTGCCTTTTGTGGAAGGAAGCCATGCCTCCTCCTCGCTGTCTGCCGAAGGCTCCACCAAGTTCCTTCATTTGTACATGATCTAGTCTACATGGGACTTTTAAATACCATTAATGCTTCTGTTAAGGTCTTTTAGGAAAGACCTATGAAGACCTTTATAAAGAAACTCAACTATCTTAAGATGAAAAGGCTTAATAACTACTTAAAGGCCCGTTAGGGGATAATGCAGAAAATGGTCCAGATGCAACTTCTGTCTCACAACACAAGAGGCACTGAATGAAACCCTCAGGCAGTGGGTTTGAAATGAATAAAAGGAAGTACTCGTTCCACACAGCACATTATTAAATGACACTTTACCCACATCATCAGAGAATGATGTAGAAACAAAAATCATAAACGGGTAAAAAAGGTGCAAATTATACAAGAAACATCTATCAGGTGCAATTAAACACAAAAATTTAGATTTCTGGTTCTTTATGTGTGCGAGGCCTCTAATAAATGACCGAAAGCAACAAGGCTCATGTCAGGCTACAGAAACAGAAAAGCAAGCACATCATCTGTGTCTCAGCTCCCTGCAGCTTTAACACCTGCAGTCTTCGTGCTTACTTGGGAAAAGCTCAGACTCTGGAGACATTCAAAAATCTTCTTGGGGAGAATGTTAGTTGAAAAAGGTGTTTCAGAAGGAATACTAGATTTTTTAATTTACTTATTTACCAGTATTTTCATTAAAACACTGACAGTATGAGCACAGCATGGAGCCCTTCCTACTTTACATAGCGCAGTTACTCTAAGTGGCAACATCTTTTTCTTGTTACCATCATACCTTCATGTTGACCAAAACCGGGAGAGGACCTCTGACATATTTGCCTCCAGCAACCGGCTTCTAAATTAGTATGAAGCAAGAGTTAACTCCACAGGAGTTGAAAGCGAGTACGAAGCAAAAACCAAGCTTCTGATCCGTGAGATTACATGTATGCACCGAATGCATGCAAACTTCCACCACGTGCAAGCGTCCTGTCGTCTGTGATACGGCGTCAGGCTTCACATCTCGCTGCGACCTAGAGCAGAACTGACAGCTATACATGTGCTTTGAATTAAAACTCTCTAAGGAGTAGGGAGGCGATTACCTTGCCTAGAATCAGAAATGTCTACCCAGAGGATATGCAGCTGAAATGTGTGTTTGTATCAGAATGACAAAGCCAGGGATTGAACAGAGATGCTGCTTTTTGAGCCCAGAGTTGGCCCCGACAGTCTGCATGTGAGATGTGCCCTGCAGATATCCAGCTCTTGCCCCCTACCCTGCCTCACCTCCAGGCTCCCGCACGCATTCATAAAAGCATTAGAGCATTTATATAGCCCGGCTACAAAATTGTATTGAAACATAGATACGGATGGCAATTGTACAGCCGGTTGGCACTGTATGAATCACACCAGGCCTAGAATGAGTCTACATTAATTCCAAGTGTGTTATGTTTCCATTGCCAAACTAGCTCTCTTTTGATACTCCTATTGTGAGTTGCCTTCATTTAGATGATCTTCTTTCTTTTTGCAATTTTTCTTTGCATCTATTAATGCCTTTGCCAGGTCTTTGTATACATAGCTAATTTCCAAAGCTTCCCTCATCCTGTTCTGTGTTTGATCTCCAGTTCTTCCAAAGGAATGCAAATAACGGCAATGAGAAATCCAGATAAAGAAAGAGGCATCTCTTGGGCTCGTTATTACAAACAAATCCTTATTAGAAACAGAACCAAAAGAATCAGGAAAGGGTCCATTCCCACTGTAAAGTTGCTTTTTTGCATCCCAGAGATACACACAGGGGACTTGTGTCCTGCCATTTTGGTCGTCCTCACTTCTTTCATATCAAAAGCACGCACCACCCTTTGATGCCTGTTCCTGCTTTCTAAGGGAAAGCGAGCTGTTCCCGCGTCACCTCCGCAGGGAACACCGACACACACGCAGCCTCACCAACAGCACACGCACCATGCCGTCAACAGCAGCCTTCTCTCCAAAGGACGGAGAAGAAGGAAGAGAAGTCAGGCTGGTGATACTGCCACTGATACTCGCTGCAATGGCTGGTGTGAAGAATGGCTTTATTCAGATGACGTGTTTGAGAGCGGCTACAAAACACTCATCATCCAGGAGTCTGCATTTATCAAGTCAGACAAAACTTTGGTGAATCTGATACCTGTGGGGATTAAAAGGCAAAATACGTGCAACCCTGCATGCTGCAGCAGTTCCCGCAAAGTCACTGCATTGTTCTTTGATCCCTTCTACCAAAAATTACAAAAGCACTTTCAACAAATACAGTTGCTCACAAATCCCTGGAATAGCCTGCTGGCTAGAAAGTTCATTAGAAGTCACATTCAATTAACTAATGACTGTCATTGCCAGATGTGTGTATCCTGAGGTACAGTTTAATATGTCAGATGCAGCCCAAATGACAGGCTAAATGGTGATTAATGCTTAGCTGACTATTTCACAAAGCATCACACTAAGTAAAGGAATACTTCTGAAATAAACAGCCTACCCTGCGTAACTTAAGCTAACTGGGGTGAAAAATATGAAGTCAGGGAAAAAAAAATTATGTCCGAAAAGCACAGATAATTGCAATGTGTTTGCAGTCATTCCCCAGGCTGTGTTTCCATGTTTCACCCAGCTGGGAAGGAAACATCTCCTTTTCAGATCAATAAATAGATAAACATTTAATTCAGAAGTGATAAACTGCAGCAGCAGAGCTCTAAGTCCATTCCCAAAAAGACAATGAAGGCAAGGCAGTGTCTCAGACATGACTTGCTGGGCTTCTGAAGAGAAGCAGCGTTGCGTACAGGCTCAGAAAACCCAAAATGTTGGTGTTCATGAGCCTTTCCAGAGCTTTGTGGAATGTCTTCCAGGCCTAACACACCTTACTGCGATGTTACAATGGAAATACAGGCAGCTGAGACTGTGTTTTCATTATACGAGTGCACTGGCAACAATACGGAGTTCAGGAGTTCCTCTGCCTCCCACACCTACTTCACAGACTGTCAATTTTAGCTCCATGAAATGGTGCATCATCTCCTCAGTTGTCTTGTACAATTGGCTGCAGGGTCATGCTGTAAACCGGAGCAGCAAACGGGGCGCAGGGTGGGCCACAGGCATTAATGAATATTGCCATATTAGTGAATATTGCCATTGGTATCATGAAAGCATGGTCTCCACTTGAGCTCTGCTGTACTGCAACCATCTACATGCGCTTAACTTAATTGTTGGGTGAGTCCTTAAGAACCGGGTTGACTATGCAGCGCTGTGCCTTGCCAGATGGACTGGGCTCAGACATTGCCCTTTGCTGGGGTGGAATGTCCAGCTCATGCATTAGCATTTAAGGAGAAGACACTGGTTCATTTCATTGCACGGCTCTGAGTTCCTCGTGCAACGGAAGCAGTGCAGAAAAGTTGCCAGGCCACTACTTGTCTCCTAACAGTTGAGTTTTGCAGCATGAGGCACAGGAAAGGTGCAATGCAGGCACTGGAAAACTGCTGCCTGCTTGCTTTATAGCAGTGAGAAAAACAACACAAATTGCTTTTGTTTTGTGAAATAGTTTCTTAACACTCTTCGGTGTGCATGATTTCATGTTGTCTACTCAGTGACCCCAGGCCTTCTGCTGACAGAAATTATTGAGCAAGTTAGCTCAGTTGGAAGATTTACACAGTTCCTGATCTCCAGGGTGTCAGATTTTGGTCCAAATACACCTTCAATGCATCGGTTCCTTTTACATTTATCTTTTTATTCGTTTTTCTTATTCTATAAGAATGGCACAAGGAAGTCAGAAGACATTTACTTGTATGGCTATCTGCAAGGTGTTTCTTTATGACTGAAGTCAATTCAACCCTCCAGAGCTGCTAACATTGGCTGCTGCAGTAATGTCACATCCTGCATGAATTCCTGGGGTGAACATTTTCACTTTTTCTGAGCTATCTGTCCTCTGCACACCATAGTAGTTAGACAAAAGAATCATATGGGATGAGGATACTAACCAGTCGTAGCTGGAAATCATAGGATCATAGAATGCTTTAGGTTGGAAGAGACCTTCAAAGGTCATCTGGTCCAACCCCTCTGCAATGAGCAGGGAAATCCTCAACCAGGTCAGGTTGCTCAGAGCCCCGTCCAACCTGACCTTGAATGGTTCCAGGGATGGGCATCTACCACCTCTCTGGGTACTTGGTCCAGTGTTTCACCACCCTCACTGTAAAAAAAAAAAAATCTTCCTTATATCCAGTCTAAATCTACCCTCTTCTAGTTTAAAACCATTACCCCTTGTCCTGTCACAACAGGCCCTGCTAAAAAGTTTGTCCCCATCTTTCCTACAGGCCCCCTTTAAGCACTGAAAGGCCACAACAAGGCCTTCCTGGAGCCTCCTCTTCTCCAGGCCGAACAACCCCAACTCTCTCAGCCTTTCTTCATGTTAGGAAATTGTCCTACCAGGAGCAATCTTGTCAGATGTCCAGAATAAGCCCTAATTACTGAGGAAAGGCACTAAAAAGGCAAAGAACTGAGGAAAAAAAAAAAAAGTTGAATACAAAGAATAATCTCCAGTTTTCTCACTCCAAAATGGACGGGTTCACAGCATCCCTCTTCTCCCCTTCCATGTTTCGCTCTTCCAAGGGTGTTCAACCTGTCCCTCAAAGCTGGCCCTGTAAATCATGTGCCTGTCACACGCACACGTTGCTCAAACCACAGAGGGGCAAGCAGCAGCGGGACATCCCTCCTGCCTGCGCGGGAAGCGCAGATGTGACACAGCACAAGACACAGCATACGCAGTCTGCCAGCAACCACAGCCAGCCAGGGCTCCTGGCATCAGGCTAACTCCACCAGCAGCAAGGACTTCTTGTATAGCATCAGATGGTGAGTCAGTTGCTAGAAATAAAGCCAGAAGAGTGCCTGATTCTTTCCTAAAATCCCAAAATAACACATTCTTTTATTTCCTCATCGAATGACTGGACACTGTGTGTTGTCGTTCCGTTATGTTACAGGTACGCAGGCTACAGTGACGTCTCTGTCAGGTCTTACTTCTCATTCAGTTTATAATGTACTTGATACTTCTGTAGCTGCATTACAACATCATTCTATCCATTTTCCCTTTTTTTTTTTTTTTTTTTTTTTTTTTTTTTTTTTGTCCCCAAGCAAAGCAAGTAATAACTTCTCTTTCAGCTATAAATTCCCAGGGCTTTGCAGCACTGCTCTTTTCAGAGTGCCAGTCCCAGCTAAACGAATGCCACGTTAAGGTACCCAGCTTACCTTTGTCATCTCCAAAAAGCCAGGTTCTTCCTCAGACTTTCGTTAAGTAGGGTGCACTCTTCAGTAAGTGCTGCATAAAGGAGCTGGAGCTCATAAAAGAATATAAAACAGCCTCTCAATGGCTGCAACAGCTAGAAGAGCAAACAAACCCTGAGATGCATTAATGAGGAATGAAGCACAAATCAGCAGAGAGACAAAAGACAAGAGAAACAGCACTGTGGAGAATTATCTGCATATCATCTCAAGGTGATCAGAGAACTAAAATTATTACAGGCATACAAGCACATGACTATCTATTAATTTGGCATTAGCTGTCATTTTAATTTGGTATCTGAGTAATCTGGTCTAAAAAGCTCCAAATAAAGATGACACTTAATGCAAGTAATTTGGAATAAAAAAAATCTCAGAGAATAGAATGGACTTGAATCTGAGTTCCCACTTCAGATGTGGAGATGATTAAGTCAGGGATGATGTAAGCAGCAATAAACTTCCACTGTGTCTTTGTGGGGGGTACTCATTTCATGGCTGGCTCAGAGAAGTTTCCAGGGACAGAGCACATGGATACTGAAAAGCAGCAAAAAACAGTTCTGAAGAGGGGTGAAAGGACATTTTGTCTTAAAAAAGATGCCGAGAAAAGATGTTTCATGAAAGAACCTCTCAGAATGAATCAGCTCTTTGGAGTGCGTCAAGTTAGCTTTACAAAACAGACTGTTTCTGTGTATTCACCATTCAGAAACCTTCAGTGAATCAGTGAATTAATTTCTTTCGGGAAGTTTCTCAAAAGTGCCTCACCAATGTTACTGAAGAATTAATCTTTATAATTCAGCTGTCAAGCAGTGTGACTGATCACCTATAGTCTTATTCTTGCTCCCTCATTAAATGGTCTCTGCTTTAAAAAGACTTTTTCCCCTAAAAAAAAAAATCCTCTCCTAGTCACAAAATTAATCTTAAATTTAAGCAGCCTTGAAGATCAAAGTTCTTAACTTTGTGTTTATTAGTCCCAGTCAGAATTATAGTTCTCTGAAAATAGTAGGAAAGCAAAAGTTTTGTTCCTTAGAAAACTCAGGGAGGGAACGTAAGTAGGGCATAGACAATGGATTTGAAGATACAGGCTGATCCTCTCAAATAACCTTGTACAAGACTTTCTGGGCTTCTGTAAAATGGGAATATTAATAATTCAGAAAATCATTAAGAGAATGATCACTGTGGATTTGGAGCTCCAAAACATTATACCAGGTAATGAGACCATAGGGGAAGAGATGAAGGATGGACATATCTGAGATCTGATCAGCTCTGAGGCGGGCAGTTTGAGCAAGAATCTAGCCAACAGAAGGACCATCAGTGAACGGCTGGGAAGAGAGATGTGCTTTTAGGAAGCAGAACTGAAATATTTCTCCCCTGATGGTAATTAAATTGTGGAATGTCCAACCAAATCTACCAAAGCAGTTGCAACAAAAAATCGTACTGAAATAAAAGTTGAATGTAGTCAGGTGCTACCAATTAGAAATTGTATCTTCGTCCAGAACCAATGAATGGGTGTATCTCCAATTTATTCACACATTATTAGAAAGCCACAGCAGCACCTCTGTTTGCAGACTTTCCATGACTGTGAGAACAGCTGCAATCACTCACACAAAAGCTCGAAGATGACAGAAATGGTCCATGTGCTCTTTCCATAATTTAGACTTACTATGAAGTTCCTGCCACAACAATGTAGCAACAGTAAAGAGCTTGGTTATTGCAGAACATAAAATTTTCAAATCATCACTGTGAAGACACACAGCCTGAGTTTTTTTCCACTCTCTTAATCCCTGAAAGATATGCTTCCTCTAATTGTCCAAATATTATTTCCTCTTCAGACTTCCAGGCAACACAACAGAATGTGAACCTTTTCATTATTTTGCTCGTAAGCATTAACTGGATAACCAGATAATACTACAAATATCAGGAGCTGAAAGTAAAATATACAGTACCAAACATAAACATTAAAACCTAGGTGAACCTAGTTCAGGTTGGGTTGTTCCAATACAGATTTTTGTTGTAGGTGGTTCTCCTCCATATTCATTACATTCTTATTTCGTCTAGGTTTTCTTTCCCTCCTAGATCACACAGTGCAAATTAAGGAGGCATTGCTGCCCTGAGGCTCCCTTCCACAAAATCCCTGTGAGGTGGTCACAGATGTGCCAGCGTAGGAGTACAAAGGATCTATAGTTTGCTCCCTTCTATTCATTCAGCAGCGCATGAAAGTTTCTGGGACTGACCTTTTTCCTTTCCTGCAGTCAGCTTTAAAAACGCGTTTTCTGCTAAGGGCATATCGAGTCTTGACATGAGAATGCCAGAGTGAGCTGTGAAATGGTTCCCAGCCTCCTAAGCTTGACTGTCTGTTGCCCTTTCTTTAGAAAGACGTGCGTAAACACTTGTATAAACATGAGATTCCACAAGAATCAGCATTTATACTGCTTGAATATGAAAAGCTACTAAATGGAGAGCTAAGGATGTTACCTGGGGTCCAGAATGGTACTTGTCACTAGCTAAGTCAATAAGGATAAAAACATAACACCATAGATTCAATTTATATACATAAAATATATGTATATAAATATATTTTATATTTATATACATATGTTTTCATATAATATATGAATATATTTATCATTCATATATTCATCATGGGTTTAACATTTTTCTTTTGTACTAATGTCTATGTTTTATATACAAAAATATACTGCATATTTATACGCCCAAGCCACTTCACACATGCTGGGACACCAGAATGCACCTGCTCGGATGTGCAAATCCAGATTCACCCCACCTGATTGCACTCAGCAGGCTGCTCTCCACTTTCATTCACCATCATCTGGGTTAGGATATACACACAGGGAAGAGATTGTCTGCCTCCTGAAACATGTCTCCAGGCCTGAGGCTCGGAGTCCTGTCACCAAGATGCCAGAGTCCAAAGCCCTCCCCCCCCCAGACTCCATGTTTAAATCAGTGAGAAAAATAGCAGCGGGTTAACTGTCATCTGCTCGCTGACTATGCAGAGGAGCTTGGGGAACCAGATGTTTATCTGGGGCACATCATTTAAGAAAGCATTAAGAAAGCTTTAGAGTGTCCTTTAATTTGGCATGTTGCAAGAGATAGATGAGGGCATTTCTGGGCCTCTAATCTACCCAGGATGATGGACACTGGATAGTGACCTTTAATCCACCCCCATCACCACTTGGACCTTTCACCATCTACATCGCCCTGAAACCACCACTGGCCTACTTCAGGCCTGTTCTATCATCTGTCTCATTTGACACACTGCTGTCACAGATTTTACCACCCCAGAAAGAAGAAAAATTGCATTGTATTCTTTTTCCTGGAGCATCAACATCGAAATCTGCCTCTGCTGTTGAGTAGCCCGGAGCTGGCTCTTCTTACCTGGACAGCAAGGGAGTAGGCAAGAACAACACCTTTGTCCCCAGGCTCTGATTCACTGCTCAAAGCTGGCAGAAAATCTGGCAGCCTTTTTAACGACGCCTTGCATGCCCACCTGCAACAGTTTTGCTACATGGAGACAGGCAAATGCTGTTTGCAGCTTGGTCAGCTTGCACCAAATTACTTTGCTCAGAAACAAAGCTTTTCTGGGGGCATTCCAGAAATGGTGGGAGGCTGCTGAAAGCCATAGTGCCAATCTCCAACAGGAGACAGCACAACCCAGGCATGACTGTCCTAGCTTTAGCCCTAGAGTCGAAATAGGAGTTAATCCAGTTCAGCATTACAAGCTTTGTGTCAGGGTAGGTGTGAAACAGTCCAGGTGCTCAGGACAAGCTGTGATAAAACATAAGATGAGAGTGTAATGAGGAGCTGGCAGAAGCTGTCTTGACCGTGGTGCTGACTACTGCAGGTTCTGGAAAGCTAGAGAAACTGCTAGTCGCTGCAGGCTAGAGCCCTGGAAGCCCAGAGAAGGAGGGAGGTCAGGTAGTATGTCCTTTAGATGAACGCTTTCTCTCTACAGTTGCCATACATTGCCTATGGCACATGTTGTCGTTGGAGACAGATGTTTTGCAGGATAAAAGTTAAACTGCCATGAAAGTCAAGAGACAAGATAAGAAAAATACTTTTCCATCTGGATCTGAAAGGATATTCGTATAAAATAACTGATTTATATAAAATATAGAGATTATACCAAGCAAATTTGCCATAATAATATGCTGAGAAAGCCTGGAAAACCTAAGAAAGCAAACCTAGACCAGGTAACATTTATATACTAGATCATCGATGACTTCTAAAATCAGCGTTTGTAATTCACTTATGTTAGATAGATGAAACAGCAAAAATCCAGCTGCACTAGTCTGAAAAAAAGTACAAAATCTTTTGTTGGTAGTGATGCCGTGAAAAGCCGGAATTGAAGACTCAATAGTCGGAAGACTATTAAGCAGGTATTCTTTATTACAGCGCCGGGCACACGGGGGACCTCTCCTCAAAACGTGTGCACCGAAAGGACACACTTACTTGGTATTTATTCTATGTTAACATACACATTCATTACATTTGCAAGAAATGCTTATCATAGTTTTACTGAGAACTCATTAGTATATGGTAATGTCCGTCGCGCATGTTTGTTTGGCGTCTCTCGGTGATCGGCGGGGTCTTCAGATTATCCTGCAGCCTCCTTATCTCTGTAGTCTGCATACCTGTTCTCCCAAGGCCCAGGTGCCTACTGGGATTATTCAGGAGTCCCTTATCTTGCAGCTGTCCCATCCCAATTATTCACAAAGAACCAAGACTTGTTTTGGTTGTGCAATGATTCTGACCATCTGAAGTGATAACATCCCCTACATGTTACATTTGTTACATTTACAGTTATTAGTAGAGAAACAACAGTTACAGTGATTCCTTTTCCTGCCTTCAGTTACAAAAAAAAATCTGCAAATGGGATCAGGAAGAAATTAAGAAGCTACCAGTAATAAATAAGATGTACTGCCACATTTGTGGCAGTAGACTAGATAGACCCCTCCTAAACTCTTGCATGGTTAAATAACCTCCTCTCTTGTTTTCAGACATCAGAATTTTTATATACAGGAAATGGATCCTATAGGAGACACGTTGAATTCACAGCAGACTGTGTAAATATTTCCTGACACCATTATCATTGTATGGTATTTGGCCTGTGTCCCTCCTTGTCATAAAGGCTTCAAGAAGAAAAAGAATCATTAGTCATAGTTAGAGAAACAAATACAGGTAAAGTGCAGTCTAAAGACAAAACTTAAAATGGTTTAAAAAATGGGAAAGACAAGTGTTAGTGTCCCCAAAAGCCTCCTTGTTGCTAAATTGTATCTGCGAAGCCATGTTGATTGGCCTGAATACTCTCCCGTAGACCTCAGTCAAGAAATACAGTTTATTTGTATCGAAGTGAATATTGACCTTCAATACCTGCTAGTACTTACATCTTTCTTGGTAACATCTCATGGGTCAATGCTTGACCATCAAAGGTGGTTATAGGTCGTGACTTAGTACGTGAGACACCGTCATCCTTGTGAGCTTGCTGGTCGGATGGGTGGGAGCAGGGCATGCCATCGAGATCCAAGTTCACAGAGCGGTCAGGTTATCCACCAGTTCCACCCACCCATCAGCTCGGCTTTTGTTGTCTGAAAAGCAAAAAGGGTTCTGCTCTGGTCCCTCAACAGCAATTAAACACCTTGAAATAAGTTGTGACTGTTGATAGAAAGTCTCTATGAAACAAATAAGGGAAATTACTGAGGTTCTTGTATTTTTCATGATAACAAACTTCCACATGCAGTGTGCTGAACCAGATGTATGCAACAAGGCCTTGCTGCACTTCAGTAATTTCATATGCCTAAAGAGGAAATCAGTGCTGAACACATTCCAGAGCAGTCATAGAAATACCAATGCTTCTGAATGTTTCCTCTAGCCTATGGCTCTTCCATCATTATTATAAAGCAATTCTTCCAATACCATTACTCCAGTGCAGAATACCATGAATGCTGAAACTCAGATTTAGCAGTGAAAAAACACTGTTCTTCAAACCAATCTGTCAATCCGGAGAAGAAAAACGGCAGACGAATATTTATGTTGTTCAGTGTGGTTTTTTTCTTTCATGGTATTAAATCAGTTTAACTTTGGTTTCTGGAAAATAAGTTGCCCATCATCACAAATAAGCAATTGTTTAAAATTAATTCTGGCTCTAAGCATTCTCTCAAGGTTTTCTTTGAAAAAAAGGGACCTAAAATTAGGCATGATTTCTGGGTGGCCTGAATGGTCTGCTAGCTGGTGGTCCAGAGAATCAGCAAGTTCAGCTGAAGTATAATGGGACTGCAGAGGACTTATTTACATATTAATTTAGGCATTCATCTCTGAAAACATTGATTCTTTTTCTCTCTGTTTAAAAACTGGTTCCATATGAAGTCAAAGGATTCTGAAAATAAACACTGATTTACTCCCTTGAATGCATTGATCAGTATATCCACGGTGTCTTTTACTATTAGGCTATACCAGCACACAGGCAATTTGTTCCACTCCAAAAAACCGCAGCGAACCATTCTAGCTTGCTGAGAGATGATACCGACAGCTTAGCAGACTGAGAGAGCAATTTGTCTGTTCTGTACAGAGACATAAATCTTTTCTCCTAACAGCTTTGTTTAAGGGACAGAACTGCTTGCTTCTACACTTGAACCTGCCACTGACACACACATGGTCATGGTGCAAAAGAAGCTGTACTGAGGAAGAACGTTTACATTTACAACAGCCGACTTAAATAGTGTTGCCCTCTCTAATGTGAGTTTATACAGCTGCAGAGTTCATGTTGTCATTCGAACTTTCAGTGCTGCAGTGCTTGTGGCCCTGTGCCTTACTACAGCACACACGTACAAATTCCACCTGCGCCTTCCCGGGACAGGGGCAGCTCTTGCGTTCAAGCATTACACTCGAGATGTGTCCCTGTCGGCCTCCCAGGGCCCTGAGGAAGAGGCCTATCATCACAGCTCATCAAGCTGCAGGAACCGCGTTCCTCTCTCCAAAATCTTCTGAAAACAAGCGGAATGACAGATTTTTCCATGCCCCCCTAGATTGTACTGCAGCAATTAAAAAAATGGACAAAGGCTCAAATTTTGTGAGTTGGATACCCTCCACAAAAGAAGCTATCGATGTGGAAATTTTTACTCTATTTGAAAATGAAATTATTAAGTTATGTAAGGAAAAACCGGTTTATCATTAAAAAGAGGAAAATATAGATGCTTGTTATTAGTGTATAATCTTACACTTGGCTAAGAATATTGTAAAGGCTGCGCTAAGGTCCGGGTGAAAGACTTCTTGCCCAGAATTATGCCCCTGACAGATGCCCACAGCAAAAGCTTAGGGAAGAGCGTGAGCTAAGCACAAGCAGGTGGTGATAGCTTTGCCATCCGGGCTCCAGCAATTACCATTTTAAGGATTTGCTGAATAGAGGTTGCAACTGGACAATTATGTTTAATAGCCCTTGATGGATCTTGCTAGTAGCTACTAATCGAAAAGGGAGGCTGTTTTGTCACTTCATGACTGATTAGTTGCTTTGAAAGCTCTCAGTGAGGACCTTGTGTGAGGCTTTTTAGTAATCCAGGTACACTGCAGAAGCCAAATCACCCTTATTCATATGCTCGCTCACTTTCTGAAAGAATGCCCTCAGGTTTGAGGCGAAGCTGTGCAGGTGCCCTGCAGCCTCTGGAAAAACCGGCATCGCATTTGTTGCCCCTTGTCTTCTGGGACAACTGCCAGAGCCAGTTAAATAACAGCTAGCGGTTCAACAATTTCATATTTTGTTTAAAATAGCCAGTGAAAGCATCTGATTCTACCGTTATGAATTTCTTTGAAATTAGCCATAGTGCCTGAAATATCAGCCCTGAAGGCAAAATGATCCCTAGCTGTTAATTTTCCTTCTCTGGAGATATTCAAGACCCGCCTGGACAAGGTCCTGTGCAGCCTGCTCTAGGTGACCCCGGCTTCGGCAGGGGGGTTGGACTAGATGATCCACAGAGGTCCCTTCCAACCCCTACCATTCTGTGACTCTGTGATTCTGTGATTTCTTGTTGCTGCAACAGGTTAGATGTTTTTGTGGAGCAAACACTAAAATCCTGCAGCCTGAACTCCTCATGACTACATTTCAAGAAGATTAGAACCTCTGTATTGCCACCGCTGACTGGCAAACTTTATGCTTAGCTGAAACACGTATTTGAGGGAAATATGTCCTCAATGCCTTTGAAAATGAAAGGAAGTTTATTAATAATACAGACCAGTAACATCTGATGTATATCTGATGTATATCAGCTCAAATAACATCCCTGCAGATACAACAAAATAAATAAAAATTACATTATCTTCTCTAAAAATATACTAGCCTTCTGTAACAGTTGTGCACTTTGTATGTATATATGTATTTCAAGGGTTATTTAAAAAACTTATTTCAACTGGCTCCAGTCACTGCTATCCAGAAAACACTGAGCAGCTAGTGTCTGGACCACTATCTTCTTCTAATCTTGACCTTAACTATGAGGTACAAAACTCTGAGGCCATTTAGAGCTAAACTGCCTCATTTAAAACTTGCCTATTAATCCTGAGCTAAAAATACCCATATTTCTGTAGATATCTGGTCTATTTTTAGATGAGACTGTAGTTACATGTATTTATCAAAAGAGATGCAATTAACAAAAATGTTACAGACCATACAATTATACGTATTGTGTACTATATATATAAAAATCATCATCTTTTTAGTTAATGTTGGGGTATATGCACCTCCATTATTTTCAGTGGAGAGAGGTGATGCTGCGCCAGCTAAGGTTCTGGCCCAGAGGCAGATTTCACATAATTAAGAGGCATTTATAAAAATTCGGGAAAAGGATTTGGCTCCAAATTACCCATTGTTAATAAAAAGAAATAAATAAAAAGCAAATGGCTGTGTATCAACAGTGTTGAAATGAAGAGTGAAGTGCCAACAAATGGATCAGAAGTGGTGGTACAGCATAAAGATCCACGGCAGTTCATTCCAAGTAACATATTGATGCATACAGGTACGTACGTGCACAGGTTGGTGTACACATCTAAACAGTGCATCAGTGCAACATGCAGATACGTAATTAAGCACATGCATGTTTATCTACATACACACATCTACATGAAAAATGTGAAATTACAAATACTCTCTGTGTGTCTGTACCAATGAGGATAAATTACATAACGAGGTGGTGACAGCATGGCTTTCAGTTCTGAACTAGTTTTTGTTAAATCTGCTCAGAGCAAAAGCCAAGGAAACCCTGCCTGCCTGCAAAAGAAAAAACAATCCAGAGAAGAGAGCCAGGTTACCACTTAACACCGAACATGCACAAAAGATGGGTAGGGGCAGCTTTCACCGCACCTCCTCTCTCTGTTCTCATCTGGCTGCTGATCGGTGTGTCCTCACGGGCTGGGGAGCCGGGCACCGGAGCAGTCACAGCTAACCAGCGTGCACCCCGGGACCCCGAGTGCGAGCCCCCTGCCAAGCCTGTGCGGAAAGCTGCCTTCGTTGGGCAAAGCCACCTCAGCCAGGCCGCTGGTCACTGATCCCTGAGGCCGGAGGCAGCCCAATGCAATGCCAGTTCTGGGTCCTCAGGTCCTCTCAGACACCCCGGGGGAGCCCGCCAATACACAAGACAGGATGATTTTGAAGAACGTAAATGGACCGAGGTCTTCTAAAATGTCACTGGCTGACAAAAAATAAGGGGAAAAAAATCATTCCTTGATGAATTCCGCAGGCTTCTTTAAACTGATCCCCAGGATGACTAATACAAACAGAAAGCTTCTCACTGTTGGACCACGAGACAAGACGGGAATAGACTGAAAGTTGTCAGTATTGGGTTTTAAAGGCATCCATCACACATTGGTACAATGGTAGCAGCAGTCTCCAAAATGCCAATTATTCAGACACACTGAACCATACGATGCTACACAAATTGAAGGAGTTTGACTTTATTACAAATATTTCTGTCTTTTCCTGTTAAGAACGTAGAGCATTATGTAGTGATGTAGAACTGTCTTGTTAATTTAACCTCGGAGAGCATTTTTCTCCAAGCAAACAGTAACAGAGGTAGAAACTAGTTTTCCTCTCTCACTTGCCTTGACTGTGATGGGGCTTAATAAAAAAGTTAATAACAGTCTTGACTAAATCTGCATTTAATCTTCTTTTGCCATGAATGGAGTGACAGCAATTTGCACAATCTGATGATTTTTTCCTTCTTTGCTTCATGACAGTAGCTGTATAAAACAGTTTCAGATTATTCACTCTTATCGAAAGAGGGATTAAGACCATAGATATTTACAAAAAATGTGTGTTGTTCATCAATTTCTACTCAGTAATGTATTTTTCTAGATGACAAAACATAATTTTATAAACAGGCATAATAATGCTTTACCATTTAAAACCATTGCATCATTTGATTTTGATCTACATAACTGGGTATTGTTAGAACAAAAAAACTTGCAAGTAAGAGATAAAGAGAAATATTTATTCTATAGTCTTACCTATTTACTTGAATCAGTATTTGATTTACAGCTAGGTGAGTCCTTAAAAATATGGCCTCTGAATTACATTTAATTTCAGATACGTCTAATTTCAGATTTTTTTAGGAGTCTTTGCACGGTCCATCAGAAAGAAGAGTTTTATGCTTTTGTGCTCCGCTTCTCTCTCATAGTAGAGACATAACCCTGGATATCATAATCTGTTATCACAGACATGATTTCAATATTACTTTTAATTTGGATGATCAAGGGGAAAAAAGGGGAATTTTTATAGATTTCACTTAAATCTAACTTAAAGTGAGCGAAATGTAGAGTCATGCTGTGTACACAGATTTATTCAAGAAAATTCATCCCTGTAGACTATTTTTCTGTTAACATCGTTGAGATAAAACCCACAACCAAATGGCCGATTTCCATGTAAATGCCGTCTGGGAGACATTTCCATTCTTTAAGTTGCACTGCCCTCTGGGGGAGATGATCTTCAGATATATCTCCATATCCATGGCAAGAGAACAAAAGCTTTCCTGAGTTTTCTCCTTCAGTTTTGAAGGCTGAACATTTTGCTTCCTCCAAACTTTATGCTGATGCTTGGTACGATTTTGGCTTTGCAGCACAAAGATGAGAGAAGCCCCATGACAGTGACCTTTTATTCCCTTGCACACATTGTATTTTTTGCGTGTGTGCTTGGAAATCTCGTCTGGGAAGGCCTGGAGCTGTTTTTACATTTTTCTGAGATTTGTGAATGTAAGGTAGTCTATCCATGGTGAAAGGTCTGATGCTGCTGTACCGTAGTGCTGGATGCTTCATGAAGCAAGGTCCTGGAGAAACATGCTCACAGCTTCTGCACAACTGGAAGTGGACAGAAAACATGTTGGGATCAACATTTTTCACAGAATGTTTTAACTTCTGTTCACACAGTGCACATTCCTAACACATACATGGGCACTGCCACACTGTGTGGAGAGCTGCTGGACTTTGGCTGTGCATGCTGCATGCGTGGTCGCCCTATGTACACCCAGCGCCTCCTGCAAGCCTTAGGGTTTATTCTGTGTATGCCAGGCAGGATATTCTTTGCACTGCGTTCCCAGCGTCCTACTTGCTTGTTCCTTCAAACAACGAATGCAATGAACAGTAACTCCATCACTGAGGGCAGGAGCTCATGGCAACAAGGGCAGCCTCCCTCAGCGTGAGGCTGGCAGGCAACTGGTCCGCCTCCTGTCCACAGCGATATCAGGATTCTCCCTCTCATGCTGTTGGCCAGTATGTTGAAGCACTAACAGTAAAGTATGGATTTGGAAAAGCCTAGCCTAAAGCATAAGCCTGTTTGGTGTACCTTGTTCTGTCCAGCTCGCCCTTCCTCTCAGCAGTCTGAGGACAGAATCTCAAGAGACAAAATGGTCACCAGGGCTTTTCTGCTGCAGGTCAAAGTGTGTGTAGCCATGTCTGGGATCCCCCACAATGCAGTGATTCGAAGATCCGGTAAGAAAAACCTAACAGTACAATGTATACTGTTAAGCAGGTATTCTTTATTGCGGCGCCGGGCACACGGGGGATTTCTCCTCCAAACGTGCGCGCCAGACACCCTGTTGCTTCAGGTTAAATACAATCACACAGGTAATTATTCATTATATTTCTAGGAACTAATTAGCATATGTAAATATCTTTCACGCATGTCTGCTAGTATCTTTGGGTGGTCTTCGGGGGTCCCAAGATGAAGGCCCATCCTCTTCATCACGCTGTTCACTGATTGACATTTGTTTTCTGCGCAAACTCAGTTCTAGCATTACGTATATCATGTCCTTCAGGTTGTTTTGCTCCAGTCTTGTTGCTCTCTTGGTGCCTCCTTATCTCTGTAGCTTAGCGCATTTGCCCTCCCAAGGCTGAGCTGTCTGGAGTAGAGTTATTTAGGAGTCTCTTTTATCCCACAATTATCCCAATTATTTGCTGAAAATCAAGACCACTTTTGTTTCACTTAATTATTTTGTCTAACGACTAAGTGATAGCTTGTGCCCATGTCCTTCCACTACATTCCTTAATGAGAAAACAGGGATTAGTGTAACAGTTATATTGTTAGATCACTATGCATGCAGAAATACAAGTTACAATACTAAAGACTACTAAAAACTAGAGAATATTAAGGCCTTTTTGTTGTAGTTTCACATTTCTTACAATCCTCTCTATCATTCCCCCCTTTTCTTTTAAGACTTTTGCTTCTTTTAGATCAAAAAGTCTTAGTAATCATTAGATCAGTCTATTCTTACATTGCCAGCATAATTGATTACAGCACTTGCAGCACTGAATCATTATGCAGGCCAAAACACATACACCTACTATCACAAGAGCTAGGAAAAATAGGTTCTTTAACCAGGATAAATTTGGTAGCCATGAGGTGAGTTTATTCCACATTTCCTCAAATCCGTAGGAAGTATCATCTTTAACTACTTCGTGTAATATTCTGGTGTTAAATAAATCTTACCTTGTTCACTTGCTCCCAAATCTTTTACTAATTTCATATCTTCTTTTGAATATTTAAATTCCATTTCTGTATCTACGAGTTTACCGTCTGGTACCAGTGCCAAGGTTTTTACAAAACTTCTTTCTGCTGCCCTTTTAGCCTCTTGATCTGCTAGTTTATTTCCCAGTTCCTGTTCAGTGTTACCTTTTTGATGTCCTCTGCAATGCATTATTGCCACTTGTTCTGGTAGATTTATAGCATCCAAAAGCTGTAAGATTTCTTTTGCATGTTTGATCTGTTTACCTTGAGCTGTGAGCAGTCCTCGTTCTTTCCACAATGCTCCATGAGCATGGACGACCCCGAAGGCGTATTTGGAGTCTGTCCAAATATTTATTTTCTTTCCTTTCGCCAATTCTAAGGCTCTGGTTAAAGTGATTATCTCTGCCTTTTGAGCAGACGTACCTGCAGGTAAAGGTTCTGCCTCGATTACCTTGTGTGCGGTGGTTACTGCATACCCTGCTTTACGAGCTCCGTCTTTTATGAAGCTGCTTCCATCGGTGAACCAGGAGTCCTCTGTGCTTTCCAACGGTTCCTCCTTTAAATCAGGTCTGCTGGAATAGACTGTTTCAATAGTCTCCAAGCAGTCGTGCGTTAGGGGTTCCATAGTGGCGGAATCTTTACTAAGAAAAGATGCTGGATTTACAATGTTAGCTGTCACAATATTAACATCATCTTGTTCCACCAAAATAGCCTGGTACTTTAGGAATCGGGATGGTGAGAGCCAATGGTCCCCTTTTTGTTCCAATACTGCAGAAACTGTGTGTGAGACTATGACTGTCATTTTCTGGCCCATAGTGAACTTACGAGCTTGTTGAATGTTAAGGACAACTGCTGCCACAGCTCGCAGACACCCAGGCCATCCTTTGCTTACCTCATCCAATTGTTTGGAGAAATATGCCACTGCTCTCTTGTGCGGCCCCAGCTGTTGAGCGAGCACTCCCAGGGCAATGCCTTGTCTCTCGTGAGAAAACAGCCAAAAGGGTTTTAGAACATTTGGAAGTCCAAGAGCCGGGGCTCTCACAAGTTCCTTTTTTAACTGTTCAAAAGCCCTTTTTGCATCTCCGGTCCAAATTAGGTATCTGGCATTATTTTTCAACAGTTCATATAAGGGCTTTACCATTAGTCCATAATTATATATCCATAGTCTACACCATCCTGTCATTCCTAAAAAGGTTCTTAATTCTTTTACCGTTTGTGGTTCTGGAGTCCGGCAGATTGCTTCTTTCCTCTCTCTTCCCAGTTCTCGTTGTCCTCTTGAGATTTTGAGTCCGAGGTAAGTCACTTGTTGTTGAATCATCTGAGCTTTCTGTTGAGAAACTCGATAACCATTAAGTCCCAGAAAATTAAGAAGACTCACTGTCCATTTTCTGCAATCCCCCTCTGTTTCTGCAGCGATGAGGAGATCATCGACAGATTGTAACCAAGTCCCCTTTTGTGTCGGAGGATTCCACTTTTCGAGATCCCGAGCTAGCTGATTTCCAAAGATGGTAGGGCTATTTTTGAAACCTTGGGGTAACACTGTCCAGGTTAACTGGGTTTTTCGTCCAGAATCTGGATTTTCCCATTCAAAAGCGAATAGGTTCTGACTGTTTGAGGCCAGAGGTAAACAGAAAAAGGCATCTTTTAAATCCAGTACAGTAAACCATCCCTGGCTATCTTCCAGTTTATTCAACAAGGTATAGGGATTAGCTACTACTGGGTAGAGATCTTCCACGATTTTATTAATTGCCCTCAAATCTTGTACTAACCTGTAACTTTTCCCATCCGACTTTTTCACTGGCAAAATGGGGGTGTTGTATTCAGATTCACATTCTATTAACAATCCAAAATTTATAAAACTATCAATTATTTTCTTAATTCCTCTTCGGTCCTCTAGCTTAAGGGGGTATTGTTTGATCTTAACTGGTCGAGCTCCAATAGGTCTCGTCCTAGAAGGGACTTAGGGGCCCCAGGCAGGTACAAAAATCTGTGTATTCCAATGTGTTTACCTAATTTGTACTTTAATGGTTTTAGAAAATATGCCTTTTCCGATTGGCCTGTAGCACCCACAACGGTTATAAAATCCTTATCCAAAGGCATCAGTTGTTGATTTAAAACAGAAAACGACGCACCAGTGTCTACCAAAAATTCCACATTCTGTTTCCCTAGCTTTATGTTAACCAGTGGATCCGCTAGGGTGGATTCCCCAGGTTCCCGTCATTCAGTATCCTGTAGGTCAGCAACTATTCTGGGGCAGGGTGCCTTTTTTCTTCTGTGGACATTCCCTCTGCCAATGTCCGAATCCTTTACAACGAGCACACTGATTGCTTTTTAGTCTCCTTTAATCGTAATTCCTCTTACTGTTCTCATCCCTGTTACGATACACTCGCCACGCCTCTTCCACTAGTTTCTCTAAATTCCTTACATCTGGTTCTTTAAGTCTCTGCAGCTTCTTTCTAATATCGTTAGCAGCCTGTCCTATAAATAGAGATATTAGCTGCTGTCTAGCTGCATCTGATGCTGGATCCATGGCAGTGTATTTCCGCACTGCTGTTCGTAATCTATCTAAGAATTCTGTCAGAGTTTCTGTCGGACCTTGTTTTACTTCATATAAGGCTGACCAGTTTACTGCTTTCGGGATCCCGTGTTCCAGCCCATACTGAATCCAAATACGGTATTGCTGTAACAGTCGATACTGGGTTTGATCATTAGGGTCCCACCCCGGGTCTCTAAGTGGAACATGTTGTTCCTCGGTCCCTTGTAAAGTACCTGCAGTAATTTGTGCCCTCACATGATCCCTTGCTGTTTTTAACACAATTCCTTTCTCAGTCTCTGTCATTGCCTCTAACATCAAATCCACATCTTTCCAATCCGGATTCAAATTCTTAACTATCCATTCAAATTTCTTGGCTACCCTGCTAGGATCTTCCCTGTATTCCCTTACAGTTTCTCTCCATTTGTCTATATCTTCCATCTGGAAGGGTGTTCTTATCAGGGTTGGCCCCCCCGGCCCCATCGCCTGTCTTAAAGGGGCTTGGATGATGGGTCCCACCTTACTACGAGTCCGAGCAGTGATGGGACTTGACCCGCTAGGTGGCGCTCCGCCCTCATCAGAGGCCTCGTCCCCGTCTGCGCGGGCGGGGGTTCCCGCAGCCGACCCAGCATCAGGGAGAGGGGGGGTGACACAAAATCCTCCATACGCTCTTCTAATTTCTTCCGATTCCCTTTTGTTTTTAGACACCTTTGCCCTATGCTGCACGCAGAACAACACCGCTAAAGTCTTCCCGGCTCTTTCTTTCTATCCCTTTCCAATGCCAACACAAGGGGATCCTGCGGGGCTAGATTTATACCACTTTCTTTTTGCCACTCGGGGTGATTTCGCAAAGTGAAAAACATATCGGCATATGAGACCTCATCCCATTTTCCTTCTCTTCTCAAGAACAACATTAGCTGTAGCAAAGTATTATAATCCAGGGTCCCATTCTCAGGCCACTTTGCCTCCTCATTTAACTTGTACAACGGCCACCATTGATTACAATACTTAACTAACGTCCTTTTATTCACAATACCTCCTGGGGGTCCCCCTATCTCCTTCCAGTGTTGCAAAATACAGCCCAAGGGGCTCTTCTTCAGAATCTCTTTGCTCTGTGAAGTTCCCATTATGCAGCACATCCACCTCTTTGTTCCCCAATCAATGTACAGCAAACCCTAACAAACAAACCTAAACAAATCCTTCTAACGCCGATAGCTCTAATTACTTAACCAAAATTCTATACTTTAAGCTAAGAGAAATAGTTACTGAACCGCGATTTTACACCAGAACGTTATACGACACTTAAAACAACTATTACAATTATCACTAGTAGTATTCCGTCGATAACAACAATGGGATAATTACTTTAAAATAAACATTCACTGTTTTCTTACGCTTTGTTCTTTACCGGTCGCTTCCCTCGCGGGAGAACAGAACCGCAGGTCAAAACTCCACACTCACCCTTGTTTCTATGTCTCATTCACACAGAGGCCTCACACACAGTCACACAATTTTCACCCGGAGTTACTGCAATCCGAACCGTTTGCCAGAACCGTAGTCAATTTCCAGAATAATGATCCATGTATCAGTCAAGACCGTGTCCAGTGGGGACTCAAACCCCTACAGTGGGGACTCAAACCCCCCACAGTGGGGACTCAAACCCCTATATACCTCTAAGGTGCTAGCAGCCCGGTATACTCTCCCTGCGTAATTAAATTACGACTTAGGGGACTCGAACCCCGTTGCTTAGTAAAAAGTAGTAAAAGAATACCTTTACTCATGGATGGTCCTTGTCTGTTCCCGCGGTGATCCAGATAAGGCGAGGAGCCCCTTCGGGAAAAGGCTCCCGAGGGCCCAAGGGGGTCCTGTTCTTACCGGGTCCCGCAGCCGAACAGAGTGAGTCCCATCTGGGGTGCCAAATTGATTCGAAGATCCGGTAAGAAAAACCTAACAGTACAATGTATACTGTTAAGCAGGTATTCTTTATTGCGGCGCCGGGCACACGGGGGATTTCTCCTCCAAACGTGCGCGCCAGACACCCTGTTGCTTCAGGTTAAATACAATCACACAGGTAATTATTCATTATATTTCTAGGAACTAATTAGCATATGTAAATATCTTTCACGCATGTCTGCTAGTATCTTTGGGTGGTCTTCGGGGGTCCCAAGATGAAGGCCCATCCTCTTCATCACGCTGTTCACTGATTGACATTTGTTTTCTGCGCAAACTCAGTTCTAGCATTACGTATATCATGTCCTTCAGGTTGTTTTGCTCCAGTCTTGTTGCTCTCTTGGTGCCTCCTTATCTCTGTAGCTTAGCGCATTTGCCCTCCCAAGGCTGAGCTGTCTGGAGTAGAGTTATTTAGGAGTCTCTTTTATCCCACAATTATCCCAATTATTTGCTGAAAATCAAGACCACTTTTGTTTCACTTAATTATTTTGTCTAACGACTAAGTGATAGCTTGTGCCCATGTCCTTCCACTACATTCCTTAATGAGAAAACAGGGATTAGTGTAACAGTTATATTGTTAGATCACTATGCATGCAGAAATACAAGTTACAATACTAAAGACTACTAAAAACTAGAGAATATTAAGGCCTTTTTGTTGTAGTTTCACATTTCTTACAATCCTCTCTATCAGCAGCTCTGGGCTCTCTGCAGACCTGGTGTTCACTGAAGGAGCTGACGGCAGTTGCTTGTGCAGACCATGGAACTGACAGGTGGTCCCTTGTCTGGAGAAATCCAATTTTCCAATCACAGTCTGACAAAAAGGCAGTTTTTAGTGAGAAGCTCCTCAACACAAACAAGAAAACAATATGATTTAAAGCTGTCAGGCAAGCTGTATGACTTGAAAGTGTAATAGAACTCCAGGAGAGGAATTCCTGCAGCAGATAGGGTCTTTCTTTAAAGTTGTTAGAAAGGATGTGTGATGAAGGAGAAGAACTTGGTTCAGGTGAAGCGTATGTAATGCTTCAGTGTCTGTCCACAGTAGATGCTCCAAAAAAAACAACAGAGAGAGTGAAAGAATCAGAGAACAATGTTGTGATTTAACATTTCGAAAGAAAAGAGATCATGTTGGTCTCTCAGAAATAGTCTGCCTTGACTATCAGAGGTTTTTGTAAGGAAAAAGAGCTCACTGTGAAGATCGTGGGAATACTGAAGCAAGAAAAAAATCTGTAACTAATGAAAACTCGTATTTGGAAAAGGGTAAGGGCTTCTGAAAGGAGAGGGAACGTACTCCCGTTTTGAGAGATTACAAACCCATCACCCAAAGCAAGCCACGGTGTCAGCTGTGAGCTGACGCTGAGCCTGCAGGACCGTCTGGCTGTCCTGGCCGTGCTTCGTAGATGAAGACAGCGCACCTGACTGGCTCAGACTAGTGCCCAAGCGATCATTAAGAATCACTGTTGGGGATCCACTGGCCGAACTAGATGGACTCCAAACATTTTTCCCCGGCCCCTGTCCACCTGTTGCTCTTCTGGGCAGATGCGGGACGCAGGATGACCCAGTCCTCATTGACCGCCAGTCCCAGCCTCGTGTCCCTGCAGCTGGGAGCAGAAGAGAGCCCCACTCGCCGCCTCCCTTTCCCCACAGCTTTTCTCCTCCTTGATGTAGCTGCAAATCCTCTCCCAGCCCCCTGCCTCACATGGAGGAAGGTCCCGCCATGCTACAGCGAGTCTTGCGGGGGAAGATGGCTCCCACCGGCGCTCACCCGTGTCCCAACTGCTGTCTCGGGGCAGGGCGAAGTGGCGGCAGGAGGCTGAGGACAACCCGGTGGCCAGGGGCAGGCAGATCATTTGGCCACAGAGCAGAGGTACCCCAGCTGGCTGTTGATCCCCGTCCCACCCTCAAGTACCTCCACGCCACCAACATTTCTACTTTTACAGAGACTGACAAACGCTTTCTTCACCTTTCGGCAAGGACCAGCGCGCTGCATGCTATTTCCGTTCAGCGCTCAACGTCTGCCAACGCCACGCGCTTGCCTCGCAAACGAACAGCTATAACCATGTTCTTCATTATCCCCATTCCCTTTTTCACCACTGAATGACAATCGCGGCCCTAAACCTTCAGAGTGCAAAAGCTCCTTCTCAGCTTTTTCTCGTCATGTTTGATTTTGATTTTGGAAATAGGATCGCCTTTAAAATCTGTGACAAACGATAGATTTGGCAGCTAGGTGAGTCCAGCCTGGGCAGTAGCTCTGTCTGTAGCACTGTGATCGCTTCACGTGTTTGTAAGAAGACAAACCTGGGAGTCAAAAATGTTTCTTAATTCACAAAATTTACAGACGTTTTACTCCATGTGGAATGTCCTACCTCATACTGCTTTTATTTAAAAATTATTTATCCTTCTTAAGGGCCTACTTTTGGACACCAGAACGCATTTGACAGAACAAACCGCTGCCTTTTCTCAGCAGGACGGTATCCTCCGTGCTACGACGTCTCTATCACTAAAATGCACATTTTCTGTTCCTCGGTGGTCCAACTATTTTATGAAGACCTTTGAGGAACACGTCTTCTTTCCAGACTGTTTTATTTTCAGGGCGATGTTCATCATCTCCTACGCGGCACCGCCACGGCGGCCTGAAGGCCCCGCGGGGTTTCACCCGCTTTTTTCGGGACGAAGCCTGCCCTTGTGCGGTGGGGGCCCGTGAGGGGAGACCCGCCGGGCCGGCCCCTGTCAAAGGTGGCCCGACCGCCATAGCTCCGCGGAGACGCCCGTCCCGCCCCGGAAGTGACGTTGACGCCGCCGCCGGAGCAGCCGGAAGCGCCGCCGGGAGCAGTAAACAACCCCGTCGGGAGGCCGCGGCCGCCGCGCTTCCATCTTTGAGGCGCCGGGACCAGGGCCGGAGCGGGCGGCGGATCATGGGCGGCGTCCTGGGCCTCTGCTCCATGGCGAGCTGGGTGAGGCGGCGCGGCGCGACGGGGCGGGCGGGCGCGGTGGTTCCCTGCACCTCTGTGCCCGCCGCAGGCCCGCGGCCGGCCCTGCCCCCCCCCCCCCCCGGGGCCTTTGTCTCTTAGGGGCGGGGGCGTCTGCGGCGCTGCCCGCCTTACCCCTTGTCAAGCGCGGGGAGGCTGCGGGCCCGCTCCTGCGGGGCATGGCTCTCTCCCCGGGAGGCGATGGGCCTTGGGGCGCGCCCCGCGGCGGTGCCCGGTCCGTTCCCACCCCCACCCCCCCCCCGGAGGGGGGGGGCACGGACCGGGCACCGCCGCGGCGAGGGAGGGGGTGTGTGTCTGAGCCGTTTCGCTGGGGAGATGGGGAGCTTCGTGCTTCCTCGGCCGTATTGTATTTAATTCCTCTTTTCTTACGGCTTTGTCTTGAGCAGCTCCACCCTTTGTAGCACCTTTGTCTGACCGAGCCGTCGGTTTCTCGCCGCACGGTAGTCTGTGGTGATGTGTCGGCACCGTGCTGAGCATCATCAGGTGGTTTTTCTTAGTGGGAAACGGTAGTTTGAGATGGTTTTGAAACTGTCGGCACTATGCAGAATAACAGAGAAGTCAGTAGAGCTCCCGCATAGCAGTCCTTAGCTGAGGCACTGCTGTCTTATCTTTGAGTGACAATATGTCTTTCCAGGTCTAGTCCTGATGCAGATAGACACGGTCAGGTGGATTGTGAATCTGTGGACGTTTGTCTTAAAAATGCCAGTGGGATTGTGGAAACCTGAATTTTCCATACCAAAAAATATTGTACCATGCTTAGGTTAAATGAACCTACATGTATTTAAACAGTTCACACACACAACTTAGTGGTCTAACAAAACCTCATATTGATTCAAGGTCCTATTTTTTGTGCTGTCAAAATATATGGACTTTGTTTCCCCTATTGCAGTGTGGTATTTAATTGGAGAGATGATGCTCAACTCCTTAATCTCTTGTACAAATTCTGTGACATGATGCTAGAATTGGTAAATTTGTATGAGCTAAGCTTCCAGGCTGATACGCATGTAAATAAGCGACTAGAAGACTGATAATATCCTGTAACAAAGTACTGTCAGTGTTCATTTTACTTTAATTAACATTTTAAACACTACTTAATGGATTAGCCAGTTAGGCTTTAATTACTAGCTGAATATAGTTAACGTTAACATTTTTAATTATTGTCAAACACTAAGCGACAGTGTAACTATAGGTTTTAATTTAAATGCTTGAGTTAATATATACTGCATTTTCAAGTGCATAAACAGGCTTTCTGATAACTGGCTGGTGTTTGTAGTGCATGAAGAATCCCTGTATACTTGCTCTTGGTTTTGTGTGTCTGTACAGAGCATTTCAGCTAATGGTCTTTTAGATAAAATGATTTACATGAGCATGTAATCTTGATTAGGTCAGATTTACTGTGGGTAACTAACTCCCATCCCTTCCTTTAAAGTGCCCAAACAAATAATTTTTTTTTTTTTGTTTTGAGGTTCTTTTTTCTTTCCCCTGATGACTTCAAAGATTTTCTTTCTGCATTTAAAAACGCATCTAATCATCACTTAAAGGCTACAGGGTAGTTCTTATAGGAGACATCTGCCTGCTCTGGTCTCTGAGTTGTGTTGGCATAAACACCCTTTGTGGCTCTGGAAGAGAAACAAACTGTGAGGGTGAGGTAGCAGGGGAGCCAGAGGTAGCAGAGTTTGTGCTAGTGTAGACTGTGTCACAGCCAGGAAAACTGCTCCTCTTTTACCTGGGAAGACGCTGCTGTCAGTGTAGCTTCAGCTGTGCCGCTTCTCTGCGGGGCCATGGGTTGTGTGTGCCCTGCAGAGCTGCTCTGGGTAACTGGCCTCGGCGTCTGGCTTCATACCTTTATTCCTTCTGGATTTTTTTTTTTTGTGTGGTTGTTACTGCTGGTTGTAGCTCTGCCCTACTGTGTGCTGATCAGGCAGTGTTTCAGTTCAGCATTATTAAGAGCAAAAATGAGCCTGTCTGAGGCGGGGGGAAGGCCTTAAAAGCACTGTCGTCTCTGCAAAAGTCTTCTGATCCTGATGACCTAGATTAGTCAGGCAGTGCTGTTTTCACTCTGTTGGGCCTTACTTCTGTTGCAGTGTTCCCTGAAATGGCACAGCTGCTGTTTTGCTCACTGTAATGTTCTCTGTCAAGGCAAAGATCTTGACTGAATCAGTTTCTTTAAGCATATGAGTAGGGATGAGGTAGCTAAAACTGAGTAGGCCTGACGGGGAGGCTTAGTGTTTTGGCAATACTTAATTCAGTATATAATCATTTAGTCATTACCCCAGTAAGAAGATTAGGTTTGATATTAAAAACTTGTTCGGTGTGCATCAGGGTCAATAACGCTTGACTTTCAGTAGTTTTGTGGGATTTTGTCTCTCCATTTCTCTCGCAGTATTAATCTTGTTACGTGTTCCTCCTGCAATTTCCACTGCCCAAGGGAATGAAATGACTAGTTTAGCAGGCATGAATTAACTTGTCTGCCCAGCTGGCTGCTCCCAGAATAGGTGTGTGGGTCGCTGCTTCTTATTTTGCCTCAGTGAACACCACCGAGCTGCTTATTTTTCTCCAAAACATGCGGGGATGTGAGTTGGTTGGTGGGTCCAGAAGTTACTGGATGGCAATAGGTTTATGCAGGTGTGACTTGGTAACTGCTGTCTGAGCTTCCTTAAGAAAGCAAGCTCAAAGCTAAGTGCAGTGTAACTCTTTGCATCTATGAGTAAGCTGGGCTTCACCTGGGGAGTTAATATGAAGCTTTGATCTGTGTAGTAGTGTCTTACTGTTTGTACTGTAGTGTTTTTTGTAGGAGCCGAGCTCTGAATTTAGGAAGAAAGAATGTGACACAAACTGTCCTTGTCTCCTCAATTCCATGGGCCACATGTTCTTTGCTTTCTGTTCTTTCTGAAGTCTGTTGCTTGTTAGAAGTGTTTTTGCCAATAGTACAATAATACTTTTTTATTGGAATGGTATGTATTTTATTCTGTCTTGCTAAACCAAAGAGGGACTTGGACTGTAATGTGATTCCTTGTAGAAGAGGACAACTTCTATAAATAGTATCAGTTATCAGTAGATGTCTCTTGTTCAGAGGTGTGCATGATGACAGCTTGTAAGGGTGAGCTGTTTGGGGGCAGAATCTTTTAAAAGCTGGTACTGGAGCTCAGACACTTACATGAGGTATATTGCCTTGTTTGAGGCACCTGGCTTCCCAGTGAGGGGAAGACACATGTTTTTCAGCTACTGCAAGCCTCCCTTCTCCCTAGAAACATGCATTCGTTTGTGTCCCCCTTGATACACTCAGGAGGAAGCAGCTTGAATTATTTTTAAGTATTTAACAAACGATTTAACACTGGGATTCTCCAGATAAGTGACTTTTATGCCAGATGGTCCTTGCACGAAATTCTCTGCAGCAGATGAGCCTAGTCTTACATTCGACCCTGCCAAATTCAATCTTTTATTCAACGATATCTTAAGAAAATATTAATGCAGCCAGAATTAGTTCAGTTCAGGAAAGTATTTTTTCGAACAGAGAAGAGAAATACTCTTCACAAGAAAGGTTATTTGTGTGTATGTAGGAGCATCCTAAGCCAGTATTTGTCATACATTTCCTGCTGACTAAGCGTAATGCCCCTAATGCAGCTGCTTGCAGTCATAGAACAGCCTCGAAGGACCATCTGGTCCAGCCTCTCGTGGGAAGGGGAGCCCAGATGAGATGATCTGGCACCATGTCCGCTTGCGTCTTGAGAACCTCCAGTGACGGGGACCTTGCCACGTCCCTGGGCATGTTGTTGTGGTGACCGATGGTTGTCACTGTAAAAAAACCTTTTTCTTACATCCAGTTGAAACCTCTCCTAGAATCGACACCTTCATATTCTCTGTGCTCTAATGATGCTGAGTGGAGGAGGAGGTAAAAAAGGGCAGTATGACATCTTATACATACTGAAATAGTTATAATCTAGTTTCACTAAAAACTGAAGTTTGCCAGTTTAAAAATGATTCTGTAGCACAGTGGAGTGAAAATTCTTGGCTCCTCCATCCTTGGAAAGGAACACAAGCACAAAAAGAATGCAAGGAAATTACGTAGAAGACCCAGTTTGCTGGTCCAGCGTGTGGGTCTGGTGGAACCTGTAGGAACAGGCCATCTGTGTCTCTTTCCTGAGGGCCTCTCAGGAGGCTGCCGGGAGTGTTGTGGCTCTCTGTCTGCTCAGCGCCTCAATCCCCGGGGCCCTCCCGGCAGTGGCAGATTGCTGACATTTTTGCTCATCGTATGACTGAACTTTTAAGAACTCTTTCTGACACGTGCCAGTCATACTGGATGATTGACTTGCGCAGGTCATGTGGCCGTGTAACCAGTCATGTTCTTAGGTGACTGACTGGTTGTCTTTCATGCGGTGATTGATACCTGAGGCATCCCTGCGTGGGCGCTGGGGGAGACGCAGGGTTTCGCTGCCAGTCGGTGTCTGGCAGAGGCTGCTGGAGCTGGGACAGGGCAGCGCTCGCAATGTAGCTTCACTGTAGCTGAAAAACTCGTGGCCTCCAGAGCTGAGTTGTTAACTGCTCTCTGGGATATTGTCTTCTAAGCAAAATAAGTGATTTGTAGAAGAAAACCCCAACCCTCAAACATTGTGATTCTGCCTTTCCTGTTTTGGCTTATGTTTACTTGTGGAATCTTGCCCTTCTTTCGCTTCCTGAATTGTCACTCAGGAAGTGGCAGAAAATGGCAATGGGATGAAGTTCGTGGGTGTTTTTTTTTTATTTCCCCCCTGGTGAAATAGCGCTCTCTGTTCCCTTTCCTTCTTCCCAGAATTTTTCTGTTTCAGAGTTTAATACAGATAACTTCTGTCCTAGCTTTTTCCCTCGTAGTATTACAGCTGTGCAGCACTCCTGTCCACTTTTGCCATTTATATTTGGCAGTGACGGTAATATGTGTACTGTGTGTTTGCTTTGTTTTTGCAGTTTAACTTTTTACATTGCTTAAGTTAATTTGCCAGCTGACAGTTATGTGACACATAAGTAGTTGCTAAATATGCAATAATTTGCAACCTAAGCTTTAGGCTATTTTACCTATTGTTTGTGCTCCAGTAATGCCTACGGCCCCAGTGAGGATTGTGGCCCTGCTCTGCCAGATACTGAATGTGTACCTAGATCCCCATTGCACTCAAATTTTTTTTCACGGTGTATTTGTTTAATCTGTACAGCTCTGGAGGGGAGGATGCAATCCTTGCATCTCATTTAGCTGAAATGAAGTAAAATTCAAGAGAACAGATAAGCCTGAATCCAGTCTTTATTTCCTCTGTGTGGATAAGTAATTACTTTTGATGTGGCACTAATTACACTGTACAGTGGTGCATTAGGAAGCGTTGACAAGATTGTTAGGAGGTTCTGTAACATGTTGCAGCAACTTAGTTTACACCAGTGATGAGATGCATGGGATGAGTCATTTTCCATCATAACTTCTGATGATCTACGCAGCCTACTGAAATAATGAAATGTGGTGATGCAAAACTTTTTTAAGAATTTGGTTTTATGTTCTGTCTCTGTCAGATACCGTGCTTGTGTGGAAGTGCCCCGTGCCTGCTCTGCCGATGCTGCCCCAGTGGAAACAACTCCACCATAACTCGGCTGATTTATGCATTCTTTTTACTCCTTGGCGTGAGCGTTGCCTGTGTAATGTTGATACCAGGCATGGAAGAACAGCTGAAGAAGGTGAGGTTACTTCTTTGCTAACGTGTTTGGTTGAACAAATGTTGCAGATAATTGTAAACCACATCTTGAAAGCACAGGCTTTATTTGGAAATATGTAACTGTGCTGCCACCGGTGCTTCACAGTCACAATTCATTTGATTGTAGATCAAATAAACAAAGAACTCGTGGGACAGTCAGTGCATAGATTGAAAGCACTATTCAGAAATAAAGTCGCACCTCTTCTTTAATAGCTCAGAGCAGAAAAAATAAATCTTGACTCAAACAAAAAATATAATTTGTTTAAATTATATATTGAGATGCTTGTATTTGTGACACTTCATTAGTTTTGATTGCTGTTAGTAAAGGAATGAAAAATAACCACAGTCTAAGGTGCCTTCTAGTTTCATTGTGCTGTACTACTTAAAATTCTATTTTGAAGCCTGCAAATGCGTAACAAAAATATTTTTCACTAGTGATAGTGGTGTATTTTTCACAAAGGATATTAGGAGGTGCTTAAAGGACTTTACAGTTTATTAGTTATATGAAGATGATAGTGCAGGTAAAATTACTGAGTGGTAATTTGAGTTATGGGAGAACTTAGAGATTCACTGAACTCGGGTTGCATGTGCTTTATTTCTGCTAGTCTTTGTTTTGCTGTCTTTAATTTTTTTCTAGTAGATAGTAACTTCTGTTAGGAACGCTTCTGATTTTCTTCCCCCCAAATGATTCATCTGTAAATGTTAATTTCAGTGTGGTATAGTAACCACACTAGAGCTTCAGTGAGAGCCATGTTGGTCACCTAGGAAGGAAAATGACAGCCTTTTGGAGTGTGATTTGACCCCACAAAGGTGTTGCTCGTGTCCTTGTGGTGACTGGAAAGAGTATTCTCATCTGTTTCATGTGGAAGTTACAGATACTTATAATTGCTTGTGATGTTACTTGTTTGGGGGAGGCTGCTTCAGTTTTAGAGATGTAAGCAGCCTGCCTGCTCCTAGCTATGTCATGAAGTTGATAGCAACTGTGAAGTCAAATTTACCAAATCCCAATTCTTTTATTTATCTTCTGATTCAGATCAACAACTGAAAATTATGTTTCTTTGAGAAGTTTCTGAAGTTGCTAATAACAAAAAACTCTCCACCCCACCACTGTTAATAAGATCTTTTTTGGGTTTTTTTGGTTTTTTTTGTGTGGGATTTGTTCCCTTGAATGTGTTTAATATTCTGATTAGACTGTAACTAACAATACAGCCCTTCAGTATCAAATTTTCTAGCAACGTTAGGAGTTGCATAATGTTAAAATCTTAGAGTTGTATATTAATAAATTGCTAATACATATTTACTCACAGGAGGCCTTTTACAGATCACTGAAATATCTTGTGTTTATCACAGATTCCTGGATTTTGTGATGGAGGGATGGGAACAACTATTCCTGGTGTGCATGGCCACGTGAATTGCGACGTACTAGTTGGTTACAAAGCCGTGTACCGTGTGTGCTTTGGTATGGCCATGTTTTTCCTTCTCTTCTCCTTATTGATGATCAAAGTGAAGAGCAGCAATGACCCAAGAGCAGCGGTGCACAATGGGTAAGATACAGAAATGAGAACGGTGTGTGCGTATGAAATACAGCTACGGTGAAAACAAAGCCTGTTTTGAGGCATGCTGGTCAAATCTACTGTTCCACAAACAAAAGAATTTCATAGTAGCTAGAGGATTATTGTTGCAGTAGAGGGCATTCAAAGTTACTACAGTTCTTACACATGGCAGATTAATTTTTATAAGAGGAAACGATACAAATGGCTGTCGCTTTTCAGAGCCTGAATTACGGCAGCGGATAATCTGTCCAGAGGTTTCCAAAGATGAGAGATTCTGCTTTTATCCAAAGGTGACAAAATTCAGAGATAAATAATGGTACTAAGTTTCATTCCACTGAGATGTTTTCAGCAAATAGAAAGATTAAAGAGCCTCATCTGTCCTCTAGGGATTACATTTCTCCAAACTTTGATGTTTGTAAGGGCTTGCTCTTTGCCGAACAGTTCTATTTTAAAGATGGTAACAGTTATATATGTATATGTATACACACACATAGATATATAACATATCTCTTCCACCTCTGCTGTCTTTTCTTCAGTCTTCTCCTCTGCGTAAAGAAGAGTGAGTTATGTATTTAGTTTCTGATCTTCCCAATAAATTTTTCTTTTGTATTTCATTATAGTTAGGATTATCAGGTGGAAGATAATAGTGGAATTTCAGCTTGGGGGTTGACCCAAGTCGTAGTCTTCATCCAGGCTCAACCTACTTTTAGTGTAGCTTCTTGAATCGTGGAGATGCAAGTTTTTGTGATGGGGCATGGCACAAAAAGCATAAAGCTGTTTGTGGTGCATAGTCTTAGTGGTCACAGTGATTGCTTAGACTGTTGCTTTTTCAAGGTGATTATATTTAACAGAAGCTGTTAACAGCTAAGCTGTAAAAATGAAGAAGTCATTTTATTTTATATTCAGTATAATAAGATTAAGCATTTCCAGCGTAAAATGAGAAAAAACTTCAAATTATTTCGGTAGGGGAAAATAAAATAATTAAGACTGAGCAGAGTATTTCTTTGTTTATTCTTTTGTTTGTTTTGATCTAAAGAAAAAGAGGCAGGGTGGTGCAGTGTTAAGATGCATTAGCAGCAGTAACTCAGTTCAGCCTTTTCCTCTGCCCTGCTTTGTTCAGGAGAGCATACTTGTTACAAGCAGGAAGAAAATGCTTCAGGTACATTCTATTTCAGCGCTTAACGTTTTTCACAATAAGAGATGCCTTTTACATGATGTGGAATCTTTTTACCTAAAACCGCTTCTTACGTGTTTGGGGTCTTCCCGATACCCTTATCTGGAGTTGTGCTCTCCAGTACAAAATTTGGTACTATTTATGCAACCCGTAGCAGTTTACTCTTTGCCAGTCTTAATATCAGCAACAGGATAAAAGAAAAAACGATACTTGTTAATTGTTACTGGTGAAATATTAAATAATGTTCCTTCCAACACTTCCGCAAGAACTGCTTGCTTCAGGAGTATGCATTACAGGTAGCTTTTTGAAAATCATGGCTTTTGATTGAAATTATATGTATCTTCAGTAATACTTTGCAATGTAATCTTTCTGTCAGTGATTTGAAATATTCAAAATATTTGGTTTCCCATGTATGTGTACTTTTTCATACTTGCATGCAAGTTAAGCCCAGTAATATGGTCCAGTGCCAGTGTTCACCACCTCTGCTTTTGTAACAGCAGTCAGAATTGTTTCTTGCCTCAGGTTAATAATTATAATAGAAAATATCAGTTATAATGTATCCACAGGACTGTTGCTGGCTTGCATGCAACTCATAGCAATTGTAGGTGTTATTTTTGGCTGTCACACACGTTATATGGGTAGAGCATTAAGATCCCTGGAAGTCTGGAATTAGAGATGAAACTTATACAAACTTGAACCTGTTCTTATTTCTGTAATTGAGAATGACATTTATTTTGAACAAGAAAAAAAATTGCACATGTGGATTCAAAAACTAGTTTTAGTGGGGTATTACATAGTAAATGTAACAACTCAATTCAGCTTTCAAGCTGGATTTAGTCACTTTTCTATGTTCCAGTGAATTAGTCTGTTTTTCTGTATTCTGCACTTCTGTCATCTCACGTAGTTCCTCTCTGCAGAATTGGCATTTATTCCTCTGAACAAGTTCAGTCTCTCTTTCTGGCTGTAATGATTGGGTGGGGGTGACTAAAGTATGGGAAGGGATAGAAAACCTGAAAACCACGCAGGTGTTTGACATCGTGGGGGTGTGGTACACGTCTTTGCTATATTCAGTTTTGAAGTACATGCAGATGGCACTGTGCCTCTATTTGGACCTGCCTGTCACTCTGATCAGAAAAAAACAGTCTTCACTTTGTGATAGTTTGGTTGGTGTAACTTTTTGGTTTGAAGATCACTATGCAGGGTATATTCGTACACATTCTGTGTTTGGGGGGAGTTTGGTGGATCTTTGGTGGAAGATACTTCCTTGTCAGCTTTCTAGGAGACATCTCATCTGGTTTTGTCCATGAGTTTGTATCTGCTACTGGAAAAGGAAATCCAATTCTACTGCACTGGAACAGAGATGTAGAATTTGATTGTGTCCTTGCTGTCAAGGATAAATCCTTTGCTTTTGTTGTGATAAATCCTCATCAGATGTAGGCCTAAAGAGTCTGAAGTTAGGTGGGGAGAATCTAGGCTTTTGTACATCTCTTTCTTGTAGGAAGTAAATTGAGACTGGTGAGGAATTCCAGCATAATGTTTTCTGTGGTTGTAGGCACCAACCAGATCTTCTGCCTTTTTGCTTTTGATACTAAGAACAGACAGGGATTTTTTTAACCCGTTTTTCTAATATGCAGGCAGTTCAATGACCTTGCTGCTCTAGTTAAAAACCTTCTTAAAAAAACCCAAACCAACAACTCACAATTATATTCCACCCTAGCTTCGTTTGTAGTACATCAGTGAGATGTCTCTGGGAAATGTGTCAAACTCTGTGTCAGTCTAGAACAGTTTAAGCCTAAATTTCTGGAGAACAAAAATCGTGGGCAGATGAAATAAGTTTTTATCCTACTTCAAAAGTAGTGAGTTAAGAATGAGTGAATTAAAAAAACAACTCTTAAGGATGTGCATTTTGCTTACTTTCGAGTTTTTGTGAATTGGATCAGACTTCAGCAGTTGCCTGACTTTTTTTTTTTTTATTTTAAAACTTCCCTTTAGATTCTGGTTCTTTAAATTTGCAACAGCTCTTGCGATTAGTGTTGGAGCTTTCTTCATACCAGAGGGACCATTTACAACTGGTAAGGGAATATTGTCTCCTACTGTATTGTGGTGCAGTCATAACTGGTTTTGAAACAAAACTAAGTGCATGCTGATGTCTTACAGGTTTTATTGTAGCTGTGTAACTATAGATCTTTCCTGTGTTTAGAGATATAAAGACAGAGTGGTACATTACCTATGTTTCTGAACTGGTTTTGGTTTATTTCTCTTTTAGTGTGGTTTTATGTAGGTATGGCTGGAGCATTCTGCTTTATTCTTATTCAGCTGGTCTTGCTGATTGACTTTGCCCACTCCTGGAATGAATCTTGGGTTGAAAAAATGGAGGAAGGAAACTCAAGATGCTGGTATGCAGGTAAAGGACTGTGCTACCATCAAGTTTGATTTAATTGTACATTAAGTTAAATAAGTTATTCACCGAGCAATGCATTTTACCAGAGTGCTGAAGGGCTGCTTTGTGACTAACTATCACTTTCTCAGATGGTACAGTTCACATCTCTTGGCTTGCTGTCCTTTTGATGTCAAGTTAAATAAGGGCGTGGCAGGGTGAGGGGCAGCAGCCTCTGAGTAATAAGATCTAATCCCTGGGAGCAGGGCATCAGTTTATGGTAGCAGAGAAATGGCAATTGTAGGTTTTTAGATTTTTTTTCATCCACAGCCTTTGTTACACCTCAGCACTGATGAAAAACAAACTAGCCTGCTGCTGTTTTGTGTTGAGCATAAGTATCTCAATTGTTTTTTCTTTCTGTCTGCTGGTCACTCATTCTTCGAAGGTATATGCTGAGTGAAAGGCCAGGATAGTGAAGGAGAGTACAAGTCATCTCACTGGAGAAATTAATAAAGTGTTTCAAATGTGATAATTTAGGTGTTTCAAAAAAAAAAAGCACAGCCTGTCTTCTTGCAATATCTACTTCACTCTTTAGTGGTTTTAATAAGATGGAATTTGGAAATAAGGTTTTGTTTTTACTTTTATTGGAGAAGTAGCTCTTCACTTTCTTTCTTAAGCTTTTCGCCAAAGTGTATGTAGTATAACTGTATTCTTTCATATTTGCCCTTCTTGGTTGCTGTTAAAGCACTAAAATCAAGTATGGTTGAAGGCTTTCCAGTTACTGTGTTCTTTCTTTTTAACACCTCACGGTACTGAGAGGATCTTATTTTCATTACATTTCAGTGCCCAGAGTTGCTTCCCAATTCTGTCATTGTATACCATATCCAAAACCTGATAATCCTGCAATGTTACTTCAGTTCTAATGCTCTCCATTAATAACTAGTTTAACTCTGGTTTTGCCTCTTCACAGCTCTGCTGTCAGCTACAGCTGTCAATTACCTGCTGTCTCTAGTAGCCATCGTCTTGTTTTATGTTTATTACACTCATCCAGAAGGTTGCTCTGAAAACAAGGCATTCATCAGTGTTAATATGCTGCTGTGCATTGGTGCTTCTGTAATGTCAATTCTGCCAAGGATTCAGGTATAGTTATAATTCTGTTATCTTTTGGGGTTTCTGTATTAACAGTCCCAGAAACCTATAATATAATCATGCCTGAGATCTTTTAATTGCCTAACGTTGCTGTTTCATGACTTCTTCGTACAGGAATCTCAGCCGAGATCCGGTTTGCTGCAGTCTTCTGTGATCACAATTTACACAATGTATTTGACGTGGTCAGCTATGACCAATGAACCAGGTAAGTGTAGTAGCAATATATGGCCTGTTGGGTAACCAATTCAGCAGTAAATTGTACCTTCACCTTTTTGCAAAGCAATATTAGAATGGGGTGCTATAATGCGTGCAAATTACAGGCAGGAGTTATTAGCTTGTGTTCTCTCCCCCCACCCCAACTTTCTGTAATAGTGTTGAAGAAATAGTTCTTCCAAAAATAACATGTGATGAGGGATTAGGGGAGCGAAGTCCCTCCCACAGTAAGGGAAGATCAGGTTCGTGACCACCTGAGGAACCTAAACATACATAAGTCTATGGGACCCAATGAGATGCATCCCAGAGTCCTGAGGGAATTAGCTGATGTCATTGTCAAGCCACTCTCTGTCGTATTTGAGAAGTCGTGGCAGTCAGGTGAAGTCCCTGATGACTGTGAAAAGGGTACAATTGCACCCGTTTTTGAAAAGAGTAGAAAGAAGGACCGTGGGAACAACTGACCTGTCAGCCTCACCTCCCTGCCTGGGAAGATCATGGAACAGATCCTCCTAGAAGCTATGCTAAGGCACATGGAGGGAGGTGATTGCGGGACAGCCAGCATGGCTTCACCAAGGGCAAGTCCTGCCTGACCAACCTAGTAGCTTTCTGTGATGGACTGACTACATCAGTGGATAAGGGAGGAGCTATGGATGTAATCTATCTGGACTTCTGTAAAGCCTTTCACACAGTCCCTCACAACGTCCTTCTCGCTAAATTGGGGCAATAGGGATTTGATAGGTGGGCTGTTCAGTGACTAAGGAATTGCTTGGAAGGTCACAGCCAGATGACCAGATGGAGGCTGGTGACAAGTGGTGTTCCTCAGGGGTCTGTATTGGGACCAGTGCTGTTTAATATCTTCATCAGTGACATAGACAGCAAGATCGAGTGCATCCTCAGCAAGTTTGCAGATGACACCAAGCCGAGTGGTGCACCAGAAGGACGGGATGCTGTCCAGAAGGACCTGGACAAACTGGAGAACTGGGTCCATGTGAACCTCATGAAGTTCAACAAGGCCAAGTGCAGGGTCCTGCATCTGGGTCAGGGCAACCCCTGCTATCAATACAGGCTGGGGAATGAAGGGATTGAGAGCAGCCCTGCCGGGAAGGACTTGGGGGTACTGGTGGATGAAAAGCTGGACATGAGCCACCAATGTGTTCTCACAGTCCAGAAGGCCAACCATATCCTGGGCCGCATCAAAAGAAGCGTGGCCAGCAGGGCAAGGGAGCTGATTCTGCCCCTTTGCTCTGCTGTGGTGAGACCCCACCTGGAGTCCTGTGTCCAGCTCTGGAGCCCTCAGCACAAGAAGGACCTGGACCTGTTGGAGCAGGTCCAGAGGAGGGCCACAAAAACGGTCAGAGGGCTGGAACACCTCTCCTGTAGGGAAAGGCTGAGACTGTTGGGACTGTTCAGCCTGGAGAAGAAAAGGCTCCCGGGAGACCTTACTATGGCATTCCAGTACCTGAAGGGGGCCTGTAGGAAAGATGGGAACAAGCTTTGGCAAGGCCTGTTGTGACAGGACAAGGAGTAATGGCTTTAAGCTAAGGGAGGGTAGATTTAGACTGGATATAAGGAAGAAAGTTTCACCACCCTCATTGTGAAAAAACTGGAACAGGTTGCCCCAGAGAGGTGGTTGATGTCCCATCCCTGGAAACATTCAGGGCCAGGTTGAACGGGACTCTGAGCAACCTGGTCTAGTTGAGGATGTTGCTGCTCACTGCAGGGGGGTTGGACTAGATGACCTCTAAAGTTCCCTTCCAACCCCAGCCATTCTATGATTCTGTGAATGTGTTTGTCGCTTGTTCTTGTGTTTATCATGTGGAAGAATTTCCACCCATTGTTGACAGGATTGCAGTATTCTAAATCTTGGATTTTGCAGATTACCACAACTCTTCCCAGGTGATATTTCATCTCCCTATCAAGTTTCAGGTTTCTTACCTGGTGTTGGAGATCTACTGAATGTATTTTTCCCTGAGTGTTTTTAAAAATGTATTAGTGAATGTTTTCAGTGCTTCTTGTGTCTGAAAACAACTGAGCATCTCTTAAACACAAGCAAGCAAAAAAAAAAACCCCACAAAACCCCAAACAACAAAAAACCCAAAACAAACCCCCAAACTTAAATAATTCAGAAGTTCTGGTGATTAAAATAAATGGCCAAATACCGATGTTGGTGTTTTAATTGGGTCTCTGGCCCTTGTATATTAATGATGGACAACCTTCTGTGCCTTGGTGTAACAGCATACATATGAGTCATGTCTAATTCTTGCCATAATTATGGGAAAATAAGATTGCCTCCTACTTTCAGCTGCTGCACCTGAGTTGCCTGTGGATGCTGTGGGCTGGGAACCGTTGACAATACAAAACTGACTTCGTAGCATTTTTTTCCAACCCCAAGATGACTGGTCCTCCGTCTATGGAGATGTTTGTCAAACTTGCTTTCTAGCAGTAAAATTTCTAAAGCTTAATATGCAGAGCATTTTTATTTTGTTGCATCTAATTATATGAGATGGAACAGTAAAGCAGTCGATGCGTATCTTATATGAGTTTAAAATCCTTTTATCTGCTCAGAGATGGGTTTTTATGCCACGTACTGTCATTTGCCTGCTCTAGGGAGACTCAGTAGGCTAAAATTAGATTCAAAGCTTTTTTTACTTCAAGCCTGTCACAGTCACAAGTTTCCTTTCTATTACCGCGTTCGGTGTGGAAATGTACTACTAAATATTTATTCTGTTACTGTTTTATGTAGGTACTAATGTAATTTCCCCCACAGACAGGCGCTGTAACCCAAGTTTGCTGAGCATCATTGGTTACAACAGCACCACCATTCCAGCCCAAGGTCAAGTAGTTCAGTGGTGGGATGCACAAGGGATTGTAGGACTGGTTTTGTTTTTGCTGTGTGTTCTCTATTCAAGGTAAGAGTCCTTTAAAAAAATTCCTTGTTATCTTGTACTACTTCTTGTTGTCAGATACTAAATTGTATTTATTTGGGTAATTGTACCGTGTCCTTTCCTGTCAAATGCAGCATCCGGACGTCCAACAACAGCCAAGTTAACAAGCTGATGCTGACCAGTGATGAGTCGACACTGATAGAGGATGGAATGCCCAGGAGTGACGGCTCGCTTGATGATGGAGATAATGTTCACCGAGCCATAGATAATGAGAGGGATGGAGTTACTTACAGCTACTCCTTCTTTCATTTCATGCTTTTCCTGGCATCCCTGTATATCATGATGACACTTACCAACTGGTACAGGTATTTACATTTGAGAATATATTGTGCTAGTAATGAGCATACAAAATGCTGGACAAGGAGGTGTAAGTTGTGTGCTGTGAGGAATGTGGGTCTCGAATGGGACTTCTCAAGGGAAGTACACTGTTTCATCCGTATTAAATGAACCGTATTGGAGAACTGGAGTAGCCAGCCTTGTTCACAAGTGCCTGTCGTATTTTTTAGGACAATTCTCGTGATTCACTGGACTGCTGAAGTACGTTCTGCTGAAATGAACAGGATAGAGTCTTAAATTCTGTAACAACTAAGAATAAGTAAACACCAGGCCCATGTCTGGTGCAGAGAGCTGGGAAAAGGAGAGATAGGACATGTTATATCAGGAGGTCAAGGGAGGTGATTCTTCCCTTCTGCTAAGCACTGGTGAGGCCACACCTGGAGTGCTGGATCCAGTCCTGGGCTCCCCAGTACAGGAGAGACATGGACATACTGGAGAGAGTCCAGCAAAGGGCTACAGAGGTGATCAGGGGACTGGCGCATCTGTCACACAAGGAGAGGCTGAGAGAGCTGGGACTGTTCAGCCTGGGGAAGAGAAGGCTCAGGGCGATCTCATCAATGCAGATAAATACCTGAAGGGAGGGTGTGAAGAGAATGGAGCCAGGCTCTTGCCCATGGTGCCCAGTGACAGGACCAGAGGCAGTGGGCACAGACTGAAACGTGGGAGGTTCCCTTTCAACATGAGGAAACACCTTTTCATTCAAAGGATGGCCAAGCACCAACACAGGTTGCCCAGGGTTTGTGGAGTCAATGCCTTTGGAGATACTCAGAAGCCACCTGGGCGCAGTCCTGGTTAGCTGTCCCTGCTGGAGCAAGGGGGTTGGGCCAGGTGGCCTTCAGAGGTCCCTTCCAATCCCAGCCATTCTGGGATGGAGTCTGGTGGAAGGAAATTGGGTTGTCTGCTTCCTGAAAAGATCCTCACAATAAAATAGTCCTCCGATGTGTGCATTGCTGTTACGTTAACAGCTTGAGCAGATGTTGTTCAGAATTGAAAAATACAAATTATGGTCTCTAATTTGTTAAAGGACAATTTGTATCATAATAGCAGCACTAGAAAGGTATTTCCTTCAGAAGTAACTCTTGGTAGATTGTCCTGCTGTGGATTTGATTTGTGACCCTCCTTGGATCAATATCGGGATTATTAATTCTAGGTGTTGTCTTTTGGCAAGGTAAAAGGCATCGTTTGTATCTATAAATGCTGTCCGATTCCTGCCTTTCCACAGATGTGCTTAGAGATTCCTCGTAATTATTTCTGCTTCTTGACAGCTTCTTTCTAAGTATTTTTTGGGGCTGCTGTTGCTTTCCACCTACCTGTGACACCAGCTTACAAGTGGTGTTCTTGTATGGGCTGGTGTGAACTGCCTGGAAGAAGGGCAGAGATGTCCTTTGAGGTGTGGAGCTGAAGTGAAGATGACCTACTGTGAAAAGAGTGTTGGAGAGCGGCTGCTACACAAGTATGTCACATTGAAACAAAAATTGCATATTGTTTTTTTTCTTCCCTTTCTTTCACAGCCCGGATTCTTCTTATGAGACCATGACCAGCAAGTGGCCGTCTGTCTGGGTGAAGATATCTTCCAGCTGGATTGGCATCGTGCTGTACGTGTGGACTCTGGTTGCTCCGCTGGTTCTTACAAACCGCGACTTTGACTGAGCTGCGCTGCTCTCTGGGAGGCTGCGATAGCCTGGCCCTGTCTGTGAGACAGACGGCGTTCCAGATCCTGGCGCAGCTGTAAATACGCGTGTGTGCTGTCCGTGTAGTGTACCCTGCTTTATTCTGCATGATCACCTTCAATCACGTCTTTCGTTGTGTCACTCGGTGACCCTTCCTAGCTGAGCTCAGTGGCCGTTGCGCTAATGATGGTTTTCATAGGATTACTCCTAGCCCGTGTGCTTAGGGAGCATTAGATGTAAAATCAAGACCTTTTGGAAGTAGGTCTTTCCCCCTTGATTGCGTTAAAACAGTTGTAGGGAAAAAAGTGCAAGTGTTAATTAGGGTAACAGAGCAGTATTAGATGAGGCTTGGCAAGCGGAGGAGGGGCCGCCTTTGATAACCCCTGTTGCCTTGATTCCAAAGCACCGCTGGGCTCCCAGTCGCGTGTGCAGGAGCTCGCGGGCACCTTGCGGCGCTTTGGCAGGGGCAGCCTGGCCTGCCTGGCCTCCCCCCATGCCGAGGGCAGCGGTGCCTTCAGCACAGCTGGGGGAACCTGCAGCTGCGGGGGAGCTGGTGGCCTCCGTGGTGTGCCTGGCTCCCAAGGGTCCCACTGCAGATGCGGGGACGGGCACCTGGCAGGGAAACATTTGATGCTCACAAGCATGTTTTCTAAGGCACCTGTTCACACTGTGCATCTATAATCTTTTTTTTTTTTTAAGTAGTAGTTTAAATGGGATAGCTGTGCTGTAATTTATTGCTGTTTCGTGTGCCGCTTTCTTTCTTGGCTAAGCCACAATCAGAGTTTGCAGGAGCCGAGTGGTGAGAACCAACCGTGTAAGCCCTTGAGAGGAATTCTTTTTAGTATTGTGGTTGAAAGAAGAAACAGAGGAAGAGGAGCACTGAAATTAAAGTAACTAAAGGAGGCTTCAACAAAAGTGTTTCTTAATATATCTGGAGCTCTTAAATTTTGAAATCTTTTAATGTATTGGGTATTTTGCTTGTTGTCCAGTGCCAGAGCCTAGGAAGTCTACATCTAGGCCTGAGGTAAGACATTAATCTGTTTGATTAAAATACTGTATAGTTCCTCTGCAGTTAGGAAACCTTAAATGCTGTTGTGCTTGCTGCTCTGTAACTGATGTAAGCTGTGCTACTTACCTGTCTCCCTGTTACTTGCTACAACTTGAGACTAGAGCAGCCTGGCTGGGAGCCACCCTGGGGCTCCAGCTGACGTCACCCTCACCCGTTACCGTGGTGTTCATACTGTTCTCTAAGCTTTTATTTTAAATCTGCACCTAAACACTGGCATCTACTGCAGAAGTCTGATGTGTCAGTCAAACTTGAGATGGCAATGGAAAGATGAGTAAAGGCTTGTAATAATTTGGAATATGCTGTTACCTTATTAATAAATAAATTTGGGTGAAGATGTCCAGTGACTCCTGGTAGCTGCACGTACTCCCATGGGTGGGCAGGGTACGGTTTTGTGTTGTGTTCTCCCCTTCTGTTCCTGGGGTGGCTTATGGCCCTTGTCACCAGGGAAGCAACAGCTGGGAGCAGGTCAGTGCCTGGCGCTGCGGGTGGCTGCATGTCACCCCCTGTGGGGTTCTCTGGCTGCTCTTCTCTGTGCCCTGTGCAGCTGTGGCTCTGAAAACACGAAGATGCTTCATGCTGGGACCTGTGCTCCCACTTAAGGGCGGACGTGACACCTGAACACGCCTTGGAATACAGCAGCTCTGAGTCCTGCTACAAGTAACCAGGCACTGAACCGGGGTGGGGGGGTGGGGGGGGTGGGGGGGTGGTGTGTGAGCAGCTGGCTGCGGGTTCAGCTCTGTGAAGAGGGGCTGGGCTGCTCCCTTCAAAGGAGGCTTCGAGTGCAGTGCCTGGGGGTGGAACCGGGGGTGGAAGATGTTCTTGCTGTTTTGTGTATGAAGTTACTAACATACAATTTTTCCCTTCACTGGAACATCTTACACACCTGAGCTTCTCCAGACTCCCCAGCTACAGCTCTGAAGGCAGAAAGGGCAGATAGCATTTATGCTCAGTTATGGTTTAACTTACTGTTTGTGTTAAACCAGGAGCAGACAGAGATGATTTCATGAAAAGGATGTCAAATGCACCTTCACCTAGCCTTGCAGTAACACCTCTGGCACGCAGCCACACAATAATACAGCTGCAGTCGGTTCACTGGGACAGACATGGAAGACTGAAGTGGATGCAGCGATGGTAACGGACCTTCCGAGCAGGGGCAGTGTCCTGCCACGGGAGGCAAAGCTGGGGGGGCTCTGCCACAGGTTTCAGTAAGGAAACAAAGGAGAAAACACTCTTTTGTATCCTACTGATGTTTTGCTGCATTAGCTGCTCCATTTGGATGGAGGCTTATAAGTAAACCTTGAAGTTTGGAGATAATGAAACTATTTCCAATAAACATGCAGATGCAGCTGTCACTGCACAGCTACCAAGTAAGGTGTGAAAAACAGGGGCTGTTAAATCCACATCCCCATGCAGTAAGAGGCAACTCTTTCACACTTACTTAACATTTATTTTATCAGAGTAGATGGTCCAAGTTAAAGGTACTCATGCAATCGAGGGGCCTGGCGGCTGTAAGGAACTCTTCCCCAGTTTGTGCTGTGTGTGAGCACTTCCACTGAAGTGAAAGTAAGGCAGAACCAAGAGTTAGCAAGGTACAGGCACTTTGTTCCCAGTTCAAGCAGGGAAAAAAAAAAGCCTACACCAGGTTCTGGTCCCCCCACCCCAAAAAAGCCTCGTGTTTGTTAAACAAAATGTTGTAAAAAATAGAAAAAAACCCAAGATACATAAAGTCAGTGCTCCCTAACCATACACTACTAGTTTACGTCATCGTATGTAAGACCAGAAGTTAAGAAACCATAAACCAAAGCGTACTCTTACCAAGTGTTCAGTTACCTGGGGTATTTCACCATCTGTGTAACGCCAAGTATTTGACAGCAGCACGGTAACAGTCTGACTTGGTATTGCCAACCGTGTATAACAGCCTGCCCAACCCTCTGGTTAAGCAATTGCTTGTAGAAGTAACATAGGAAAGGTATTTTAAATTCCACATTATCTGGTTACATAAAACTGATTTACAAAAAAACTCATATACCAAACAATATTCTAAATAAATAGTTCATCTTCATGACTATGTACAGAGTCCCCACTGCATCAGTTATCCAAGAAGGGCATGTCTGTGTCCATGGGTGCCGGTGCAAGTTCGCACAGATAGAACAGCGTGGCCTCGCTGGCTTCGGCCTCCGTCAGCGGCTCCAGCCGCACCAGTTTGCTCTGGGTGGGCTCAGGATCCAGGCTGGGATCCAGGAGCTCGTCCATCTCCAGGGGTTTGTCGACGCAAGGGGGAGTCTCAGCTTCAAAGGTCCCGCTCTCGGCGGCGGAGCCGGGGTTCCCATCGAGGAACGCAAGGAGTGGAAACGCGGTGTACTGTATGAGCTGCTTATCTACGGGGGAAGAAATTCCCGACACAGTATCAGCTCACATGTCGTGCAGAAGGAAAAAAACAGAATCCCCCCCCGAATTTACTGAAAGACTCTTTAATAAAAAACATTATAGGTGTTTGTTTTGAATGAGTGATGAGAGAATTGTTACATTCATGCATAAATACTGTTTGTTCATATTCTCCTGCAAAAACATCTGCTGCTCTGCACCGGGTGCAGTGCCAAAAAACCTAAAAAGCAAGTATAGAAAGTCTTCTGTTTTGGTTATTTGCTTATCAGCATGATACAAAACCAGACAGAGCAAATAACCACGATGGTTTTTAGAACAAGGCTTGTTCAACTGTTAAACTGTTTCAACAAAACACAACTAACCTGATTTGGGCTTAGAATCTTCTGTTTCCTGCGAAGCCGCTGGGCCAGCATTATTCTTGGTAGTTTCTATTCCCTTTGTGTCCATCTGGAAATGAAAGCAAAATCTTAAACACAGGCTTAAAGCCTTTTCCAATGCCACTAGAACACAGCTGACCAACTACTAAAAAGAATCCAACTTTTCTTTGCAAAGGGATGCAGTGGTATCAGCTACCGACGCTAACAGACCTTGTCTGAGACTGTGTGGAATGGAAGCACAGGCTTGCTCAAGCAAGAACCAAAACTGATGCTGACAGATGAACGGGACAAATTCAGAGGGCGGGATCTTTGCTCTGCTGCTTATGCTGTTTCTTTTCCCACCAGACAATACAGACGGAACCATTCTGACAAGGCGTGTACCATGCTTGCAAGTATTAAAATCTTAGAGGATATAAAAGTCAGTACACCTGTACAACGCACAGGTATTCGCCTCAAGGTAATATGAGTTGTAAAGGGCATTGTTAATCAGCGTGCTTTTCCCTTTTCCATTTAAAACCTAACAAACAGGAGGAACTCAGCTGCAGCTTTCCTATTCTCATGGAAGTCTTCAAAGCCAAAGCATGAAAAAGTGCTATTATACCACTAAAGAAAACAGTAAAGGATGAATAAAGTTTGCATCTCTCACTACTGCGTACATTGAGCAATGGATTTAAGACTTACTTTGGTATTAGTGATATGATCTGTGGGATTCATCTGCACGGAGCTTGTAAAAAGCTGAAAAAACACATCAAGTTTTAGGTATCTCAATGTTGCTATTAAGAATATAACAACATCACATCTGCACATGTGAGAATAATCCCTGTATTTAACATTTTCACCCTCTACCAGGATTAGAGTTTATTTACAGGTGGTTACCACTTTTGCCACTAAGAAAACTTAGCTCTGGAGCGTAATGGTTTGGAATTCCATGAACCTCCATCACAAGGGAAACAACTATACTATATCTAACTTCAGCCAACAAGGTTTGCTGCAGCCTTAAAATACCGATTCCTTCTCACATCGCTGCATGGAGAACTCTTGTAAGGAAGAACACGCCCTGATCGAGTTGGCAAGCGACGCCACACTGGAAGGAGCCATCAGCACGTGGGAGAGCAGCGCTGCTGCTAAGAGGGGCCAACAGACACGGGGCACCAGGTCCAACAGACAAAGGCGTTTAGGACACCACGACCTCAGGTGCTGGCCCTGGTCAGGGAACAAGCGGACAGGGAGCAGCTGCTCAGAGCGGGCCCTGGCAGTCGCGGCACCGGCACAGGGCCTTGCTACAGGGAGGCAGCCCTGCTGCAGGCAGAGCACAGCCAGGAGGTCACTAGATGCAATTCCTTCTCTCTGCACAGCACCTGAGGCCACCTGCGGGAGAGTGCCCTGTTTTAGGCCTCCCAGTACAAGAGTTTCCAAACTAGAGAGCGTCTGGAGGGCCACAGACGTCTGGGGGCTTACGGCGTACCAGAGACTGAGGGAGCTTGGCTAATCTTGTCTGGAGAGGGCAGACAAGGGAGGACAACTGCACTCTTCCACTGCTTCTAAAGAGGTGTTATGGAGGAGACAAACTCCACAGAGGTGGACAAAGGACAAGAGGCAAGAGCTACCAGCTGCAGCAGGGAAGGTGGTGACTGACACAAGGAAATTCCTCACAGAGAAGAGTCAAGCACTGGAACTGGCACCCAAGAGGCTGTGGAATCTCCCATCTTTGGAGATTTCACAATTTGAGTCAACAAGGTCCTGAGCAACATGATCCAGCTTTCAAGCTGGCCCTGCTTTGAGTGAGGGAGCTGGACTAGATGACATGCACAGATCCTTTCCAACCTAGACCATTCTACTCGACATAAATCTGAAGAGAAACTGAGAACGTACACACACTCTTAAGAAATAACCTGAAATAGCAGAGAAACTTGTACAACCAATGCCAAGAGCCTTTTTAACCCCAGTTCATCGAGAAGACCACAGATGATGTGCCGGGCTATTTCAAAGCAGAAGTATTAGTCTAATTGGTGTCTGAGTTCCCACAGCAACAAATAAAAGCATTATTTCATTAAGAAAGCCATTCGTCAATCAAAACCTTAAGCATTCACTTGAGAGCAGTGGTGTAACACTGAGAGTTGCACCAGTGCGCCACAAACACATATTTGCAAATACTTGCAACTTTGCTTTTTTAAAGGGAAGAAAGGCAAAAAAAACAATAAAAAAATCTGTTGTGTTTTAAATCTATTTTAAACAGTAACAACCCACACCAATGTTTTCTGTAGTGTATTACCAAAATACTTAAAATAAACAGTGAAAATTACATTGACCAGGAGATCTGGATCTATGCTGAACTGTCGTCCTGATAACATAGCTTGGAAGTCCTCTAAACTGCAGTCGATACTGTCAAGGTAATCCAGAAGTTCAACTCTAGGAGACAAACAATATTTTATTGCTGTATCCCTTAACAAGAGGAAGAGAAATACACAATTAAGCTTTACACAGATGGACTACATGCATCTAAAAATCTTCACCAGAACTATAATGAATTAAGTCGTTCATTAGCAACAACCTCTGGAAAAAAATGAAAACTTTTAGCCTCTTTAGAGGAGAATCCACGTAAAGCAGACAGGTGCTCCAAAGTAGACATCACATCAATGTAACACTGTGAGATAACATCAGCAGAGATGCAACTCTTGCATCCAGGTAGCCCCAATGAGTTGCATCTGCCTGCAAGAGCTACGCAGGTAAGTCCTGACAGTTTAAACAATGACACCCACAACGCTGTCAGATTATACACCCCCCTACTTCACTCACTTCCCACGGTTAAAATCAAGAGGTCCCATCTTAAAATAACTAAAATAGAAGGAGCTTTAGAAACTGGCCAGAATAAAAGTGGCCTAGAAATTTAAAGTTCTCAACAGAAACTACTACTCAGTTACTTTTGCTTCAGCCAAACGAATGGTTCTAATACTTGAAAGAGCAGAAGACCAGGCTACTCACTTTCCAAGAAGATTTATGTTCTGTGATATTACTCCATTCTCACTGAGTATGGAATCCATCATTGAGACCGGATCTTCCGCAGTTAAAGCCGACTGGTTATTCAGCTGTACGGCACTTGACATGAGTGGGCTCGTACTGTCACTGACAGGGCTGAGGGGATCGCTAGCTGGGACAGCAATCGATTCCGTGCTTTCATCCCCTTGGATTACAGGGGCATATTCTTCTTCGTTATCATCTTCCACAATTACAATATCGGGAGAATGACTACAGCTGTAATATGAGACAAATGAATTAAAGTATTTCATGCACTCATTTAAACCGTACTATTCCACAGCTTTAGTTTCTTCTCATCTTAGTCAAGCTACTGTAAGGAAATAAACTTTCCTATCACTTTTTAAATACAGAACACAGCCAGATAGCCTAAACATCTATTTTCCATTGATTTGGTGCTGTCACGCTCAATACAGTATATGCAGCTCAGCTAGCAGACACTGTTGTGCTAGGCCACAATAACAAATACTAAAGATACGGGAACACTGGTATTTTTTGCATTAGAACAAATATAAGGTCACATATAAATGTAAAGTACAAAGTGGACCAAAGCATATGAGGCCACTGAACTAGACAGACAACATGTATTTTACATCTTTCCTGTCAAACAGAATCACCTCTGGAGCACCCATAGCATAAAGTATCTCAGTTGATAGTGTTGTAGTTAATTAACCTTGTTATGTATACCAACAAGGCGACCTAAAAACCAAGACAGAGTCTCAAATAATTTGCTTTCCTCCATATTCTTGTTTTCTTAACCCTTAAGTAGCTGTTAGCTGTGCCGCCTCTCTATCGTAGCCTTATCTTCATGAAGCTTTTCTATCAGAGAATGCAGGCCCAGACATCAGCTGAACAAGAACAATGGTACTAGTTCAAATACAAGCTAGAAATGTCCATGTTTTATTCCTCGAGGCATAGCACAGGCCCTATCAATGCAACTCAGGAAGAGAGCTGCATCTCAATCCGTGGACCAAGTTTCAGGTGCTCATAGCTGAAAGATGAGCAACTTCTATAGTGCTAATTATAGACAGGAAGGAACATAGTCACAAAACACTTGGGACTGAAAAAAAAAGAAACAAGTTAACTGGCTTAATAAACTTCAAAGACCACATCAACATAAACAAACAGCACATGCAGATTATTCTCCATAAAAATCTGTAAAAACAAGGGAAGTTATTCCTGTCTGCATTCATAACCAAAAGTAAGGAGACATCACTTACTCTGTCTTTGGACAAGTAATATATTTAACAAGAGTACAATAATACAGATTGTTGCTCACTAGTTTCTCTCCTCAGCCTATCAGAACTCCAACAGCCAATTAACCATTTGGAACAAATCCAGAGGTCAACAAATCAGAACCTAACACAAATTCACAGATGAAGCTTCAATATGTGCAGGAGTACTGAATAATTCTGACCACTTCGTTAAAAAAAATCAGCTAAGACATCTGAATTATTGCATACTATACAACACGGAAAGCCGGTTATCTATACAGACTTCTAAACACTTCTTACTTGGAAGAATCTGAAGTGGTATCTTCATTTGCTTCTGTTGTAACAGAAAGATTTTCTTCATCACCCATATGATTTTCTTCATCACCAACATCCTCAGTGACATCATAGATAATGATGTCATCTGAAATCTGCTCCCTTTCTTTTAAGCCCTCATTTCTCTTGAGAGGTACCTGTGAATTATTTTAAGAAGAGTCAGGGGGCAGAAAGACAACAAGCTTCAGCATTCTGGCAGTTATAATTGTATCTTACAATGCTTCAATTCTAAATAGGTGTAAGAGCTTTCCTACAGCTTGGAGACTCCAAGCTGTTTGTACAGATCTACATTTAATAGAAAAAACATACAAATAAATGAACATGCTGGAGAACAGCAGCTACAGAAAAAACCCCGTTTGGCAAAATACTACAGGCATAGAAGTAAAAATATACTAGCACTGTCAGCAAAAGCAACAACAAAGCTCCAACAATAGGACTACACAAGAACTAAAAATATTAGAACAGTGACTGCCATTTAAACAGTACTTTATAATAAAGCTAATAATTCTAGTACCATGCTACAGCACTCATTCTAATGATTTCCTCACCAACCATTATTTGGACAGCAGAAAATAACTTTCAGTGGTGTGACACATTCAAATGGCACAGGAACTTGACATGATTTTGCTGGGTTGGTTGCTGCCTTGCAGAGCAACACGCGAGATCCTTGTCCCTGTTTGGGGCTAGTAGCACCTAACTCCCACAGATAACAACACAACATACATATGCTATTTCTAACAGCACTATTATTACGAGCAAACTGCTTTCAGTAGCATCACATCAAGCTGTATGTAATACACAGGCAACTGGCTGACACATGCTTCTGTTGAAAAGTGAATGGTGATTATCAACACATTTGGCTTCTGAAGGAAACACAACATGGTATACCACTTCCAAAAGTTGACAGCTCTCAGTATACAGTTATGTTTTGTTCCCCATAAGAGAAGCTACTTCATTTCTCTGCCCCCCTCCACTCCTTCCTTCACCACAACAAAGAGTATGCGTGAAATAAAACTTACATGGTGGTTACTGTCAGCTGGTTCTTTCACAATTTGCTGAAATACATTTGACTTTGTAGGTCCGTTAGTGTTCAGAAGTAGAGGCCTAAATCAGAAAGAGTAAAGTAAGAAAGCCATCTCAAAACTAATTCTTTGAGTTTTTTCAACAAAACATGTCAGTATATTGACTGGACAGCAAGTTTTCAAGACCATATTTACCTCTTACGTTTTAGGCTCACTAGTTGGTTATTCTGCACCAAGGTAACAATAAATTGTACAATCTATAAGGAAAAGAACACTATTGTTAGTATCTCTGCTTTGTAATTGTTTCTCTCAGAGTACAAAGATACCTTATAGGAGAAGACTTCAGTAATAAAACCTATGCATACAGAGCAGAACACTTATTCTGTGTAGTAACTCTCATATAGAACTGTTCAGAAAAGTTAAAAATCGTGGTAGAATAGAAACAGTGTTGGTAATACCTAAAAAGAATAGTTCTTCACTTGTCTGAGAAAGGTTCTTCACATAGCATGCAATAAGAGTAGACTTTTACACTACATCCTACAGCAGAAAGAAAAGCATCCAGTAACTCAAACTACTAGAAGAACTCTAATAAGCAATGGCAGAAGGCACACAGGGATGTTGATTGCACACATAACCTGCATCTGTAAATACTGGTTCTGGTGAAAGGCATTTTAGACAGATTCAGAAAAAGTGACATGTACACTTAACAGTATTCATCAGCCGCCTTTCCTTTTGAAATGTTAGATTTTCTTCCCTTATGTTTTAAATTTAAGGATTAAATGTGTGTATCTGGCTTGAACAAACTGGGAAAAAAAGTCAGTACGAGTCTCTGCTACAAGTCTGTTTCAGTGCTATTTCTCATACGTAAAACAAAAATAAATCTGTAAACTCTTTGCATTTGCATCAGTCTGGTAGCTCATAAATCTAACTGTTAAAACTAAACTAAGCTAACGTATGATCAGGGGGTTCCACTCAATAATCTATTCTTCTGCTAACTTCAGAAATATACAGTCAGTGGATCAGTTAAGTGGGATAGTAGTGAATTTCCAATACAGAACTCTAATTCTTGCAGCGGGAAAAAGTTTTTCCTGCGAATTCATCCAACACAGAGTATTAGTCATCTGATTACTGAAATAATAAAAAATGGATGGATCAGTTTAAGGGTACCTTAATGAACGATGTATGATGTTCTTGAACCTCTTTCTCTAAAAATGTTTACAAGGGTTTGCCCTTATCTTCTGCTTATGCGGTGAAACACAATGAACGTTTGTTCCACAAAGATTTGTTCACAATACCCCACCCTGTTGTTTTTTCTATTACAGACATTTCACACACAACAGAAAAAAAGAGTGAGGGCAAAGCAGGGTAACATGTGGCACAGCATCCCTTGCTCAGAAGCACTCACTCACTCATTTGCATACACCTGCAGGAAGCCTCACCTTCCGAATGACTTGCTGCTGCTGCAAGTGTTTTGCTCTCAGTTCTGCCACTTCCCTCCAAAGTGATTCATTCTCCCTGTTTGAAAAGGATGATTTAAAAGTCAAAATAAAACAAAGTTTTAAAATATTTACATTAACCATTTTTGTTAAGATTACTTGGCTCCAATAAAGCTCTTTGCAGTGTGTTTTTAGAATGGGAGGGGTGGAGGGGAAAGTCACACACTCAGCAGCCTTGGCAACTAATTACAAAATGGAGACATAAACACAACAACTAGTCTGCAGAGAAGTTCCAGCCCCCTTATTAAAAAAAAAAAAAAGTTCCCAAATTTGGCGATACGCATTGCACATACAATCAGCATTTAAAAATTAACTGTTTTGTTTCCTTTCCTGTAACAAAGTTCCCTTCTCCTCTTCCTTCTAGTAATTCACTCCTAAGAAATTAAAATAAAAAAAAATCAAGCATACAACTGGTTTCTCGCAGCAGCAAAGGACCAAATAGCATAAGAATGCAGCTTCCTCTCACCACCAAAAAACAAGAGATCTTCATCTGTATCAAGCCTGTTTGTCCTCCCTCACACTCCTCTTGCTAGATGCAAGCTACCTGTCAGCAACAGCACACCCATCTTGAAAGCATCTTTACAGAACGAGCTCTCAAGTCATACACGCAGCTGTAGGTCTAAAAAACTGTTCGGTGTTAAAAAACAACAGGAGCAAGCAGAGAGGGCAGCTTTCATGAAACACTGTCATTTTACAAACCTTGGTTGTTCCAGTGCTCACAAGAGTCCAGTTACTGAGACAGTATAAAAACTGCTGTAAAGTGCCCCTTGCTATCGTATCCACAAACCTCGTTGCTTCCAACAGCATAAAGCATATTAAGAGGTAGATAATGAACATCGAAAGCTTCACAGAATCACAGAACGGCTTCAGTGAATAAGGAAAGACAATGTATCACCCTCCTCTCTCTTGCAGTTTAGTTTTCAACAGAGATGTATGCCAAAAAAGGAGGAAAATCTCTCCACCGGTGTTTGGGTTTTTAGGAAACCTTAAGCGAAGTTTTTGGGAACAGCTGTTTATATGCAGTGTGATGAAGCTTATCGCTCATTCTTCAAGCTGCTCTATGTCCAACATACAACTGAAGAGTACAGTTCCATCACAAATTTAACAACTGAGGTCAGGGATTCTGAACTTTCTCAATCTTCCCAACAGTTTTATTACCATGTTTTGTAGGACTAGGTCTTCTAATTTAGCTCCAGTTTCTACGTCAATAATTTTAAACTTGTGGGACAACAAAGATGCCAAAGACCAACCATTCTATTTTCTCATCTCTACCAACGGTCGGGTCGTTAGCAACTGGATGTCATTTCAGCCAAGTTCAGCCCTGCTCTGGGCAGGGGTCTGTACCTGACCGCCTTGTGAGGTTCCTTCCAACCCAAATTTGTCCATGATTTGAAAAGGGTGCATATGAACACTTTTAGTCTAGACTGGACATATTCTAACAAAGACTCTTCCTACACAAAGTAAGTTTGACTCCGAATATTCTACCACAAGTAATTAGAACTGGAGACTAGAAATGTGAACATTTACTTCTGAAAACTTCAGTGACCTCTACCACAGAGATACACAATCTTTTACGTTCTCAACGTAAGTTAAGGAGTCCTGAGATGGAATTACTGTTGAGGTGCTGTGACTTACAGTACATGAGCTTACGCTCATATATCCTGTTTCTACAAACTCTAAAGGATTAATTTGTGTCACACATCTCACTTATTGTTGAGAAGAAATCGTAATTACTAAGTAGGTAATCACACAATTCTAAAAACACTCTATTTACATTTGGGGTTCAGATTCTGTGCCTCTGTTGCTTAAGTAACTAATGAAGTTCCAAATCAGACTTCTAAACAGACTTTCACAGGCATCAACTCTTCTGCAATTTTTAGCAGTGAGGGAATGAAGACGACAACAACAGGATAATGAAAAGCAATGAGCAAAGACATTAACTGTAGTAAGAAAGTATTATAAGCAATTTGCACAAACCAAACTCTGCCTCAAACTAAACACAGTAGCTACTTCAAACTTGAAGATGTAAACCAGCACACTTTATGCTAAGAGCAGAGTTGAACATTCAGCCTCAGTAGCATGATGGAACTACTGTTAAAGGTGTTAGTTAATTGCCCACTACTGGACAGTTCTTCAAACACCAGCACTGCCTATCACTTATAGCTGTATTAAAATATTACATTTTTAATGCTATTCTTTTATTGAAATTTATTTTCCTAAAGCAATAAAGTTAGGCAATAAGAAATCAAGAGACACCTAAAATCAGGTCTTTGTCTGATATCTGAGAATGACTCAATTTTAGCGACCAGATGCTGACGGAGCAACTTACCTCTTCAAAGCAGACAACCGCGATTCAATAGTCTCTTGTTTAATCTGCACCTTTTGAGCACTACTTATTATTTCAGAGAGATCCTCCTGACGTATCTTGTTTTCTTCAGGTCTCGAAGAAGAAACCTTTAAAAGATTAGAATCCAGAAACAACATTTTCCTTTACTCATTGTTAACTACTAATTTCTTTTGGTGATCTTTTTAATAAGTACGTCCCTCTCACCACAGTTTAAATTGCCATATTTCTATTTGATATCTATATTCACCTGACTCACAGTAACAGCAGAGCACATTTCAGAATCACATTCAGCAGCACAACAAACATGTTTATAGGTTTGCCCCCTGTTCTCTTTGGTGGAAAGTTTAACGCTTACAGTAGTTTTGTTCTGAAACAAGCTACATAAACAAGCACATTCTTACATTACTGATGGTAAAGTCAAAACATGCTCCATGCTTCTAATACCCATTTGCAAAATGATGTATTTGCATACCTTGCTCATTTTTGTCACCCGCGAAACTTGCTATAATGACAGCAAAGCAGGTTACATAAAGGAGCGTAGTGAAATCCCCCAAAGTATCTTTAAACAAGTCAAAATCTACAAGAGCTGTGCAGTTTGCTTCCCCAAACTCCACACTTACTTGCACTCACATTCCTGCAATTAAATGTGACATCAACTTTGCTGTTCATTCATACTTACTAGCACAGGTTTTGCACATACTGAGTTTTCACTAACCTTCCTTTTAATGTGTTCCAACAAGTCTTCCCGGCCCTGCTTAAAACACGGGTGCTGAAACTCTACTGGACCATCTCGCTCCTGTTTGACAACCCCAGAATCAACATGGACAACTTTACGGAAGCCATCTTTAAAAAAAGAAAAAAAACCACAAAACTCTCAAAACCCACATTAAGAAATCAAAACTATGCTGTTCCAACTATCCTGTTACCAGTTTTGAGAATGAGACGCTATCCTAGCTGCAGAGAACACAGGGCCACTGCTCAAAAGAAATTGTCTATAACTAAACATGTACAGGATCTAGAGCTATGCTAGAAAGCAAAAGCCCAAGAACTTACACATGTTCAACTGTCTGACAAAGCTTGCCATGTTGTTGTGCTTGAAGTACTTCGGAAGAATCTCTTTTGCGAATCTCTGTTCATCCAACACCAAGAAACTCTGGCCATTCTAAAATGAGAGAGACACATTAAGCTACTTAAGGACCATTGTAGAAAACATGCTGGGCTTTTAGAATTAATCACCAGATAGGAATGTCTCCTTTGTGCATGCAGTAGGTAACTGATCTCCTTGCCTACAATTTCCACAACAAAAAGTGTACCAACCCTGCAGTTGCAAAGCAACAGAGTATCACCAATTTACATCACTATCCATATCTGAAGGTGAATGTCTCTATTGTTACTCATTGTTTCCACAAGAAATGAATTGTTTAGCAACAATTACCACAGTTTCACCACAGGACAATATCACCCATTCTGTATGTAGCGTCAAAGTATTGGGAAGGAATCTAGCAAAGAGATTGTCCAAGGGAAAAAAAAAACCACCACCAGCTGAGTCCCTTCTGCTTTCCAGTATAAAAGAATGATTAGTTTGATAGGAATGTAGAGCAGATAGAGATGTCAAAGAGCTGAGGGTGTGTACTGGGTTTTGGAGTTACCAAAAAGGTAACTACCCAAGGCAATATCCCCGTCTTCCTGGGATGCCAGCTACTTCATCCACTGGTTTTGACTAAAATGGAAGTCTCAGCTCTTTGTTCTTCAGAAACTATGCTCCATTAACTAAAGGACAAGTAATCAGTAGAATCTAAATTAGCTACTACAAAAATGGTTTAGATTTTGTCTGTACATCCACAATACTCTCACCCTGTATTTAATGAGAAGCCTGTCCTCTTCGGCAAATGTCCACACTGATACTGCATCTTCTCAGAAGTTCTTTATTTCAACAAGTTGCATGTGTTTCTTACCCCCAAATGCCAGCAGTTCTATGATCCCAAGAAGCTTGAAGAACCAACCATGAGACCATGCAAAGATTCTTGCTGAAGAACTCGTTTCTGACAAGCCAGCAAGGACAGCCAGAAACAGGGTTTATAAATGGCTCACCACTGGATGAGTTAGGAGCTTAAGACCAAGAGGAGGACAGGAAGATGAAAATCTCCCAGTAACACCTACCCATCTCCCGCTGAGAACCAGTGAGTGGAAAGGAAAGGGAAGCAAAGGATGGGAACACAACATTTTAACCAATAGCTTAATGAAACTCACCAGCTGAAGTTACTCCAACAAGCGGCACTACAGTGACCTGTGATGCCAACACACAGCTTTCATGCGGCGCCTCACCTTATTCTTTTTGACATCATTCAGGCCTAGCGCAGAAAAATCTGGGAAACACGTCTACTAGTTCTTGCTGCCCTGACAGTCGTTTACAGCAAAGCTGTACACATGTCAAGGCCTGACTTGAGCTCACTGAAGCATCACCACAAAGCTAAACACACTTTTCAAGTCCTAGCACTACCGACTGCAGCGTACATCAATCCTCCATGTACTTCACTTGGTGCTCCTCGCACGCATTCCCACAGACAGCCCATACCCACGCCTTCACTGGGATATGTATGCAGGGAGACAATTCTGGCTGTGCAGCTGCAGAAGGTGTTTATCCTTACAGTGTGAGGATACGGATTTGTATAGGAGGACGGTGAAATACTGTAGCAACGGTACTCTTCCTCCCCTATTATGCCTGGTACACTTTCTGTGCCCCGTAATATTGACATAGTGTATTTTTAAAAGATGCCATCACTTGTGTACAAAGTGATCCCAATACCTTCCCCCACACAATAAGTGCTGGATGCTGAGAACATCAACTGTGATTACCGGATCTTCCTTCCATAAACAGCCTTGCAGAATCTCAAATAATTAGTCTTTATTTTTAATTAAGAAAATAATACAAAAATACCTAATAATGGTCTTGGTGTGCTTGAAAAAAAGCAATGAATTTGGAAAGTCTCCAATAATAAGGTGGGAAAAACGGCACTTCTTAAGCTAGACAGAATCTGAACCTTTATATAGGTCTTAGCATCTCTATTCCAGGAAAAAAAAAAAAAAGAAATTAGCAGGAAAAGCTGCCATAATCTACAAAGTCTACCTGCTTCCTTCTTCAGGAAGTTTTAGCAGAAGTTACTGGTAACTCACTATCAGCAAAATGTTTAAGACGACATTTCATCGTTCTTTGAGTATTTGAAAGCAATTCAGTTGAGAGCTGCCATCTCAACACCACTTAAATACGTTGATATAGTTTGAGAACAGGATTATTTTTGATGTTTTAAAAATAATTTATATAAGATAAAGAGAAAAATTAAGTTATTCCTAAACAAACCCACTTAGCACTTCTCTCAAGAGCTAACGATGCTTACTGCAGCAAACCTGCCAGTCCTTCATTACATCGTAGGAGGGTGGTTACTTCCTGCCTTCCAACAGGGACGGAGCAGCTCTCCTGGGAGGAAAGGCTGAGGGAGTTGGGGCTGTTCAGCCTGGAGAAGAGAAGGCTGCACGGAGACCTTGCTGCAGCCTTCCAATACTGAAAGGGGGCTTGTAAGAAAGATGGGGAGAAACTTTAGCAGGGCCTGTTGTGATAGGACGAGGTGTAATGACTTTAAAAAGAGAGTAGATTTAGGCTGGATATAAGGAAGAAATTTTTTTACAGTGAGGGTGGTGAAACACTGGATCAGGTTTCCCAGAGCGGTGGTCGATGCCCCATCCCTGGAACCGTTCAAGGCCAGGTTGGATGGGGCTCTGAGCAACCTGGTCTAGCTGAAGATGTCCCTGCTCACTGCAGGGGGGCTGGACTAGATGACCTCTAAAGGTCCCTTCCAATCCAAACTATTCTATGAATCAATATTTTAGGATACTTACAAAACCGTATGCCCTGATAACGCCTCTTTATTACTCACTACAACAGCCTACGCTTGAACACGCAGATTTCAAGACGAAAGAACCACCCAACCCGGGTTTTCCTTTTTTTTTTTTCTCCCAAAAATCAACGGGGTCGCCACGCACCTGTGACCCGCGGCTCCCCTTCACGGACCGAAGCGGGCCGCGGCAGCCCGACACCGGCCGCCGGCGGGCACCCAGCCCGGCTCCCTCCAGCGGGAGCCCCGCGGCCGCCGCCCCACGTGGCCGCTGCCCGCCGGGCCGGGTCTGGCGGCGTCACCGCGGGGGCACACGTGGAGCACCGGCCCGGCCCCGCCCCGCTCCTCCTCCTCTCACCCCGCCGCCCGCCGTGGAAACCCCCGCCGCGCCGCACCGCACGCGGGCCCCTGCCCCCACCAGCCCGCTTCCCCCCCGCGCTCGTACTCCCCGGCGCCCGCAGCGAACCGGCCTCTCCGCAGCAGCCCCGCCGGGCCGGGATCGCGGCGGGGGTCGCTCCCCCGCGGGGGGGGGGGGGGGGGGGCCTGAGGGGAGCCTGGCCAAGCGACGCGGGCGCGCCCCGTGTTTCCCGCCATCCCCACGCGCGCCGCGGCCCGCGGGCCCCCCGGAAGGCCCTTCCTCCCCTCCCCTCCCCGCGCAGGCCCCGCGCGCCCGCCGGCCCGGGCAGGGGCTCGGGAGGGGGGGGCACCTCCCTCCGCCGCGCGCACGCGGGCGGGCCGGGCCGGGCAGCCGCACCTGGCTCCAGGTGATGAGCTGGCTGCTGGGGGCCTCGCCCACCAGCGCCCACAGCTTGCTGAGGAAGGCCGGGACCCCCGCGCAGGCGAGGAGCGGCGCCTGGGGCTGGGAGGGCGCCGGCGGCGGCTGCTGCTGCTGCTTCATTGTCGCCCGGGAGCCTCCGCCGTCTGCCCGGGGGAGTGGCGCACCGGCCTTCCCCCGCCCCGCCCCTCCCACGCCTGCGCGCCGGGCGGCCCCCGCATGCGCGCCGGCCCGCCGCGCGTGCGTGCCGGCCCGCCGCCTCCCCGCCCCTTTCCCCCCTGAGCGCTTTGCATAACGCCCCCACGTGCGCCGCCCTCACGTGTCACAACAGCGCGTGGAGAGGGAGGCCGGAGGCGGCTGGGTGCCGCCCATGCAAACGAGGAGGGCCCAGGGCCAATGGGGGCACGGCTCTCGCCTGGGGGTGGGGCCACGCGGGGCTCCCGTTCCCGCCGCGGCGCCGGGAGGGAGGGCTCCGGCGGGGCAGCCATGGCGGCCGGCACTGGCGCCGCGGTGCCAAGCCCCGCGCCCAGGGCCCGCGGCAGCTGTGAGGGTATCTGCGGAGGCGTCCGTCGGCCCCCCCGCCGCGGACCGGCCCCGCGCGCCCGACGCGACGAACAGCTGCTGCGCCCCGCGGGTCAATGCCGGCTGCGTGAGGCGCTGAGGGCAGAGCTGCTGCCTCGGCTGAGGAGAGGTTACCCGACCCCTGCCCTGGGGAGCATCAGACACGAAGGGAAGAGGGAGGCCGCCAAAACCCCAAACGCTGGGCAGCACCGTCGCCTTGGACCGAGGGTTTGGCTTCCATTTTAGCGAGGCACTTGCCAGCGTAGGCAGAGCTTGGAGACTCACGCTTCTCAGAGCTGTAATAAATAATAATTAAAAAAGCAGACTTCCAAGTTTTCAAGCTCCTCAGTTTGACGATGTTTTCAATGAAAGTAAACACAAAACTGGTCAGGTTTTTCTGCAACAGTTGCTCGCGCTGCTGCCAGCCACCTCTCGGCCACACGGTCTCGCTTGCGATGGGGATCCAGGGAGGGGAGCGGAACCCACCGGCAAGGTCTCAGCAGCAGCGACCCACGGGTGCAGAGAAGATGCCTTTTTTTAAAGACGACCCAACCCTAAGTTTTCAGAAAGGTCTAGTAGAAAGGTAAAGAAATAGCTGAAAAACACGGGCATGCATAGCGTGGCAAACCATTACATACATTATCCAAAGAAAAAGAACACATGATAATATAAGCATATGCACAACAGAAACATTCAGGCTAACTCTCTAGACCAGAAGTCAGGCAGTCCCCAAGGAGATCTCTCTCAAAGGCAAGTTGTGTTCAGACTTCAGACCTATTGGCTACAGAGGCTCTGAAAAGAAACTAATTTAAATCAAAAAGGGTGTCTCTACGAAAACAGCCTAATGAATAGCAAAATGCCATAAAATTAACTTAATTCCATACTCTACCAAGTATTTTGCATAACTTAATCACAAACTTAATTGCTAATAACTTTTAAGAAACTGTTCTATGGAACTAAAACTAGTATTTTCACAATAAATCCTCATCAATTGACAGTGTTACTGATGTTTTGTTGAGAGTTCTCAAAAAAGTCTCAAAAAATCAAGGTCAGCTTGATCTGCTTCAGTTTGTGGTGAGAATAAAGCACAATGGCACAGGAAAGAAACTGAGAACCTTTAGCCTGGTAGCCTGCAGGAAAATTAATTTAAATATTTCAAGCTGTATGTCACACAGCTGCTCTTTTCTCGTAGCACTAGCAAGCTACAACAGCTTGTAACAAACTCGTTGACTGACATTCACTAGATCATTCCTGGGAGGAGAAGTCACAGTTACTAAGTTTATGGCTTAGCTTGTCAGGGTCAATATCTGGAATGACAAAACTTAAAAGAATGCCTTTTAAATTTAAACACAAGTTTACAGTAATTGTCCAAGTCATTTTTCATCCTGACACCCATGCAGCAAGCTCCTACCACATTCCATTTATCTAGCTATCAATGCTAGGTAAGCAGAGAGAATACGGTTGTAATTTAATCTGGACATGGTATTGCTCTCCATCTTGCATGTTTTGTTTACAATGTACATTTGAAGTAGGAGTTGATTTGCAGAACTGCTGGATGATATTTCAAATTGTGCTTGTGAATGGTGAATTATTTCAAAAGGTAGAACACTGTATCAATACCTTTTGCTCAGACAGAAGTGGAACCACGCGCTTAATTTTTTGCTTTTCACTAGTAGATTGAACATCATCTTGGTGAGAAAGACCATTGTCTAACTCGATTTCCAGTGTCTTACAGTTGAGGGAAGCCTTTTAACCTTTCTTGCTAAATCTCAGTGTAGGAAAAAAATTTTCTTCTGAAGCCTTAAGGCTGGAAGTTATTAATTTAATACTTAGCATAAAACGTTAGCGATGTACAACTCGAGTAACCCTTCAATTAGTTTTTTATTATCTTACAAGGTCTGAGCACAAGGTAATTGCTTGCCCATGTTCATAAAACTCCCGTTAACGTTATTTTACAAGTCAGCAATTGTAGAACTTGCCGGTCTTTAACCCTGGGCTATTTGACTTCCTGGTATCTTCATAAGCAGTGCTACCAATCGTCTTTTTCCACTCTGCAGTAGGATTTTCCTCCATTCAGCTGTCAGAAATCTGGTAATTACCAATTCCGAGACAGGTCAAGCTATCTGAATCTTTCACAATACAGTTCTCGCCCACACCTCACCAGAAAAACCTAACACTGTAAAACTTTCTGAGTATTGTGAAACGCTGGGAATTCAGAAACAACAGATCTCTCCCCACATCCCTTAACTAACGCCTCGAGCTTCAGCAGATGCTGCTCCTCCCCAGCCTCTTTCCCCCTCCTTAGGGCCCACAATCCCACCACGTGCAGGAGTTCCAGCTAAGACTTAGTGCTCAGGGACTAAGGGAGCGCTGCCAACAGGGAATATCTCATTTCCAGTGTGCTCTTTCTTACAGCTTACATAGAGAGGCTATATAGGTAGCAGCACTTCGAATCTGGGCAGGAAGCCAAGGGAATAAATCTAGATATCTGTTCCTATCACTACCTGTTTATTTTGACATTACTTGTGCTTAGAATCACAGCTACCACTGGTCTCTTCCCTCTCCTGCTAGAGCAGCAGGCAAGCCCTACACTCTCTTAAAAGAACTTTGGCCACTGATAGTCCAGTTCTGCAGTGGTTTAAGAAAATTATTTTGGAATGGGGATTCTTTGTTCTACAGCATGCTTACAAGTCAAGGTCACAAAACAGCCCTCATGTAACAATACTTTTCTGAGACGAACTTCACCTATCTTCTCTCGCTTCCTACTTTCTTCCACCATAGTGAAACATACAGCAAGGGTCAACAGTCAAGCTCTCCTTACAGGCTGTAGCTATGGCTCTTGTAAGGCTGACGGGCAACCTGTGCGAATTCTTGTTAACATCAGACCCTGACTAAAGCCTAAGTCAACTCTCCAAGGGATACCAGTCTATAGATTTTCCTTAAGACAAACAGCAAGATGCAAAACAAGCAACTGAAAATGACAAGGGAGTCAAAGGTAGGGTGACAGATTTGAAGGCGACACTCTTCTTGTGACCATTATTTGTTCTGACCAAAATGCATGACATTCAAAGGTTCTGCCAATGACAAGGTAATAAAGAGCACCACAGTCACCCTGTAACTCGCCATCATGCTACAATTTGTGTTTCGGATCCAGTTATCTTTACTGATTCATCTATATTGATCCCTGTGAAAGCAAAAGACTAATCAGTCACTGAGCTTGCACCTGAGTTACCCCTGGAACAAGCACAGGCTGCCACTACAGACATTCCAGGATGCTTTACTTGTATCATACGCTGTGCACAGCACTTCACAGCCAAGTTTGATGCAAGCCTTCCCCCTTTAAAAAAGGTACTGCGCCATTTAAATAACTGAAAGTGTTCCTAGGAGTCCCAACTCTGCACATATTAGGATCTCCTCAAATTAAAAGTGGCCCTAAGAGGCCTAGCTTTAAAATAATCCTCCTTGAACCTGGGACAGCCTTTGAGATTTCTGTGTTCATGATGCAACTGGCTAGAGTAGGCAAGGCAGATGACATTTCAGAGAGCTTCTGAAGAGCTTGTTCTTCCAAAGCCAACATCCTTTTCAGTTGAAGTTTTATGCTGTCCTTGTGCATCCGATTCAAGTACTGTTCAGCTTTTTTGACGGCTAAGTGATTAATTTTCCTTCTCTTCTCCACATGCCCTGCAGGAAAAGCAGATGGCAGTCAGCACACCAGATATCTAATAAACAATGATACAATAAAGACTGGCAGTAAGTTTTAAAATTAATTATAACTGATCCCCACTGTTTTTAAAATTAAGCTACGATAACTGAAACCCCACTACCATTCACGATCAATGGCTTTTTTTTCTTGAAAGGAAAATCCAGACCTACATTCATATTTACTACTAAACCTTCAAGACAGCTTGCTATAGAAATGGCACAGAAGTGGTATCCATTTCTTACTTGCTTATGTATGAGGAATACTTGATTTAGGCTTTTCCTATTAGACAAGATCTTCTCTGCTCCAGGAGAATGCTCGGTATATCTTAAAAGACTACTTTCTCATACTACGAGGAAAAGAGTTAAAAACTTGGAAAAGGTGTATTTTAAACAAGCAAAGATTGCATTCAATTAAATACAGTCAGTTTCTTTAAAAAAAATCCAGTCTTAAAATGCTTGAAGACATAAGCACACCCCCCCATCCCACCCCCCCTTTAAAAAGGAGAAAAACAAAAAGTCTGAGCCTATACCCGTTTCTTAACATGCTAAAAACAAGTTCCAAATTCTGGCCAGATTATCTGATCATCAAGGATTTCTGCAAAGTTTATCTTTTTATAGAAGTTTTTGGAGGGATGGTAGATTTGGGAAAAAAAAGGAAGGAGGCTTCATAGGCAGCATGGCTGGCAGAAAGCTTTCTAGAAGTTTTAGAGCAGTTTGCTGTGGCCATGTGTTGGTAATTGTGGAAAAACACTTCCTATGGTAAAATCACCTAACCATATATGCTCATTTGGTCATCTAAACTTCACACTGTTTTACTCCAAAATTAAAAGCAGATACAAACTGTTAGCAGAAATTTCCTCAGAATTTTGTTTCTTCAAGTAGGATTTCATAACATAGAAGTTATGAACATTATGGCAATAAAGGGCTCATAGATCAAACTAAGTAAGGCATGAAAAGAAGCTTTTATCTAACCTGAAGCTAGTTTAGCAAGCACAGACTACAGCCGTGATTTAATTATTCAAAGGCCTCCATTCATTCTATTTCACATTCCAAACATTAGGACCTCCATAAAATAACTCTCCTGCCAGCTCACTTTCAGAGCATGGGAAACCTTTCTTCAAAGACAAACATCCATTGCATTGGTCTACTCTTACCAAAGCGCTGTAGAAATTCCTCACAAAGTACCGGTGAGCAACTTTAACAATATATTTGACACGAAAACAAATGGTGTCCTTATTAAGTTTTAAAATTAAGTTTATTTTGAAGAATAAATTCTATCATATTAGTCTGCTTCTTAAGGCCATTCAGAGATATGGTTTGAATGGACAAAACCCACCTGCTCTGTGGCTGTGGAGTCCGTCATGTCCCATCTCTCCTTGTGCTAACGGCCATTTAACAACTCTCTTCAGCCTGTTTAAACTACAAACCCATCAGACTGAAAATAGGATAAACCAAACTGATTAATCTCAATCTAATTTACCTGAATCTGAACAGGTAGAACTAATCTTCCATGTCTGTGTCTAGTCCACTGTTCATTGCTTGTTCAGATTCCTGGAAGTTTTTATAAAGGGAAAAAAATTACTTGACTTCCAAAAACATGACCCAAATTACTAGTTTTCCTGTATTGCGAGAAATACTAGAGAAAGCAATGACTTGCTGTAGTATTCACAGGATCCTGCTTTTTCCTTCCCAGTTTGGTTAAAACTACTGCTGCAGCAGCCACACACCACAGTTCAGTGGACAGCTGGTGACTGAAATGCTATCTATGCTGCAACTGCAATTGCAGCTGTCATCACCTTTGTTTAGTTAGTGAAATGCAATCAAGCTATTTTTGAATTTGCATCAATGTTTTTTCCCTTACTAGGTTGCTTTTTCTTCCCCACACAAATTTGCCATTATGTTGAGACCGTACGTTAAAAAAAAGACAAAGCCACAACTGGTAGTCTTCTGTATTCTGCAGATCTAAGAACTAAATACAGACAGAGCATCTGGACTTCACAGTTCTGTCAGATTCTGTCTGTGGTCCACACGTGTTTGGTGCCCTATCCTGAAGCTTTAATGTAGTCTCAGCAATGTATCACCTCCTCCTCTCCCCTCCTCTAGGTAAGAGCTACAATCGTATCCCAAAATCACCTCCTTTAGGCACATTACAAATAACAAATTAATATTTCTTTCATTTCCCTACTCATCATTAAGGTCCGTCAGTGCTGAGGAATGAGTCTCAGGCTATGGTACTCTGTATTAGTGACAAGTATTATGAACCAGAATCCATACTCTAAAGCTATGTACTAACTATTCTTCTTTTACCAAGCCAGTCATACACACAGAGGACATTCATACACTGCTAGGACATTCCACTTACAGATTTACTAGTTATATTACTAAAGAAGCCCCATAAACATAACAAATTCCCCCCCCCCCCCAAGAAAGAAAGCTTTATCCCAATGTTATTGTCCAGAAACTGCTGTCTTCTAGTTGTCTTCAGCTAGGGGCCAGCTCCTTCAAAAACAGAACACTGCAAGCAACCTCAGGACATAAAAGACTCTAGTTTGGTAACATTTTACCTTCCCTACCTTCCCCTACAATGCCATGGCGTTATTCAGTCCTTCCCACACCCTCCCTGCTGTGCTACCTCCTGCACTACGCTGCAATAATTGTTAGACCCAGCCAAATTGGATTTAAAAAAACACACACACAAAAATTCCTTAAAAACCTGAGGGAGAGTAAGTTTTCAACCTGTATCAGTTCTATAATCCAGTTCAGGTAATTAAGATGCAAAAGCAGTTGCATTATCCCAGCTGAAAGAATGGTCTAGGACTGGAAGTGAAGAGCTAGGAAGCTTGAGTTATGGCATATTATACCTTGAGATTCTCTCATCCCAGTGAAGGATTTATGAAGAGGGGTAAAGTACAATAAAAGCAAGACAATTCTGTTTTCAAATACTTTAAATCATAGGATGAAGCACATGTTAAACCATATTCCAAGTGCTGAGTATTTTCCTGATCAACATAGACAAGTGCCAAAACAAAATTTGTATCAACCAGAAAAAGACAGAAACAGTACAGCCTTGGGTTATAAGAAGTCCCTATGTAAATAAACAGCAGGCAGAAGAATACAGTATTTTTTCTTAGTAGATGTTTTTGATTTTTGCAGCTTCTATTCCGATGTCCAAGTACCCAGTCAGTATTGGATGGATGTATTCTGGAAAGAGAAGGTAAACCTAGGTGTAATCTGTGTAGGATAACACTATGCGTAATTTCGGCCATGGAAAAACACCCATACTTTTAGACCAGTTTTCTTCTTTTTTTTCCAACAGTGAAAACAAACATAGGAATTAAATCCAAACACAGCAACTCTTCCACTAGTTCTAGAAAATACCTTACGTTGCGGAGGACATCAGGGGTACTTTCTATAAAGTGTACCCTCGCCTGGTCTCAAAACACTACTGGTGTGCTGCCTTACTCTCACTTTCTTACATGTCTCCGCTACCATTTCCAGGGAAGTGGCATCTGTTCCGAGGACAGAAGAAAGATTAATTTTTACAGGGATTTATCCAATCCGATAAACTTGTCTCCTTAACAAGCATTTACACTTAAAGATTTTCTGCCCTTTTAGCTTGCCAGTTTCCCTAATTTTTCAAAAACTTGGTTTGTCAGGATACTCGTTCGTAGTTACTGAACTTGAAAGTTTTTATTGCAGTTTGTTTTATTCTGCCCCTGACTAAAGCAGATCTCAGGCTTAGTCACTTAGTCACTACTAGTTTCTTTTCACAACTATCCAGCAGAGTCCTACAAATCCACTTGGCTTAAAAAAAAAAAAAAAAAAATCTTCAAACACAGTTGAAAATTTTACGATTACCGCTGTAAGAGTGGTATTTTTAAAAGGACAATTCAAATGGCATTATAAAGCTAGGACTAAATCTTGTTTCCTGTATTCACTTCTACTGAAGCCTGTAGGAGATATCGTGGAAGTAAAATGAAAGCACTGTTTGTGTAATAGTTTTAACACTACACTAAAAGCAAAATGAAAACACAAACGTACTCAAACATGCAGCCAGGGTAACCACTAACAAAATACAGAAAAACAATGTGTCTCTATGCCTATAGACCTAAAATTACAAGTCTATCAATATTTCATTTAAAATTTACAAAAAAACTTGCTGTTGGATCTGTGGCGTTTCTCTGGAAAAAAGAAAAAACTGATAACCTGACAAGAGCAGTTTGTAACTACGGCTAAATCAAGATGATGTAACTTGAACAGAGAAAAATCACTCTCTTGTATTGTGTACGCAGTTGCCAGGTGACCACGAAGCGCAGAGCTCTCCTTTCCAAGGCTCACAGGCAGGGAAGGCCACAAATCCGACACACGGGCTCTAAGCACGGTTTGCACAGGATGATTTTCTGGGAAGTCTTGTTTTATCCTCATTGTGAGCAGTGGTGTTTCCATAGGACAGCGCTACCAAAACCAGCATCCGGTGTGTGACGGGTACCCCCTGCCCCTGACCCCTGGCAGCGTGGTCAGCACAATGAACGCCATTTTAGAGGGCAAGCAGCCACTCTCTGCGACCGAGCAGGTCATGCACTCTTTCCCCTTCCCTCATTACCAGGCCCAGAAGGTCCCGTGAACCAAGCAGACAAACCCAACAGATCTCCTCCTCCCCTCCCGACCCGGCCCAGGGCTCCCGGGCGCCGGGCCCATCGCTCCCTCCCTCACCGGCCCCGCAGGTCCCAGGCTCCCAGCCAGCCAGGCGCCGTGGGCGACCCCGTCGCAGGACAGGGACGCGCAACAGCGCAGAGCACCGTCCCTAATGCCAAGCCCTAAGCAGGGAATGCGGCCGGAGCTGCTGCAGGACAGCAAGGCCCAGGGTCACCCCCACTGCTGTCTGCTTCCCCAGGGACTGAGGGGTGACTCCTGTTCTTCTGCATCACTTTCGGCTCTGGATTACGTTGGTTATACCGATACAGCAAACCGGGCACTAAGGTTCGACCTGACCTGCAGAGGATCCAGGTTATAGGAAAATGTAAGTTAAGTTGTATCATAAATGCTGCATTATGCTACATACAAATTGCACTATGTTCATTCTGCTGCTAGAAATCTTGTGCCACTCTAACCATAAATTCTGTGCTATACTAATCATAATATCCTGTAAAGAAAATAGAGCTTTAATTTTAACTACAGCTTAGTGCCATCATCATTCTCCCAAGGATCTCCAAAAGAACCTCTCTGTCCCCTTAGTGCTGGGTGACACCGGTGTGGATACAGCAGGACTGAACGCACGGACTCAGTTTGCATGTATGCTGCATATATACGTATCTCGCTACTAAACAGTAGGGATGCCCAAGTCTTAATGGAGACCTCTGACTGGGCCACCCACCTACTTCCTTTCAGGCTCAGGCGAATGCCGGCCAGTCACCTCCTGTATCATGCACATTCTGCGAGTTGAGCACCTTCCCACAAATACCAGACTTGCTGTTTCTGCACAGAAAGTGAACAAAGGGTTCGCCATACAACCAGCCTGAGAAGTTCCCATGAACAGTGTTCCTACTATCAAGCCCACAGACAGCTCAGTTGTCCTGGAAAATCCTGTTTTCACTGTCAGCATAAAATAAAACACAGGACCAAGAGACTTTCCTCTCTTCTCCAAAAGATGCGGCAGCACTCCAGGAAGGCTGCTGTCACCCCAGTCATGCACCAGTCCACACCCTGCCCCAGGCTGCCAAATCAGTTCTGCTAACAGTTCAGCCTTCCAGATTTAGTGTTAGTTGCAGGACTCCAGCTTCTGACTCATCCTCACCAACAGGACAGCTGCAGAGGTTAAAAACATCTGACAAAGGCATTTTGAGTCACTCTACTACCTAAAGTATAGAATCAGAGTGATTTTAATCAGGGCCTAACCCTTTACCCACTTGAGATAACTCACGTAAGCTAGATACTGCTATACTTAATCACTAGCACAAGAGTTTGAAGAAAAGGCTGCATCATAGAGGAAATTAGAGGAGGTAGACGGACATGCTTTTTACAAGAAAGTTTGGTTAACCCGCCAAATTTTGGATACTGACATGCCAGAAGTGGCACAGGTATTTAAGACTCACTTTCCCAAGCGTTCTGCCAAAGAAGATCCAAACCTGAATACAATACTTATTTGGATGTCGAAGGGTTCTGACTTAGTATCTGCCTCGCTGATCCAGATGAAGCAGCATCAGTTCTGCCTATTTCTTCTATCTTAATATAACCTAGGTTTGCACCAGTGATTTGATGGTTTCTGCTCATCCCTGAGCAGCTGTTGATGAGAACAATATGCCCATTTACTAATACAAATCTATCTATACCGACTCAAACACAGCACAGAATTCTCACCTCAAAACCTCTTCTACCCTGGCAAAAATGGACTGTGTTAGAAAATGCTGCTATTAAATACAAAAGTATTACTACATACAAGACTGTGGGTGTATGCTGGTCTACTATTTAGATACTGATCTGAAACTGGTAAAGAATACAGAGATATTGCTATGAATCAACTGTTTACTCAAGATTTTTTTTTAAAGCTATATATAGGCGGTGACAGACAACACTAATTTAGCTACAGTGCTAGTGAATGAAACATGCCTGTTTTCCTTTTCTCCACTGTGGGATCACAAGATCTGGGATTCTTGCTTAACAGCAGCTTAAGTTCAAGGCTCTGCCAGAGCAAGCATTACTCCTAAAGTACGCTCAATAATCCTGAAGAGTCCACTGCGAAAAATGCAACTTGTGAACTACAGACAACTGTAAGTTTGTTAGTATTTTTAGATCAATAACCACTGAGGTAAAGCAAGAAGAGGTGGCAACCTCTATTTTGCAAATATACAGTGTTTTATACCACAACATTCCGAAAGAATAGTTTTGTTTTAGATGAGGATTATCCAATGAAAGTCACCTACCTCTCAGAAAATATAACTTACTAGCTGAATCGTCTCTTAACAGGCACGTATCCTCTTTTAGGCTCCTTCATTTCACAATGACTTGGAAAACACACCCAGATTCTCCCCAAGTCTCAGAGAATTTGTTTTACACTGCCTGCCCTAATGACAAGTCATCTTTTGATCTTTCCTCCCTACAAAACGCCAGGCATTCTACAGGAGAACATTTCAGATTTGCTCCCAAACATGCTCTCAATAAATGTGACAAATGCTAATTTTCAGATTAAAAGCTTCCAAGTAAGATTTCAGTTAAAAACCAGGGGCTACTTGATTTTGGGGTGGTAGTGGAATGTGTTCAGGCCAAATACATCACAAAATTTTATGTTTGATTTTTACTGTTAATGACTTAACACATCGGTATCTTAGCATCATAATTTGATGCACTCTAAAAACATTTATAGGCAGATGGACTGCAAGGAATGTGAACAAGGAAAGCCAGATCATGCTGTAGGGAGGAACACATCGTTCTGGCATACTAAAAATAAAAAGAAAGCATTAACACACCATATGCTGTGCAACAGCAAACAGCGTTATTTAGAAGGGTTCCAATAAAAGCTAACGATGGCAAAAGTTCAGACCTACTAAAAAAAACATGGAGGTGACTTAAGTCAGCCACATGCTTAACTGCATAAAATAAACACAAGTTTTATCTAACAATTTAGTTTCATTTTACACAAGCTTTAGGACAACATAGACCCAGTTAAAGAGTTTTCCTTGTTAACAAAGTTACTAACCATGCCAGACAGGAGTTGAAATGTAAGTCGTGAGGAAAATTTTCATGTGCACACACAGCCCATGACTATTTTTTCTTAAATGACTGACTTGTCTTGCACCTCAGCTGGAGTATCTTTCTATGGAGTAAGTTCTGTTTTAACCTCTGTAATAGCACTGTGCAGATGCACAGTCTCTCTCAAGCTGTATGAGCAAAGCGGTAAAAAAGGGAGAAGGTCTTCACTAAAGCAAAGCGAACCGAACCCCAAGCTGCCATTCTGAAGCCTTTGCTTTTGTACATGGCAGAACTCCATTCACATTCAACAGCAAGAACTAGAATACGTCTCTCGCCACTCATTCAGAGCAACTGTCGGACCACAATAGCTTACATTCACTGAATGCTTTCCCGTCACCACTGCCTGCTTCTGCTTTAACTCTACTTCCAACACAAACAGAAAACTCAAACAAAAAAACCCAAGACTCACTTTTCAACTCATAACTCATGGCACACTTTTTCGAGGAATCCCATTCCTCTTTTCCTACATTCAAGCACACAGAATGCCTACTAGCCCTTCCCAACAGACACTCCTGCCCCACTCTTGCTTTCTCCTACTACTTTACCCATCTTTTAGTTCAAAAACAGCTAACAAACCAGCTACGACTGCAAGCTAGAACATGCTGAACCAACTGCCATGAACCAGAACAACTTCAGGCACAGCTGAAGGTGAATGGGAAACAAGGAGTAAGGATATTAGTTCAACTTGCTTACACCAAAGCTGCCCCCTCATTGTTACATAGAGGCCAACAATGCTCAGCTCCCAGATCAGTCTTTTTCCTTGCTTAGATAGATCCAAGAATTCTGGTACTGTTTTCCTCTTAAAATTAAATGGACTGATCTTACTCTTCAGCCATGCTTTTATATGTCCAAGATGTATCTGCTCTAACTCTTCATTGATCAAGGCCACCAACCCCAGCTTCAACTTTGTTCCCATCAACATTGGTTTTCCAAACTCTGAAAGAAAAAAAAGGCAACTCAGCAATTTCTTGTAGGCAAAAACACCTTTGCCCTATACCAAACTGCCACTTCTTTTGAAATAATTAAATCTTTATTCAGTGTGAAACAAAATTAAAATAAAATTTAAAACTGTATGATCCTATTTATTACATAAGGAATTATCCAAGTTAAGTTCAGGTTATTCAAAGAATGTGAGAAGGAGACTGCTACGGGCACAAACAGGGAAATGAGGATACCTAATGACAGTACTGATTAACCTCTAGCTGCCCTTGCGCTTCAGCATTGCTGAAAGGACAACTGAGTGGATGGCTCTCCAGTAGTTTGCTTGTTCTAAGTGTAGATAATATACAGTGTATGAGGGCTTTGAACTTCAATCACTGATAACACAGATTTGTTGATCAACATCAACATGGATCAAAAATAGGCTTCCTAACACTGTATTTTCAAATACAGAAACATGATACATTGAATGTATCAAAATTCAAGAGAAAAGTAAATTTTACACTACATTTAACTTAATTTTTGTCCTCTTAGTTGTTCAGTGTTTTTATGGGAACCTTTGTAGGCTATCAACCTCATTATCCAAACAGCCTGAGCAGCAACAGCTTCATATCTGTTATGGGAAGGAACGTGGTCCTCTGATGACTAAAACTGTGAGGCCACCAAGTTATTTTTCTACTCTTTCAGCAAGGCACACTATTTTTTATAAAGTCCCTCAAAACCCTCTAATCTGTGAAGGCTCCAAACCCCATTACAATGAATACTTTAATTGTACCATGAGTTTTTAATAAATAAAGCTTTTCAAGCTAATCCAGAAAACAGAGCTGGCACTTTAAAATTCTGTAGGGAACTGAATGATCCCAGGTAACAATACCAAAAACATACAAAAAAAGATGTCTTCATTTAAGTACATTCTATCCTTACTTGCTAAATTACAGTCCCATACAACTAGTACGTAAAAGATTAAACTCAAGTTACACAACGTTCTTTCTCAATATTTCAGATAAAGCATTAAGTAGCAGAGCAATACTTAATGTAGTATATCTTTCAGGAAGTGAATATTTTCCAAATGAGTAACAAAAAAAGCTAACTCTTCAATTTCCACATACTGAGATTACTGTGCTATCAGTATTGTGTGACTACTAAAAGATTTTTCTACCATTTTGAGGTTCTTTGTCTCAAGGCTGAACAAATGCCATTTCAACACTTCATGATATCAACTTGAATGCTTAAAAATAAACACATTCTCAAGAACAGCAATTTAGAATAACCATATGTAGGTACTAAGAATTAGTGTCACGTAAGGCATAATTCCAGAATGCCATGAAGAATAAGCTTTTTTCAGTCAGATATCTGACACTGAAAAATACACATCAGAACACATTAGAACTGATCAGGTTAAGCTTTTTTTTTTTTTTTAATTTAAAAAAACTCAAAACATTAAGACTACCAAAAACTGCACTGGTACTATGCAGTACGGGGCAAGAGCAGTCTTAGTGAGGTCCCAAAAGTCACTCCATACTTCTCAGCTGTATGCATTCATTACTGCTTTCATATAAAATTATTTACATCTCACATTGGTAATAAGAAAAACCAACACACTGTCAGAACTCCACTATCTGCATCAATGTTGGTTGAAGACCATGAAAAATGATTGATTATTATTACCAAGCTAAAAAAATAGTGAGTTAGAGCTCAGGGGAAAATTAAAAATCTTTACAGGAATTTTCTCTACACTCTTAGGAAATGCTGAATAGTACTGACTCTACACTAATTAACTACTACGCTCATTGTCACATCTTTATGAGGAAAGACATTAATATTTCACCTGAAATACCTGAGTAACCATGTATAAATAAGGAATTCTAAAGAGCAGTAACACAAACCACTGCTAGATATTCTTATTTATTAAAACCAAAATATGTCTTAGAAGTCCATACAGCTGGCAGTTCCAGGTGGACACCAGTATACTCCTCAGTAAGCTGAACACAATCACACAATTTTAAACTATCTAAAGTTTTGTGTTTTAGCATCACTCAGTAGCTATGGTTACTCACTGCCTCAATAGAGCTGTAAATGCCTCATTTGCTTCTGTTTAGGATCAGTAACTTCCTTCTAAAGGGTTTTCTTTCCCTGAAAATTCAAGGGAAATATTTCAGTAGATCTTAAAAAAGCCCAGCATTAGCAGAAAAAGGGTGAGGGGAAACTGGGATTTTGTAGCACTTAACTCCTCCAAAGAATCATGGAATGCTTCCTTCATCATGAAGTAAAACCTATTTACATAAAAACAGAGCAGATCTATGGAGATAAAACAGGGCAAGTGAAGAGATGATTACTGACACATCCTAACACCTTATTAGTTAAACTGCTTTTGAGTTGAGGTATTATCTCAAGCAGGAAATACATCCTGCGTAAAGTGGACATCAGAAACAAGTTTCTAGTATCCTTCACTTAGTAACTGAAAGGCAACAGTAAATGTCATCCCATGAACCACTGTGTTGCTCATGAACACAACTAAGTTTTAAAGCAAACAAACATGACAGTAATAAATTACACATGCTTATACCTGAAGCATGGATGATCTTTAGGTTGCCAGAGTTATAAATCCAGGTCTCATTTATTAAAAACATGCACTAAAGTGATGTTAAAAGATGCAAAGTGATGCAAAGTGAAATTTTTCATTTCAATTTAGATTAAGTAGATTGTGAGACTTTAATTTAAGATCATATTGATTAAAAAGGACTTCATCACATCTTGAATACAAAAACCCTGGACCTGAGAAGAAAAGCACATATAGCAAACGAGAGGGGGGAACTGGAAACAGTACACAGAAGAGCATGTAATGGTTGCCATGTTGTTGCATCCTTAGATCACCAAGGCTGCAAGCCAGGCAACGTTTCTATGCAGAGGTGATACCTTTTATTAGGCTAACTAACAGGTGGAAAAAAGACCTGATGTGTATCTGGGCACATAAGCTCTCTGAGGTCACCGTGTGACCAAAAGCTTGTGTGGCATCCTGTCCCATTATAAGCCAGTCTATATAAAAGATAATTACCTCTCTCAACAAGCCTCATCCGACATATACTATTATACCACATGCAGTTTCTGCAAAGAGATCTCCTTCCCCTCTACACTGCCCTAGTGAGGCCTCGTCTGAAGTACTGTGTCCAGTTCTGGGCTCCCCAGTTCCAGAAAGCTGAAGAGCTACTGGAAAGAGTCCAGCGGAGGGCTACAAGGATGGTGAGGGGACTGGAACATCTCTCCTACGAGGAGAGGCTGAGGGAGCTGGGCTTGTTCAGCCTGAAGAAGAGAAGGCTGCGAGGGGACCTTATAAATGCTTGCAAATATCTCAAGGGCGGGTGTCGGGAGGATGGGGCCAAGCTCTTTTCAGTGGTGCCCAGCGACAGGGTAAGGGGCAACAGGCACAAACTGAAGCACAGGAAGTTCAATATGAACATGAGGAAGAACTTCTTCCCTCTGAGGGTGACGGAGCACTGGAACAGGCTGCCCAGGGAGGGTGTGGAGTCTCCTTCTCTGGAGATATTCAAGACCCGCCTGGACAAGGTCCTGTGCAGCCTGCTGTAGGTGCCCCTGCTTCGGCAGGAGGGTTGGACTAGATGACCCACAGAGGTCCCTTCCAACCCCTACCATTCTGTGATTCTGTGAAAAACACAGAGTCTGATTTAGAAAGAGTCATCTACCATCATAATACAAAATCTCTCAAGACTTTTACAGCACTTCATAAAAATGTCACTAGCAGTAATAAAAGCTATGCTAAACAAGCTAAAAGCCCTCATAAAAAGGAAGACAGTATATTTGGGAAACTCCCCAGATTGAGGAAGCAGCACTCTACTTGCTTATTTTAAGTCTGTAATGCAATGCTATTGAAAAAGGCAACAGGAGGGAATTCAGTCCCTGGGAACAGAAAATAACTTAATTATCACAGTGGTATTTATTAAAAGGAGTTCCTGTATTACAGGAGCCGTTTCTCTTAGAAAAAAAAAGCAACATGGGAAAGCCAACAATCCATCCTGAACGGATGAAAAGAGATGGCACTTCACCTGGAGAAGCAGAGATTATGTACGTCAAAGCTACTCACATTGACAGCCTCCTGAGTTAGCTTTAAAGGTCAACTCTTCAAGAAAGTGCTCAAAAGCTCTGAAGAGGTTTCAGTGAGGTACCAGTCTTCAGCTGGCTCCTTGGCTTTCTCCACCATGATTTCTCTCAGAAAGGCTTCAAGTTGCACAAGAACATGTTAGACAATTTGAGTTCCCCAAGTTTCTTTTACACTACAGGATTCAAACCTCTGCTTCAAAAATGTGTTCTCGTAATATAACTGCACGTCAGACATAACTGAGTAACCCTGCAACAAGCATGAGGCACTCCAGGCATACGACATTTCAGACAACTTCAGGCATCTAAAAAAATGATGTCTAAGCTAATGACTCCAGATTCAGAAAGCCACACACATCCAAAAGGTAATTTATCCCATACTAGAAGGGGACTTAAGAGATCTCATTTCCAAACTAGAGTTCCTCAGTTCAGCAGACAGCTTTTTTCGTCAATTGTCTACCCTGTTAGGCACATGAACACAAAGAAAATTATTATTAATTTGGCAAGTACTGGGATCTTAAAGACATTATTTGGGAATGTGCTTCAGCATTGTTAAAAAATGACAATGCTTTACATAACACAGATGCAGCGGCCCAGCCTACGAAATGCAGTACACAGCAGGCTGTTGGCTACTGCATTTCATTATAGGATCAGTCCCATGCCATTAAGCAGGCCTTTGCAGCAACTGACAGACATACAATTTCATAATGGAATAGTTTTTCACAGTCAAAAGGAAAAACTGGAATGACTGTTTCCCAAACAAAGAAGGACTTTGACTGTTGATGATGGTGCTATAGAAAGGAAAACAAAAAACCTCCCACACATAAACCAAGAAAGCACCCATGTGCTCAGTGTTGATACGCACCAGCTTTAGAAGGAGTCGACATACTGCTTTAATCATTAACGTGTGGAACCCATTACATCCTGTTTTCCTTGAACCTGATGAACAACTGCTCACACCTTTATCTCCTCCAGATCACGCTTACCAATTTCTACACCAGGTAAAAATCCCTAAAACAACCAGAACAGAACACCAAATAAAAGCAGAGAGAAAGAGACAAAACAGCTGCTTAATCATAGAAGCATAGGTTGGAAAAGACCTCTAAGATCATCAGGTCCAACCATCAACTCAGCACCACCATTCCTACTAAACCATATCCCGAAGTGCCACATCTACACGTTTTCTGAACACCTCCAGCATTTCCCTTGCATTTTTAAAAGGCTCATGAATAGGAAAGAAGCACGTTTATGTGACAGGTACTGCTTGGCAGCGTGGTCAGCACAATGAACGCCATTTTAGAGGGCAAGCAGCCACTCTCTGTGACTGAGCAGGTCATGCACTCTCTCCCCTTCCCTCATTACCAGGCTCAGAAGGTCCCGTGAACCAAGCAGACAAACCCAACAGATCTCCTCCTCCCCTCCCGACCGGCCCCAGGGCTCCCGGGTGCCGGGCCCATCGCTCCCTCCCTCACCGGCCCCGCAGGTCCCAGGCTCCCAGCCAGCCAGGCGCCGTGGGCGACCCCGTCGCAGGACAGGGATGCGTGACAGCGCAGAGCACCGTCCCTAATGCCAAGCCCTAAGCGGGGAATGCGGCCGGAGCTGCTGCAGGACAGCGAGGCCCAGGGACGCCCCCGCTGCTGTCTGCTTCCCCAGGGACTGAGGGGTGACTCCTGTTCACTTTCAGCTCTGGATTACGGTGGTTATACTGATACAGAAAACTGGGTGCTAAGGTTTGACCTGATAAGAAACCGTAAGTTAAGTTGTATTATAAACGCTGCATTATGCTACATACAAATTGCACTACGTTCATTCCGCTTCTAGAAATCTTGTGCCATTCTAATCATAAATTCTGTGCTAATCATAATATCCTGTAAAGAAAATGAAACTTTAATTTTAACCAGAGCTTAGTGCCATCATCATTCTCCCAAGGATCTCCAAAAGAACTCCTCTGTCCCCTTAGTGGCGGGTGACAGAATAGGGGAAGGAAAATGAGGTTGAAGAACCAGAACACCAAGCTTGTGCACATCTAACATTCACATTAATTGAAATGGGATACTGAAATTCCAAAATAAGAATGCTGCTTATAGAGCTCTTTGGACACAGATGTTACATTTGCAAGAACTGCCAGCGTTTTGGGATCATACACAATTGTGCCTTCTGAGACAGCAGAGTTGGTGCCTTCGAGTCTTTTGACACTTTTAACTGAAGATAATGTATTAGGTTGCTCACCATGAACTTTTCTTGCACCACAGTGCAAATATTGAGCACTACAGAAGCAGTAGTCATAATGTCTGCAACGAGAATAACCTAACAGTAGCAATACTGATGCTCTCCAGCAACATTTGATAAAGGCTTCTCATACCTTACAAGCTGAATGACTAACCCAAGACTAGAATGCATCCGTATCTGTCAGATATCCTAAGTAGAAGTATAACATTTAAAACTGAAGAACTCAGGATATTTTACCTAGACACATAAATGGAAGTTACTTACTTTCCTTTTTATCTTTTGCAGCAACTTTTCGTGTCCTTTTTTGAAAGAGGAATGTTAGTGCTTGCCAGAACCCTATTGTTCTTGCTTAGTGAAGCCCAACTCACACTGCATAACTTTATGAAAGTCATTTAAAATGAGAAACAAACAAAGTTTTAGTGAAGTGTCATCTCTATGTCCAAATAAAAAGGTAAAACAAAACAGTCAAGACTTGCATTAGCAAGGACAACAGTGTGTTCAGCTGCCAAAACTGGACATGAATGTGTCCAAAGATCTTATGATCTTCTGTGAAAACACAAACACCCTGAGGTTTGTCCCCAAAATGCAACTCGGAGGAGGGGAGAGAGGGGGAAGGAGAGAAAGAAATCTTTTCCCTTTGGAATCTGAAGGTCCTTTACAAATACCCTAAAGTTTAAATAACTGTGGTGTACAAGTTTGGACAAAGTCCCAGAGTGAAAAAAACACACCCCCACCCCCCCAAACATGCCCCCATAAAACCTTTAGGCTGTATTCCCAGCTTCCGTAAGTGGATACGGCCCAGATGCTCAGTTCAACAAAACTGCACCATGCATCTTGATACCCACTGAGAAACTAACTTGAAGTCTCCAACACATAAAAGTTCTTTAGTGTAAGACTAAATAATGCAGTTCTTAGAAAAGAACAACTCCCCTACACACCCTTCCCCAGCCAAAAAAAACCAAACTTACAACTGAGGAGCTGAAAAGGACAGCAGTTCACAGCAAAGACGACTTACAGAATATTACTTAGGGGCAGAAAACAGTAAGAGGGGAAAGTTAACACAGGAATTAAGAGGAATACATGACAACTGTACTCTGACAAAATCAGAAGAGCTTATATTAGGTAATGTAAACATACACCCTTTTTCCTCCCACAAAATCTTATTTTTCACTAAGTACCACATTTTTTTCAGTTTATCTTAAAACTTTATAGCTGTTTCTGATGGCTGCCACTGAATTACCAAACATAACAGATAAAATATTTTTTCCTATTAAGCTAATATGAATGTAAGAATTAAGGACAGAAGTAGGTGAGTGTGAAAAAACCAGACCCAAAAGATTAAAACTTTGTCGCTGTCTTAAGATAACAAAAAATATTTATAAAACTTGTCACAATATTTGGAACAGTTTTTTTTCACTAGGATGTGACTGGCTGATTACTCAGACAATTTGTGCAAAAAGAAAATAGAAAGAACGACAGCAGGTTCTTGGAATGTATCTATAAAAAAGTTAGTAAAACAGTTTTGCTGGGCTGACTTGCAGCTTACATATTTATGAGATGCTCCTTGATTTCACTCTAACAAAGAGAAACTAGCTAAGAAAACTAAAGTGGAAGCAAGCTCTGAGAAATGGTCATAAAATGATGAACTTGCAATCTTTTACAAGGGGGACACCTGGATAAAAACCAAGATAAAAATAAATTCAGAAAATTGATGAGACAGATCTCATCAGATGCAAAGTGACCTATAATGCATTAATAAATTAGACAGTAGACACAGTGTATTTTAAGTTAGGAAACACTACCTTTTTCTGCAGAAAAATAAGAGGAACACTCATCTGATTGACAGCTTCACAACTCAAGCCTTAAGACCAAAGTAAGTACTTTTCAAACCAAGTGTATATATGCTTTAAGTACTGGGCTTTGAAGCTAGAAAGATTAATCCTGCCTTTGCTTCTAATCATCCCCTGTGGCTGTGCTGTGAGATACTACATAGGACAATACAATCAAGCAGATATAACACAGCTATAGATAGAACGAAGATGATCCAAAGTATTTTTAGAGCTATGGGGACAGACTTCTACAAATTCCAAAATTGCAGATTTCAGCATGTATGAGCTTAATCTTTACACAGGGGAAAAAAAAAACCAAACCAACCAACTTGAAGGAGCAGAGAGAAGCAGAGAAAGTACCTAGACGAGGACTAACATATATGGAAGACAGCGTACAGAAGACAGGTTTTGAGTAACTCTTCACTAACAGAAATTATTTGAAATACCAAAGTAATACAAAATTTTAAATGATGCTAAGTAATTTACAAAATTGAGCTAATAATGTATTTTCATTCTTGCTCTGCACTTGTCAGAAAACTTAGCACAGCTTTCCAAACAACATGTTGCTCTTCCTGCCAGTGGAACTGCTAAGCTAGTACTACAAGTGCCCAGAATGGCACACTGATAATCCAACAACTTGGACCTTTGAGATCTGTTTTAATAAACATACTGTTTTCATTCTTTTGAGTCAGAAGAACAGGTTTCAGCTTGCACATTTTAGTTTCTTTAAAAAAAAGTATCAATCCAATAGTCTTTCCATGCAATTGATTTCAATTTTTCATTCCTATCCCTTGACTTACAGTTACATACATATTACAGGCATCCCTTTCCCATGAAAAATTTCTCTTAGGGCAGGTCATAATTTCTTAAGAGACAAAAACAAACTAACTCCTGCCTTTTCAATGTGGAGGTTAAATTATTAGCCTGCGCTTTCAGCCTTGACATTACACTCCAATTCTAGATGATTACTTCCACTTTGATTTAGCGCTCCAATTGAGAACGATGGGGTAGAAGCACCAAGTGCTCTGGTGATGTTCCTTCCCATGCAAGGGAGTCAGACAATAAATACCAGGGCACCCTGTTCGTCTTAGACTGTTACAGGAACTGTTACGTGCAGACAGTGAAGGGAATGCATAAAATTGAAGATCTGTGTTTTTTTAAACTTAATCAGTGATGCAACCAAGAGTCACAATGAACGTACCTCAGGAACAAATCAAGCCAGTAAGTGTTATCAGTTAAGGCTTCTGTAGGAACTTCAGGACAAGTAATCTTGATTTTGTAATTCAGTTCAATAATTTTAAACCTTCACAGAAATACTTACTACCATCACTAACCTTTTTTATTGTTTTGTCTTTCTAATCATGCTCACAGCTGGCAGATCCTGGAAGGCAGTGCAGGGTCAAGAAAATGTACATCAAGTCACTTCACTTGCAACTCACCTGCCTGCTTCTCAGCTCATTAACAGGAGCTGGCTGCAGCTCAGGGTGGTCTCAGGGGCTGGTTTGGTCACTGAGGAGCCAAGCAGGTTCTTGAGAGACTAAGAGATGAGGCTTTAATTGATCCTGTCATCACAAATAGGGAAACAACAGGGAAGTTAACTCTGGTCCCTGAAGCTCATTTGGGAAACACTGTTCCAAAAAAATCAAACCACCACAGACATACACCACAACCCCAAAACTACAAATAAAGAAAATATACATGAAAGAAAGGAGTGATGGAATAAAGATTCAGAGAGATGTCAATACAAAAAGGACATTCTAGGCAACTTCTCCACCTCTCTTTAAAGAGAGGATTTGCATTTATCCAATGGATCTGTTAAGGATCACAACGTTCTATATTCGTCATATTAGCCACATATTTACATGCTGCACTGAAACTACCACAACACCACATCAGACAAGAGCTTGTAAACACCACTGACTTGTAACAGACATCTTATTTAAAAGATGCACTGAGAGGCCCAAATACATTTCATTTACAGAATAAGCCACAAAGTTAACATTTTAAAAGCTGAAAAGCTTTTACTGGCTCAGGATTTTGCAACTCTCGCATTTTAGCAATGAATGACAACTTATTTTTCACAACTATTTCAGAATTGAAATTCCTCATTTCAATTATTTTAATGGAAAACTGTTAACATTATTTAAACCTACACAATACTTCTGCCATCACACGGTGTGGTTTCTGAAATCGAAGTAACTCAATGGCAGTGTTCCATGAAATACCTGTTGGTCAGAGACGCCTTCATCAGCAGTTCACAACTAAAAAGCCTCCTAAAAAAACAAAAAGGGAAGGGGTGGCGGCGGGGGGTGGTGGTGGCAGGGAAGTCTAAATACTTCCCCTCCAGCACACAAGTCTGTGAAGACAAAGATGATCAGCCCTTGTTTTTTAACTATCATCCTAACAGAAACAGTTAGCCAGCCCGACTCTGGAATTCAAAACAACAATTATGAAAGTTACTGAATGAAATAAACCAATCCTGCATAATCCAGTCATACATACAGAGATACACTCCTCACTGACTCTGTCTCAAAAGACATCCAAATAGAAGTCTCTCATACTCCACATATTTTTTTTTTAGATATACAAAGAAAAATCAAAAGTCTCAAACCCTGACATCCAAAGAACCATAAAAAATCCTCAGGAGCAGTTACCAAGTTCCTTGGAGCATGAGCAGCAAGCCCTGTGTCAAGTCTTGCTCCGTGAACCACAAATTCAATACTATCCTAAAATAATAAATGTGCAAACCCAATGTAATGCATTTAATTAACAAAAGACTGAAAAACCACAGATTATTTACTGATACAGTTGTCACATTCCTGCCAGGCACGGATTAAGAAGTTGTTTTCAGCCACAACTGTCAGTTTATCACTCAACAACGTAAACATAACACAAACCTGTAAGTCACAAGCTTCACATAAATAAAGCTCCTGCATTCTCTTGTGCAGGCTACACTCCTTCCCAAGAGAACCCTCAGCTGAGGCTGTCCAGTCTGTTGCGCCATTCAAGTCACACATGCTGAAAAAGAACTGCACCTCACAAGTGTACGAAGCCTCCTCGCCGTATTTTGACTGAGCCAAACCACGCATTTAACAGATCAGACAGAATCCGTGCTTTTCTTGATGAGGCTTCTTCCAAGGAGGTCCTCTGTAGGTTCCTACTCTTCCCCTCTCCCTTTTACTTTGTTAAAATTACTCCCCCAGTTTCCCTTATCTACCCACCTGGATTACAGGCAAGATGTGCTGCACCTGACTTGAAGGCACTGAGACTCTGAGCTCTGACCAGCGTCCTCTGGGTGATGGCCCACCTGGCTACTGCCTCTTGCAACAGTTCAGCTGCCTAATTCCTTCACTGGGTGGTACAAGTAACCTGTGACTTTCTCTTCCACAAGGGCACTAAGTTTTGTAAGATTTGGAGGACCCGCCCCTGTGCAGGTGTCACAGGAGTGAAGGCACACACACACACACACACTGCATAGCCTTCACACAGGCACAGGAGCTGGGCAGATCAGCTGCCACCCATGACTGCCAGCAGAACTCCTCAGCCACAGAAGCCTTTAACACCATCGACCCTAAGGAAGTTCTGAAAAAAGATAACAGATTGAGAAAGACACAAAGATCTATACTAAAAAGAGTAGCAACGGCTGCATTTCATGCCTAGTGCTTAAACCCAGATGTCTGGATTACGGTAGATTTGTCAGACACAGCTGAAACCAACCATCTTCCCCCGCCCTTGCCTCACTTCATCCTTTCACCTGAAGAAATCACACAAGAACACACAGAGCCCTTTGCTATTTCAGACATTAGAAGACAATATTTAATTTTTTTAAAAAAGAATCATAAGTGTGGCTTTATTACATAAACTGACATTTCACCTAAAGGCAAGCAGCAGCCTCAAAACAAACAAAGAAAAAAAAGACTGCCTTGTTTCCGTATTAGGGAAAGCAATTTCTTTCTTTTAACGCTCTTGCAAGAGCAGAATAAAGTCAGCAACAAGAGGCAGCACAGATCTTTCGCAGACCGTTCCAGTGAGCCTCAGTCCGCACCGCCAGGTCGTTACCAGCAACGCTCCAGCTCCTCTCTGCGATGCCCTGGGGTTTCGAACCCGCGGGGCCCCCACAGCCGGCGGCACCCTCCGCACCCCGCCTCCCAGCGCGGCTCTGCCGCAGCGCGGGAAGGCGCCTTAAGGAGCCGCTGCCCGCGGGCGGCCCGCACAGCGCCCGCCGCCAGGCCCTCCCCGCACCCGCTCCCCCGGCGCCCAGCGCCAGCCGAGGCCGCCGGCAGCGGAACGAAGCCCCGACTCTCCCCCGGGGCCGAGCGCCCCTCACCTCACGGCGCAAGGGGGGGCGGGAGCGAACTCGCGGGCCCGGGGATCGCCCACCGCCCCCCGCAGGGCCGGGTCGCCACCGCCTCCCGCCGCCACTGCCCCCCGGCGGCCGGCGGCCTCCCGCACCATTGACGGCGGGCAGAGCAGCAGGGTAGAGCGCCGACAGCTCGACGACGCTCCTTCCCGCGGGAAGAGGCAGACATCTTTGCCTGGGGTGGAAGTCCCGTGGCGCCGGCGTCCTCGCTCGTTCCCGGCAGAGGGAGAGTGTTGCCCTTAACCAAGATGGCGGAACTGGCTGAATGGCAGAACTCAGAGGGTTGTCATCAGCGGCGCTGAGTCTAGTTGGAGGCTGGTGACAAGTGGTGTCCCTCAGGGGTCAGTACTGGGCCCAGTCTTGTTTAACTTCTTCATCAACGACCTGGATGAAGAGTTAGAATGTACCCTCAGCAAGTTTGCTGATGACACCAAACTGGGAGGTGTGGTAGATACACCAGAAGGCTGTGCTGCCATTCGGCGTGACCTGGATAGGCTGGAAAGCTGGGCAGAGAGGAACCTGATGAGGTTCAACAAGGGCAAGTGCAGGGTCCTGCACCTGGGGAGGAACAACCTCATGCACCAGTACAGGCTTGGGGTGGACCTGCTGGAGAGCAGCTGTGCGGAGAGGCACCTGGGTGTCCTGGTGGACGACAGGTTAACCATGAGCCAGCAGTGTGCCCTGGCTGCCAAGAAAGCCAATGGCATTCTGGGGTGCATCAAGAAGAGTGTGGCGAGCAGGACGAGGGAGGTTCTCCTTCCCCTCTACACTGCCCTGGTGAGGTCTCATCTGGAGTACTGTGTCCAGCTCTGGGCTCCCCAGTTCAAGAAGGATGAAGAGCTACTGGAGAGAGTCCAGCGGAGGGCTACAAGGATGGTGAGGGGCCTGGAACATCTCCCCTACGAGGAGAGGCTGAGGGAGCTGGGCTTGTTCAGCCTGAAGAAGAGAAGGCTGCGAGGGGACCTTATAAATGCCTACAAATATCTGAAGGGTGGGTGTCAGGAGGATGGGGCCAAGCTCTTTTCAGTGGTGCCCAGTGACAGGACAAGGGGCAACAGGCACAAACTGAGGCACAGGAAGTTCCGTCTGAACATGAGGAAGAACTTCTTCCCTCTGAGGGTGACGGAGCACTGGAACAGGCTGCCCAGGGAGGTTGTGGAGTCTCCTTCTCTGGAGATATTCAAGACCCGCCTGGACAAGATCCTGTGCAGCCTGCTGTAGGTGCCCCTGCTTCAGCAGGGGGGTTGGACTAGATGACCCACAGAGGTCCCTTCCAACCCCTACTATTCTGTGATTCTGTGAAGAGAGGCTGTGGGTGGTGGTAGCTTCGCCCTTGTTCCTCTGTGCCCGGGAGGGCGTTTCCCCATCGCTGTCTGCTCGCAGGTGTCTGTAGTTGCTGCGATTTCCTTAGTTCCCCGTTCAAAGAAGCCCTCGCCGTGCCCCCTCCCAGCCGGCCATTTGCTGTATTTGTTAGTGTGAACTCCCTGCGTGCCCCCTGGGGCGGGTGGCTCCCAGCGTGGCTGTCGGCCTGCCCCTGTCTGCCCGCCTGGGTGGCTCGCTGCCGCCTCAGTGTCCGCCCCCAAGCGATCGCTCGGTGGCAAAAAAAGAAGGCAAGGGGGCGCTGGGCCGTGGGGTGGCCGGAGGAGGTTGGAGGGACCCCTCGGCCAAGCCTGCCCGCTGCAAGGCCTCCGCCCCGAGGGCCAGGCCCCGGCGCAGGGCCAGCAGGCCGCTCCGGGCCTGGCGCAGGGCAAGGAGGCCGGTGCGGGTGGGAGGGTTTGGGTCACCGGTCATCTTCCAGGTTGTGCTGGCCCGGGCCGTGGGCAGGCAGACCTGGTGGTGTCACCCGTCAGCGTCCTGCCGTGTCGTGGAGCTCGCGCTCGCCTCTCTGGGCTGTGTTATTAAACATTTGGGAGTGACGGTGTCACAACCTCCGTGCTGAGAAAAGAGATGCACAGTCCAGCCAGCGGGAAAACTGCCCGTTTTCCTGCATTTAAACACTTTTGTGTGGCAGAAAATGGCACCTGTGTATAGCAGTGAGGAGTCTCAGCCGTTAAGCTTTATCTGGAAATGAGGATGCACCATGTTTTGTTTTTTGCAGAGCACAGCTGGTGGATTAGCCCTGCGGAGAAGGACTTGGGAGTACTGATGGATGAAAAGCTGGACATGACCCAGCAGTGTGTGCTCGCAGTCCAGAAGGCCAACTGTATCCTGGGCTGCATCCAAAGCAGCGTGGCCAGCAGGGTGAGGGAGCGGATTCTGCCCTTCAACTCTGCTCTGGTGAGACCCCACCTGCAGTCCTGCATCCAGCTCTGGATCCCTCAGCACAGGAAAGACATGGACCTGCTGGAGCAGGTCCAGAGGAGGCCACAAAAATGATCCGAGGGCTGGAACACCTCTAGTGTGAGGAAAGGCTGAGAGAGTTGGGGCTGCTCACCCTGGAGAAGAGAAGGCTCCAGGGACACCCTCCCGTATTTAAAGGGTGCCTATAGGAAAGATAGGGATGAAGTTTTTAGCAGGGCCTGTTGCAATAGGACAAGGAATAATGATTTTAAACTAAAAGAGGGTAGATTTAGGCTGGATATAAGGAAGAAATATTTTACTGTGAGGGTGGTGAAGCACTGGAACAGGTTGCCCAGAGAGGTAGTGGAGGCCCCATCTCTGGAAACATTCAAGGCCAGGTTGGATGACGCTCTGAGCAACCTGGTCTAGTTGAAGATGTCCCTGCTCACTACAGGGGGTGTTGGACTAGATGACCTCTGAAGGTCCCTTCCAACCCAAAGCATTCCATGATTCTGTTCTATGATGTGTCCATGGTGACAGTGAAGCGAGGAGAGCAGTTGGGCTGGATGACCTCTGTGCTTCTGTGAATTAATTTTTCAGGATCAAGAAACCTGCTATCACATTCACACCTTTATTTAAATAAAATTCATATTTTCTGGGGACTGGAAGAAATATTTAACCGTCCAGTGCATGTTTTCCTGCTTAAGTCAATTCAGGAAAATGCAGGCATGAAGGCTGAGGCAGAGACTCCCAACAAATACCCGTTTTGTGTGGCTTTTTGAAGCGTTCAGGTGTCACAAAGGTATGCGGTGGGCTGAAACTGCTCGCACCTATTAGAAAGAGTAAGGTAGCAAGGAGAAAGAAAATTACACTGGTAGAAGTCAGACGATACATGTCATGAAAGAATTTATATGTAATGTAGTGTTGGGATATTGGGTGAGATTGGAAGAAAACCCAAACTGGTGTATTTTCATGCTAACGCAAAGGACTAGAAATAATCGTGGTAAGATATGGTTTTGATTTGGCCTGGATAAATGCCAGG